>NC_073700.1:87300684-87983541 GCF_023634085.1 Falco cherrug | reverse complement strand
GTTAACAAAAATTAATATTTTTTTTTCAAATAGTCCCAGCTAATGAAATTTCACAATAAGAATATCCTATAGAAACACAACACCCCAGTATCTTCTGACCCAACTTTCTGTCTCTTGCAAATTTAACCATCCATATATACAATTTATTAGCAAGAAAATATTGACACTAAAATGCACCTACAGACATCTACGTACGTGTTGCCTCTATTTATCTGACATAGACGATTAACTGTACATGTACTGAACATGTTCTGGATCAGCCGCATGTGGTGCTACTTCAGTATCACATGGAGTGATGCTAAGGGCTGAGGAGGTGGAATTAATTTCCATATCTCTTTCTAACCACACTGTCATTATATATGTATGCTTGGGAATTAAAAACAACAACAACAAAATCATGTTTGTTTGACATGGTATATTTTCATTGATTATTTAAAGCTTATACTACCATCCCACAAGATTGTATTAAGTCCCATACTGCCATTTGCAGGATTTTGACCATTAGAAACAATACATAAAAGCTTCCTTCAAACTTCCTATGAATCTAAGTTGGCAAGGTTTAAGAACTGGGAAGTAGTTAGTATATGTAAGACATCAGATACAAGTTATGGACTAAACCCTGACTTCTCGCTCAAATAAAAAGCCCCATTTGTCTTATTATAGTTCCAAATCTTTTAAACTTTACCAACAAACTCAATGAAATTTGCTCTAATAAAATCAAGTTCACTTACTGCTTTTGGTGAAAGCACAGTTTTTTCTAGGTGTATTTGTAGCTTCAGATTCCCACAATTCCCAGAAAGTTTGCCTGTTTAAAAGTTGTTAATTGAACTAGAATTATTTCTGTTGGGTGGACATGGTGGACAGAATCACTGTGAGCAGCACAGATGGCCCATTACTTCCTCAGCAGTTTTAGGCCTGAGATTGTCCAACAGCTCTTCAAGCACCTTTGAATCTGGAACTGATCGTCCTGATGCTGTGACTCTCCAGCAACGTGTTATCACTATTGATCTTGGAGACCCTCCCCTATTATCTTGACTTTTTTAAGGCCAACAGATCTCACTTGAAGTGTCATTTACCCAAAAAACTTCCTCCTTTGCAACGAACCCAGACAGTGCATTTTCATTTACATTCAGACGTGAGGAACGTAACAGAGGCCTGCTTCTTGCAGTGCTTAAGTACTATTTGAGAAATATCATCTGAGCAATACAGCTCACATTATAATTTTTCCCCAACCAAACAAAACTGTCAATGTTAACATAATACAGGAAGTCAAGCACACAAACAAAATATATGAAGTCATAGACCATTCAGTTTGTTTCAGGAATGTCCTGTGTTGATACACAGATGTTTGGAGACTGTCATCGTACCCTTCTGTTCTTAAAGGTCTGCATTACTTCAAGGCTGTCAAACTCAACTTTTCTGGTGAAATACTTGAGGTGCTAACCATAACATACACGGGGTTTGAGGAAACCCTGTCTTCCACAAACAGTACTCAATGTGCACATAAGCACATTCTTTCTTTACGGCACAAGCTGACAGATCCCAACAAACACCAGGCATAAAAATACCTTTAAGACTTCTTTCATTGCAAGTAATGATTTCTTCTGCTATAAGTTTAAAGTGGAGACTAGTCCTGTGGAAGAGGTCTTGAGTTTAAGTTTACAGCAACAACTCAAACTTAAATAGAAAGTATGTGGTTTTTAGTTCTGTTACAGCTGAACACTTGAAATTTGGTGTTCAAATGAACAAAATAATTACTATTGTGAAAACATGCAAATGGAAAACTTGACGCTTAGATTAGAATCTTGCCTTTAAAAAGTCCTGTGATTAAAATAAGTTCAATGTTACAAAGAGAATTAGTAAACATATGGCATTATTTAATTTGAAGCTATTAATTAATCCTATGAAAAACACACCATACTTTATGCTCTGTATCTGAGATACTATCATGCTGGTATATCTGCAGTACCTTGAGTACCTGGTGCCAGGTGCCAGGAACAGACAATGTTGTAGAACAGGTTTTCCTGCAATTTCAATGAAAAAATTATGTTTCTGTGCTGATTTTTTGAAGAGAAGACTCAATAGAACAATTGTGCCAAAAAAAATCTCCTTTTTTACTAAATTCAAGAAAAGCGAACTGAAGTCTCAGTCAAAGAGCTCCCCCACAATAATCAAATGAACAGTCTAACCTGTCTATGAACAAAACTTTGTGGAAGACTCCTGCTGAAGGCTCCTCCTCCTTTGAATCAAGCTCCTGATTCCACAGCTGAAAAATTAGTCAGTTTGAAGATTAGCTAATTGCTCGATAGATACTACAAAGCTGGTTGCAGCTGCCTTTGGGTATACAATTTATGTCCAGCAATTTTCATAAACTCAGACATCCCTTTCCAACTTTGCAGTTGTGCACCTTATTGACCCTTGGCTGGCTGCAGACAGATACGCCTGTTCCACCCACAGTCTGAACCATCAAGCAGAACAAGATGTTAACATGGTCTGGAGCCCAGCACCTCAAAACGTTCAGCACTGGTCTCAAAAAACCTGTTGAGCTTCATGACCTAATGTAGCTTATGTAGCCAGCTTCTCATGAGTGGCGCCTGTCAGCAGGGACTGGTACAGGACATACTTTGAAGCACTAAAAGAGCAGATTTAAATTTTTTAGAGGAAATTAATTCACCAATCTATGTTGTATCCTCCTTCAGTAAGTTTGAGGTTAGTAAATAAATTTGTATTTTGAAAACAAACTGGAAGAAAAAAAAATAGCAAAGATTTTTGGAGGAGGAAGATATTAAACATATGTAACATCACATGGCAACATTTCAACATGGCAGACATGATGTTCAAGAAAGGCCAGTGTAGGTTCCTGCCCCTGGGGAGGGACAGCCCCACACATGTGCACAGGCTGGGGGTGACCTGCTGTGGGGAGCTCTGCGGGGAAGGACCTGCGAGCTCTGGTGGGCAGCCAGTTGCCCGTGGGCCAGCAAGAGCCTGTGTGGTCAAGAAGGCCAAGGGGATCCTGGAGGACATTAGGAGAAGCGTGGCTGGCAGGTCGAGGGAGGTGATCCTCCCTCTCTGCTCTTCCAAGGTGAGGCTGCATCCAGAGTGCTGTGTCCAGCACTGGGCTCCCCAGTTTGAAACGGGGAACTGCTGGAGAGGGTCTAGCAGAGGGCTACAAGGATGATCAGGGGACTGAAGCATCTCCCTTATGAAGAAAGGCTGAGAGAGCTGGGGCTGTCCAGCCTGCAGAAGAGAACATGCATACAAATATCTTAAGGGTGAGTGTCAAGAAGATGGGGCCAGACTCTTTTTGGCGGTGCCCAGTGACAGGATAAGGGGAAATGGGCAAAAATGGATACACAAGAAGTTCCTTCTGAATATGAGGGAAAATTTCTTCACTTTTGAGTATGACACAGGACTGGAACAGGCTGCCCAGAGCATCTGTGGCTCTTTCTCTGGAGAAATTCGAAACCCACCTGGATGTGATCCTGTGCAACCTGCTCTAGGTGACGCTGCTTTAGCAGGGGGTTGGACCAGATGATCTCCAGAGGTCCTTTCCAACCCTGACCATTCTGTGACTCTGCGAAACATCAATATATGACATGATGCATCCATTTCTGGGAACCAAACCCAATACATTCAATTTTTATGGAGATACCAACATTTCTTAGTAACTAGACATTTCAAAGCACCCTACTTTTAAGATTCTGATTTTAAGCTGTGCACCAACAGTCAACTTAAATAATTCAAAAGCAATCTGAAAGAACATAGTTTCTGTTGCAAATTAATCTGATCAGGGAGGATGTTAGAGGATGTTTCCCAGAGGATATCCTATCTATTGTTCAGAGCAGGTGCTCTTTAGAAATCTTTGTTCAGAATATACACAAAGCTAAGATATTTAAAGTTCACTGAATACAATCATGAAAACCTGAACAAAACACAGAATGATAAATGTTGACTTTAATAGCTCTGAGTGTATAATTTTAAACTGGCAAGACCCATTTTATTGCATCACCTTATGCTGGTTTTTCTTTCAAAAGGATACTGAGTTTTTAATAGTTTCTGTTGTGCTACAGCAGGGGAAAAAACAAAACAAAACAAAAAAAAACCCACAAAAAAAACCATTCAGTAGTTACTTTGAGGAAAGATGATTGCAAACACCTAGAAATTTAAAAGTTTCAACAACATCGTTGTAGTCTCATTTCAAAATCTCAGTCAAAATGAAATATTGTTGCATACTTCTTCAGTTCTGATGATCACAGCTGGTGGCATCTCTTCTCATTTTTGTTCTCAAGTACTAGAAAGAAGCTAAGTCAAAACCCACAATTTTTTTCATGGATAAAAAATGTCTCTGATATTTGGCTATTTTTTAAACTGCTAGACTAGGGGAAATACCTATGATATCAACATGCATGGACCCTTTCAACCAAAAAAATTTAAACGTGACCCCAATTTACTCCTAAGTTGGAAATTGCATCATTGATGAACAATGATGGACACAAATTAAAGTATGGTTTATCAGTATTAAACTAGTTATCTCTATTTAGCTTTCAGTTACCATCTTATGAAGTGGAAGAGCAATACAAAAGAAAGAGTTTTATAAAAATCCCATAGAACACCTTGTAGCATCACACTACAGTTTAGTACGGTCTAGTCCAATCCCTTACTCAGAGCAAGGCCAACTTGGATCCATTGTGAAGGACCTTGTCCAAGGCAAGAATAAAATGATTATTTATTCAAGTCTCTCTAGCTTACTCAGAACCTAAAATCCAGATTTTTTTGTGAAAGACCTATTTATTTTTTAAATAAGTTCTTCACATTTTTTATCCCTTTTTTTTTCTTCTTTTCTAAGAAAAGGTTTAAAGAAATCATTTTAATTGAGTAAAAAAGATGAATGGGACAATCAAGAAATATTCAGTTTTAAAATACAGGGAAGCCCTAAGGCTGTCTATAGTATAATTGTATACAATTCAGTGAAACAGATATCATTCCACTGAAGATCTTTTAGAAAGTAAAGGAAGACTGGAGAAAAAAAAAAATAATGTTGGAAAACATATGCCTTTAGGAAGAAGAAAAGAAAAAAGCCAAAATCTTAGTAGCAACAGTAATAATAGCTTTACAAAGAAGAGGATTCCTCTATGTAGTCTCTGTAGCCTCTCTATTTTGTAATTATTTTATTTCACAACTTTCTAGCTGTCCCATGCAGGTCATACTATTAGCATTGCTATGTTTAATTTTTCATGTGTAATAATGTTCTATTTTTGAGTCTACCCAGCTGTCTAAATCATGCTGTGTAGCTGGGAACTTTCCCTCATTTGTTGCCTTAGCGATCATTCATACCAATTACAAAACTTCTGCCAAGAGAACTACATGTAACAGCAAACTGAGTGTGGTAGCAATACATTCATCTTTAATTAATAGCTCAGTAAGGTTGTAACTTCAAGATTCTATCTTGTCCTATGTAATAAATATGTCCTCTTACATGCTTGATACATGTGTGCTTCAATAACCAAGGATGTGCCTTAGAAAGGGAACATACAAGAAATAGCAAAAACACTCCACAAAAGATAACAAAACTGTAATTAAATATTAATTACTTGCAAACAAAGCTTTAAAGTCTTAAATACAAATTTATTTCTAAAAACATAAAATTAGTTGACACTGACAGTATAATTGAAAATGACAACACCAAAACACCAGTACAGATTTAAATCTGTTTGAAATATATATTGTTCTGTTTTGCAGGAGTGCTTTTTTATCAGATAGAAATCCTAAAATCCCAGTTTCAATAAAATCTGTTCCATCTTTCAATGATCACATGCAAAAAATGCTAAACATGTCTACTATACAACTTTTCTTTTTTTTTTTTTACTTAACCATAATAGCAGCATTAGCTTTTCCACTGTGGCATTTCCCAGATTCAAAATTAGTTCCTTTCTAATAGGAACATTCAGAAACAAATTGCCTGATAAATCAGATATTTGGCAATCAAAATAGTCTTTCCTGATTAGGGAGACACAGTCTTTTCAAGAGAAATAAATCACTCAGGCACTGAGTAGATGCATCTGCTCTTATCTAACTAGAAAGCAACAGAAAAAGTTGACATGAGGGTTGTGGACCTCTTGAGTAGAGAGGAACCAGCTGGTATTGTGTATGAAGAAACTTCAGCCACTGAAATTGTGGGAATGCATTTGCTTCAGCTAAGACATGTTTACCTTAAAACTCAGGAATATTTAACTGCTGAAGCTGCTGGAGAAGAGGGTCATGGCATTTAAACTGTGTAGCCTGACACACTGAGGTGCCTGTAATTAGCCAAGACCCTCTGAATAAGAAGCTTCACTAATACAAAGGGGGCCCATCTTTCATCCTCACTTTTTAGGCATCTAATTTTAGACTGGGTTTTAGCCTGCTGGTGCAACGCCTCCATAAGCAGCCAAGGATAGGAGGACAAAAAACTTAACAGAACACCCATTCCAACTGAATTTCTGGCCTGTGAACAGAAAGATTGCCAGCATGTCAGGTAATGGCTACTGTGACTGACCTGATTACACTACAAACCCTAGTATATCCTTATGATTATCTCAGATAATAAACCAAAAGCCTGGACTTGTTTGTGATAACGTTACTGAATAAAAAGCAATATTAATATAGTTTTAATGAAGACATGGTATGTCAAGCTGATAAAGATTCAGCCTAAGTCATTACAGACATGGAAGTAAACAAGTTCTTCCATTTCAGTTCAGGTCATTTTCTCTCAGTTTTTCTTTGACAAATTAGTTCTGCCTTCTGGCTGTTGTGCATAGCTGCCAAGTCAATTTTCATACGATATATTATTGTACTTTTCAATATGTGCAGTGACTTACAGCACCAATATCTGGCAAAATACATAGTGTGAAAATAGGTGTTTGACCATCGTATTGATTGAAAGCAAATTCAGTATTCATTCATTTATCATTCCCAGGAGTCAATGGATATTGTGGCCAAAAGGCCACTGCATATAACTCACAAAACTCTGGTTCAGTTACAAGGTCAGTCCAAATCTTCTTTTGTGCTATGTTCTTTGAAATACAGTTTCATGACCTCAGAGGTGCTATGAGGACAATAGTTACAGCTCGTGAGGTCCCTAAATGCTGTAGTTTCCAAAAGGGGTCATGCATGCACATTTATACACAACCATGTATGTCTAAGAAATCTAGCTTTGAAACAGCTGCAGGTTTGTTCTCTTATTTTTGAATACCTTTTTCATTTTCAGACCTTCATTAGAGTGATACATAGTAACAATTCAACAGAGTCCCACTAGTTTATCCTAACTGGTTAACAGAGATAAGCGTACTACTGTGGTGACAAGAGAAGAACTATAAGTCACAATAACAAGTAAGTCTTACAAAACTCTTCACATGTGAAAATACAAGAGGGAAAAAGCTTGTTGCCTAATTCTTGGAGTGAATATTCATGTACATACAAATATACTACAAATACCTGAAGATTCAAAATCCTATGAATTCAGGTAATTCTGAATGAAGTCACTGCCTTGCAGAGACACAAGACCATAACCTGTTCTATTAAGCAATTTGTTGTTTAATATTTTTATTCTATATACTATGTCTTAGCTTTCACTGATAGCTTAGAAAATTTTTTACGCAGTTTATACATAAACTACGTCTAACAACAAGGAAAAGAGCCACATTTCATAAACTCTCTTGAAATCCCTCTTAATAAAAGAGAAAACATAAACAGCTTCCTTAAAAACTGGAAACCACAACTTGTAGGCTGACACATCCTTCATTTCATCTCCCTCCAACAGCTTTAGTGCAGCGCTGCTTGGATAGACAGAAGCCTGAATCTTGCTTCTCTGCAAATGTACATGTACTTTAAGTAAAGAACACAAGGCATCTGGCCAGGATTAAGCTTGTTCATAACCCAGAAAACATCTGTTTCAGTACTATGGTTAATCTAGCGTAGTTGCTGAGGGATGGTTCTGCCCAGAGCCCCTGCCCAAGTGCCCTGCATGATGCAGGCACAGTGCAGGGCAAGACTGATGAGAATTCCTCCCACCCTGAAGTTGAAACATCTCATCTCAAAGAAGTTGGGATATACTAGTGATTCACCTGCCACAATAAGTTAGTAAATGGCAACTTCAGCATTCATTGTCAGGGAGGTTGTTTTCCCCAGGAAAACAGAACCGAAGACTATCAGTTAAATTTAGGATACTTCACTTTTTCAACTAAACCCAACAGGATATCAAACACAATGCATAGAAGACTAGCTCATGCATAGGAATATTTAACTAATCTTTCAAAACCCTGATGTTTTGCCAGCATTTTTCTTTCTTACCAAAGACTCAACCTTTCTTCAGGGAAACCTATTACCTGCTATTTGAAAAGAGCCTTTATATAGGTACCCAATTATTTATTTGTTTTTTTTCTCAGTGCTTGCAGTTCTTAATGTCATAAACTGTGACTTGTGGTTCAAGACATTATTTTGTATGATAGTTAAATAAGAATGACCCTACTGGTCCCTTAAGTAACAGCATCAATAGTGGGAGGGGAAAAAGCAATGGACAAATTACATTATTTGTATCAAGGTATGGGCCATGGACATTCCTCAGTATCCTGGGTGACTCATTACATGCAGTTGGCTAGCAAACAAAAATTTAAAGTTACAAAATCAAGTAGCAGCATCAGATCCTGCAAGTAAAAGTAACAAAACATATTTTCAAAACTAATGATCCCTGAACTCTCTTTCCAGAAATTACTTAAAACAAATGAACTATGTGAAACTGCAGTAACTTGAAAAATAGGGAAAATCTGAAATATTAAATAGTGGAAGAGAAAGTAATTCTGTTTGAGAATTTAAAAAAAATCTATGTAGTTTTTATCTTCAATTGTAACCAATCAGTCTCCTTTCCCAGTAAATAATTTTTTCCTAAAAGCTAGAAAACCAATGCCATTCACACACATAAATATTTAGCACACTTATATTAAAACTACCTCTACATACAATGGCAGTAAAACAGCTTCTGTACTGCAAAAAAACCTAACAAGAACTCAGAAAGGCCACCTCTCCATCTCCTGCTTTTTCCTTCTGAGCTGGAGTTTTAATGAGCAGGGGAATAAGAAGTAGTATGATCTGCCAACACACAAATATCTTCCTGATAAAAAAAATAAAATAATGTTACCTTCCTTCCTTTCATGAAGTACAGCAAAAAATCCACTTTTGATTAGTATTTCTCATACACTCTTTTCACATAAAGAAGGCATGAATATGACAATAAGTTTAGAGAGAAATAATGGTTTTGATAAGCAAGTCACACCAGAGCTGATAATGGCAACTAAACTAAAGACTTCAGTTATCAGCCTTCAGTTGCTAAGGAAAACCTGACAGATAATACTTTGGTGCATGTGAAAGCATGGAAGAGAAGGGAAAATAAAAAACCCAAACAAAACAAACAAGAGAATGCAGGGGTATTCCTTGAGAGTCAAGAAAGTTTTCTACTCCTTTGCACTCAAGGAAAAAATTTCAAGATCAATTCTATATTAAGAAGCGGGTAAAATTTTATGTGTTTGCAATTACATACTGTTTGTCTTTGAAACAAGGTACTAAGCCTTGATACACAATCAGGATTAACTTTTATGTGTGCTATCCAATCCAAAACCCTTGAGCAGTTTATTTAGTCCTATATGACTTTCCTCATCGAGGGTGTATCTTGATTTGACCTATATTAGAGCCTGGCCACTAAAATTTTTGTAGTGTTGATGCAGTTTGAGGACTCAGAATAATACAAGGAGCAAGTACAAACACAGTCATAACCCTAGGATAAACATGAAAGATTAGGGATACTCTTCTTCAGCTTTAACTTTTCAGAGCATCAGCCTCTGGAGAAGAGCAGATCAGAACGATGATAATGTGCCAAGGATATACTTTATGCTATCTCCGCAATAGAAATGAGGTTAACCAAATCAGAAATTTAGAAAACAAAAATTAATCCTGTGCTCTGCATAGATGCTTCCTAAATTTATTTTCCAAGTGTTCTATTTCCCAGCTCTCCAGGGTAAATTTATGTTTATCAAAAGTGGTTTTCCCACCTTCAGCACTCATAGCTCATGCAGTATGCATGAAACTTATTCCACAGCAGAATTCCTTTACTGTCAAATGTAGGTGTATGGCATAAAGGAGACAGCAATAATTCCTCTAAAGCTACTGCTGCTTTTGTTATGCCAGTGGTAGAGAGTAATTAGGTTGTTCATATATTTTACATTTCTTTCCACACATGAGGACTGATACAACTCACCACTCCTTGGACCGATTTTGCTGTGACCATATAGTTAGATATATTATGCCAAAGGTAAAGACTTACCCTAATCAAAGCCTGATAAGATGCACATATGCATTTTGTATGCAGATGGGGAAAAAAACCACCAACCCAACACAAATAAAGCCCACAAACCACTAGGTCATGCAACAGCCACAAATCAGAAGATAGCTGGAAACAAGGAAGTTAAATCCCAGCTCTGGATGTTTATTAGCCCTGTACTTGCTTTTTCTCCCCAACAGTGCAGCACTGCAGAACATGAGATATCTCCAGAAAAATGGCAGTTAATGCCCAGCCAGTCATTCACAACAAACATATGCTATTTAAGACATATGAAAGAGAAAAATGTAGCATAGCTTATGCAGTCCTGGAAGATTGGTTTAACTCAATGAAACAAGCCTATTTTTATTGCACTTGTTTTCCATGGTGTTATCACCTTTATTTTCTTAATATTTAAATAAAGTTAATTTAAAGTTTCAGAAAGGTATTTTTCTGTGTGCACCTAAAATTTGCAAATGAGAGGTTCCATATGCATTGCCATATCTGTCTAGAAATCAGTCAGCTTTATCACTGTTCAAACTTTTCTATTTGACTTGTCTTATAAGGTTCAAGAGATCATTTTCCCATCTTATTTCTACTTTTTTTAGCTGTCCAACATCTCAGCAAGACATTCTAGACCAAGATGAAGCTTGTGGGCAACCTGAGAACTGAACACAGACCCTCAAAGACCTTTAAAAGGATTCCCTTAAATGTCATCAAATATTTCCAAGTGACCAAGCTGAAGAACTTCTAGCTGGTTCCTTTGGGGCAGAGAGGATGCCAGGGCTATCACTTCCTAATAATTTTATTCCACGCAAGAAGGTAAAAAATTCACAACAATTCAGAGAGAGAGAGAAAAAAAAGAACAAAACCCAGAATCCCCTTGCTTGTCTTACTGTCTTGGCGGGTTGGAAACAAATGTCAGCAGGAAGAATAAAAGGTAAAATGTAACTAGATGTGCAAGTGCAAAATGACCATTTCGTAAGTCCACGCGCTATCACTTCTCAATAGCGAATGGCCAGACCAGCAGAACATGCTACAGGCCAGACACCCACAGACATTGCTGTGCAACTTATCAGGGGCTTGTTTTGCCTCCAGGCCCCTTCGTGACATGGGACAGAGCTGAGGACCAGGACAGGGTGCACCTTCTGTATAACGCTGACACAGCCACGGTTTCCTGCTCCATTACTAATCTCTGTGTAATCTGAGGTTCTCTGCGTGCTACGAAAGATTATATATTCACAGACTTGACTAGAAGTCAGACTGCGAGGACTCTAAATCAAAATTGGGCAGTTACCTTGAGATGCCTCCCAGAAGCCCATCGTTCCTACACATCCAGGCTGCTGCTGGCTGGCTGAGCTAACATGCAGGCGATGCGGTTGCACACTGCTATTTCAAAGTGAAGTCAATGGGCAGAAGCCACTTTTGGAGTACCTGTTCTCAAGCTACCCACTATGATAACAGTCAAATACATCTTCATCCTTTATTCAAATCACAGGATTCACTGAACACAAAGTATTCTTGAAGCAGATTAACTTCAGTTTTTCTGAATTCAGGAAACCACTGTTCGCTCACTAGCAAGGCAAGTGTGATCAGCACCTGAATTTCATAGCACAGCATCTGTTTTTTCTAGTGCTAAGGATCCAGCCTGTTATGGTCCCAAGGTGACAGCAGGATGGATAAAGTCCTTTCACTTCTGAAAAGAATATGATTGTCTCCATTTCTGAAATCATGACACCTTCCAACAATAGTCAGGGTGCTGCTGACTCCAACAAGCAGACTATTTCAGCAGCACACATCTGAATGACATGAGAGTTAAAAGCACAGGGCATTGTGCTTCTTCAATTCCAGATGTAACTAGTGGTTCTGTCCCGTTTAAGTTTATTACAGTGGAACTAATAATGCAGCATTTTGTGCTCTTCCTTTCCCACAGGTACACGGCAAGGAATCCTCATTACATCATGTCCTTCCACCTACGCTGGGTGGGGGGAAGGTTATTGTTGTTCTGGGGGGAGGGTTCGTTGCTTGGTCTGCTCACTCAGTGCTCACAGCTTTGTGTGATTCTGCAATAGTCGAGCACATTTTTCAATGCCAAACCAACAGACTGCTTCTGTCTGCATCACGGTTCAGAAAAGAGGAAGGTAGGAGATAATGGGCTTGGAAATCTCTCCAGCATCCTGGTGTTATTCATGAGAGTTGTCTTAGCAGCAACTGCTGCACATCAGGCATAAGAACTGAGGAATGAGAAGTACACACTGTACCAGTACTAGTTTCCATAGCAACAGCAGTGAAACATCGCACTTTTCCAGTTTTGGAAAAACATTCCCAGTTTCCTCCCAGTCAGATGGTGCCATTAGAAATGACAAAATACTTTCCCAGTATCAGTTTGTTTTGTACAAACATTTCTTCATAATCATAAGCAGACAGTGTGGAGACTGTTCTATTTGACAAGGTTACTCTGGTGTGCTGCCTCAAGAGATGAAAAAGAAAGCTGTTTGAAAATGCAGCAAGCAGACAGGCAAGACTAAAAGTGCCGTCATTCCCTGGCCTGCAGCAGGTCTGAGGGATCATCTTAGCACTCTTCCATTATTTTCACAGGCAGCAGTGAGGGTCTGATTTGCTTTGCAACACTGTGCTAAACTCACTGAAGGTTAATAAAATAATGAATAAGTGAAACTGCACACAGCATTTTGTGTACTTCTGCAGACAAGGCTTGAACAGTAATCGTTCTAAATACAGAGGTTTATGCTTGAAGTCTCAATAATAATGTTGAAAACCAAGAAATCTGTCATTTTTCAAGAAGAACCATTGTGGGAAAACGTCTGAAGCACACAATCATCCCACCCCTGAAAAACACCTGAATGCCAGCTGATATTTCAGCATTCCTGCTAGTGGTGTGGGATCTTGTAAGCCCCAGGCAGGCCTAACTCCTGTTGGATGGAAAGGTACTTGTTAAAGCAGAGTTAGAAAATACTGAGTGGAGACACCAGGATATGATTACTACTTGAAACCCTCAAGAAAGCATTCATCTTTCAGGTCAAAGAAAGGATTTAGCTTATACCCGGCCATAAAAAGGAGCTCAAATATACATGTGTTTCTTAGAAGCTATTCTGGCTGTCTTCTTGAAGAAAGGACACCTACCTCCTCAGGAAGATCTCCATTGGTTTTTTTACTGTTGTCAGTCACAAGCATAAAAACATTATCCATAGGAAAAAAAAAAAACCAAAAAATGTAAACAGTTTTTGAAAGCAAGGATGCATAATCAGAACTTGATCCTTTTTAATGCAGATGCATCTGAATAGTCTTTTCTTTATTGCAGTATCAAAATTCATTCTGGGAATGACTCTTCCATCCCCTCCCCTCCTCCCTCCTGTTGGAAGAAGGGTTCGCCGGAGTCAAGAAGATGCTCAATATGAATTATGCATCTTGCTCAACTTTATTAGTTTCTAACACTACTTATATAGAACCAATACACATGCATATTCGTAAAGCAGAAATATAATTGGTTAGTAGTCTCTAAACACACGCGGTTCTCACACCCCTAATTATCATGACTAAAATAAGCATTCTATCCATGTAGCTAATTGCTGTGCTTCAGCCTTGTAGTTTGTTACTCCCTATTTTCCCACACTGGTCCCTATCTTTCTTGGCCCTGCACCTGCTTTCCCAGCAGCTGTAGCTTGTTACAGCCACGGCCTGTTGGCACAACATAATTACTTGGGCTCAGGATTCAAGAATAGCTCAAGGCTACCTTTCTTGTTAACTTCAGCACAGCAACTTCAGTACAATTCTGATTACAGGCCTATTCTAATACCAGGCCTGGATTGTGCAGATCTTCAGACTCTAAGGCCACACTTCTGCAGCTATTCTTCTACACCCTCCCAAATACTTCTTGCCATATAGTAACTCTGAATAAGGTAAGCATTATTCTCTTCTTTTCCCTGACCCAGACCATAAGACGATCAGCTGAAAAGTACAGATGAGTCTCAGTCAGGTAGGCTAGTCCAAATGTGAGGCAAGCCCAGAAAAAGTCTGAAGTTATCTGAGCCCTTATCTTAAACAACAACTGGACATCTTTTAAAAGGTAAATATCTGAATGTATAAGCAGTAATACCAGGAGACACATTGTACTGATATATAAAAATAGATCTGATTTCCAGCCTCTCAGCGTAATTAAGCAGTCAGATCAACCCACTTGGGATTCCCCAAACCTGAATAAGCTTTAAAAAACAAGAAAGGAGAGAAGAAAAAAAAAAAAAAAAAGAGAGAGAGAGAATCAACAGAAGGAAGTATAACCTGCTGTACTTTCCCCATATATACACAAGATGTATGCACAAGTAGTGTCATTTGTATGACACTGCTGATATCATATGACCACCAGTAAACATGTGGGATGAAGTATTGTCTGACATTGACAAGTCAGTCCAGTTTTCCTGAAAATTCTTAAGTTTCACCATTGTAACTCCAAATACATAAATGGATATTTAAAGATAAGACAATTGAATTAGAACAAAAAAATCACCCTACTTCAACTGTTTAATACAAAGGGAGATTCACAAGTAGCAAAAGATTTACTGCTGCATTCAACATTCATAATAGACAACATAGGAAAGAAGACACACCTACCCTACTAGATAAGATATCTCCTATTACCCAAAATAATTGCACATGTCTGTATACCAGCTAATGTGGTCAGTCTCAGTCCGTTCCAGACTGAATCTGAAATCAAGTACCCCTGTTCAGCAGTAGAATTCCTTAAAGCCCTGGCATTACTTTCTATGATACCTGTATGTTAAATTTAATGTAGGCCACACTAGATTATAAAGACTTAAGACTCCACAACCAAAAGTGTCATGAGTGTACACATACATGAATCATTATGGTACTGTCCAAGCCAAAACTAAAACTTTTTCTTCCTTCATATCTGTCACATGACAGTGAAGCCTTCAGAAATTTCTCTGAACAAACTGTGGTTTACTGAGACTGGGCAGGAAAAATTTTGCTTAAATGAGCCTTCTGTTTTAAGCCAAGCAATATAACAGCCATCAAAATCCTAACAGATAATTTAAGGATTGAAAAGATCTTACAGGCAAGCTATAGCTCTTCTAGGTCATTGCGGTTGAGTGCTTTCAAATAACACAAGCTATCCCACTTCCCCAAAACCAGAAATCTGGATTCACTTTGTGGATTCTGAGATTATGCACCCACAGACCAAAACATCCCAAGCCTTGTAAAAGAAACGATGTCAGTTTCCTCACTGGAGCTGGACAGAAAAATAAAGTTTTCATAATATTTCTTCAGTCTTCTAAATTAAATTTCTTTGATTCTCCATCTTTTCTGAACAAAGCCAGAACTAGTGAAATCTTCATACTTCATGATATTTGAAAGCCTGTACATGGCACATGCTAAACTACAGGCACAATCAGAGATGAAGAAAGAGTGTCTTTTCTTTCTTAATTCAAACAAATGGCAACCTTGTTGGGATGCGTATAAGCCTGAGCAGTTCCTGAGAAAGTGAACAAAAGAATTGCCAAAGGAAAATAACCCATTTCTAAAACCATATGGTTACCAAACCATTTTTAAAATAAGAACATTTTGTTACCATCAGCTAATTAGTAAGCCTATAATATCTTATTTCATTGCTTTTTCATATGCAGCAGACATTAAATTGGCTACTGGACCCCAGCACATACCAATTAAAAAAAAAAAAAAAAGACATCATAAAATTTGCAAGATGACAAAATAGATTAGTCCATATGTTTACTGTCCTCACAGTAGTCTAGAGAGTAGCTGAGATACCAGTAGTTAAATACAGTATGTTTTTACACTTCTTACAGGTTTACCAATCGTTACAATTGGGCTATGAAATGGGAGAAATTGTTTCAAAGTTAGATACAGTGACTGCAAATCAGGTAACTCCCCAACCATCCACCTTACTGGCGTCCCACCACGGCTCATTTAACCATCCTTCCACTAACCATTGCCAGCACCCCATTTTTCTGCCATTCAGCCTCCACATTCACAAATCAAAGGAAACAACAGTAATAATTATAACCAAAGTGTAACTGTTCAGGGTAGGGCGGCTCTAGATGAAATATACGGTCTTTCATCTCTTCTTCCTGATAGATGAGAAGGTGAAAGGAATCCTGATAGATTCCTTTCAACTTTTTGAAATAATTAAAAAGGTTCTTTGAACATATTTCAGTGACTGCTGTGATGAGAATACTCCAGTATTCTGATCTCAGAGGATTCTTCTTGGACTTCTGTGAGAAGAATTTTGCGCCCTTGATAACCAGAAAAAAATGCACAAGGAATGGTGAAGTTTAGACTACTGAATTATAGATAGAAACAACCCCCCAAATAATGAATTACTGACGGTTACGGGGAGCACTAGGAGTCGTTAGCAGTCCAACCTTCTGTTCAGCCACTCTTCTGTTCTTCAACTCACTGTAAATTTGGATAATGAGACAATGACTACACAAATAATTATGTTGGGAAATTGTTATCTTGTATTTGATTTTAGATGAAGTTATATCTGACTTTAAGAAGAGAAACATTTTTCCAAGAACAAAAAGATAGATGTGCACTATAGGTTGTCTCACATATCATACGGCATAACACCATGCTAGCATAAAAGCAAAGTTCAAGATACTGTCTTTAAAACTCAAATGGACACTGAAAACAAGTGGACATTTATTCATACTATATTCAGATTGTGTCAATCAGATAATCTTGAGTAGAATCGATGTAAAATGTAAGCTTAACTGCTTATGATAATTTCCATTTGGATGAAGAAAGGCCAGGTTAATCAGGTCTTTCCTCTGATTTCCACATCTTTGAATAACACCTTTTAAAAAGATGGTACAAACAAGAAGAAAAGTATTTACCCAGCATTGAAACCTCACTTCAACGGTTGTGATTTAAAGCTTTAACAAACTTTTTTTGTATTCCTTGACATTTAGGACCCATCTATATGTCCATCATTTCAGAAACCCTGAAGTCAGCAATTCAAAGAGGGTTATTGAACAGTTATTTCCCTCACTCTGAGACCTGTTACAATCTTCCTTTTAGTAATACATGTTAAACTGCAAAAAATAAAGAGAATATATATTTACATGTACTAGACCTAAGACCAAGATTCAGAAGACAAGATGCTTAGCATTCTAAATTTATTATTCCAATAAACAACCTTAAGGTAGGCTTGGTTGTATGGTTTCAGGTCTTCAATTTCTAAACTGATTTTAAGCTGACACCTGCAGGACCACGTACCAATTTAAAAACATGCAGCAAAGATATGAATACATCTCCTAGCACCCTCCCTTTGAATAATCCCATGCAATGTGCTGTGTAGTACAAAGGGCTTCATGTCAAGTAGCAGGTCATTATTTCTGATGGTTGCATCTGTATAGTAATAGCATAAACAAGACATTAGGTTAATTCCCTCTCCACACAAAGGCAGGGGTAATCCTTGGTTTGGTATTTGGATTTTCTCATTCCTGCCCTTCAGTAACTGCCATTCATCTGTTAGTCTTGATTTCAAGCAGAGATTGTTCAAATAATTGTTAGAGCCGTAAATAACTCTTGAGATAGAAGGTTCCATACCTGGCTGTTTCAACCTGTCCTCATATGACCTCCTAATCATGTAAATCTAAATCCTCTCTGCAAACACAAACAATATGTGATATAGAACCCCTGTCTTAAAAGACAGAAAGTTTTGAAGACACGTGAAGATTCCAATTAAGAGATTTGCTGACACTGCTTTCCATCGTGTTTGCACTGAACGCCTTTGTCTCGGTTCGCTCTCACAGAACAGATCATGTGAGCAAGGGAAAGGAGTGACATTTTTAAAACTTTGCACCGAAATCATGTCTGCTGGAACTTTGTGGGGAACAACCTATAAAAACTGATTGCTCATCAGAGTGAATTTATTCAGGTTGGATTTTGGAATAGGAAAGTTAAGAACCCGAGTGATTTATTACTTTACTAGAAAAATAGGAGAGTTAGAGAACACAGCTGCAAGACCATTCCCATTGCTTCCGTTCATACAACAGCTGAACGGTGTTAATCCATCTGAACAAACGCAGGTTTTGTGTGTGGGCACTAGGAAGCAAACAAGCCACCAATGTGAGTCTGGATTGTCAGGGTGAATGATGAAGGAAGCACTCTCCTAAAAAAAGGAGAGTTCATGGAAAAAAAACAATGTAAAAATAGATAAATGAAATTAACCTATATATATTTATCTATGAACTGGTTGGCGGAGAAATTTTTCCCCAAAATGTGTAATTTCATTTGGGATTTCCTGTTATTTGGGTAATAATGCCCATTGGATGGACTGAAAACCTTCTGTTCTCTTAATTATTCAGTTTTACAGTTACTATTGAAAAGGCTGTTTTCAGAAGCTAGTCAGCAGTTATAATAGTTATATAGTAACTTATGACAGGAACCTGCTCTTTTTAAGGGATTTCAGTTCTGGTTTTAGGCACAAAGACACTGAGACATAAGAGGAAACTACACAAGAATTTTGAGACAACAAAGTTACACAAGCAAATATTTAAAACAATGAGAGGATGATAATTTTACAACACAGCACAGAAAGATCCAAGTGATCTCTCTCAGGTCACATAGGTGAAGTGAAGCACAGCACAATGTTCTGCGCTCCTTAAATCCCAGGCTGCCCAAGATTTGTTTAGTCTCTTTTTTGCATTTTACCAAATTCTCATCTGTCCAATACTCCAAAGGCTGTATTTAGATTGCCAGTGCCAGCTGCAAATAAGAAATAGTGAAGTCTTAAATACCCTTTTGCCCAGCCTCAAGACAAATTCATATAGGTCAAATGGCCATAGTGGCTGAGTGGCAGTGTGTATGACAGAGTTGCATTGTCTCAGAGCAAGGAAGTGGGTTTTTTCAGACTATTTTTAAAATACTGTGTTTTGCAGAATTTAAGCAAGGCTGGGCTCATACAATTATCCCAAATAGCAGAGCTTATAATCTGAAATTTCTGTGATCATGTTTTGTATACTACTCATTAGCAGAGAGGCCACCTGTATTTGCTTTACCATACAAGTGGAAGGTCTTTAGAGCTCCTACTGAAGTGGGTATTTCTATCAACTTCTTTTATAACAAAGCACATCCAGTGAGACTCCACTGCTGTTTACAGGTACAATACAAAATGCCTTTGAGAAGACACAAGTGCAAAAGTCTGAGATAATACAAAAAAAGGCAGCACAATAATATCTCACAAGCATAAAGTCTGAAATAATATAGAAAGGGGAACAGTGCAACTGAAGTACATTAAAATTTACAGCTCAGCCCTCTTAGCAGTCAAATCCTCTGTTGCATTGCTGCTCCAGAGACACTCAGGTATGAATGAGGAAGAAAAAGTAACTTCAAAATGCAAGTGCTAATAACCAGCATTATTAATATCCTCTCTAGAAAATCAGGTGAAATTCACTGAACCCTCAGTTTAAAATAGCAAGCTCCACGAAAAAGATTCATGCTGGGTCAAATGAAACCACAAAAATAGTATCTTGAATGTAATTTAGCTGTGCGAGGGTATGCCTAAGAAGGCCCCCCTGGGAAGTGTTTCACAGCAAGATAATATTCTAGTACACATTTTGCTAATATTTAATCACTTATGTAATTTAATATTTAAGTGTTTTGAATAAAAGGAAGAAAATGAAAAGGTCTACTCTCAAATTCTCAAAAGGAATATTTTACTTTTTTTTTAAGATAATCTCAAGTCTTACTAACACTTGTGAAAGGGAGCATGTTTCTCAGGTATATGCTACCTATTTTCTTCATGTTTTTTTAAATTACAGCCCCAATGTAAGTGTGACTCATTATTTGCCAAGAATGGCACCAAAGTAATTAATATACACAAAAAATAAGGGTATTAATTAAAATTGCATTTAGAATTTACAAACACAACAAACAATAAATAAATCTTGCCATTCCCTGTTCTGGAGTAACTGAACGCAGGAAATGCATCTCCAGCTTTCTCATATAACACAGGAATTCTGACTCATCTTTGGGTTGGAAACTCTAGTCCAGGTCTATAAACACTGATGTTCGGTGCATTCTTTGTGAAAGTCTAACTCCTAGAATTTCCTTTCCTCTCACGTCTGAATAATACTAGAAGTTGGTCTTGTTAGTCAAGACAATATATGCAATTAGAGTTCATATTGCCTTATTTTCTCTTCATGAGGTGTCTGCTTTTGCTGTCTAAAGTTTACATTGTTCATGGGAAGGTTTATTATATTTATTATAATATTCACAGAAGTATTGCATTTCTTAGCAATCCAGAAAGAGCAACCCGTCAAGCAAAGCAACTGAGTTGTAGTGCTTGTTTTACTAAGTCAGTATGCAGAGATGACTCAGTTACATAATCAAGCTCGCATTACTGGTTTTAAAGTCACACACACTCACAACACAGGAATACATTGTTCAATACTAAGAAAGAGATATTCCTGGTAAAAAGCTTTTATGATTCCCAAGAACCAGAAGTCACACTGGGAATTTACAAAGGAAAAGCAGAGGCGTAGTCTTCAAGTTGTACATGCTGTTAAGGTATATTAGTGCTAACCACTTTATGGAAGACATTTGGCTGTCATTTCTTAAGAGGGAAAAAAATGCCTCAAAGCTAAATTATTGAGTGATCATCAAATTACCTACTAAGAATTATTATTTTGCTGTTTATAAAGAATGGACAACAAAGCAGAGATTTGCAGACTGTTTAAATTGCTTGGAATTTTCATCAGAGAAACAAGTTGAAAGAAAAAATAAATCAAACTTTTTCAGAAAAAAATTATGGCTGTGGTAAATATGCTGATAAACAGACCATTGGAAAACTGTTTTCAAAGTTGATTTGAAAAAAAGGTTTAGCACTTTTGTTTCCAATATGTGTAACAACCAAACAAAAAGCAGAGGGATAAAGAGTTCTAAATCATACTGAACTGTGAGTTTGGTTTACATGGTCTCCACTAGCAGAAGGAGAAAAACAAATCAAAAGAGTCTCAAAGTACAGCCAAGATCTTTATCACCAGTAGGACCCCTTAGCTTATCAGTTTCTGCTCTCCTGTCCAGGCTGCCCAACCCCACAGGGGATTCTGGTCTATTCAGGGAGTGGGGAAAATAATAACTTTTGCAGCAGTCCTGTGCCATTTTACCTCCTCTGGATTAGAGTGAAAGATCAGGAGCTACCCAACTGCATCAGAGCTTCTCACTCTTGAGAAAAGAAAATATGAGAATGCTTTCACAAGCACAAGGTATCCATACTAACAGAGTCATCTCAAGGCAAAACTGTTAGTGTAAAGATCTTTTCAGGTGAGACCTCAGGTCTGGACCTTCAAAACTGATTGCCAAAGGATAAGACAATCCAGAATTTTACCAAGTTTGCATACAAAGTTTACTGCTTAACCAGAGACATACAAATTCTTACATGTTTTTATACTTGGTGTCTACTATGTCTATTCTGATGTGAATGAGATTGAGACATTACCAGATTGAGACAGGAATGCACAGCTCTTTTGGTTTACTTGTTAGACTTAATGACCTACATCCACAAAAGAACCCAGAACTAACCAGAAACAAACAAAGCATCATGACACACATTTGTTTCTCTTTCTTCAGAAATGTTTCATCTTGTGTTTATTGCCCTCTTCTCCCTAGAGTACACAGCATGTAATTAATCAAAGTTTCTGCATACAGAAAAACTTCAGGACTGATCTTGCAATATGTTTCCCCAGCTCAAACCCACATTAGCATGTACAAATCAATCCAAGGGCTATTTTATTTCTTGGTGACTTTTTATAAGTAAGTTTATGTCTGAGAACAGACGTTACCAAAGAATTGTGGACTGCTGTATGCTTAAAGGGAACGTTTTGGCAGTTGGTAGCAATAGTTCGGATCTGCTGTCACTATCAAATCACAACTGACTTTGCCAAGAGTTCTCAGCTACAGGTGAAGTTGTCTTCCCCAATTACAGCTGTCATTCTGTCAAATACGGATTGACCAGTGGGAAAATACTCCAGCATCAAGTGCACAGTTTATACAAAACTACCATAACACATACATGTCATGACCTGATGACCCCCTCTGACAAGAGTTGTATGTTGGTTTATACATATACTTTGCTAAAGAAAACCGGGGTTCAGTTGACAACTTTGTATATTCTTTTTTCTTATGCATAGTTTATTCTTAATTATTTTCAACTGCAGTAAAGGAGAGGATTAACTCAAAAGAAGTGAAAAAATAAATATTTTATCCTGTATTACTGTGATTAATTTTATATAGTCTGGAACATGAGATTTAACCTTTATCAAGTCCTATTATTCATAACCAATTCCGAAAAATATCGCACATCTGCATAGGATCTCTCAATCTGAGATTTAAGCTTCTTCCAGGGCTTCACCTTTAGTGTAAATGCCATAAAGGTTTATCTCCTCATGTGGATATTTTTTAAATTAAATAAAAATCCTTTTGAGTGAAGTCCCTATTGCTTAACACCCTTTAAAAACAGAGAGTTGCTTTACAGAAGACTCAATCAAAACTAGCCACTGACAGCTGTCAGGTGAATTGCATTAGACTGAGGGACATTACTACCAAAGGTCCAAAAATTAAAAATCCAGCACTGTCAGTAAAGAGTAGTACACTCAGAATTTCTTGATCCCTCTTCCAAAGTCAGCAGAGTAACACTGATTAATAGTACTCCTGCCCATTAAGTTCTGTTCCAATTCAAAGACAGTGAACAAGACCAAAAAGCATTTGCCAAGGAGAAACAACAACAACAACAAAAATATCTGCTATTCTTCTTACTTTTATGGGGCAGAAAGAAGCAATCTTGAAAGCTGTATCAGGCCAGCGTGAAGAAACCATTACACAAATTATCATCATACAACACCCATGTTGTGGTCAGGCTTCAATGAGAAAAAAAAATTTGCAAGCTATTTACTGTTTTACTACTCAGAATAGCCTTTAAGCAAGAATCCAATTATTTAAGCAAGTCAAGCACATCTTTCCTGAAGAAAAGAAAATATGTCTGATATAGGCATGTTAATCCTACATTACTATAAATTCACTTAAACAAGAAAATCCTTAGTTGTCCGTAGCTGCTTCGTTTATGGGACAGTTATACAGATTGTAGCAGAAAGAAAGGCATAAATGTCCAACCATAAAGAACTTTTCTTGAGTAAAATTAAAAAAAAAAAAAAGCTTAAATGTTTATTTCAATATCTTATATACAGAGTACTATGACGTGGGAGACCATGTTGTGAGCTGACTATCTCAGAGCTTGTTTACATGCCTGCCAAGCTTGAGGCAAAGCTACCCGGTGGTTTAACCGAACTCGGCACTCATGGACCAGAAAAGGAGCAAACAGCACCTGGAACCAGACATTGGCCAGGGTCAAGGAATGGCCACATTGTTTTGGAGGACATATCCAGACATGATCAAGCACCTCAACCTGCTGAGGCATGCACAGTCCATGACAAAGGACTACATGGCTGTCTCGTGTGCCCCTCGGAACCAGCATACCAAGATGGGGAGCATGCATGGATGTGTAGTACATGCTGTGTCAGGGAGACAGTCTCCCCAAATACCCTATAAAAGACTGCACCATCGAGCAGTAAGGGCATGATCCGGAGACCTCTCCTACCATTGGACAAGGAAACTACGGACCAACAGGATGCCACTGTGTCCATGGTGGTGACCACCTCTTCCAAACTCCATCCCGACTGCTTGCTAGGTTTCCTTCTTTTCTATTCTTTCCTGCCTTTCCTATTGCTCTTTGCTTACAAACACTCTGTTCAATAAATTTTCCTCATTGGTGGCATTTGACCTCATTTGCATCTTCATCTTATTTCGGGTATAACATCGAATCTCCCCATCTCAGGCTGTCCTGGACCAGAACATGTAAGTACTGCCCAAGACACAAAGTATATTAGTATTTCAATTGTTTCCAAATCCCATAAGTATTCACAAGATTCAAACTTGCAAGGTACAAGCAAATAGCTGTATAACCTATTAGTTATCTCTGTGAGACTGTAACATTTTTCAAGATCCTCGAATTTGCCTGCTGTAGTGCAATCATCAGAAAAGTATCTCAACCTTCCTTGTCAGTGTTTGATGATTTTATACATAAATAGTATAATAAAATGATTTTTTACCTCCACAGGGAGGGGCAGTTTCATTAAACCAAATCCACAGTATTTTATCGCCCACATAAACCCCCCACATTTCTAAAGACTGGCATGGTTAGCTTACCATTGTTCTTATTATTTCATCTACTTGTTAAAACTAATTTATTAATGCAAGAAATGAAGCATACACACATACGTTTCAGACAAATTCCTTTGGCACTAGAGCCTATGAAAAGCCGGATATAATTTCAAAGTAATAAATCTCTTTACATTTTGGCTTAGAATGATTTTTGCAAGCAATGCTAAATCAAACCTGCATTTGTTTTGCAAGATGCATATTGTAAAGTGCAGCCCAGTGCAAAAATACAAGGAAAAATATTATCTTTCATCAGTATATACATCTTCCTTAGGCTTCCTTACACCATATTGCTTTTCAGGAGACATGTTCTGCATTTGACTTTGAATATGTTACAGGAACAGTTTAGAGTTTAACATGTTCATATCAGCAGTTCCACATGACATTTTCCCTCATGTATAACCTATCTTCTATGTAAACCAACTGGTCCCTGCCTAACAACTGACAGTTATCTTCTGTAGTATCTCAGGACATGTAAAGAAACCAGAAAACAATTTTCAACATAGCTTGACCAGCGCTTAAATAGAGGAGAACTTCGCAACAACAAAAATTAGCTAATTATTTCTCTCATCAAACTTTTCACAAGCAAGTGATTTTCATAGAGTGACCCTGCAGACAGTCTGTAATTATGGCATGAGTATTGCCCAGAAATACTTATCTTTGAAACTTTATTATTCCCCTAGAGATTAGGAAGAAATACAGCTGGGAGGGTCTGTTTCAGATGTTCTAGCAGAAGTGTGGACTTGTCAAAAAAAAAAAAAAAAAAAAAAAAAAGTCAAGCTATTATGAGAACAAATAAGATTCTGTAGATAAAAAAAAGCCCCACATATTCAGAATACTCCCAGTCAAGAAAACAAAATAGCAGATGTGTTTTTACTCCTCAATTTCAAGTGATTTGAGCAACCACTAAGAATGAGGAGACTCCAGTTCAAACGGGGTGCTCCCATAACCCATGTCTCTCAGAATGACTGTGATCACTAAGATTTTGGTTTCATGAAGTAGGGAGGTTCAGTCATACTCTCTGACAGCCAAAATCTCTATCATGACACAAAATGATAGTTGCTTTCAATTATTGTGCCTTTTCATTTACTGTCTTCCAGAAGCTACTCATACAGACAATAATTAGATAGCATTTTACTCCCATAGTAGTAATCTCAAGTTCTTAAATGTGCATGACACTGTGCATATCGAGGGCCTTACCATATGATAATAACTTGGATCCTACAAATTCTTGAACTGTTTGGACAGGCAACACATGAAGTTACGATTCTGGGAAATAAGACTTCTAAAAGAGTTACTGTACTGGCCTCATCCAACATGCTACATATTTGCTCCTCTTTTAAAGATTATCTTGAAGTACTTCATGTCAAGCTAAAGCCATTCAAAAGTGACAGCAGTAACAGTTTTATTGCTTGACCCATGTGGCTGCTGGTCCCAAGCTGTCAGGGCCACCTCATCTCTTGGCTTGGCTAACTTTGCCCAGCTCCTCTGTGATGCTCCCCAGCAGCTAATCCCACACACTGCTTGCAGGAATGTTCAGGTTTGGCTGGATAATGGATTATGATTTAGTTTCATAGGAAGGTTTCTAGGCTGTTTGTGGCAGATGGACCAGTTGCAGCTGCATCAAACGTCTGACCTCCTGCCCAGAGGGTGCTGCCACCCAGCTGTTTGCACAGAAGATGCTTGCTTTTCTGTTCCAGTGCAGGAGAAAATCAGAAGTCGCAATACACTTGTCAGTCTCAGGGCAGATCTGCTGGTCATGGATTTAAATTCTTGTGGAAGCTACTTAAAAGACCCAGAGTATCTGTCCTACCCAAAACAAAAAACTTCAAAAAATAGAATTTGCTAGGAAATTTAAGAAAAAATGGATGGGGATATAGGGTTGCATGGAATTCTTCTGTACCCAGGGCAGCAGCACAACTTAAGGGGGACAAACCAGCGCTGCTCTGCTGTCAGAGCCCTATCCACCACTCTCTTCTGTTTTATCATATCTACATCCTTAAAAAGCAAACCCATTTCAGAGCTTTTTAAAAATAAATTTCACACTTTATGATCCCAACACAGACACTTAGAGCCTTTTATTTTCATGAATTCTATTCAACTTAACATAAAATTTAGCCATTGAAAACTGAAACTTACTGCCATCACATTTCTTGACATCTATGATCAATTATTATGCATGATAGAGGTGAGGATACTGCATAAGAACATGTAATGCTGTCATGTTGTTTTATGAGGTCACAGCGCAGTAAGAGGACAAAATGCAAAGCCAGAAGCCAAATAATCAGTCCCATCAGGGAATGGGACTATTGCCCCATAAGAGCTGTGCAATGGTATTACATTTGCTCTTGTACTGCAACATTTAAAATTAGGTTAAATTATTTTTTTTCTCAGTTAAAATTCTTTGTACTACTTTTCTGCACTTTTTCTCTTTTTAAGAGGCTTATACAAACATTGAGTAAATAGGCAACTAAGCATTCAAAAGGGCAGCCAGGAAGGCTGAGTGTTCCAAAAATTATCTCATTGTTTGGCTTTACACTGTTCTAACCTATATTAGGAATTATGAACCTGAAATATGCTGAAAAAAAATTCCGAAAAAACCCAAGGAAAGTGCAGGAATGACATGGTCAAAGGCATAATACAATCCTCCAGGTAAAGATGCAAGGGACATTCACAACAGAAAGCAGCTCTTCAGCAGGCCAAGTCACTAATGTCAATGCACTGCTTGCATCATAGCTCCTGTAGAAGTTACCGGTTTATTCCTGAGTTCAATTCAGCAGCAATACCAGCTCTTTCACAGTTGCCTGTGTTCATTAGATGAGTGATTCAGTGCATGAAAATTATGGCACAAATCAGGAGTTTAGGGATACAGCTTCCTTAAAACAGGAGCTCTTTTTCCCTTCCCTCTTTTTCCCATGGATCTATGTAGCAGTTCAAAGAAAAAAGTTGAAGGTGTGATTGGGTTTCCAAGTACCATTTGGTTTCCAGCTGAGAAAGTCTGATGACAGCAGTTCATTTCCAAATGCTGAATAACAAGGAAGAGAAAAATGTTTTAACTAAGTAAGCTCAGCATGAAGACTAAACATGTAGCATAACAATTGGAATCTTCCATTAGTTTTCAGTTGCTGTAAATTCAGGTAATTCAGAGCAGACTAGAGCAAAAGTAACACTTGAAACTGGTATAAAGTCATATCCTTTGCCATTCAGTCATTACTTCAAAAACTTATACATAAACAACACATTTCTGTGTTCTATATTACATTTGAAAGTCCTCTGTGCATATATCTGCTTTTGACACGTTTCATCTCTTAGTCAGCTGAGATGATGATTGACAGGAACAGAGATGCAAATTTTCCTTTGCACACAGAAATAATACTGTGACTAAATGCCACTCATTTTTTGAATCTGCGAAAGAAACAAAGGAATCTAAAGAAATAAAATTTCAAGATTTTGAGCTCATGTTCTGCATTCTTTAGAAACTAATTCCATTATATCCCTGCCTTTCACATCAGGAAGGAACAAGGAAACAAAAAAGATGACTGAAATTCTAACAAGAAAATCTTAATAACCTTGAGTCTTTCTGAGAACACTGGAGATGTACAATCATCCCAATTATTATGCAATAACAGGTAATTATAAATAGTAAACTAGTGCTTACTTGTGCACAAGTTCAGAAACTTTCACTTTAACAATAAATCGCAAAAACATAGATTTATTTTTAAAACCTACATTTTTAAAAAATCATTTCCTAATTTCAAAATAATTATTACCCTAGAAATCTAAGTGAAGGCATGAGCTTTCTGGCCATTATGAGATACTGCAGAACTCACAGCACTTCCAATACAGCAAGAAAGAGTCCTCTGCATTCCCATTTTTACATTATAGACCTCGTCAGCATTATCCCATTAAAACTTCACTAACAAGTTCCAACCCTGGCATATGCATTTACAGACATGTTTGCAAAAAACTCTGCTATCACCTCCATATTCCCCTCTGCATTTTTAGTCAAGATCTGAAAACTTCCCCTTCACTCTCCTATATTTTCTCCTGTCCCTCCCCACTGTCCCAAGTTTCTCTCCCATGAAATGTACACACTGTTTTCTCTTCTGGCCAGCACTTGAGTACAAGGACAACACACACGAGATAGCAAAAGCCTTGTTGAAGACTCCCTAGATGTCTAAAAGATACAAAGAAAAATAGGTTTTAATGTCTTTTTAATGCAGGATTTAGACAGAACCTGTGAAGTCTCACAGAAAAAACTCTTATCACAAAGATTGTCACGGTCCACTCAGTGGACTCGTGATGGTTCGTTAACTATGATCTCGAAGTGCAAAAATCAAGGCGACCATGCCAAGGGGTTATGCTTCAATCAAACAGCACAATTTTATTGCTTGCCCGTAAAGTGGCGTGTGATAGGTAGAAAGACAGAAAGTGAATAAAAGTAAAAAGAAAAGGAAAGAGGATTATAGCTACCATCACGGGTCCAAGGCGTCCCTATGGTCCCAGGTCCAGGCCGCGTCCCGCCGGTCCTTACGATCATCGTGATCCTTGGTGGGGAAGATCTCCAAAGCTCAACATTGTTATCAGGACCACGTGGCAATGATATAATCCTCTAAGAGGGGTAAAAGAGGACAGGGAAAGAAAAAGGGGAAAGGAAAATGACAGACAGGAAAAGAAGGGGAAAATAATCATCTTTATATCAAACAATTTACAATAATCAAATGCTATTCATAAAAATGACTAAACATAAATCTGTTTAGGTCTTATACAATTTTCCTTGTGTCAATAGATTTAGGGATGTCCACATTGGAGGGGATATTCAGCAAGTTATGTGCATTGATTACAGATGTCAGATATGTCAATAAATGGTCAATTTACCATTCTCCAATTTAAGACATACAATATCATTGACAAAACAAGACCATTCAAGACCAATATCAAAAGGACAACAATAGGGTGACACAACTTGTTCAAAATGCCAGTAGCAGTCGGTGACCATCCAAAAAGTGTGTCCCACCATCTATGATCTGCATCTTTTCTCACTCTTCTCAAGACACGGTGTATTTCTTCCACATTGTGATGGACAGTTATCAAGGTTTTCTGTCCATTTTCTCTAACCTTTTCCAGAATCTTGATCAAGTCTTGATGCTGTAACAGTTGTTTTACCAAGGTGAGATTCATTCCAATGGGTACAGGCTGCAATTCGTGAATCAGTGTATAATTAGATTTCAAGAGCTAGTGAGATGTAACTGGGTCTAAATAGGAGAAGTCACATCCAGTGTTGTTAATAAAATTGCAAACGCAAAAATTTGAATGATTCTTAGTATCTACAATCACTGTATCTACAGATACAGAATTACAAGCAGTTCTCAAACATGCACAACCTTTGCCAATATATACAAGCACTGTTTCACGGTTATCGTCAGGACGAATCTCAAAATGACAGATATTCTGTGTAGTGTCTAAACAAATGTCCTGAGCTCTGATCGTGTTGCCTTCACAGACAAATCCTTGTTGTTCCCGCACAATACAAGATTCCAAATCTACAGTTTGCCATTTCTCATCCACCTTTTGGGCCCATACTCTATGCTCGAAAGGATAGAGTATGGTTCCATTGTGGTTCAATCCTAAGGCAATAATGGGGTAGATTACATTTATTGACACATGGGATATCGTCAATACAAAAGTGGTGGCAATGTTTGTGGTGGGGTTATAAGTAAAGTTTACCAAATTCCACCAGGATTGGAGTTTCCTCTCAAAGTCGGTGGCACTGTCCCAGACTACTTTCCGAATTTCAGTGGGAAAAGTGCCTCCTGCACCTTCTTTAATAATTGAGGCAGCCACTTATTGTATCTATAATTGAGCCTGGATACAACTAAGAGCCAGAGAAAGGTTATTTTGGATTATACCAAGTGCATCTACAATCAATTTGTGATCTTCCACATTCACCTTTTCCCATTTTGGTAGCACATCTGCTAACTGCCACTGGTTAGTTCCCAGAGCCAATAGAGAAGATTGCAAAGGTTGTTGCAATCCTGCCAGATCATTAGCTGTAGTTGCCAATTTTTTCATTAATATCTCTGAGTCAATGCCATTCAGAACCCCCAGTCCTGTTCCCAAAACACCAGTTAGGTCTCTCCAAGTCCATTTCCCAGGTGTCCGTTTCCGCATCCAGGTTATCCATCCCTCGTAAGAGGGTTTTAGGAAAGGAGAGCAGGCTGGCTGAATATCTGAAACATTAACTTGCATTAACAACTCAACTCGTTTAAGAGACCATGCTGAATTAAACAACATTTGTTGCTGACCTGTATTTCTGATTATGTATGGTCCAATTTCAAAAATTTTTGGATTTGGTACAGCCATTGGTTGAGTGGTAGGTGTAATGACATCTATTCTGAGTTCCCCCCAATATCTCGTCTTGTTTATGCCACACAATCTTATAGGGGTACTGCATTGCAGTCAAATTCAGCCAACAATCTTGGCTTTGGTTTTTACATGACAAAATAGAACCATGGGGTTCAATTCCATAGCTGTTTGTTGGCACAATAAGGGATTCAGTAATTAATCTGCATCATATGGAGATGTTGTCACCCTGAGCCACCATAAAAGGGGGTAAAACTTTATTTTTGTCATTCAGCATGAGGGTCATGTCCATGCCATGGCGTGTGACTATTGCAACAAACATCACTGGGGTTTTAGTTACAGCATTTATTTTGAATTTGAAGGTCAGACTCAATAGATCTGATTGGTTTGCTGGATTGCTTCGGCAATTACACACCACATAAACAGGTCTCGTCAAGGTGAAGTTATACCAACAGTCAGTCTTGTCATTTTTACAAGATTTAGAGATCTCAACGTTGTTGGTACTTGGATCCAGGGTGGTATAATTGCCAACATGCTTTTGGTGACAGCACATAATAAGGGATTCTTGCTTATCACATTCCCACTCAGCAGTACGACAAAGTTTTGCTGAAATACTGGGGTGAATTCTGGTTGTTAAATTTGGATCCAAAAGATTCCCAGAGACGGTAATTAAAGAGGCCTTTTCATAGAGAAGTCCTTCCACTTTTCTACATCCTACCATAATCTTTTCTCCAATTATTCCAGTTAAAGTTCTTATCCAGTCTTTCCTATCCCACTCCCATTCAAGTGGGGAATAGGCCTTATCATCATGCAGTACTACAGTGGCCAAATTTGGAAAGTGATTCTTGGGATACTGCCCGGTAAAACCAGTATACCCGACAATAGCTTTAGACCAAGGCCATTCAGCACCCTTTTGGTTATGCGTAAAGTGGGAAAATACAAAAAAGTAGTACCAGTCCAATTTTACTATTAGTCATTTTAAAAATTAGGGCTATGAATTTTCATCTATTTATAGTTCATGTTCTCAGTGCCCCTCAGAGTTCTCCTGTAAAAATAAAACAACAGAGCTTGCCTCCTGAGGCAAAAAGATTTAAAATGATGGGATTATCCAGAAGGTATTTATCTTATGTTCCTTTCCCAGGGCATCAGAGGCTACCCAAGCACGTGCATTCAGTGGAGTTTTCAGTACCAGTGGTACGTTTCCCACAGTAGGTAGTGCCACCAAAACGGGTTGTCCTGGGAAGTGAGCTGGTTTTTTTGAGTCATTTGATCCCTTTAATGAGGGAATCAAGGAAGGAGCCATTGGGCAAAAAGCGGTTATTTTGGGGCATCCGTTTACCCCCCATCTATCATTTACACCTTTAACAGCTTCCCACAAGCGGACATCCCAATTTCCCTCATGAGGTTTCAAAAGTCATTTTAAGGGACCATTGGTCCTTTCTACAATTCCATTAGCTTGCGGGTAATATGGGGTATGAAACACCCATTTAATCCCTTTGCTTCGTGCCCAATCCTGTACAATTCTGGCAGTAAAGTGGGAACCGTTATCAGATTGTATTTCTTGTGGTTTTGGAAAAGTTCCAAACCATTCAGGCAGCGCTTTCACGGTGTTCTCCCCTGTAGCCCTGTTAAAGGCTTCTGCCTGGACTAGTCCTGATGTTATTTCCACTCCCACCAGCACAAAATATTTTCCTCTCGATCTCTTAAAGGGACGAACATAATCCACCTGCCAGGCATCCCACAAGCCTTTACCCTCCCTTAAATGCAGAGGTTCATCCTCTAAAGGGTGCCTTTCAAGTCATCTTCGACATTGTTCGCAGGCTGATATACAGGTTTTACATATTTCTCTGGTGACGGGCCAGCCTCGGGCAAGGGCTTCACAGTACAGATCTTTAGCTCCTGTGTGTTTGCGTTTTACATGCAACCATTCTAACAGGCATTCCTAGTCTTCTGAAATCTGGTCCTTCTGTACAGGAGCTAAGCCTTGCTAACTCATCAGCCCAGTTATTCCATTCTCCCGCTGACTCCCATCTATCTGTTGGGAAGCTACCCAACCTACAGTAAAGTTCCCTCAGCTAGCAATACTTAAGATGTCTTGCCATTTTTCCTTCTGCCACACTGGAATCTTATTAACCTGCCATTCATTTTGCTCCCAGAAAGGAAGCCATCCGGTACATCCCTTAAACACAGCATAAGAATCAGCATAAATGTAAACAGTAGAAGTAGTTTGTGCTTCATGTTGAATAACGCTTCATACTGCAATTAATTCACCAACTCGTGCACTACCCTCTCCCTCTGTTATAATTTGCTCATCGGAAGAGGTATGGAGCACTACTGCTTGGTATTTCCACACTTTTCCTTCTCGTTTGGCAGAAGCATCAGTAAACCAAGCACTAACTGACTGTTCACAGGGAAAAGGAGAGACCACCTGGATGACTGAGGCAGGTTTGTCTTGGCCCTCGTCCAGGCTCTCTACTTCTTGTATAGCTATTTTTTTTAAAGCTCCTTCAGATACAGAGAATGTGTTACAATAGTGTTCAATCTGAGCATACCACTTTCGTACTGAGGCTTTCTGGGCCACCCCGTCAGGGGGAGGGGTCCCAGTAGTGACTGTTTTTATAACTTTAAATGGGCCTCTCAATATAATGGGTTGTTGTCATACGATTTTTTTCTACTTCTATGAAAGCCAAGCTAACCACAAACCTACCTTTCTCCCAAACAATGTATCTTTTCTCAGCATCCCTAAAACCACGGGAGTAAAATCTCTTACAAAGATTTTAATAGTTTTGCTCATATATCCCTAGCAGAGTTCTTAATGATGTTCCACACTTCAGTTGTTCACTTAGTATTCCTCTCACCCCTCACCTGAAACAGCTCATTATTTTATTTCTAAATAATGAGCTTATCAACACACTTTCTTAAACAGAGCTTTCCTTGGCAGAATAAAGGTAAGCCTTCCTTGCTAACGTGTTACTGTAATACACCGCACACTAATTTAGAGAGACACCTGCAGTCCTCTAAGCTGTTTTGCTATAGGTTTCACACTGCAGTCAGAATAAATACATCTGGAGTTTTATCACAGTGCATTAATATAACTTTAGGACATCTTATTTTTTTCCAGTAATCTCAGAGGAAAAGAAAACAGTTCCTTTAGGGTTTAAGGAGACCTGGGCTTGCTTTCCTTCCTAATTTACTTCCTGATGAGGATAGGTATTTTAGGCTTAAATTTATCTAATGAAAAGTGGGTCAAAATTTACCTACAGTTGACTGAAAACCTTGTCCATATTTTACATTTTGGTTAAAAACATGGATTAAATATACATTCATGTTCTAATTTTGCCAATATTCTCAATAAACTGAGTAATAAAATTGTATGTCTGCATTTTATTCAAAATAAATTTGTAGCAGCTAATTTTAAGGAATCCATTAAGGATTCCTTCCATTTTAGGAACCTGCAAAGCAGCAGAAAGGAATTATACTGAGTAAGGCTCATTCACCTCTTATGAAAAATCTCATTTTTTAAGAAGTCATTAAAAAACCTTTATGAAGTTTCCATGTTCAAAATACCTAAGCACAAAGTAATTCTCCTGTAAGTTGACTCTCAGGTATGTCACATATCATAGCCACTTTTCATTTCACTCTCATAAAATTATTGTCGAAAGGGTCATTTGCTGTGGTATTAAATGCAAAAGGATGTAAAGAAGACATTCTAAGAAGATGACTTTATTCACCACAGCTTTCAGGTTGCATGCACCTCAGTTTCCAAACTACTGTACACTGCACGTGCAAAGTTCAAATATACGAGGAAATTTCAAAAATGAAACTGGGTATGATAAACTGAAAAGTTGATGCTGACATTTTTAAACTTGTTATAAGGTGGCCCAACATAACAAAAGTATAAACAATAATGGCTCCAATTTTTTTTTTTTCTTAAAGCCTGAGCAATCTAAGAAATCTAAATGCTATCATGTTTAGGCTTGTCACAAAGTATTGGAGCAGTGTTTCAAAAATAAAAATTTGTTTTAGAAAGAATTAGAGTCAAGTTCAAGTATAGCATGTCACCTGACATTTACAACAATTCTTTAAACTGTTTTATGACAGCAGGTTTCTTAGAGATGCTGTAAAAACATAAACCAAGATTGTTACCGACCTAAATAGCTCAGGATGAAATGCAACATGCAGCCCTGTTTCCTTTCATTCTTATAGAAAATGTGCTGGGAAAGCTAGATCAAACTGTTCTGAATCAAAAGTCATTGTAGCAAAATGCAAGTAGGCTTGGGTGAAAACACAGATGGCTAGACATTTTTACTATATTTTGAATCAACTGAAAATTAGTGGTTATATATGGATCTTAACTTTTGCATTATCTGTAGCCTTATCAGTATTGCCAAAGCAAGTCATAAACATCCTTATCTGCTATGCAGTGCTAGTGTAGACTAAGAGGATTATAGGATTTGCTTGAAGACACCTTCTTTGATCTACCCCAATGTCTTCTAAAAATTCTTTTCCCTCAGGAAGATATCATCAGATTCAACCTATATGTATTGTCCAATCTTATTCCTACTGAAGTCAACAAGAATGTTACTCATGCTAAGCAATCATATAGAAACAGAGAGGTATTTGAGGACTGTGGTACTGTATTCAGATATGGGTGGTGCAGCATTCCAATAGGTGTGAACTTCCAAGATGAAATGAACATAGGTGGTGGCCCTCATGCTTCTGCACTGTGAGAACATGCTTCCAGCTATTAGAGAAAAGGCACCTGATATTTCCAATAGATTTATTCAAAAGTTCTACAACAGTTACAGGCATTAGTAGGCACTGCAGACCAGGAAAAAAAAAAAAAAAAAAAATCAATATTTTAACTAGCTCTGCCAGACTTAATATTTTATACCGTTGCTGTCACATACAGTAACCGAGCATCCAAGTACAACTAAAACCTCACAAATTTGAACTATTTCTGATTAAAGAAAAATCTTCCACTGACTTTCTTCTGCACAGGCTGACAACAATTTAAACTCTGTTCTGCTATTATGTTTTTTCCCCAATATTCATACATTTAATTTGAAACCATTCAAAGATAAAATTACATAACTACATACAATTATTTGAAAACTGCAGAAGGCAGCAAAATGAAGAAAAAAAACTCTAATTGGGATTAACAAGAAAAAAGAACATATTTTGAAAAACCCCAAATGATATTTTAAGAACTTTTTCTCATACTAACCAACAATGCTGAGAATACTGCCTGATTACCTGTTACCTGATGTTTCTCATTATAACACCCTAATTTCAATATTTAATATTCGAGAATGTAGTGTCAACTTAGACTGAAATTTCTGTATCAAGCATCTGTCTGAAACCATTTTTCAATCAAATCAGGTGGTTTTTTTTTTTTCTAAGAATGAGACTATGAGAAAGCATAATACTTCATGACAGGTTAAAAAAAACCCAACCTGCTGATTGTTTCGCTGAGTGACTGATATTTCTGCCATTTGCAGTAGAGATGTAATTTTGATAAAGATGTCCTTTGAGAAGGATGGGTTTGTGTCACAGGCTCCACCGAGTCTTTCAGGAATGTAACACCAAGTTAATGCTCTGCTCAGCTATTCATAGCTGGCGTGCACAGTCCTGGACTTAAGCAGCAGTTTTCCTCCTATTATACTTATTATAATTTGAACTTCTATGGCTTTCTATGCACCCAGAAAACTTCTGAGACCAAAGATGTCTTTCCTAAAGACCCTCTACCCATACACCCAGCAAGCCGTGTCGGAAAAAGAGCACCCTGAAGCAGACTTCACCAGGAGAGAGAAAAACTAAGACAGCAGAGAGAAAGGAATCAGGACTGATGTCTGGTATATACGGAAGCAGAAACGGGTACAATGCATTACCAGAGCAGAGGACAGACAGAAGGGAGAACAGGGGTGCATCTGTCCCATTTCAAGGCTGGAAGTAACAGTCCAAAGAGACAGATATCAGAAAGTGGTGACACAAGATGATCAGAGAGCCATATAGGAACTGGTAATGCCACATAGCAAAACCAAAACAAATAAGGTCTTGTTTGGGCCAGGAACTAAGACTACGTAGAATATTTAATATGACACTGGATGTAAGACATATAAGGAGTCTAGATGAGAAGAGAAAGACAGGACTAAACAGATCAAACTAAAATACTTCTGTCCCAGGCTAGTACGTGGCCTACAAGAAGATGTCCCCCTCAAGAAACATCATCAAAACCCATGGTAAAGTGAAGGGGGTTATCACATTTCCCTCTGGAATAGGTCTGTGTCAACACTGTTATCATCAGTTACATCATTAGCTCAACTCACTGTGACCTGTGAGAGATCTGAAGAATCAGACCTTACTCTTATATGATGTTACATGATATAACTTCTGAGGGTGAAAGGCAGGTTGAAGAGTTTGCTTCTAAGGCTAGGAATTATCAGGTTTAAAGTAATCACCTTGCACTTAATTCATCCCCTTTTCTAGGTATTTTGTGACTAATACCACCTTGGGAAACTTACTTTCCTTCTCTGCTGTAATGTTCTCCTTAAGACTTCTGCTGGGGGGGGGGAAGGATTTTAATGCCTACATAAAAATGCTATTTCCAAGTGCAATAAGGCATTGTCCCATAATTTGTTTTCTTCCAGTCTAAACTATTTACCTCCCCTAAGGTGATTAGTCCAGCTGTCTTTACAGCCATATTAATCTCTTCCTGCTCCACAGTCACTCTTTCTCTAGGGGAAGAAGATGGTGTGTTTCTCTGACTCTCATTTTGCTAATTCATGTCTTTTTAAAAAGGCACCAACATGTGGTGAAACTGACTTTAATGAAGCAGAATTAATAAAAATTCCAGAGGAAGTAAAATTATAGTGAGCATGCATTTCCAACATAGGGGTTCCGATACAGACTTGTGACCTGCTTGAAAGAATTTTGGGGGGAGAGCATTAGATTAATAACATGAGAGAATGATCGAAAGGGACCAACTAAAGTTTGTGAAATGGTAAGAACATACTGAGCAAGGCAGCAACGAGCAAGGAGAGGGGAAAAAAAAAAAGAATGGTGGTAGAAGTCTGAGTGGTAAGTAGAAAAAAGTATCATTGATGACAAATATATTCCAAGTAACATTATTGAAAATGTAAAAGATTATCTACAGATTGAAAATGTTAAAAATCACTAGCTGGAAATTATGAGAGAATGGATAAAAGATGTGAAAAAAAGGAATCACTGAATCTGAGACATTGCTGCTTGTTTTAGCAATAGCAGCCCCTCAGACCTTCACTGAATACAGCTGAAAATGGTAATAACAAAGGGCAGGAGAACAAAAGCTGCTTGTAATACATGGAAATCGTTGCATTTTCATGGGAGAGCTCAATTTAGCAGGTAGTCAGGAAGTCTTGCCAAGAGAGAGGTAAAATGTCCAAGTTACCCACCAAAATAGATATTTTTCCTACTGTTAATGGTATATTATGCAACTGTAACACAAGGTACCTACTTCAGATTTTTAACCTAAATCAGTTGACCAGTGGCCTGAGTATGTTTATTATGTGAAGTCAGTGATCATGACCTCACGTTCAATATGAGGAAAATTGAAGAAAAGTCTTTAGCAGCAGCAGGAACTGTGATTCTAAAAGTTGATAATCCCAAAGCGCAGGGAACATAGTAGTGAAACAGATGATGAGGACAAATATTGATAGAAAACTGGTACAGATAATCAGGAATCCTTTAAGAAGAACAATCCAGTAACTGTGACTCAATGTACAGCTTCAGCAAGAAGCACATACTAATTAAGAATGGAGATAGCACTAAGAGGGCCTTTTGTGCTTTTCCTCATATTAAGATGGGTAGGGGATAGCCACGGGTACCGTTACCACCTGATGACCTGTATTAACACAATTCTATATCAGTTACCAGGTCTGAGGAGTTCATTCTGTTTAAAAACCAAATCAACCAAACAAAAAAACCCAAACCAACCACCTTTTGAAAATTGATTAAGGTCCTTGCCACCTTGATCTAGAATCTGGAAACTGCGACAGCTTAGGAAATAACATCGTATTTTCTAGGTATTTGATATTATCACCCAACTAAAACTGGTGTTCAAGTATTCTTTTAGGTGTCTCAGTGTTCTTTCCAATTATCAATCAGAAGTCTGCATTAAAGCTTGTAACTCTTAACAAGTACTTGAGGAAGAAGCTTCCAAGCAAAGGAAAGGGAGGCCAAGCTTTCCGTCAGGCTGCTAGAGGTAACTGCTGTGCACCAAAGGAATCTGGTGTAACAGACATTCTCATTTGGGAAGCAGAGAAACCAGAACAGGGCATCCAAAAGAACAGCCCAGAAAGAAAGAGTAATTACAGCTTTCGACAATTTTGTAGATACTGTACAGTGTGTAAAGTCAAGCTTCAAATGCCTGACTGACAAGAAAAGAACCAAAAACCAGAAAGTAAATCACCACAGAGCACACCTCTTTCCAGTGAGCCCACTGACACCAGTGAAAGAGGAAAGATCCCATGGAAAAGAAATGCAATTGGATCCAGTAATAAAGAATTTACAGCTAGTTTGAAAATTTACAATTCCTCTCAAAACATTAAAATAGGAAAAGGTCAGCACAAGGAAACTGATCAGAAGGCAGCAGAAAGAACCCACCCAGCTACAAGCCCACCCATTTGGTACCTGCAGGTGTTCCCCCCCAACCTTGTGACCTCCTTCCCTTCAGAGTACAGCCCAAGGCTGGATTGCCAGACCAGCTTCCCCAAGGCACAGGAGCAGCCATTTTGATGGGAATCAAGTGTCGCTGAAGGACAACACGGATGGCCAGGGGACAAACATCTGAGGGAGCTCATATGGAAAACCAGGAGGTATGCAGAGACAGAGCTGGGGCAGGCTGCCCAGGAGGAATCCAGAAATGCTGCCCAGACTTGCAGCGGTGCAGTTAGGAGAGACAAAGCTCAGCTGCAGCTGAATCCCTCCCTGAGTTGCAAGGGATGTGAAAGGCAGCAAGAAAGATTTCAGTAAGTCCATCGGTGGCAAAAGGAAGGCAGAAAAAAATGCAGACCCTGCTCCACATTACCACTGCTCAGTGGGATGGGGGACCTAGTGACAGAGGTGTGGAAAAGGCTGGGGTTGTCACTGCTTTTAGCCTGGGCTTCTATTTGATAGTCTGCTCTTGGACCTCCTAGTGGCAGAGCTTCTGGGACTAAGAGATCATGCACAGAAGAAAGATTATGTTAGGAAGGAAGTAAATCAGCTGGACAGAAACAAGTCCCTGCCACCAGGACACCAGATAAGATGCACACAGAGGTGCTGAGGGAACACTCTCTATCATCTCTGGAAGGTCATAATGACCACAGGAGGCTCGTAGGGACTGAAAAAAGGCACTTAATTTCAAGATGTTCAAGAGATTATCCTGAGGAATACAGGACCTCCAGTCTTCCCTCCATTCCTGGGAACATAATGAAGGAAATCCCCCTAGATGGAGGCACACAAAGGCAAAAAGGATTAATTAAAAAAAAAATTATAAGGCACTGCCACCATACATTTACCAAGCACAAATCACAAATCTTGCCTGACTCACTTTATACTGTCTCATAATGAAATAACCAGCTTGATGGAAGTGTAGTGAACATTATTTACCTTGACAGTAGCAAGACTTTTGACCTACTCTCCAACAGAATGTTTTAGCAAACTTGTGGAATATGGATTGAATAAAGTGTCCAGTGGGGGAAAAATTTTCTGTACTGCCAGGCTCAAATTATTGTCACCAACAGTACAAGGGACTCAGTCACAGAATGGCTGAGGTTGGAAGGGATCTCAGGAGGTCATCTGGTCCAAGACCCCTGCCCAAGCAGGACCACCTACAGATGGTGGCTCACCAACATGGCCAGGTGGCTTTGGAATATCTCCAGGGAGGGAGACTCCACAACCTCCCCAGGAAACCAGTGACAGTGCTTGGTCACCCTCACAGTGAAAAAGTGTTTCCTCAGGGAATCTCCTGTGTTTCAGTTTGTGCCCATTGCCTCTGGTCCTGTCACTGGGCACCACTGAAAAGAGCCTGGCTCCCTCTTCTTTGCACGCTTCCTTCAGTATCTATGCACATCTATTAGATCCACCACCTGCCATTGAGCCTTCTCTTCTCCAGGCTGAATGGTCCCAGCTCTCTCAGCCTTTCCTCCATGGAGAGATGCTCCAGTCCCTTCCTCAAATTTGTGACCCTTCATTCTGCTCTCTCCAGTACGTCCACGTCTCTCTTGTGCTGGGGAGCCCAGAACTGGACACCAGCACTACTCCAGGTCTCACCAGTGCTGAGTAGAGTGAAAGGATCATCTCCCTCATCCTGCTGGTAATATTTTGCCTAAGGCTGCCTAGGATACCATTACCCTTCTTGTGGCAAGGGCATATTGCTGGTTCAAGGTCAACTTGGTGTCCACCAGGATCCCCCAGGTCCTTCTCTGAAAAACAGCTTTCCAGCTTTTCCACAACACTGATGTCAACAGTATAAATGGTAGCCAGAGTTAATAGTAAATTTTAACCAATTAGAAGTGTTTCTATAGATGCCAATAATACAAATTATTCTCTTTGAGTTCTATTCCCACATACAATTTAGCTCCCAGTGAGGAAGGCAGGGATTACACAGTCAGAACAGAGTTTGACCAGAAGCTATACAAAGGGGGTTTTCCCTTTTAGGCTTGTTAAAAACAGGAGTAAAATGACTGTGCAGAACTCTAGGACTCAACTATTTCAGTTCTGAAGTAGAGCAAGACAATTATGCAGTTTAGCACTAACAGGACAAATTGCCTGGCCAAGGCCACATCTTCCAAGTCATGAACCTTTGTGGTGAATTTTCTCTCTAATGCATAACAAAGAGGAGTGGACTGGGTCTCATGACAAGAGAGGAGGTCCCAACGTTGCAGTTTGCCTGAGGGCACAACAGCCAACAGGGCAGGCAGCAGGAATTTGGCTTTGCCTTCTCTCTGTGGACTGCATAGGAGGGCAGGTCTGGCAGCTCAAGGGGGAAGAAGTAATAAGGATTACACATTCACTCGGTAGCAGAAATCAGTCACGGTCTATCTGCCTGCAGCAACACAGTAAGTGGAACACGGTCCCATGACTTAAGTAAACAGGAAAAATTGGCATCTTTTAAATACTTGAGGATTAGGAACATTTCCAAGTGAAGTGGTGCTGCAGTGTGTTTCAGTGCTATAGCAAGTTCAATAGGGACTTTAGAAGTTCAAAGCTGAACTTCTATTAGGAGCTACATAATATGGAATATCCCTGCTGCTAGATAAAAAGAACTTTGGAAGAGAAAGGCAAGTCTGTGGGAAACAGCAAAAAACTTCATTTTAGGGCTGTCTGTTGATAAACCTTAAATAAGCCAGACTTTCAGATACGTTGAGTATCTGTTCTGAAAAATAACCACATTTCTATAGAGTAGTTAAAAAACCAGAAGAAAATGAGAGAGATAATTGGGGTTACTAGCTTTTTTTTCACCTTGGCTACAGTTTCTAGATCCATAACCTTAAATTTAAAGTAAAAAACCAAGCATATCTATTTGCGAGTACGGAGCTAAGAAAAGCAGATACTACATCTTGATTCATCCATGGATAAAGCTGTTTCTACTCTCATTTGTGCTATATTCAAGCTTGCATATAATCTTGACCTTAATTATTGTGCGATAGTGCTTTTTTTCAGGCACTTCCAAGAAACCCTTTAAGCAGCTGCCAGGATTAAATATTTGTGGTTGTTTATTCTCCCCATAATTAACAGCACAAGATTTTTGTCCTCTCGCTCTCTGCTTCTGGGAAAGCCGAATGCCCCTCTCTTTGTCTTTCCCCTTTCTATATATAAGAAGATATTTTTTCTTAGGAACAGTTTGCTCCTGAAGTTTGAAGCTGGTGTAAAATTTTAATACATGAACCTACAAAAGTTTCCTTTGTATTAAATAAATGGAAAACAGAATTACTCCAAGACCACTGTTAGCATTTGCTTGCAACTAGGGAAAAAGTGTCTTGTTCTTGTAACTCAATTCAGCTACATAGATCCATGCATTACAATGCTCCAATTAGTCAGAGCCATCACAGTTATTACAAATTTTATTTGTGCAGTAGACCAGACTTTGCTCATACAATTTGCCAGAGACTAGTTCCACTTTCCACCAAACTAAAAGGAAGAATAGGCTATACATACTTCCAAATCATTGCTAGGACAGAGTGGATTTCATAAGTATATATATTGGTATATTTAATAAAAATATTTTAGATGCCAGAGTGGTAAAGCAACAGCATGATTGTGCATGGAAAATGACGTTTCTCCAGATATTTACTAATTAGATTAGAAGTCTGACTCCATCACTCAAAGGCTGCCATCAGAAACATCCAAAACCCAGTACTGCTACTGACCAGAGGGCTTTTGTTTTAAACTTCAGATTAAAAGCGCAAGTTCATTCATGGAAGACAAACAGAATCTGAAATCTTCCAGAAAGTTTCTGTGTTATAATGTTGTTACTATTCCTTTCCAAATATTTTTTTTTCTTCTTGCAATTACTAAGACATGCAAGCTTGATGGAAAAATACCGCAGAAATGTGTATAAATAGGACATGTGCAATAATGGTCTTATGAAGTCTCACTGAATTAACAAGTAGGTGACATGTTTTGTCTTTAAAAGTGACCGGAAGCTGCTGACAGGGGATTATGCATCACAGAAATAATTAATTGCAGAATAAAAAATAATAAATATGTTAAGCAAAAGAAAACACAGAGTATAATAGTCTGGAAATTATACACACCAAGGAAAAAAAATGGTTTGACCTTTAAGACTGACAAACACCTTTGCAAGCTCTAAAACATCTAAGGTTTACAGTGCTGAGGCCATCAGAATGACTAGAAATACCGGACAGAGACAGCGTCTAAAAAATTCGGGAATTTCAACCACACACACATTTTCAAAGCTTTTATCTTAAAAATATTCACATACTGGGTGCTGCTGCTCAGGTGCCAGCAAGGGGGTCTGCTGCCTCTGGGAGGGGAGATGGAGAGGGGAGAGAGCGGGGAGAGGCCGGGGCTGCCCCGAGCCACAGAGATTCCCCCAGAGAGCCCTCAGCCGGGCAGGGGGACATCTCCGGGGGGCTACGGGGAGCCCCTGGCGGGGCAGGGGGATATCTCCTGGGGGGCTGCAGCCCATGATGACCTCCGCCAGGGCAGGGGGGTGATGTGAAAGGGTGGGAGTGGTAGAGAGGGGCCAGCAGGAACTGATTGCAGCCCCCCATTGCCCATCCCCCTGCACCCCTCAGAGTATAGGGGTTCAGGTAAAGGAGCTGGGAATGAAGGAGTGAAGGTGAGCCTGGGAGGAAGGGGGAAAGCTGTCATTTCAATTTTGCCTTTGTTTCTCACCAGTAACTCTATGATTAGCTGGCAATAAATTAAATCATTTTCCCCCCAGTCACGTCTGGTTTGCCCTTCATAGTAGATGGCAAGTCTTTATCTCAATCCACAAGCTTTCCCTCTGTATTTTCTCCCCCTATCCTATTGAGGGAAGGTGAAAGGGTGGCTGGGGGAGGACATCTGGCAGCTGGCCAAGGACAACCCACCGCAAGCCAAAATGCAAACCCCAGTCACATACAGCTCCATTCATGAAAGCCTGCGAATAAACATACCCAAAGCATGCACTCTTTTGCCTGTTTTGCTTGGAAATCTACCACTGAAGTCCTGTTATCCCCATTGAGAATGTTAGAGTTGAAAATCCAGAAAAAAATATAATACAAAATTAGAATATTATTATGGCACTGCATCAATTAATGAGTACCACAGGTCACTACAGCTAATTAGATCTATTACATGATGATAGTTAGCACTGTTGGCTTAAGAAAAGCTAACAGAAAGAAAAAAAACGTAGTAGAAAGAAAACACTAGTAATACCTACTGTGAATTTCTTTTAGTTCACATTAATTTCATCACAGGGAAAAAACTGTCAATAAATGGCTGATGGAGTAACACAACAGAAATCAGCCTAAGAAAATTGTAGGTCATGACCTACAGCCTGAAAGCAAAGACAATCAGGTAAAACCCTCAGACAGAATAGTACTGAGTAGAATGCATTGCTCGTTTTCTGGAGGAGAAAAAATGTTACTGTTTTTAAGCACACTGTCATTACTTGTTAACCCTGATCATCGGAGGCATCCTTTTTCCAAAGGGAGACAACAGCAGTGAAAATCTAAATGCAGCTCCACTTTTACAGGTGGTTTACATTTCAGACTTTTTTGCTAAATATTTGTCACAATATTTGGGACATTTTAATAATACTATTATAGCAACAGCAGCATTCAGAAAGCTTATAATTTCACCAGCAGGAATGCTGCCAAGATGAAAAACAATTCCTAAACTGTAATAATAAATATAGCTACTTTTATTAAAGCATTCTGAAAAACCCTTGATCTGTGTATCTTGACCAAAAGAAAAAAACCCAAAAACAACAAAAAAAAAACAACACCAAACAAACCAAGTTTCAGATCTCTGCAAGATTTAAAAACTCAAACTTTGGTGAAGTAAAGTGGAAGGTATGGCTTGAGAGGTTTCTGTCAGATTAACATTCTCCAGAAGCCTCTTAAGTAGGAGAATATACTTTCTAGGCAAGTCAAACATGGTCCATAGCTCACCTATGGTGAAGCACTTGCTTCTCCACAGCACAGGGTCTTATTAGTAAAACTGAAGAACGCTAGAATCACAAAAGGGATTCCAGGATGAACAAATAATAAATTTGCTATAAGTAAATAACATGTAAGGGAGTTAGGGAAAGAAGAGGTATTGAAAGGAAAGGTCTTGAACTGGAGGAAATCATACCAGCTGAGTAATTTCATAACTTGTTTTGAGATTGAAGCTACCTACCATTTTCACTAACAGCCCTGCCAAAATAATAGGCAAGTGCTAATTACATGCAAGTGAGAAATCACTGATAACACAGACGAAGAGTAGAGCAGAATAAAAATTAAATGGCCTTAAGGAGAGGAATAAGGCATGCTGAACAGTCAATTATTTGAAGTGGAAGTCTTTATTAGTAATCAATATAAAGGGACTTCCTACTGTAAATGGTAATCTCCTCAATGGGAAATAACTGAAGAGGAGATGGGTTTGCATGTATTGGTTAGCCAAGGAGAAGTATGAGCTACCAGAATAATGTAGTCCTGAGAAAGACAAATACAGTGCTAGAATGCATCAGGTGAAGTCTTCCTGGAAGAGGTAGGGGTATGTTCATCCCCACAAGCAAGGCTTTTCAGTATTTCTCAAGGCTGAGTTTGTATCATTACGGCAGATACTGATATCCGTTGGAAAGTATACAACAAACCAAAGGAAACATTCCTTGTCTTTTCCTTTCTCAAGGTGAAAAGGGCACAATTCACTGTGACTTTACAAAAAATACACATACAGAAGTAACATGTATGTAGTGTCCTCCTCTGGTACTTGAAAGACAGGAAAAAGTTACTGCCCTGTGTCAGGGAGCATTGACATACTTGAGATCAAGCAAAAAACCTGCAAGTGCAGTTTTGCAGACACATTTCTCTCATCTGCCTTCCTCTAACCTTTTAGTTCTGCTCTGCGTCAGTAATTTGCTAGTACTTTTGTCACAGTGCAAATAAAATTCACAAATACTACAGTTCTGCGAGAGCCCTGCTTTGTGATATAAGTGAAGGGCTTCTGAAAACAAAGCTATGTAGTGTACACGGGCACAGTTCAGAGACACATCACAATTTCTGCTCCAAGTAAACAATTTTCAGCCATGTCATTGCAGTCAACAAGTTATATTTAGAGAACCAAGCTTCAAGTAGTTTCCAAGCCGACTTACCACCTCTAAACCATGACAGGGGCTCAGCTAGGAATGTTCTCCCTTCTCTTGTTAGACAAAAGCCATTTTTTTTTCATTCAGGTTCGGAGCCTGCCTACCTCCCACCCCCAAAATCTTACAAACTTTATAAATAAGGATGCACCCTACTCCATAAAAATCACAGCTAATTTCAGATCCTAAGTGGTAAACATCTCAGTTAAGATTATATGGTCCCATTTAGCATTATTAAATGTTGCACATGATACAATATTGCCATGGAGATGTGTCTGAAATACCATCTCTCTCCAATATTTACATGCTTCACTGCAATCCTAAATTCAGCACATGCTTAATAACAGCTCAGGACCTTGACACAATTTTGATTTACAGGGGCCACAATACAGCTTTGAGCAGCAGTTTCCAAAGCCGCTCATAGTGCTTTCTCCTCTTGCCAGCCTCTCACCTTACTGGCCTCCTCAGCTGGTGTTTGAACCACTGCTTGCTCCTGCCTTTATCCAGAGGCTGCGGCTGTTGCCTGCTTGCTGCTTGCACCACCTCTGTCTTCTCGTGCTCCTCCTCAGATGGTAACTCACTTTACCTCCCAGAACAACCTGACTACTGAGAAGCCTGCCTTACTCCTGCTAATGCTTTTTTCAGTGTCTGTTACAGCACCACAAAGGTAACATACATATCGCAGGGAGTGAATAACACCAAGTGCAGAATGACACTATAATCAAGGGCACTTAGTTCTGAAAGAGGATGTAACCTAAAAGAACATTGAGTTATACTCAAAAGTGCATGACCCATCAACTGCCAGAAAGAGCTCCAGCCTTTTGCTGTTGAACACTCATTTATCTCAGAACTGTATTTACCATTGACCTAGGAAAATAACTTTTCTCTCCCTCCCATTTCTGAATTAACCAAGACAATCTCAGTACAGCTATAACCACTTAATAGAATGCGAGTCCAGGGTCAGCAATAATAATTTACTCATAAAGGTGAGCATCAGACATTTCACTTGCAGGAATTATATAATGAAGGAAACTAAGTTAGTAAGCTGTGAGACAGTGTTAGAAGAGAGCATTAAAGATCCCTTAGGACAGGATTAATTAATGATCCCTCGTGCTTCCCCACTGTGTGATACAGTGTGTAGAAGAGTTCAGCTACAGGGCAAGTTAAGCAGGGAGGTTTAGTGATTTCAAAGCACTTATCAACACTCCCCCAGCTGCATAGTGCAAAGAAGAGATTATAAGGACAATCACGTTACAGGTGTGTTCTTTGTCCTGTGAGCAGAAAGACAATGTCTCAGACATTGTGGTGTGTAGATCTGATAATTTTTTCTGCAGTCACAGTGCATCAGCATCAGGACTTTCATCAACGTGGCAGGTAACAAAGAAGAAGCTACTGACAAACACCTTGCAAGCTGCAAACTATTGCCAGGATGTTCTGTCAGAGAAGGGCAATTGTACATCCAAGAGATACAGAGAAATGTGACAATTCTGCAGACCTCTCGGATGTCCAAGCGGAAACATGCATATCAAGTATTTTCTAGTTGTTCAGTGTGCTTGGCAAAAACTGCTCACAAATAATTGGCTATCAAGATAAGAGAATCACACTGCGTAGTAGGTTCCCATAACAAAATCAAATCCAACCAAACAAAAGTTCCAGAAATTATATGGTCAGAACATTTGTGTTAGCAAAAGAAGATCTTGTCCTGTCCCTGGACTTTACAATCCCTCTGCTTCACCATCACCACTTGAACTAGCAGTATTTCAAGTATACAAAATCGTGAACTGGTCGATATGCACATCTTCAACCCTAGGTTTTGAAAACGGACACTCAGTGTAAATTTTGAATAACAGACATTTAAATCACTATACATGCATTCAGCTTACACAGTAAATGAGTTATGATGCTCAAGCATTTTTTCTCAACAGAATCCTAAACTGCACATTTTTACTGGTCTTCCTAAGCTCAGAAGTAGAACTAACATTCATGGGGATTAATCTTGGTCTCATTGTATGAATTGGACGACTTCTGCCTCCTTTATCTTCCTCAGACTGTAATATAATTTCATCAGTGTTCTGCAGGAAACCATTTCTGTGGGTAGAAACCCAGCATTTTGAAATCTCTCTCTTTCCAACAGTGAAACTAAGATCTCATTTTTTTAAACAAAAGGCAAAAATCACAAATGAAAGAGTGAATGAAACTGAGATGTTTACACACACACGGAGTGTTTCTTCATACCATGGCTAGTATATTCATGTGGCATCTTGCCAAAGAACATCATACATGTTAGAAGTTCAAAGTTCATGCGAGCTCAAAAGAGTCTAGACTAGTGCTGTAAAGAGAAAACTATTGAAAGCTACTAATAACCAAGAAACGTTCATCTCAGGAAACCACTGAACCTGAGAGTGTATCACATCACCAATATTTGCCTGTCTTGTTATTTCCCTCGGTGTCTGCCACTGTGAGACAGAACACAGCACCAGACCTGATCTCACACAGGCACTGTGCTCTTCAGCAGTGCTGACAAAGTAACCAGGACATTCATCTACTGCTGGGATTGCTGTGCCCAAATCCTGCGCTGCAAACTATTTTTCCCACATCTGCAGTAAATGTTCTGACTACAAGAGTACTGCCTATTCTGGGACAAGTCTCCCTCTCCCCTTTGAGTTAGGAAAACTACCCTGAGCTGACGTTTTGTAGAAATTACTTTCCTGAGGAACATTCCAGTTTCACTGAAAAATTCCTGTTCAAGTTTAGTGACAATACCACACGAAAGTGTAATGGGTAACGCATGAGGCTGTACAGCACTTAGCAAATCCATATTTAAGTTTATTCTGCTCATATTTCAGACTTGTCTTTCCCTCCTTGTGGAAATAGTAAATAATCAATACATTTTTCATTCAAGAGGGCCAGTTAATGTAACCTGTGTATTACCAATGCCTTGATATTACCTTGGATCAAGACAAAGGAGCCTCAGACAAGTCAGTCTCAAAAATTCTCTTTACAGGCAATTCTTTATTGTATAGCATGTAGCTTCTACTTTTAAGGTAGTTAAAGTGAAAAAGTAGTTCAAAGATCAACAACTTTCTAAAATGTAAGAGTTATGAGACAAGTGTTCAGACATAAGATTCTCACTGAGAACAATCTTAATTATTAAAAAGAAAAACCAAACCAGCCTCCGACAATTTTAAAAATAAAGGAATTCAGTTTACACTGGTTACTAATGAACGCTGAAGTATTTGCACTTTTGACATGCTGGGATGATTAAAGTAGGATATTTCACATTGTCTTTATTGCATCCATATTACAGGAAGTATTATTTGCTTTGTGGTATTGGTTTGTTCCACCCCACTTCGACTTAAACATGACATCCAATGTAAAACTATTTAAACCGAAACACTATGAACTTGTCCTTTAGTCATCTCATTTTCCTATGGAAAGGAAAAAAATATTATTTAGAAGCTATACTAAATGTGGACTGCTCAAGAATTAACTTACAGTGTTTGGGAAAAAAAAAAAAAAAAAAAAAAAAAAAAAAGCCTTAAGGTGATATCCTGCCACTTTCAGATCCCAGCTCTGAAAAGGAAAAGAATTGCTGCGTACACAGTATGAAGCTAAGTGACAGGAGATACAAGGAAGAGGACTTTTCTTCTCTAGCAGATGAAAAAAGATGCTGAATTAGCTCAATATTTAGCTCACAGCATTATCTCATGTCTAGCCAACATTGACTTCACCCATGGTATATCCTCAGGAGCAGCTGGGCTGCATTATGTTGAAGACCATAGGATATACAGTCTTAATTTTGCATGTGAGTTGTCTTTACTTTTGTTTGTACTGTTTTAAATACATCTATTAATATCTATTTGTTTCCAGCTTCTTTTGCCACACCGCAGCTTATGCTGCATGACACCCAGAAGTCCCATTTCTGGAACTTACTTCAGATTTCTTAGTGTCTGCAGAAGCAATATGAATTATTAAAACATGGCGTAATTGCAGGGCAGAAATCAGGTAATAAACTGATAGCCTAGTTAGAAACACATTCCTCAAAAGAAGCTGAAAGAAACGTGATGGAATGTACTTGGTTTTGTTTGATGTATTTTCATGCACAGCTCTCTTAAATTCCATTATGAAAACTGGGTGAGACCAGTAATGAAAGGAGGAGAGATATTCCTTCCCCTGTGTATGCTAGTGAGGTAGATGGCCAAAGAGGTGATGGGTTGCAACTAGCTCAAGAGATGCAGCACAGATCTGGAAGCTGCTATTCATGCAGAGAAACCAACAACCTGTTGAACTGTCAGGAAGGTCCCAGCCAGGCCTCAGAGAAGTCCAAGAAATTTTTTTAAGACTAAAGGCAACTAAATCTAAGAAACTGAATTGGCAGGAAGAAAACACTTTCTTGCAAGAACAGAGTGGGCATGGAGTATTCCAGCTCTTATTTAATAAAAGTGGTTTACAGAAGTTTAAAAACCTTTTCTTTGATATCTCAGTATAATAGTTCAGGTAAACTGAACTCCAGAGATCAGACCAGCTTAAAGCAAGTATGTCTTAGGTTTCTTTCATATTCAGTTTATTCCAGTCCATCAGCAACTCCTTCAAACTTAGCTCTGATCACGGAGTAGATGCTTTGAGCCTAAACTTGGAGTCAGACTACATCTTTACTAGAGCAGAAAACAGATTGAAAGCACAAGGATCTGGCAGGCTTACATTCTACCTTTGCCTCCTTTGGACATGGTCATAACATGCAGTTGACAGTAGTCTTGGGGCATCTGGATCCAGCAGACCATGAGTAATATTGAAGTTGCCTACAGGAACACACTTGAATAAGTCTGCTCAATATTTTTTTTCTGTTAGGATGAAATTAAATCAATTCTCCAGAGACATTTGAAAGTGAGCTCAAGAAGAAAATAAAATGGTCTTTGGGATGGGAAATGATGGTTTCCTCAGGACTGACTTTAAAGATAAAGGCAGTGAGCAATACTGTGCAATTCAGTTTTGTTTACCTAGGAAAACACTGACAATGGACATGAACACTGTGGTTAAGTGTTTGAGTGCTCACAAGTGCTTCATGGAAAATGATCAAGAGGGTCATTATTCCCTGGCAAAAAGGCTATCTTCAGGCAAAAAACAAGTCTTCTAACCCTGGGTCCAACAATGGCATCTGCATCCTTGGAGGTGTACTCAGTGTCACTACTCACATCTGCAAATAGGCTTAATTCTCACTTTTTACAAAAGTGATGAAAAGCTGTGTTTGAGCAGACACAAACTCCAAAAAGGCGAGTTGTTACTTCTCAGTACAAAAGTGCTCAATGACATCAGCATGTATTTTAAGAAACAGTTGGGGTAACTTTTGTTCTTATATTACAGCACACCAAATTGCCCACAGGTTTTAGGATGACCCAGGATAGCAAACAAGCCTGGCCTTAGGAGAGGCAATTATAAATCAAGATATTTATTCACTTGTTTATGTTTGTTTCCTCACAGCAAATAAAATACTTCATTCAGCAAGTAATTCAGTACTCAAAACTTTCCTTCTGAAACTTAAAAGCCTTTCAGCAAAAGCACTCTAAATTTCTGCTAAAGCAAGGAAGTTCATAAATCATCCCTATAAACAGGAACACCAAGCAACTTCTTAGAGACTAAAGCTGATGTTTCAGTTTTTTCCCCTCAAAAACTTACTAGTAAATATCCATTTTGGATCAAGTGCATCAAACCATACGCACAATATTGTGGTTTTAAAGATGAAGGCAGGGTATCAACAAAATTATATGATACGAGATATTTAAATGCACCCTGAAACACAAACTATATAATGAAATGTTTTAAGTGCAGACAGCTTGTAAATGTAATCTGTCTGAAGTACCAGCTGAAGTGTACAGCTTAAGGCACTGCACCACATTTACAGTTGGACTGAATCTCAAAGTTCATATAACTGTAGATTATTGCGTGGACGCAAGCTAGGCAGCAAATTGTATTTGCTATGGGGAAAGCTGTTTACATACTTTTAAAAATTCTGCAATAGTTCATGATAGCCTTATTATTTGAACTGACAGATAACAAGAATTTTAACTCAGATGCCAATAGCTGAAAATGAACAAATGAAGTTTTAAATGTTTTTCTTCTCCAACACCTCTAGAATTTTTCCAGTGGTGTCTTGGACCACTGTAAAGTAAACATAAGCCAGCAGCAATGTTTTGCCTCTCTTGCTGTTTTTCTGCAAGGAAAACAAGGAAACTGCTCATCATGCACTAGGATATCAACAAGACGAAGGTCAAAAATACTAATTAAGGTACAGAAGAAATCAGAATATCCCTTCTGAGAAGCAGAGATAAATCCTGAGAGTGACAGCTAGGAGGGAAAAAAAAGAAAAAAAAAAAAGTAGCGGTGCAATCTATCTATAGCTGTCAAAACTCTTGGATTTTAGGGCAGTAACTACATGGGAATTTGCAAGAATAACTGTTCAGATGCAAAGTGATCCTCAAGCCTATGTATAGTTAAAGTCAATGTAACAAAAGAGACTTACAAAAATTAATACAAATGTTTTACCTTTTTTATTTTCACTATACATTTCACCAAAGAGTAAAAAGGCAGGAAAGCCAATTATACGTAACAAGAACAACAAAACAAAACATCTGAGGAAAAGGACACTACAGACCAGACTGATAGGTGGTACTAGATGAGCGATGTTTAGGTTTGTCCCCTTGTAACAAGACAAATAAGTACATAACCAAATATGCAAAATGCAGCAGAAATTCAACGTGATTATTACTAGTTTGGGAAGGAATCTGGATCAGGTAAAATTATCAGACCTGTGACTAGGAAGTTATAGTGTGATATTTTTTACACACAAAAGATTAAATTGCAAAGTCTAAGGAAGTCGCTTAACAACATTCCTGGAAAAGCAAACCCACAAGAGGTTATGACCTCCAGACATTTTTAAGGAACATTGTGCTGTTTCATGATAATACTGTTATAAAAAACTACTGTAACACATTGATAACTGTATTATAGTCCTTTATATGGGAGTTTACATTAAAGTAAGGACGGCATGCTACAGTTGAACATTTTGGGAACTCCTGCATTGTAAAAAAAACCTTGGCCTTATTTGAGTAAAACCAAATTCACAGACCTGACAGCTGTTTAACCCTATATCATAATATACCTCCGCACAAGACCACAAACAAATTGGTTGCATGTGTGTTTGGTCATGTTAAGTTGTGAATTTCTGAATTGTATAGATGTCCAGCACAACTAGATTAAAAACTTTTCTCTGCTGAGAAGAAAAAATACCTTGAATTTTTTCCTACCAGAGTTAAATATATATTGTGTAACAGTATGTTTCTAGCTGACTAAGGAAGATGTAAGCAAATAAACAAAAAGTGATTGAAGAAGTAAGGATGCATAGATTAGAGTTCACAGGCAAATGTCTATTTCTTCCATCTTTAAATACATCCACACACTATACAGGAGACATTGATTTCCTCCCTCTTCCAGCTTAGCTGGAGTCTCAGAGGAAGGGTTTCACTCTGTCAGGAAGGTACATCAATAAGTCAAGAACAGTGCAAAAAACCACTTTTTTTTTAGTTATGTCTAGCTCTGTCTTTAGACATAAAGCACTGGAAGATGTGTTGCAATGCTATAAGCACTTGCTAAGCATGATAACTGCAAGATCTAGCTTCCTGATGGGCAGTAAAGACCACAAAAGCAATATTTCACCCACTATTGGTGTGCAGCCACTTTAAAAGCAAAATGCAACCAATATTTCCATAATAACAGTAACATCCATATGCTATATCCAGCTTCCAACAGGGGAAGAGAAATTCAAAAACATCAGCAGAATATCACGGACAAATGTTGCAGAATCATCTCCCTTCAGGAAGTCAGGATGTGCTGCCCAAACAAGTTACCATGACACAGCCTAGCGTACATATTTACAGGACATTAGCCATTCTGAAATAAACGTCTGTAAATTGGCAGTTATACCAGAAGCAGTCACCAGGGAGTGCCACCACCACTGAGGCCACCTCCATGGCACAGTACCTTCCAACACGAAAGCTCAGCAGATGCTTCAGCCACCACCACAGGTAATGAGCCACCCTGACATGACAAGTTTTCATGCATCTCTGACAAGGGACTTAGTTCTTCCCTATCCTATTCATTTTAATTTAGCAGTACCAGGTTTGTTTCTCAAGCTTTCATGCTTCCACAAGGCTACCAAACCTTTATAAGTCATGTCGTCCAATTTTTGGTAATTGGAGGGCCTTCAAATTACCTGAAGAAACAAACATCTGTGAATGTCTTTCTTCTGCTCCTGCATGGAAGACAAGCCTTTCGAAACAGACTCTAAGCAAGCCCAGTACCAAGGTTCTTTGCTAGTCAAAGGGGAAAATAAAACCTGTGCATAAAGATACATTAGCCTTTAAGTTTTTCAGCAAATAAGTATTACAGCCATATTTCATTTCATATTTCTTATATGTTTCTTTGAGTATTCATTTCTCTACTGACAGACAGTGAACAGAGTTCTCAGGAGCCATACGTTAGTTTCTTACTTCCATCTGGTTGTTTAACACCTCTATGCTAAATTTCATCTTAATTATCATCAAGACTGGTCAAAACCTTTTATTACCATCTACAAAAAAAAAATATTTCCCCCTTTTGCACCACTGTCATACTTACTGCCACTGCTACTATAGGACTAAGTCCTTTATGGATTCATTTAGTATGACTGTATACCTTGGCTATTCACGTTACTGGAGCCTTCAGAAATTACTTCTGTTTTGCAGGTCTAGATGCCTACAGCACAGTGGAAAGAGAATGGGAAAACAATGAAGTCTTGGCAATATAGCAGGAAAATTATAGTTCATAGTGTTTACAGCACACCAGTTTGCAAAGCCTGGCTTATCTTGGCATAAGAACTTAACTAGAAAGGTTCCCTGGATGAAGCTAAGCAAACAGAGATGCAGGTGACATACTGACCATCACTAGGTTGAATGTAGGATGCTCAAAAAAAGGGAACTTGTTTGATTTATTGGATTTTGCAAGCTCAAATACAGGCTTCCAAACATAAAGAAAACTAGCGATGATGTTACAAAGAAAAATAGATATGCTGTGCCTAGAAGAGCTTGACTTCCTATCATACATCAAAAACATTCCTGGAGACAGATCTCATTGTCTTCTTCTATGCTTGTATATTAAAATATTGTTCTTTCCTTTTAGAAAGGTATGTGCTATTCAGACTGATAAATTATACTATTTCCATCCATTCCCAGCAAGGCAGCTAATTTGTCAACATGGCAGGAGGGAAGGAGAAAAAAATAAACAAAATAGAAAAGCAGAAGCAGTTAAAAGTAAAGGATTTACCCTAATAATGTCAATGGTTTCAATAAAATTAAAAAGTAAGTACAACAAGCAGAATGATAGATAGATAGATAGATGACACACTAACCTTTTTCACATTAAATCCTTGAGGTCACTGCAAGTATTTTCAGCCCAGTTCTGATCCGTGTCATCCGACTGCCAGCTCTCTTCAAGCTAACAGCTGAGTGAGGAACCGAGGAACACCCTCAGCCCAGACCTATAAAAAGAGGTAACCACTCATTACATTCAGCTGCTCTTCCACCTCTCAGTCCTGGCACCAGCTTTTCTGTGATCAGAGGAGCTGCAGAATCAAGAGGAGAGACTCCATCCTCAACTTCTCTGCTGGGGAGCACCCAAGGTGCTCAGCAGCTAGACCGTCAACAGAAATACCATCCAGGAGAGTCTGGGAAGCAGAAGGCACAGCATCATGCTGCTTACAGGCTCTGCACCGCTGGCAAGGTTGCCCTGTCAGATCATGGCTCTTCAAAGATGATTTCTTGTGAAATTTTTCATCATCTTGAAATGCTTCTGTTTTAGGGGATTCAGAAGGAAACTTCTTCCTCTATCACCACCCTAACGTTTTTATTTAAGGAAGTCAGAAGGGTTTTTTTCTTAATAGGAGAGCAATAGTAATACTGCTATCAAAAAAACCCCTCTTTTTCTAAGAAGATGATATTATTACAGAAGAAAACCCACCTTCAGCACCAAGAAACAAACCTCCACTACAGGTAAGGGGAGCCAAGAAACCGTTGCCCAAGCAAAGAACCTCAGAGCTGTATGTGACCCCCTCCTCACCATCACAACTGCTTCTCAAACCACCAGCCCTTTCCCTTCAGCAGAAGCAAAGAACTCAGCCATAAATGGCTGCTTTGCATCTTCATTGCCAGAAACTCACCACCTGTCAGTGGCATGGACACGGGAGATGCACCGGCAGGCCAAGGGGGGGCAAAGCATAGGCTGCTTCTTGGTACTTGGAAGTGAATCTCGAGGATGGAGCAGTGCCCTATCAAGTAGAAATCCAGGAGAGTCCTGCGCTATTCATTGCTTTGTTTTGCATGGAGAATGGACATGTGTACAGCAATAACAACCACCAGACTTGGGGAAAAATGTCATTTTCAAACATATTCTCCTTTTCCCCAGTGGGTCCCGTACTGAGTGCATTCACATCACCTTGTTACTCTTTCATTAACACCTTGCAGAGCCCAGAAACTCTTTTGAAGGAATAGACACCTGCTTTTGAAGATGCTTAACCACAGAATATCTTAACGAAAATCAGCTATACATTGTTACAGACTACACAGTGGTTCTGTAGTGATGAGATCCAGCCCATCTTCCTGAAAAAAGCTAATTAGCAGCCTGGTTAGATTTGTGACAGTTTTATCTGCACACACACCTTCCATAACAGGGCACAGGGGCAGTGTATCACTGGATTCTCAAGATGACTGAAAAGGCAAGACATTGTTGCAAGCAAAATTCCAGCTAATTAATTTGACCATCTCTGTTTTGATGTGCAAAATATGGGAGGGGGGTGGTGTTCAAAACAGATGGCGAGAGTTATTTAATAAATGAAATGATTGCTATTGGGTGGCAGTCTTGACAGAGAGGAGGAAGAGAAAATAATACAAAATTCTAACAAAAAAGTCAGCATGTAGTAGTTTTTAATCTTAGAGCTGAAATCCAGCAGTGGTTCCTTTCGTATACAACTCTTTTTCTGAAGTGAAATATGCTCTCCTTGCAATTCATGGCAAGTACTGACAGATAGACTGTGATGGTCCATCAAGCCTTGTGGATACTGAAGGTGCCTCCCTCATGAAAAGGGGCAACACAGGAAAAATGCTGAAAGAAGTGTACAAGTCCTATCCAAAAGCTGCAAACTCTGAAAATCCCACCTGTAGGGCAGACCAGATGTTAAGACCAAAGTTCAGCTACGGATCCCAGAAGACCTAAGCGCTTCCATGTGAGAGAAAAATGCTTTTGGATTCTGTACTAAATGCAAAATTTTCAGTGCTGCAAAATTTCCATTACAGTTCTTTCCCAGCTACCCAGCTCTCAAAGCAGGAAGGACTGAAGCAAGCTAAGAGGCCAGCTCCCCAGGGAGCCTGGAATCTCTTTGCTCATTTTTTTATCAGGAGAACTGATAAAAATAATGGCAGATACTGAACCTCAACTGTCTTTCATCAAAAAGATCATAACAGTGTAAAATACTGAGATCCCTTCAAAATTTTTGATACTGGAATAATATTCCCCCTGAACTATTATAACCATCCCAGAAAAAGATTTCCAACATACAGCAGAAGAAAATACCCCTTGAGTGAAGAGCTACAATAAAATTTCCAATCAAATCCAAAAGTCTAAGAGACTGAGTGGAGAGCAGATACCAATTTTACCATTTGGGAAGCAAAAGAAGGCAGGTTCTGTACAACTAACTGATTTGTTTCTTCTAAAACAATCAATAACGAAGTAGTGCACAGAAATTGGCATGTATAGATTTCAAGCTGAAATCTCTCACTGGGAGGAGAGGACAAGTGCCACTTCACAAAGCTGAGATCAGGATGGTTTCTATATGAACTCAAAAAGAATCGTTCTTTTAAAAATAATCCTAGAAAAATCTTCATAAGAGTGAAACAGGAGTGCCAAAGATTCTTAGGGTCTTCAAGTTGGAGTGCAAAAACACCCCCATTCTTGCTCGGGAACACATTCAAGGACACATCCAAGATATTTCTCACTGGAGCAATTTGGAGATCTTGCTCACATATATGCTGCAATCAAGCAGAAAGGTGTGGGAAAACACAGGCCACTGAATATTTTCAACATATTTTCAGAGCAGGAAAGTCTGTAAAGCAAAGGATATGATTGTAGCAGCAGGAAAATAACTTGTCATTTTAACAATACTGCAAATGGTGCAAAGAAAGGTATTCATCATACATAAACCTAGATACCCATCCATGTTTTTATCAAGCTTGACATGCCCAATCCCTCCATAAGATTTATCCTGACAAAGATAAAATCACAGCTATGACAAGGTCCTTAAATACAATGTCATTAAAAAAAAAAAAAAAAAAAAAAAAAAAAAAAAAGGGAAAACAAAAGTTAGTTCAGTTGCAGACTCCTATTCCTGAATGGGTAAATACTGAAGGCAGTGTATTCCAGTCCCATTACAGTACCTTGAAGGCTCAATTCACCTGCTTTAGACAGTTACTAAGAAAAGGGATTTTGCAAGTAGGAGGGAAGAAATTACGAGGTGAATAAATAGATAACTCCCAGAGATTTGCAGGAGTAACTCTGGAGATGCCTCACAGATACTCTTTTGCCTTCCTCGTGAGTAAGGATCCCTCCCTATAGGGAACTCAGAAATAAAGTATGTTTACTGATAATGCAGAAGTATGGGTTTAGCTCTGTTGGGAATAGTTCACACCAGAGTGGGTGAGTGCAGTAGATTAGCTCTCAGGCAGGGTTAACAATGTAGGAGGCTCTGTACATTTGCCTGCAAGGGGGGACAGGTGAGAATCCCATACCAATCCAGTTCTTTATACTTCTTGATACATATCTTCATTACAGTATGCATAGTCTTTTAGGCAGACTTTGCTTTTAATCTTGTACGCTTGGGCTGGTGGCCTTTCCACCTGAAGGAAGGGGGCAGCCTTTACTTTATAACAGAAGGCAGCACCACGAAGACTTAAAAAATGGAAAGGCTAAGCCAAATGCCTTTCACTTGGGCTAACTCCGTGGTAAATGCTAGAGATGTCACAGCCCTTGTTTTAAAACACTTACCCTCATTATGATGGATTACAGAGAGAAGAAACTTCTCTTAAAAAAAATACCTAGAAAGGTCAAAACATGGAGTTAATGCAAATATTTTTTTTAAGGAAGCTGGAAGTCTCTTGAATGTAACGTTCACAAGTCAAAGGTTACATGCTTTGGTATGCTGCACCGATGCCCTTTACATTCTTCAATTGACTGGTTGTGGGAGGGCTTCCCGTTGTGTGAAACATCACCGGTCAGATTTTTCTCCTTGTTCTTTCCTATGCACTCTTCTGTAACGCAAAGGTATTATCCAAACCACACTTTAAGTTGGTAATACCTGGTCAATCTAACCAAATATCTAAAGGCTTCTTCAAAGCAGAAAAAACTGATATGGATATTTCCTTTTTGAGGTAAATTATGCAGATCTGCAGTTCAATGAAGCACTTGTCTGAGTCTCACTCAAGCCATTAGGCACTGGAGAACATGCTGAAGAAATAAACATAAGCCTCTGGTTCAGCTGAGCTGGGCACCACTACTTTATTCCTGCTGACTTGCCTGTATCCTTGTGCAACTGGAGACCTTTGCAGGGGTAAGAGGTCACTGTTCCAAAAGAAGCAACCACCTCTTTTTCTCAAGTGAAAAAATTTAATGCAATGGCTAAACAACAGGAATTTGGAAAAAAAACAGGAGAGTAACTTTTTGCTCTGCAGAGGACTTTCTATACAAACCTATCCAGAGCATAGAAAAGGCAGATTTGCAGAGCTGTTTATAGGAGAGATTCAGCTTGCTTATTCAGAGGCACACTGTGCTTTTTGACAGTGCCTAGGGCATCCCAGGCACCCACAATGTGCATGACAAGGCTTCCCAATCATGTGTACTCTTCTGGAGTGCCGGCCACACAGGCTACATGGTGCCTGAGGTGACATCAGGTATCTTAAACAGTTGGCCTCTGACTTTTTGCAGCCTAGTTCTGCCCTAGCCACTCTGGGTTCCTGAATGAGACACAGATTCTACCTGAAAACCAAAGAGAATGACAGCAACCTCATCTGTGAGAAACTTGCTAGAGCTGACCAAAGCCAAATGCATTGCACGAGCATGTGTTAAAACTGGTCCTTTCCTGGCTCAGTAAAGTATCTAAAGTGTGTGGAATCTATAGAGTTTTGCAAAAGATCAGTGCCCCTGTTTTCTGTCTCAAAAACCACATAGGCTCACCTTAAAAAAATGCAGTTGAGTGACAGTGGGTAATAGGTATGCTTCCCTTTGATATGTAAACAGTGTAGTTAAGATAGCTATACAGGGCTAGTATCCAGATCCAGGGTTTGGGCCAGGGCTTGAGACAACTTATGCTCCCTTTCTGCTTGTGATCACTGAAGCCTAATGAACTTTCATTTCTTTCATAAGCAAGGCTACAGCCCTGGGCAGAAGCACTTCCACCCAGTCAAGCTGGGGTCTCGATATGCAAGCCTGCTCCCCAGGCAAGTGTGAAGGTTAGAGAGAACTGCACCTGGGTCTCCCACATCCTTTAAATTGCAAGTTTTTTAGAAAAAGCTATGAACCTTACTTCCTCCCCTATTGTTGTTTTTTTTTTTTTTTAAAGGGGGGAGGGAGGAGAGGGAAGCACCTGCATCTTGTCCAGGAGAATGCTTTTTGACTGTGTCCCTCAAGTGACATTTGCCAAGGAATACCATTTCTAAACCCAGACCAGACTTAGATGTGAACTAGGCAAGGAGCAGATCCCTTTGGTCCCTATCAAACCTCTGCACAAACCCCAAATACCAACTTCTCACTTACAGAGAATAGGAAGACCAAACCCCGCAATACGAACAGGATATTTCTGGCAGCAAAGCAAGATTTTCATGATCACATGTTGGGATTCAAATAGAACACAGATGCTTAGATGCTGTCTGTGTGACTGTTACTGGAAGCTGTGAAAACAGCTAATTGGGTTAAGTACCTATCTCATGTAAATGGCTCTGGAAAATTCATCAGACATCTATCAGCATCTTTAGGCAATTAACTGACTTATTGAATCTGTCTTTGTTTATTTAGAGAGAAGAAGGAATAAGAACTTAACTATGCTTCCTTATGTTACTGAAGTGATCTTAGAATAAATGTCTTAAAGATTTAAAAAAGCTATATAAATAAATATGAAGGGTAGATGACATTTATTTAGCTATAGAGGATAATCACTCTATGAATCAACATGCTTATTTAATATCATACTTAGGAACTCAGTTCTAATTGTTTACACTTTTAATCAATAATTGACTAAACTAGTCAAGATTCATTAAACCTCTGATAGAGTTATTACCACAGAAAATACAAACTAAGTTTTCACTGGGAATAGCCTTCAAAAAATAACAGGCACTTTCTTATACCATCAGTTATAAAACAATATGTATAAGCCCTAGCTTTAAATCAGCAGCCAAAACAAAAAGCATGAAGTGGGAAGGACTGCTATAATCACTCTTCAGAAAGTGTCACTCTTGCTCACTAATTTCTCCTCCTGAATTTATGAGCTTTCATTGCACAAGAGCACAGATTGTTCCACTCAGGCCTCCTTGCTTCCCAAACTATCATCTCAGTCCTCAGCTGGAAACTGCCCAGCTCTTGGTTTTCTACAAGCTCACAGACCCAGCTAAGCCAACTCAACTTTGACCAACCTCAGTTTAATACAGCAGAATTGTAATGTAATTACTGTTCTCACTGTGCTCCAAGAAGCTTACAGAGAAAGACTGATGGGTTACAGCTCACCTATGTGCATGGATGGTTGCTGTTGTTGATAAAGGGAGGTCTAACACTGAAGTTACTTGGAGTGTCTTTGCTCCACCTGAAAATAAATTTTTGCTCCCTCTGAAAATAAATATTTCTCAGGCTGTTCTAAGGGGAAAAAGCAGGCACAACGCTAAGAATTACATTAGAGAGACTAGGTGCACATACAGTAGAGAGAGTCAGATTTTAAGGGTTCTGGATTAAATGTATTTAGGAGAGAAATTGTAAATACTGTGGCAATTAATAGCTAAGTTTTGTCTGATAAAAACCTAAAGTGTGCTATTAATTTAGCCCAAGGGTATAACGCAGGCTTTAATTCCCTCTCTGCTCCATGCCATTGTCCAGTGGGTCAGAATAATTGAATTAAAACAAACTTAATAACAATTAAAATAAAATAAAACCAGGTGTTGTTTAAAGAACTGAAAAAAGAATGTAGCACCATTCTTTTTTATGCCTAAAACCACAAATAAGAAACGCAACTATGCAGACAATTAACATCCTTCAAGTGCAGAATCAAATACTTAGCAGTGGTGGAAGTAATGGTGGGGCAGGGGAAGACCTTCTAAACAGATATAACTGCAAGGAATCTGACACTACAGATAATAGCTAACACGTCTTTAAGAATAAATACTGCCAGAACACATCTCTTGATCAAATTGTCATACAAGTAGAACAAAAATATATGCCTTGAAGGATAGAATTTGCTTGTAAGTGGATAAAGGATTTCCTGTGTTCCTTGTAATACATTAGTGAAAAATTAACTCCAGCTAACAATAGTATGTAATTTATAACATGAACTGTAAAACCTCTAGAAGGCTCACCAATGTTCTAAAGGACTGATAAATAATAGCCCAAGTCCCAGATGAAAAATTTGTACAAAATGTCATAAAATTTGTTACCAGCACTTCTGTAAGTCGTTTTATGGAGACAGTCATTAGAAACAACCTAAATTCACTGATGATAATCTATGGTTTGCCATGGACTAAATAATAATGCAAAATGCCTGAGGACAGACATATGAACGGGAAATGAAATAAAATAAAAGTCAGTTTAGAAGCCGTGTCTAGCTCAAAGAAACTGTATACTCAAGGATAGAAGAAGTACCTACTTGGATAATGGTAACAGCTATAGCAGCCTATATGCTTTAAGGTACTATAAAGATAATGAGTGAACTAAGCGTCTCAGCACAGAGCAAGGAAGACAGATGAGAGTAGAAAGAACTTAGAACTTATTGAGGACCAAATTTTCAATCATCTCTCCACTACAGTAAGGACAAGATAGACACTATTATGCTTACTTAGTGCCCAGTAGCTTTTGGTTCATCAGTCTGGCCTTGCTCTACCGTGTAAACACAGCCTTAAATCCTACAGGAGACCTTAGTCTGAGGTCTGGGCTTTGGTGTCTGTGACACCTGTCACGGCTGACAAGACACTCAAACCAACAGTCTCATTGCAAAGCAGGGACCAGAGCATCTGCCTCTGCCACCTGGGGAAACGGCCCGAGCCCCAGCAGCGGGGCTGTCACCTCTCTCCAAAGCTGAAATCAGAGCTCACCTCCTGGACTGGTGAAAGACCACTCCAAGAAAAAAGTGAACTCTGAGCCCAGATGCACATATGTTCCCTTTTCAGCCTGTTCCTGGGAGGTATTAATGAACAACATCCCTCCCTTGCTTCAGCCCACAGTTTCCCAGGAGTTGAGCTGGGCAGAGCAAGCAGTGAGCTCCACCCGCAGCTGAAAAGCATAAGCAGGACCTTGGGGCTGCCCAAGAAATGCAGGTTCTCCCTCAACTTCTGTCCAAACTGGACATCATTGTGAATAACCCTTAATAATAATAATAAATACAGAGCTCCCGAGGTTACCACCTCAGCTTAGGGCTTCACAGTCCCACTCCAGGGTTTTACTGTGAGACAACAGTGAGTTAGGATCAGACCTGAGCTCTGACATACCGCACAAACAGTTTTTGCTCAGCTGTAAGTGATCCCTAAAAGAGCATTCCCTGAAGGCAAAACCAGCAATACATGCAGTAGTTCCGTGGCAGGAGGGTGCCACCAGCCGCTCCGCTGGCTCTTGGAAAGGGCCACCTTAGGGAGCCCTTCTGAAGAATCCAGAATTTCCTCCACCCTGCTCCTAAGGAGATGATTAGACCAGAAATATGGGTCTTTATACTGTAGGGAATCTGGCATCAAGCAATTTCAGAGGAAGACAGGAGCTAGTCCATTATATCTCAACTCCCAACACAACAGATCACACTTTGTTTCCCATATTTGAAGGCAACACAGCGTGGAAGCAAAAAAGCAAGAATTACAAGTCACCCAGGACTATATACAAAAGACAGCATGCCCTGGGACAAGTCCTCTCTGCATGACCATAGGCATCGATTATTGTCTGCAATTCTGGGAGCTTCAATTTGAGAAACATGTTTTTTAACAATTTGCTCTGTAGAAGCCTCTGTCACAAGAAGCAAAAATTTCTGAATTACATACACTACACTGGGTGGCACAAATGAGAAGAGAAACCACTGACAGAAATGAAAAAAATATGCCAGCTCTTATTGAAGCCCGTCATTTGGCTCCAGGTCAGGTTGCTGGGCAATCAGATGAAGTAAGTAAAGGAACCTGACAATGCGAAGCATGTCCTGTGGCATCCACAACCAAGGACATACTGCAGCTTGCTCCTACACACCTGTAACCACTGCAGTTTCTTGTCTTGCCTGACCGAGGCCATAGGTATTCATACAAAGCAGTACTTATTCCTCAAACAGTGCAGTGAATTCAGCAGGAAAAGGTGTGAAATATGTGTATCGTTTCTATTTTTTTTCTCTAAATGCAACAACAAAGGCCTTTACATCCCTTCTACTCTTATTATTTCCCCCCTTATTGCATTCATCTGGTCTGATAAGACCTTCCTTGTTAGGCGGGCTGTAATTCAAGTTTGTCTTTTCCTTATTTCTACTATTCTTACCTCTTAATATTCATATGTCTCATCAGGTCATCAAAGAAAGATGATTCCCATGTCAGTTAGGGAATATCACATCATTTCAACCTTTGTTCTGTTCAATTACTGTCACCTTTCCCTCTTCCCACATTTCTCAAAGTCTTGAGATAGATATCTATCATTTTGCATAGTGTCCTATCCATATGACATTGCACTAGATGACCTCTCTTTTGGCCAGAGAGAGGGTCTTCTAATTATTGACTTACTTCAGACCACCTGTGAAGGCTTGATTCATCGTCTTATTGTTCTCTGATTATTTAGCCATTTTTCCACCCTGCAGATAGCTATCCACCACCGCTTTAATGCAAACTGTTAGTATACCTAACACCCATCACTCCTGTGTTTTGCATTTCACAATTTGACTCACTTTTCAAACCGTTCTGTGATGGCAATTGTCTTCTTTTTGTCTTCACTCTGTGGGTGTTTCCCAGGACTCTTCTGTCACTTCCTCACTCTTTTTCTCTTCATCCTTGGCAACCAGCATTTTTATCTCCATTCACGGTACATGTTATCATTTGTCAGATGACAAACCATTGTATTCTGCTTTTCATTCTTTCCCCTTATATAACTTTAATTTTATCTTTGCTTTTTTATCACACACACACACATTTTTCTATGGATGAAAAAAATGGCTACCATAATTTGATTTTACCTAAAAACATGTATTTTCATGGCATATTGCCATATGGCATAGAGAAACCTGACTGACCTCTGAACAAGCCATCTCAGGACATGGGAGAAGAGTAGCTATGCAAATGCAGTTATATTGGTCCTGATACCCAGCTTAACTTATTAAGAACTAGGTACATGTCTACAAAACATTGTGCTATATACATTCATGGACTCATGTAAGATGTAGATATCTTGTTCCAGACTTCTCCCATCCCCCTGTGGCTCATGTATCATCACAGATAACATCTCTAGGTAATGTATCTAGTTAAACTACTACTAAGATGATTGATATAGGACAACAGAGTAGAAATCTACACTCTATTCCTGAATGAAAGTACTTCCCACAAGACTCATTTACTCTATTCTGTCGTGGTCCATCATTTTTAGTCAGAAGTTAATGTTATTCAGAATGTTATCAGAACAATTTAAACATCAGACAGCTGGGAAGACCTGGGTAAATTATTGCAATTGTGGTCATTTGGCACTTGAGCTTTCTCCAGTGAGGCTTACTCCCTGCTTACTTTAGTAGTTAAGGAAACCACACTACTCAGGCAGGTTTCACACCTTTGTTACAGTAGGTTGCTGTCTGTAGAGTCTATCTCACATCTTTAGTTAAGCCATAGTAACGACACTAGTTTCCTTCCAGCTTGGCCTTGTTCTTTTCTTCACCATTGTCCAAAACATCTGTGTAATCTTTTCAGTTTAATATTGTTGCCTTCCTGTTTACTTTTTTCACAGTTGTTCTCAGTCTGCTTATAAGGTTTAGTTATTCCCATGCCATTTGAAATCACCTCCCAAGAGCAATAACTAGCTCAAAGAAACAGCATGAGCTTCATCAGCTGTGATTGTTGAAAATGACTCAGTAAAGAACTAAAAAATATGTAACAGAACAGGTTTCTTCTGACAAGGGGATGCTTAAGAATGACATTTGAGTTTCTGCCCCAAGTGATTTCTTGAAGCGATGTTTTAAAAGATGCATTGGCTAATGTATCCTTACAGAGCCAGTAAGCTTCCTCTCCATTCCCCCTTCAATGTCCCCTTGGTAAAACAGGGCTAACGCTAATCTGCCCACATAATAGAGCTAACAGTGACATTAGATGCTGACATGAATGCTTTATACTGACAATAGTTTGACCCAAGAACTATGTGAAATATTATAATAAGTACAACTGCCAGTCTCTCCACTAAGTTTTCTGTGCCTTTTCAGAAAGACAGATGTCTGTCAGGTTATATATCCAACACACACATCAGATAAAAGTCATGGCAGACTGGTGAATTTCCCAGTGACTGAAAAAGGAGAAACACAACCCCTCTTTTTTTTTTTTTTTTAAAAAAAAAAAAAGGAACCAAAAAAGATGACCTAGGGAACTAGACAGGCCACCAGTTTTACCTCTGTGCCTGGCAAGGTCATGGAGCAGATCATCCTGGAAATAATGTTAAGGCACGTGGAAAACAGAGAGGTGATTGGTGACAGCCAACATGGCTTCAATAAGGGCAGCTCGTGCCAGACAAATCTGGTGGCCTTTTGCGACAGGGTTACAGCACTGGTGGATAAAGGAAGACCAACTGATGTCATCTACCTGGACTTGTTTGATACTTTCCCACACAACATCCTTGACACTGAAATGGAGAGACATGCATTTAACAGGTGGACCACTCAGTGGGTAAGGAATTGGCTGAGTGGGCGCACTCAAAGAGTTGCTGTGAACAACCCAATGTCTGTGTGGACACCAGTGATGAGTGGTGTCCCTCAGGGATCCATATTGGGACCAGTATTATTTAACATCTTCATCATGGACATGGAAAGAGGGATTGAGTGCACCCTCAGCAAGTTTTCAGATGGCACCAAGCTGAGTGGAGTGATCAATACTCTAAAGGGAAGGGCTGCAATCCAGAGGGACCTTGGCAGGCTTGAGAAGTGGGCCCGTAAAAACCTCGTGAAGTTCAACAAGGCCAAGTGCAAGGTCCTGTACATGAGTCGGGGCAATCCCAAGCACAAGTACAGGCTGGACAGAGAATGATTGAAAGCAGCCCTGAGGAAAAAGACTTGAGGGTGCTGGTGGATGAAAAACTGAATGTGAGCCAGCAGTGTGTGCTTGCAGCCTGGAAAGCCAACGGAATCCTGGGCTGCATCCAAAGAAGTGGTGGAGGCGGGTGATTCTTCCCCTCTACTCTGCTCTTCTGAGATGCCCTCCATGGACCACTGCCTCCAACTCTGGGGCCCCCAGCAGAACACAGATATGGACCTGTGTTAGATTGGGTCCAGAGGAGGGCCACGGAAATGGTCAGAGGGCTGCAGCACCTCTGCTGTGAAAACAGGCTGAGAGAGTTGGGGAGAGCTGAGAACTGAGTTTAGCCTAGAAAAGAGAAGCCTCTGGGGTGATTTTATAGGAGTCCTACAGTTCTTAAAATCGCCTACAAAAAAATGGGGATGGACTTTTAATCAGGGAGTGTAGCGATAGGATGAGGGGTAATGGTTTTAGACTGAAAAAGGTTAGATTTAGATTAGATATTAGGATTAAATTCCTTATTGTGAAGGTGGTGAGGCACTGGGACAGGTTGCCCAGAGCAGCTGTGGATGCCCCATCCCTGGCAGTGCCCAAGGCCAGCTTGGATGGAACTTCGAGCAATCTGATCTAGTGGAAGGTGTCCCTGCCCATGCCAGGGGAGTTGGAACTAGATGATCTTTAAGGTCCCTTCCAATCCAAACCATTCTATGCGTCTATGATATTTATTGAATTGAGTAAGAGACAGCTAAACACTATTAACCACTATTTTACCCTACTTTAAAATCCCAAGTATTTTTTGTGTCCAATTGCAAAATGGAAATTTCCTTACTTGTTCAATAAGCTATGACCACTTAGTACAATACATACCATGTCTAGATATACATAGATGGAAAAAGCGCTGCCATCCAGAATCATCAGTTAAGTAGTAATTACTTTTTGCTTAGTAAAGAAGGAAAGAGAAAGAGAGCTACTGGATATGTAAGAGAACATGCAGATTAAGGAAGTAGAAGACTCTTCTGACTCTATTACAGGTTTTCCTGTGATGGTGTATTTGTTGGGGGGTTGTTTAGTTGTTTTTATTCCTCCCCTAAAACCAAAATGAGGTTTTTGCAATATTTCATTAATATTTTTGGAGCATATTGATTAAAAAAATCAAAAAGCAATTAAAGATACAAGGTCCCATCAGCAACATTCAACGTGAAAAGAGCCAAAAGTGCATTGCAATTTCAGTCAATGTGGTATACCATCACAAAAGATAACAATTATGCATTTAAATGCATTAAAGATATAGTAATGAAAATGGGAGTCTTAGAGTTAAAAATGGAAGAAGTCAGGACCCGTCTGGAAAGGGATCATCTGCACAGCACAGCGTTACTTTGGTGAGTCATGGTCCCACTGTGAATAGCTGATGCTTTGCATGAATGCATAATTTGATGCTATCAAAGCAAAATTATGTCATGATAATTTCTTATTTTATCATGGCTTTTCATCAAGTTTCTTATAACTGTGCCCCTTTAAGCTTTAATCGGTGTGAACAGATTTCTAAAAGAGGTTTTATAAACAGCATCTTAAAATCACCAAGTAGTGGATTATAAAGATGGGGCATGATTTAAATATCTTTGTTTTAAGCATGTATACAGTCATGAAGCCTGTATAGAAACTGACCTGCCTAACAAAAAAAAAGTTTCTTCTGCACATAGATACAACATAAAGCCTGACGTGTTATGTCAAAAGTAAGTGCTGAACACAGAACTGTTTCAACAGTACAGAAGTTATTTTCAACAGCTGGAGCTCGGTGTTCTGTTAAAATCCATATTACCTGGTTACAAGCACCACACTTTTCAGCACAACTTACTATCTTCAAGAGAAAAAAATGCTGGCAGCTTCTCCGTGAAGAGGAATAGATCAAGGGCTTCTAATTAACTAATATTTTCGTAGATAACTTGCTGCTAGTGACCAAGTCAGAGTGCTAGCCTTTTATCCCCCATGTAGGCAAAAGTGTTGACATTTCTGGTATGTAGTACTTAAAGAGAAGAACCATCAGGCTTGGACGCTTTTCAGCAGAACCCAGGTCCGACCCAGCTGCTCCTCACCTCCCATCTCTCTCTTGCCTCAACAGCAGAAAGATAGTTTACCCCTCTCTGGAGTGACCTGCAATGAAAGATCACATAAAAAGCAGATGGTTCAAACAAGTAGTACAAAGTCCAAGAGTCTAATGATATTCAGCACTGTTTATAAAGGAAATGTGACTCTAAGTAACATTCTGTTTCAGCAGGACTTGCAGTACATGCTCGCCCCAGATGACCCACTAAGATGTGATGTTAAAATTAGGACAGCAGATTGCAAATATTCTGATTAAAGATTTTTCCGCAAAGTTTGGGGGTTTTCCCTCCTCCACAAAACCATGTGAAAGCACCTGCTTCCATAAAGAGTCTTGTTAAAAAGAAACTCCGAATTCAATTTATTTTAAACAAAAAGGATTTGGAAGTTTGTGTGAAATGTTTTTTCATTTTCAAGCATTTTTTCCTAGATGGATTTTAAAAGTATTGAAACATTAAAAAAAAAAAAAAGAAAAAGAAAAAGAAAAAAAATGAATGAACAATCCACAAGTCAATCTGGGAGCAAAACATTTTGACTTTAGGGGTTGAGGAAAAACAAAAGTGTCAAAAACTCTTTCCCACTTAAGTCTGATAATTACAAGATGATTTAACTCAATTTGCTAGCAAATAATACTGAGTCACTTTTAGCTCTATAATTACCAGCAAACTGCATGCACTTTCTCTGAATTCTACACACACACACACGCAGCTCCAATCACTTTCTCCCAGAAAATCCTGGGTTTCTGAGCCAGCAATGCTCTTATTTCCATTGCTTTCCACTTCTCCAAGTGCTTCCATGTCAAAACTCTTTGTCAGGTTGCTTCAGATTCGCAAAAGGGAGATTTATGGCCCAGTCCTTAGAATTCTCCAGAATAGCCTCCCATCTCCACAGCCACTGGCCAGTGTGCTGTGTCAGCCCAGGTAGAGCTCAGGGATCTACCTCCTTTTAATACCACAGACACTGAGGTTTCCAGCACACACTGCACTGTCTCCTATATGTCTGTCCTGGTTTTTGGCAGGGGCAGAGTTAATTTTCTTCCTAGTAGCTGGTACAGTGTTGTAGTTCTGGATTCAGTATGAGAATAATATTGATAACACACTGATGTTTTAGTTGTTGCTAAGCAGTGCTTACCCTAAATCACAAACTTTTCAGTTTCCCATGCTCTGCCAACAAGAATGTGCACAACTAGCTGGGAGGGAGCAGAGCCACGACAAAGGGATACTCCATTCCATACCATAGAACGTCATGCTCAGTATATAAACTGAGGGGAGTTGGCCAGGGCCTGCTGGTCACTGCTGGGGCTCTGGCTGGGTCAGCGGGCGGTAAGCTGTATTGTGCATTACTTGTTTTTTCTTGGGTTTTATTCTTCTCTTTGTTATCTCCCTTTTCATTACAATTACTACTATATTTTACTTTATTTCAACTATTAAACTGTTCTGATCTCAATCCAAGGGTTTTACCTTTTTGCATTTCTCCTTCCTATCACACCAGGGTGGGGCGGAGGAATAAGTAAGGGGATGCACAGCACTTAGTTGTTAGCTGGGTTTAAACCATAACATCCCTACAAAAATAATTTCTTTACATATTTTTCAATTATCTGTAAATTGCTCTGCTCTTTGCAAGAGGACGCAGATACAATGACAACCTCTTCCGCACGAGGCACACCCAGTGGCCGATACCATAGGAGGAGCCTCTCCCTCCGAACAGACTGCCTGGTGCCACCAAAGACAGACAAGCAACTTTCTTACTAGCACAGAGATTATATAAGAAAATGCAAGCAAGTTAAAAACTAAACTAAACTAAAATCAACCAAAAAAACCCAACCCCAGGTACTGTAAGACAAGAGTTGTGCGTTTTCAGCTTAAGTTCACCCCAGTACCACCACCCGTTTCTGATGTTCTAGTGCCTTTCAGGGTCCAGCAGGTAGCTGAGGGTTTCCACCAGGAGAAGAGGTCCTTAGCTGACACGGAAGCAGCCCCCCTTGTGCCTATGGCCATAATGGCTTTTCTGGGTATGAGGGAGAGGTGCCAGCTGGCAAACTTGGGAATCGTGGGCAACTGCTTACGTGGGTGTTATGCCTATCAGCACCTAGGCACATGCAAACTGTGAGGGTGGAATTCATGACCACCTCTCCTGGGGGCCTCTCCGGTTCTGCCGCAGTGAGTTGCCTTTAGTCAGCATGCTTGCAACAATCCAGTCTGATTGAAATTAAATAAAAGGCATGCAAATGTGCTGAATTACAGAGAAGAGCAGTGCTGAGGAAGTATGCTTCCACTGAGATATTATTTATTCAGATAAAATCCAGAACCCCAACTCGAAACTTCTTAATCCCCACCAAGCACCCTGCAACTAAATCCTTAAATATTAATTTATGAAAGTTTATGTTTAGATTTTAAACCCAAATTTATATTAACAACCTGTTTTGGATTAACATAGCATATGAACACTTGCCACTTCATTCTTCATTCAAGGAATTTTTATTCATTAAACATATTTCAAATAAAGCATGCTTCTTGGCTTCTTTTCCACTGTGGTAGCTTTACAGTCTTACAACAGACTATCATCACTAATGGCAATAATTCAGAAACTAAAATTAGTGCCTCATTATTCAGAAAGCTTTTAATATTCTTCCCCGTGCTACAGCAAATTGACTTGTGGAATGATTAGATTATTCTATGGAATATCAGAGCCAATTTCTGCTTCACTGTACAAGAAGTATTAAAATATAAATGGATTTTAGCCTTCTGAAATACTTCAATTTGTGGTTTCCTCCCTACTCCTCCAACTCACTCCAGGCCACAATGTATTTAGCTATCGACCTCCCTAAAAATAGTTTGTTTTTCCAGCCACAAGTATTGCATATACTGGTAAATCCATGTGTTTTCTTAATTTCTTAATACTGCAGAATTACCTCTGAAAGCAGCATACAACAAATGATTCCTCCACAAAAGATAACTGAGAGAAAGTAATTTCTGTTTTTAAGATTAGACTTAATGTGTCACTCCTAAAGATCAAAGTTATTGAAGTTTATAAGTGCTCTTTATTCAAACTAAACTCTCTGGTTACCTTCGTATGTCTCAAGTTCAGAAACTCAGGATTTGAACATGCAATTTATACAATAAAATACAGTAAAATCCAGAATTGAAAATTGTTGTAGGCAGGACAGCAGAAATCACACAAATCTTTATCTTTCTGTCATCTGTTAGAAATCATATGAGATATAGCGAAGACTCTTAGTAATATTATGCATTTGCAGTGTTTATAACTCAGGCAAGGCAGGCCATCACTGAGGAAGAAATGGTCTCAGGCTGGCAACAGGAGGTTTAAAAACAACTAGAGACTGGTACATTTGCTTTAGAAGCACAGGTTGCAGACCGAAAATATGCTGTGGGATGAAACTTCCTTTTCTTTACAGCATTAATAACATGACAATTATTTTATTCTCCGAGAATTCTTGGACACTACAAGACAAAGCAATAGTCCTACCTGCATAAAGAAAAAGCTTACAGAGGAATTGCATGCCAGCCTCAGAGGGAGGAGAGTAAATTATCCTGGTGTTATGATAATGGTTCCCAGGGTTTGCCATAGGAGAGAAGGGGAGAATTTTTTTCACTTTGTTACAACGAAAAATTTGTTCCCCAAAAGACAGACAAATAAAGGCCAGAGGCAAGAAATTAGTTTTCCTTTGACCTTCGTCACAAAATCCCTGGAGACAAGTCCTTATAATGACCTTATAGTGTCCTCATAATGAAATCAAAGCAAAGGTGGTCTCTGGGTAAACAGGACATTTTGTATGGACATTTGCCAGGAATTACGTCAGGAAGGGTCAGGAATACTTGGCAATCAAGACACTATAGGAAAACAGATTTTCATTTGTATCAAATCTGGAATTCTATAGGCCAGCATATTTTCCATTTATAGTTTTCTTACTATAACATAGGGAGAATGTTTTATAATATGACTTTCGGTGAGAAACTCTCCTAAGCTCATGTGGAGTGTACTGCTAAGTACATGTGGAAATTCAAGGTGCATTATATTCCAGGTGCATTATATCTGCTAGACCAAGGCATAAGGCTCTATATTCACTTCTGCAGAATAAAGACTGGAATTTTTCAGGTTTTTTTATTAAAAAAATCCACATATATAATTGCACAATGGAACTTTTGGCTGATCTGGAACAAGTCATTCACTATCAGTGTTGAAAGACCTATTGTAAGAACATACCTCCTATGGGGTAGCCCTGAAAACTGGTGTTAAGTTTTTCCTAGCTTGTCTTCACCCTGGTTCCTCTCCAAACAGCCAGCTTATGTTTTTCTTTCAGCTTTCAGGAAAGAATCCAGTCTGGTGGTAGCTTCTCTCATAATCAGACTACAGCATTTTCAATTTCTCCAGCTTTGTGAATGATCAGTTTGCCCTGGCTTATAAATAGCTATACATGAGGAAGCCAAAAACCATTTTTTTCTTACTATATCATGTCTTCCTCTCTACCTATCCTTTATTTTGTGCTTTTATATGTACTGTATATCATGCATTCGAACTTCCTTTCACCACAGATGCTTTGTCACAACCATTTATTTGATCTAATCTTGTTTGCCCTTAAATGTTCTCTTGACCTAATTCATGTTCTCCCTCAAATGCCACTCATTTAGCTACTCTTACTTCTGCTCTATCTTACCTTCCCATGTCTGAAATGTCTCCTGCAACTGTTAGAACCTGCTCACTCCTATGACTATAATGACTATGAAGACACTCCTAGTGATATTTTTTGTGTGTATACTAATTCTTCAGTCATCAAACTAACTACATATCTTAAATATTAACTCTCTGATTAAATCCCTGAGCCTGTGTTTCACGGAGCTTTTGTATCAGGCACCCAAAACATTACTGGAAGTACAGCACAGAAAAAAATGTTCCCTGTAGCTGAATACCTACTTATATAGGGGTACATGTTTGATGACATATTTTATTTCTCTGAAATTTATGGATAATGAATGTTTCATTATCATTAAGTCATGGAACAAGAAAATAAAGCTATTAGGATTCTATAAAACTTTGTTGTCTGGCTTTTTTGAAGTTCTTTTTCCCACTTGCAATGGGACATCTGAACCTGAGGCCCCCAAGAATCTCAAACCTAAACATTAAGGCAGAAAGACATGCTTATAATCATGACAAGAGATTAGGATTTAGTTGGGGTTGGTTTTCTGTCACAGAAGAGATTGTAATAAAAATTCACCTGTAATACAAATGGCATCAGTAAATGCATGCCAGTCAATATTAGACAGGCCACTTTCTTGAAACTGAGACACACGGAGATCCCATCTCATAAGGAAGAGTCATTCAGCCCACTGAGTTTGAATTTTGCAATTTCACTGCTACTAGAAGGCAAGGGAAGAAGAGAAAAAAAAACACACCACCACAACAAAACAGAACTTTAAGACATGTTCCAAAACATATAATTACTATATGACCTATTAATCAGTTGAGTAATCTGTAACCTTACCTGTAAAGAGGAAAAAAATCACTGAAACTAAACCACTGATTTAACAATAATCTTGCACATCTAAATAATTATGAACCCTATATCAAACATTAATCATGTCTCGAAATTACAAGTATCCTGACAGACTTCATACTATTATGAGCTAATAATATAGATGAGATTTAAAATCATTTTAGTACACAAAAAAAGAGCCTCCAACATTCTTCCATAAATCTCTTCCCATTTTCAGGGAAGGGCTTTGATCAGGGTTTTCTTTTCTTTTTCTTTTTTTCTCCTCCAGTCCAAGTAGGAACGTATTTTTCCTGTATTTGCTTTGTTATAGCACAGCAGTTTCATCCCAAATTCAGCAATGTCTTGACATCACGTGGAGTTATGTTCTTTAACTGGAGGTTATCAAAAATACTAACTCATCATGACTATCACAGATGCTGCTCTGTCAGGAAGCCCAAAAACTGGGACAGAAGCACAGGATGAAATGTGACCGCAGAGCTGGCACCCATCCCTGAATGATACTACTGACATGATACCCCTGAGAACTCATCCAGCTCGTGCCTCCTGAACTCCTCACTCTCAGCTTCCTCACCTGTCTGTTTAACAGATAATTGGTTTATCCCAGTCTGTGCAATGATCTCTGCATTTTTTACCTAGAGAAACTGTGAGATCCACTTCTATCCCAGGCAGGATCCACCACAGAAGTGTTTCTTTTGACTGTGAAGTGTTCAGCATAGCCTGAGTTCCTGTTAACAGCACCTGAAGACATCATAGCTAAATCCATCACAAGAATAGGGGATGCCCTCAAGGACTTGAAATTTCTTAGTCAAATATTTACATCACATTTTAATTGGTTGTGCTTTCAGTGGCAGGACTTTGGAATCTTGCCATACACGCTGCTAGAAATTTTAGAAACTAGAGGCTAGCAAAATATTTAATTCACTATATTTCAGAACTTCAGAACTGTTCAGTTTTATGTAACCAATATAAAATCTTTCATCAGTGTTCATTTATAGTAAACTTTAAAGGGATTAATCAAGTTTATGAGTAAATCAGCACATATAGGAGGCAATGAAGGCTGTCCTTAATTCTTGAAATCTTGTCCCCACCCCTACACAAAATGTTATTGCAGTTGTCTACTTTCCTCTGTTTAGCTTTGTAGGTGTTCCCCTCTTCCTGGACCAGAGTACCTACTGCATATACATGCACTGGTGTCCTTTCTCCTTTGGAAAATTTTCAGGCATCAACTGATCAACTTCACTGTGGGTTTTACAGTTATTTTGACCAAGATACCATATCCACTTCCCCATGAGATGAGGATGTGCCGAATCTTTCAACTATGTTCCTTATCATAATTAAGAAAGCTCAGCATATGCATATCTAATATAGTACCTGTCAGCCTGGATAGCCTGGCATCAGTTGCAGTTCTGTTTACCGTATTTGCTTCATTGCTGCTGTAATTTTTAATTAATTCCTCATAATGTATTAACACAGAACTTAGGAATCTGCACTTTTCCATCTAGTTGACAGAATCTATTAAAAAAGCCCCAAACAAATCAAATTTAGTGATCGATGAGGCTAATTTCCTTAGTGTCAAAAATAAAATATATTCTGTACTATTTATTGGACAAAATTAAATGTATATTAGGGTATAAAATACACATATTATTTGTCTCATTCTAAACTCATTAAGGAGTTAGCACAGTTAAAGTCTGAAGTGAAATCTCCAAAAGGCATTAGAACTCTTAGTTTCAAGCTGTCTTATAAAGGCTGGAAAATATCCAGAGGGGGGCGGAAGGGAGTGTGTGTGGGAAGATAAGACAATTCTCTTTATATCTTCAAGGGAACTGATCACAGAATCCTTTGAAAGATCAAGTTTTAACACTTCAGGTGCACACAGATAATGCATGTTCTGGTGCAAACACTCCACGACAGATGTTGCAAAGATGGAGGATGAAAACGTTTAGGCCACAGTATCTCTGGTTTACAGTTAAAATAATATTATTAATAATAATAATTATTTTTTTATATATATATACACACACAGACCACAGTATCTCTGGTTTACAGTTAAAATAATATTATTAATAATAATAATTAATTTTTATATATATATATACACACACAGACATGCTTCACGTGACCTCTGGAATGAAGCAACAGATCAACATTAATTAACTGCTCAGGAATGCAGCATTATACAATGTGGGATTACAAGGAAGAAAGATCATGTCTTTCCTTTCACCTTTCCAATCCTAGGAACCCTGTAAGCAAGCCTCACTGAAGTGGCACTGTGTTGTAAATCAGCCTTGTACTACTTGTACTACAAGTTACCGCATGTTGGTTTTTTTCCAAACCCATTTAACCCAAAGTCAGAACCATAAATAGAAGCAACTATTCCAGGTATTATATTGTTTTTAAGGTCCATATCCATTCTTGCTGGAAACTGGACTAAGAAAACTCAGTAGCTTGCCATAAGATACCAGAAGTTTTGAAAAGCTGATGGTTTAAAGAGCATTAGAAAACTATGGCTGATTGGTCCCAATAACTCAGGAACATCAGCCTAATGCAGTTCCTTATGCTACATGACCTCCCTGCTGTTCCTATGAAAATATGTTTGTAAAAACTCTATTTTAAAAAGTTTCATGCTTTTTGCAGTGCAATGTGTGAGTTCATCCCAAAAGGCCAGTTAGAAACTAAATCAAATACTGATTTCAGCTAAAACATTCTCACAGCCTCACTGAAATGAAGTGATTGGAACAAAGACATTCTTGACATACCTTTAACTGCTCTGCTTTATTAGTATGCGGGATATTTGGATTTCCCCAACCTGGTCCAACAGACTAAATATGAAGTAGGATTCAATCTAGATTTGAACTATGATGATAAAAAAGTAGAGGGTGCTATGACGTCGTACTTGTGTCTCATCTGAAAAAAAAAAACCAGACCAACTAAACCAAATACGTTTGGGATTGAGGCAACTATTAGGTAAATAAATTGTATTTCTTTTCCCTGATCTTCTTCACATTGAATCCCATCACACCCAACCCAATTCTTTACCACAAGCTGAAACTGACTTTTCATGCCGAGATCCCTGAAGCAACAAGAAATGAGCTTCACCACAGCATCTGTGGTTCGAGCATGTACACGTAACTGGAAGGACAAAGTCCCAGATTAAAATGAACAGCCCAGAACTGATACCAGAATGAGTAAATAAGGTACTAGAATAAAGAGTCTATTTGCACTGTCTGCTCACATTTGGTGCCTTGAATATTAGAGAGTTGCTAAATAAAAACAGATAAACATTACAGGTGAAGCCAAAACCAGAGCAGAAGTCCAATAACATTGTTTCGAAAGTTTGAAAGAAACATGTTGACAAGTCGTTAATTTCAGTCCTTATCTCCACGTGGGTCTGGAAGCAATAATTTAAATCACTCTACCTGGTTTTCCACAATCACAGGCAACCACTTGGTATTATACCATGTGCCCTTATCAAACTATTTTTAAAAAGTCACACCACTGCACCTCTCAGGCTGGAAACTGGGAAACAGTTGAATTTGTTCGCAGTCATGACCTTTTAGCTCTCCTCCACCCTGTTTACTTCTTCAAACTAAGCCAGCTGTACACTTTTCATCTCTTCTCACCAGCCAGGGTCTTGATGACTGCCCCAGCTGCTGTTCCAGGCTGAGCAAGCACTTCTGGACTGCAGCAGATTAGATTTACTCCGTATTCAAGCTAAGGTCTCACCAAAGCACTGTACTCGGGAAATAATTGACTTAAAGCTGCCCTAAGATTGTGTTTGCCTTTTTAATGGCCTTAAAAAAACAGGTAGTTTATAGTTAGGAGCTTAGTAACGGGCTTTTAAAATCCATATTTCAAAGCTAGCCAAGTCATCACGGACTAACTCTGACTCTTCTAGTTGCTTGATGATACTTTGTCAGCTGTTTTCTTGGCCACATACCCATAATACTGTAGTGCACATTGGTTTAGGAATGTGGGAAAATTTACACTACCACTAACCATATGGTTTGTGTTCCCTGAAGAAAAAAAATTTGTCTCCAGAGTGGTTTCCCACTTTCTAAGAGTTATGTGTTTTCCACTGAGAGAAAGTCTATCTATACCCTTTCATCACAACTACTTTACAACTAGGCAGAAATTACTGTGCTGCAGTCACAAATTACAAAAAAAAATTGATTGAGGACATTATTAGACACCCCAATTCACTAAAAGTTTGCAGTGTCTCGGTCTTTGTGCTTCTTTAAGTGTGCTAAACCCATGTTTAATTATGACATTTTAAATCTCAGAACTTTTTCTACTAGGTGGTTTATTTAGGAAGTACTTTTCCCCTTCATTTTCAAGAATTTTCCTTCAGTAATTACGGTTACATGTGTCTTTCCTTCAGTTATAAGATCAACATTCCATAGGGGATTTTTTTAAATTTTGTCTTAGAATTTTAATTATTCTCAATGGAGTAAGTCTTTCTGGTCTTGTGAATTTTTCATTCTGTTTCACATCATGTGATGATTCAACTAGAGAGGTGAATATTTCTTCAATGGAAGTTCTTCTCTTCTGTAAGTTTGTTCCCTCGAGGCCAGCAAGAGCCAGGTCCCATTTCCTGACCAGTTTTTCATCTTAATCGGTTAGAGAAGGTGTGGGAGACCATCTCTTCTGAGCATATTTTAAGGTAAAAAAGGAAAGAAAATACACCCCAAAAGGCAACCCAAGCAACCAAGACCAGGGAACCCACTTCAGACTAGCACGGCAGTTCACATGGGCTCCAATCCCAAAGCTATTGCTTCCCTCCACAGTCAGGAGGGAGCCCTGGTTTCTGATAATAATTGCCTATAGGCTGTTTTACTGCCAGGATTGCATCCCTGTCTTTTTTCCCTGCCCTCCACCTGTCTCTCAACTCTGATGAACCTCAGGCTGAGCATCACACCCCTTCCTGCTCACATCACTCAGGACCATGTGTGCCAGGTTGTGAATGCCAACTGCTTACATGTGCCCCAGTACTCTGTATGCCACTTTTTAGTGTCTCTTTTAAACATGGAGTAGTTTCTCATTCCTTGAACACCCCCAGCAAAGGTGACAACATGCATTTTCATAGCGGCCTGATGCATACCTCTTCAGGCAGCAGGTATGCAGAACGCTATGGGAAGTAGAATGCTTCACCAAAGACACAACAAGCTGGTTGTGTCATGGATCACCTTGTCCTCACCTGTGACCTCTATTAAAAGTATGCAGGTATTCCAGCATCTTATTTACTCATTCTGGTTTAAGTTCTGGACTGTTAATTTTAATCTGTGACTTCCATTCCAATACAGTATAATAGTAATGAAATTAATAATAAATAACTTCCTCCAGCATTTTACCAAAAGTCGTGTCTTGTGTGCAAAGGTATTCAGGAGGTCTAGAGGCTGCTGTCATCCCTGTTGCAAGTCTTATGTTGGCCATGGAAGATGATGGCCAGAAGATCTGAATCGGTGAAATGCCACTGAAGTAAATAGAATGATAATTATTTCCTCCAGCTAAGAATTAACCTCAGGTTTTTGTACTGCATTTCTTCATCTGTGTTATAGGAAGAATCATATTTCCTTTATCTTCTTTACCTATGGAAAATCCAAACTGTGGAGGATAGGTAATATGTCTTACTAAGTTTTAAGATGACATCGAGCCTAGCACAATCTTTACATTTGTAATTTTCTCATAATAAGGCTAGCAGAAATTGTAGTTAGGAAAGTATTCCCATTCACAGGAAAAATATGAAATTTTAAGCATCTGTTTATTCCATAAATCAGTCAAATACCACTTTATTTTCCCTAGGAATAAGAACTGCAATTTCAAAATGAGATTTTTTTTTCTTGGTATTTTTAGTTCTTTTTTTTTTCTTTACATATCTTTAAATGAGATGTCTGGAAATCTGACAGCCTTTTGGAGAAGACACACACTGCAGGAACACAGAGCTGAGCACTTAGAAACTCTGCAGCAGCATCTGTGTAGAAATTCCCTGAGATTATCAGCCTGAAAAGAGCTTTTGGAGCTATATTCCATTAAACTCTAAAACATCAGATTTAACAACAGACCACAGAACTTTACATCAAAGATGTTCCACTAAAAACTGTTCCTTTCTAAACCATCAAAATAGGTTACCTAGAGTATTTCAGCTTCCATAAAGTAACAATTTCTTATTATTTTCCAAATTGAATAATATCCTCGAGATTCCTAAATGACCACAATCAGCAAAATAATTTCATAAAAGTTATCTGTAATACATCACTGAAAATCCTAAAAATATAAGCATATATTTGCATTTACATGGCAAAAATTCTTCAGATAAAGTCAATGAGCAAACTAAGTCTGGCAGTACTAATTATTTTGGTGTGGGACTTGACAATTAAATGTATCTATAAAAGTCTGATGCTTACTAATGAAGCAGGGGACAAATTAGTCATTATGTTTTTAATCCAAGTGAAAATATTACTGAGCAGAATGTAGCTCCAAAACCTCTGTGACATTCAGATTACCATGCACCAGAATATCCTTGTGGCACTCTGATGTAGAAGTAGCTGGTGTAGAAGTCCCAGCTCAAGAATCTATGACACTCCTGGTTCTCTGCCTGCTAATACAGTGGTCACAGGATTACAGGATTAATTAAATATAATGTCATGAGCCCACCAGGCAGCAATAGACCATTGCAACAAAAGAGGCCAGCAGTGCCCTGGGCTGGAAGGAGAGTAGTGCTGCCAGCAGGTCAGAGGTGATCCTTTCCTTCTGCTCAGCACTGCTGAGGACACACCTGGACTGCTGTGCCACATTCTGGGCTCCCCAGCACAAGAGACACATGGACACACTGAAGAGAGTCCAGTGAAGGGCCATGAAGATTATGAGGGGACTGGAGCATCTCTCCTGTGAGGAAAGGCTGAGAGAGCTGGGACTGTTCAACCTAGGGAAGAGAAGGCTCAGGGGGATCTCATCACTGTGTATAGATACCTGAAGGGAAGGTGCAAAGATGCCCCCTCCTCTTGAAGACAAAGCAAAATAAATAATAATAATAATAAAAAAGCATTAAAAAGTTTGGATTTTCCATAGATAAAGCAGATAAAGGAAATATGATTCTTCCTATAACACAGATGAAGAAATGCAGTACAAAAACCTGAGGTTAATTCTTAGCTGGAGGAAATAATTATCATTCTATTTACTTCAGTGGCATTTCACCGATTCAGATCTTCTGGCCATCATCTTCCATGGCCAACATAAGACTTGCAACAGGGATGACAGCAGCCTCTAGACCTCCTGAATACCTTTGCACACAAGACACGACTTTTGGTAAAATGCTGGAGGAAGTTATTTATTATTAATTTCACTACTATTATACTGTATTGGAATGGATGAAGATATTACTGCAGCATTCTACAACTACAGAAAAAAGGGATTAACCATTGAATGTATTGCTAGGGCTGCTTAATTGGCTTATTTTAAGTTCTGAATGTCTACATGTTTTGTTTGACTATCAAAGTAATTAAAATGAAAAATAATTGGATTTACATTTGGTTGATTTGTCTTCTAAGCCTTTATGTACCAAAACTATCAAAAAAGCAATAAGTTTAGACTAGAGATTGCTTCCAATGGTGGGGTTCAAATGGGGCTCCAGACTTCTTGAAAGCCTGAGCATTTAAGCATTTTTGCTCAGACAACAACTCCTACAGGGCCATAATGTTATTTTTTTTCATTTACTAATAACACATCATATGCATTTTGTATAATAGTTTCCCTTAGGCCTCACAAAGCTAATTGCATTTTTGCAGTCTGGCCCTTATTTATAACTTTTTTCCTTTTATTTAGGCTAAGGTACATCTGACTCGGCAGTTCATTTTAGGTGAAGATCTCATTCTGAAATTTATGGATAACTTAATAAAACAAGCTGTAATCCTTGTTGGGAGTTGAGTTTAAGTAGCAGCCGGTGCACGGCTTCATCAGATAAGAAAGATCTCTGTGGTTTAGAGCCATCTTATCCACTTAGTAAGAAAGTTACTTAACTTGCTTTCCTGGAGCTTCTTTCTCAGGCAACAGGAATGAGAATTTAAATCACATTCCCTACAGGCTTTCCAACATGACAAGAAAACATCCTTCCTTCCCAGTCAGAATTAACACATGGGACAAAGCAGAACCTTTCTTTGCTGTAAGAAAGCCCAGCCTGGAGAAAATTTTTGCATATTTAGCTTTGAAAGTAGTGTAAACAAAGAGATTATCTACGACTTAAGAGCTTTATCTCCAGCAGAGAGTGGCATCAGTTAAAGGATCCCTATTGTACAAGCACCTTCAGGATTCACAAGGGGTTAATAAATTGGATATTTTTTATTATTTTTTTTTACTCTTGCTGAAACTTTGTCCAACAATACAAGAAAAAGTCCATACATGAGTTGTTCCCACTGCATGGTTTGTAGACCTTCTGTATTTAGAAGGGTTTATTTTTATGATACCTACATCCTGCACATGAGCCAGGAGGATATCTGCACAGGTCAGTCACTGTAGATGTTGGAGATAAAAATGGATCAGTATACACAGTTCTGACACAGGAACAAAAGGGAAAAAGAAGGGAACTTATGGAGCCTTGAAGCTCAGACTGAAGTAGGCTGAGACTAGGCTTTGTTTGAAGTCAATCATATGAAATATCCTGCAATTGTAACAATTCAATTTATAATGCTTTCCCTCATATTATATTAGAGAATAAGGATCACTAGATTCATGTGATTGTGCTAATGAGATACTTGGCCTCTGTCTTATGATTATCTGCCATCAGAACAACTGCATGTAGGCATCACGCATCCTGTGGCACAACTGACATCTGCTTTGCCTTCATCTGACTGAAGATCCAAACAGCACAGAACTTGCAGAAGGCAAGGCTGGGGTATATTAAGCACTCACTTGTGTTCATGACAAAAAATTGCCAGAGGTGATAGATTTTTTACTACTCTAAGTAATAAATAAATAAATAAATAAATAAATAAATTATTTTGTAGCTGTGGCTATGAACTCTCTAACACACAGTCTAGCACGAGATGAGAGGTAGCAGCTTTTATAATCTTACAGTGATTTCAGCTGCACAGCATCCTTGAAAACCAGTATTTTAATTTTCTCCTCCTGCAAGACGATGCCATTTCCCTGCACATAAACAAGCCAGCACTTTGGCCCAGGATACATTTTCTCTTTCTGGATCTAACTCCTGTGCTTTCTCCTTGTTCCAGTAACCACCACAATTTATCTATCCTTGACTGAGTTGTAGTGGATACACTACTGTAGGGATGGGAAGACAAAGCTGGACATTATAAGCTTTCTGTATTTAGAATAGTTTATTTTTAATGACACCTACATCCTGCACATAAGAAAGAGGATATCTGCAGAGGTCAGAGATAAAAATGGATCATTTTTACCCACACATATACTGGAAATTAAACTGGCTTTTTCCTATCCTTGCTGTAAACTGATTTATAGGTGAAGAATATTAGATACAGTTTGTGTAGGAACACCATATGGAATCTAAGTCCTCATTACCCTCCTGAATTTGATATAGAGATTAAAAGGGAGTTGACCAGCTTTCAAAGCATTAACTAAAATGTGTTCTTTCCTTTCTAATTTTTGAAATTTCCCTACATATTAGAAATGGAAAGGTGTTCCAAAGCCTACACTGAAAACATCACAAATTTTAATAAATTTAGCAAAATACAGTTATGACTGGAAAATGCTGTAGAGTTTCCATATAGTGTATCTTGGACTAAAACGTTTGATTTCAGTATTTTACAGAATGTACCCACAAAAGCGTACAATCATGATTTGAATAGAAAAGCATTAAAGTCTTTTTTTGTCCACAAAATATCAAGCTTTTAACTAATGTGTACATAATTTTCCTTTTCAGCTCAGATTTCTCTGAAAAATAAACCAACCAAACAAAAAAACCCAACCAGAATAAAATTCACTGCATCCTTCTATTTTGTGGACAGATAGATAAATTATTCTGAAAATCTTACAGCTTCCATACACAAGATGCAAAGAACCCATCGCTCTCCATCCCTTGGACAGCTGAGGCATCCAGAGCCGTATCTTTGAATATGGATAGGAACTGATTTCCCAGAGACGTGAGCAACAGGGCAGCATGTACACATCTTCAAAGATCTGAGCCTGACTTAACCAGTGCCCCAGAGGTGGAAACACTGGCATCTCAAACATCCATAGCACAAGCTTAAGTTCTATACAGCCACTCAACACAGCGCTCTGTGCTGGAAGACAGCCTTCCTAACATTGACGATTACCTTTAAATACCACTTTATATGCTCTGCCAAGAACAAGACTGAAGCCAAGAGCAAGTGGGAAATGACTGATTTAGCTAAATCCTCAAGCTGGGAGTATCTGTGCTAAACTACTATATTGATTTGATCATCATTTTCACCCCATGTCAAATTTAACAGATTTGAGAGTGTACTGTGGATTAAATACTGAGAGAGTCTTGAACCCAAGCTCTACTCCTCTTTCAGCCAAGTACTTATACCTAATAACCCTTTACTCAGAAACCCGGACAAAAGTTGGAAGCTATTTACATACTCATTCAAAATCTTATGCAGTAAGAAAGAGAAATGGTGGTTTATTCTATTAGCTGAAGCAACCAGAATGGGAACATCCAGAGAGGAGCAGGAACTCCTTTCATAGCCTCCATGAGCCCTCCAGCAGCCCAACAGACCTTGAACATCCTCAGTCTGAGACAGCAGCACAGTTTGAAAGACCACCAGTGGACCAAACACTTCGCAGACCCCAAGGGATGAGGGGCCACATCCCTCTCACTCATCTGCTTAGGATCTTCTCTCTGTGCCTCTCTGCTGAAACAGCCGGGGAAGTGTTACAGAAATAATTTATGCCCGAGCAGGGAAAGGCAATAGATGAAGAGAGTGAAGAGGGGAGCGCAGTGGGAACTGCAGTTTCGGAGCTGACACCCCAAAGGAGCTAATGTTGTTTCATGGAGCTGAATTGAATCGAAAGCCTGGTGCCATCCCAGCTCAGACTAGGTTTTATGAAGGAGGAACTTTGCCCCCTGAGCTCCCACCACTTATTGTCATTGACGTTTCGGCTGTAGAGGGCTCCCAGTGCTGAAGGTGGGGATGTGGTTTCCTCATGGTTCATTCATGCCCTTCTTCAGCTGTCATTCTTCCTTGTATAAACTTGAGATCTCTAAATTAGGTTGTTCCTTTTATTTTGTGTATTATCATCATTATCATTCGCGTCCCTAATTAATTTTCCTGTGCTAAAAGGGACTGTGACATTCTCAAATAAATCAGCAGAAAAATATCTCCCTGCTGCATGTAGATTGCATTTCTGAATTTATGAGAGTGGGTGATGTGGAGAACTATAAAGAAAAGCTGAATTGTTCTCAAATTTGAAAATAACTGGCAACTTGGATCATCCCTCCCTAAACTGTCTTTTTACCATTTCTTTTTTTTTTTCTAACAAATCTGACAAGTATTACAATACTGTAATTTGTTACAAAACAATAAAATATAATTAAACTCCCATAAGCTTTGTTAGTAAAATAAAACATCTTGCTCCAGAATTAAAGCCACAGGATTTGATTTGACCCTTCAATATGCATGTGCACATCCTTTTGTGCACTGCCAAAATGAGCTGCATGCAGAAAATCAGGGGTTACCAGACAGAGCACGTGAGGAACCTAGCTCCTCCAACAAATGAATCAACATTTCCAAGGTTTCTTTATTAAATTTATATGTTGCTCAGATACACCTTGTTCAAAAGTCAATGTGAGTTGCTGCATGGGTGCATGGGAGGGAGTAAGCCTCTCCCCAGCCCAGGGGATGAACTCCATATTTCTCCCGCAGATGTGCAGCTAGCGCATGGGACTTGGGATGGGAAGATGAACTCATGTTTATGCTCTCCTATACCTTCAAGCTAGCTTGAGAGAATGGGGGACCACGACACATGATTGGGGGGAATAAAGCAAAGATTATGCAAGAGAGAAGCATTCCCAGCAGGCAGCAGCTGGGAATATAAACCACTGCTCCAACTGATCCTGTTGCTGCAGAAGGATACTGCGCAGGTGGGACATGAGGTCAGCACAAAGAGGAAATAACAGCGTGTTTGAGTTGGCCAGAGGTTTGCTGAAGAGAGGGCTGCACTCTCATCCTCCACTTGTTCTCTCGTTTCTTGAGGCAGATTTAGGAAGGCAGCATGTCTGCCCTCGGGTGAAATGAGCAACTCACATTACTCTTAGAGGAACAAACACTGGCCAAGGGTCCCTAATCAAAGTTTATGGAAAATATCGAAAGTTGGTGTCATTCCAATTGCATGCTGCATTAATTTGAATTGTTTTGTTTTAACTTATGAACGCCATTTAAGAGATTTATATGCTTGGCATTATTCATCCTCCTTGCTCTCATCATTTATATGCGTCAAGAAGAATACAGAACTCTTTTGATTACTATACTCTTAGTTTACTTAATGCAATTAATATATGTTCCCAAGAACCTCAGTGAGTTTTCATTTATGACTCCTGTGCCAAAGGCAAGGCAAGAATAATTTTATAGAAGCAAACTGATATACTGAGATCAAGATTCACAAACTGATAGGGGAAAATTTCAGACAGCACTAATGACTTAGTGGCATAAGCAAGCTGTCTACTCAACAGCACCTCCCTAGCACAGATGTTCCTTGTTGTACACAGAGGTCAGATTTTTCTCATTACACATTTTCAGTGGCAAGGAGGGATCCTGGCTGCAGACCAGGCTGTAAGAACACTAACTGCTTGTCTTCTCTGAATGTACATCCTTTCCTGTTGCACAAACCACTATCTAACGCACACCCAGCATTTTTGTGATGTTATGGCATATGGTACTTCAAACTCTTGAGAAGCTTATGTGATGGGGGCACTCTCTAGCAACAAAATAGATAACACCCCTCTTGCACTCCCTCCCCGGCTTCCAGATATTTCCCCACCACTTCTGAATTTCACAATCTTTGCTTTGATTCTCCCTTAGGTGGGTCGCTGCCCCGTTAAAACTGATATCTGTGCTTCCTTTGAGGCTGAGCCTAAGGTAGCTGGTTATCCCAATCTACCTATTTAAATGCACAGTGTCATCAATCGCTTCACAAGAGTTTTCTAGTTTTCTACCTATTGCTCCCTTATCTTATTCTCTCATGTTTACGTCTCCCTTCCTGTGCTTCACAGCCCCTTCTGTTTTCCCTTTATTCTCACCTCATTTATCTTCAGGTCCCAAACTGTACCTTCACCCTGGGTCATCTGCTTTTCTGGTTACTTTGATTTTGACCCTTTTTTGCACTTAATTGATGCTTGCCTCTTTCTGACATGATTCTTCATTTTTGCGCCATCATGACAGTAGAATAAAGAAATGCCCCTGACAGGGTCCTTATGAGACTTATGTCAACAGAAAGTCAATTTCTCTGCCCCTCTTTCCTTCTCAGTAATTTTTTAAACGTTTCATCATCTTAAGAGCAACAAAAAACCTCTGTGAAATTGTTGCACTGCTTATCAAGGTCAAAGTGACTGAGATCAGGATACAGCTGTAAAATTAGCTCTTGTGTTTCCTAATATAACATTTGTTATTAGGTCTAATTATTTTTATTTCCAAATGTGTTCATAAATCAAGCAAATGGCACTTACTAAAGCACTTATATATAAGGAAGCTGTTTGCCAAGCTGCTTGTTTCAAATTTCTGTTGTTCATAAGCTCTTTTATTCAGCATTTTAAATGCAAATGTTTCTAGTGCTTTGAGGAATACACGATTCAAATTGTTGGGCCAGGCTCTGAGCCCTTGGTTCTTCCTGAACAATTCTTGACATTGCAAATGCAAAGAGAGCTACTAAAAGTTACGCTAAATAAAAGATATCAGAGCACAGCCCAATAAGTTGACCTCACAGTGTTTGCCATCCACAGTTATTATTACCAACCCAATATAAACATACTCTATCTGCCTGGACAGAAACTACATTTAAAGTGTCCTGTTTATATGCTTTGATTTCAAGAACAAAAGAGCATCCGTGTAAATTCCTGTCTTTGTTTAACATATATACACGCTAAACAAACATACTGGTACTTACAAAGTGAGGCTATGCAGAAAACAAGAATTAAGAAATACTTAAGCAGACATAATATTTCAAGCATGCATCTTCTCTCTATGCTTCCAGTCTCCAAAAAGCAAATAACATGGGCTGGAGACTTGATCATGTAGTCCGGTGTTGTACATCACAAGCTGCTTTGAATCGCAAGGGGGCAAATACTAAGCCCCTTGGTCCTCTCAGGGAAAAAGCTGGGTGTGATTCATCTACCTGACGTGGTATATATGTTTCCAGCTCAGAATAATCCCTACAGAATTCTGTAGGAGGTAAGGGTTGTACAGGAAAGGAAGTGATCTTTTACAATGCTGAAATATCCACAAACGCAGATGGGAAAACTGACACTCCACATTTCAGTGAAAAAGCACTTGCCTGCTGTGCTTGATATGGGATAAAAGCCAATTTTTTATTCCAAACCACAAAAGCTAGCACTGTCCTTTCCTACCCACTTTCCCCAACACAAGAAAAATACTAAACTGTTAAAATCACCTTTTCTCACACCACTGAAAATACAGATTTTTGATCAGCTGTCACCTATATGAACCAGAGTGGAAGAGATTCAGGCATTTAGGCACCGAGAAGTTGTCACAGTTTTCCTAGTCTGTTACTCAATGAAGTGACAGATGGGGACAGTGGCTATTGGCTAGACTTAATGATCCAGATTTCTTCATTAAAGTCTGACAAGCTTTATAGTTTAGTCACGCCTTTCCCTTCCTAACGGGGATAATAACCTTCCCCAATGGAGGAACTCACCCAACAGTAGCCTTCAACACACCAGTGAAGCATCAGTGGCACAATTATTGTAAGGGCTCCAATCAGCAAAGGTTGACAAGAGCGGATGATGCATTTTCTCCTCCACAAGATACCAGTGTGGTTTAATGAGAGCAGATAGCTCAGCATGAATGTTACCAGTTTTATTTACAACACTCATCAAAATGTCAGGAGGGACCCAAACCAACAGAGCTAAGCCAATTCAAATTCATTATCAACCTATCCAAGTTTTCTGGTCTTTTTAATTAGTTAATTGTTTTCTGTATTACTGCAGTTTTGAATAGAGTGCTTAGTTTAATATTTCATCCTCTTGACTTGAGTCTCCCATGGCCTGCAAAATAGCTGTATGTATTTTCTATATATTTTAAGAGTGGTGAGTAATCAAAAAGACAAAAATCAGTGAAAGACCTTGTCCAAATGCACTGAAACATTAGGAGCGATGCAGTTTGTCTGCATGCTATGTATTTCTTTTCAAGAACGTAACCATCCAAAATGACCCTTACTGGCACCCAGAACAAATAGTAACCCCCAAATATCTGTCTTGCTGTACTCTATGAAAAATATTTTTTGCTCACCCTGCTTTATTTTTTCCATTTCTTAATTTAGAAAATATTAAATATCATTAAGTATCACTAGACTTAATGATACTTACGTGCAATGTAAATTTCAGGCATTACATGTCTGGCCTGTATGGCATGCCAGGATGTCATAGCACTGTGGGAACTACACCAACACATGCCAAAAAGCAAGTCCCCTGGGACCAAAGTCAAGTACAAAGTAAATGGCTTCCCACAGTCAGAGTTCAAACAAGACAAAAGAACAAGGTTTCCTGGACATTAGTACTATTTCTGTTGATGTGTCTGCTGCTCTGTTTGACCACTAGAAAGTGCCATGAGACTTCTCAGAGATAGATCATGGTTCAGTGACAGATCTGATAGTCAGTCATCATTTGGCAACGTAACCTGGAAGCAGTGAGCTGAAGAGAGGCAGACACTGTCTCTGTTTTCAGGAAGGAAAGCAGGAAAATTGATTCCTTTGCAGATGAAACGTAGAGAATAAAAAGAGTTAGCAGGGAAGTTAACACTGATCTGCTCATGCCAGGCCCTGACTGCAATCCCTGTGCTGTTAATGTACATCAGGAACAATCGCGTCCTGACACAGATCAGGTGCTCGAAACTGAGTTAAAAAGTTGGCAGCAACCAGCTTGCTCATCAGTGCTGTCAAACAGTAATGAAAACCTTCCCTCACACTGGAAAAATAAGGCTTTTTGGTTCAAATTCCATTTTGCCCACATAACAGACCCCTTCCTTTCAAAGCTCTGTAATGGCCAGTGTCTCACACCGCACATCTTTGCCTGCTCCTCTTTGAACACGAAATGACTAATGCAGACCACGCAGCAGCTAAAGCAGCTGAAGAAGGTATCTCAGGATCTCCATGTTTACTGTAGAAAAATTTCAGACCTTAGTTGTTTTGTCTGAATTTAAATACCATGAAAAGGTATTCACCATGGATGCCTCATAACAATAAATATCGTTTTGCTGGAATATAACAAATATATTCCAGACTTTTGGGAAAAAAAAGAGATGAAAATTTCCCTGTTTTCTCTGTATAATTATACATGTGCATTGGTTCCTTCTACCTCATATCTAAACAATAATATTACATAGGCAGTTTCACTGGAGGATCTTAGGTCATTTTGGGAACATTAGGAGGTGGTACAAGTGAATTTCATCCCTGTATAAAAAGTTAATTGATGGAAACAGCACTGCTATTTCAGGTCCCTCACCAAGTCTGCAGCTTGCCCACATCTTTCTCCTTGATCAGCTGTTGCTTCAAATCTGAAAGCAGTGGTAGGGCCAGGTTTTTTTTTTCTGAACTTCTAGTGAACTAATAGGAAATTTCACTAACAATGACTTTGACTCATTATGTTGGATAACAACCAGATGACTTACTCAAAGGAAAATGTTTTAGTGTAACATTAAATGCCAACTCCATGAGCATGAAGAAATAGATATTTTAGCATCAGTACCAACTAAATTATTTAGCAGAATACAGAATTGTAGCCAGTTACTTTGTTCTTGATTCACACCAATGAAAGCTTAGTCCACTTTTAGCTTCTTTATAATTTTCCCAGATATTTAATTGCTATTCTTAAAAAAAAAAAACAAACAAAAAACCAGTTAACCAGTCTCATGTTTAGATTTATTTCTAGCAAAACCAAAGCAAATCTTTCACTTCCAACAGAAGCAAAGTCAAATTCATTATAATATGTATTTGTTCTAGAAGCAAAGAAAATGGTGGTATATTTACATCCTTACAAATCAAACAGATGATCAGGAATTAATTTTATTATTATTATTACATTCATATGAGTAAACCCTAAATATTTGGCTAAACAATGATTATCTGAATAAATAAGATGCCTGGTTTTAGTTACACACAGGAGTTTTTTCTCTGATTTAAATATATTGGTCATACTACCAAAGAACAGAAATAGTGCTGTGAGTTATGTGACTGACCAACATAACATGAAATAGCTGAAGTGAATATAACAAACATGTCTAGAAAACATATGTCTAGACTATTGATCAAATAGGGCAAACAAATACAACAGTTTAGAAACAGTTAATGAGCTGTTAAGCAAAACGGGTAGCTCAATGTACTCTCTAGGTCAAGCTGAGCTGCACAAGGTAAGACACATTGAGAAAAAGATACTCTCTAGCATCAAGGCAGATAGGCAAGTCTTGGAAGGACTCTGATTTATATCCCACTGGAGATTAATGCAGATTAGCGTAGTGTTTCAGCCAGAATGTCCTCCCTCCACCCTACTCAGGATCAGAAATATATATACAGCTCATTCTACTTACTATTGAGTACCAAGACAATTCCTTTCATGCACAGTCCTTTTGGCTTTCTGGCAAACAGATGCAGCAAGGGTATTCCAAAAGCTTTGACCAGTTCTTATTGTGGCAAAGGGAGGTGCAATCACTTCTTATGCTCCTGACTCTGCTTTCTTGCCTACAGAATACAGATATATATCAGCTTTTCTCATGGTGTATGGAAATTTCTGGCTTTGTTTATCTTCAGAAGCCAGGAATCGACTCCTGTTCCTATAATTTCATTTAACAGAAAAAAACATTTTTCCTTTCATAAAGCTCTGCAAAGTAATCAAGAAGGTAAATCTTTCACATTATGGTGGGCTAGTCCCTCTTATAAACAGATTAATTTCATTTCATGGCAGTATAAAGCATTTCTCTAAAATCTTTCAAGATTATAATTCTCTCAGATGATGCTCCAATGATCTTCCTAATATGCTGAAGTGCTTTTCGTTTTTCAACACATTTCCAAATATTGTGCAAATTAAATTGCAGATTCTTGTTAATGCTTATCCAGTCATCAGTAAATGCTTTTCTCTGAATTCCCACTTAACAATATCAATGTTATTTTTTCAAAGCACAGCATTTTAGAGTGAAAATTCAGAATTTTTTACTATTAATAACCCTTTATCATCACCATCTTTTTAGCAGCAAAATCTGAACCAGATATGTTGAATTTTGTGGCTCTTTTTTTTCCTCCAAACATATTCCACAGGGACAAAAGCTGTTTACTGCACAACAGCTGGAAGGCTTTCATTTCATTTTTACTTCAGACTGCTTCTGCATCTCCTTAGTCTTAACACATACTGACCCCTCTTTTCTTAGGCCATAGAGTGTAGTAGCTACCGCAAGCCTTTCAAAGCCAAGATGCAAAGGTACTTCTCTCTGTGACCAGCCCCCAGCCCTTGCCCTCAGAAGACCTGGTGGGAAAGTTGCTTTTGTGGTGGTCACCAGGTCCTACACCAGCCCCATCTCCCAGCTAGCACAGCCATGAGGAAACAAGACAACAGCGTTTCTCAGGTCTAACCTCTCGTGTGCATTTTCAAAACAGAAAAAAAAAAAGCTATGAAAGGACAGTGTGAATGTTGTCCAGTCATTATTTCGGATCCAAGCCCTGCTATATTTGGTAAGGTGAACATCAGGGAGACTCCTGCCCTCTCTCTAGGCAGCTGTGTAAAGCAAGATGCCCATGTGTAGGGTCCTGAGACAAACAATTTGAGAATCAAAATATTTAGGGATTTTTTATGGTTAGTTGTCTTCGGCTACTCCCTCTTGAAAAGAATGGTGTCAGGTGCATTGTTCTTCAACTCATTCCTCTCCAGAAACACTACTATGGCCTTCCCAGCAGCAGAAAGCTGCCTGTCCACCTCTGGCCGTTAAGCATTTCAAATGCATTGTTCAAAACTCTACCTCTAAATAGTGCAAATATGATATTTTTTTGTTTTAGTCTCAACAGTAAGCCAAATTTGTTTATTCCTCTCCCCTTCCCACAAGAAAGGAAGTCAAAGAAGAAAGAAGATAACTTCAGTTAGAGTTTCTTTTTTCACCTTGTTGCTTTCCTGTTATGTGAGAATGTTTAAGCTATCATTTCAAATGTGTTTAGGAGTCACAGAAAATACCAAAAAAAGGACAAAACTGGGGAAACAAAAAATATAAGCGTAAGTTTTTCCCTCATCTTCATGGCCCTTTGTACTCCCACTAATACAAAGGACGAGTGGCTAGTAACTCCACTGGTTTTACTAGCCATTATCACATATTATGAGAACATACCAGAATTTTTCTGCACAACCCCTTGCCCACTGCCATCCATTGCCACTGTGCTTAACTGTATAAAACAGATGCTAAAGTCTACCGCTAGCTGAGCTATCCATTCCCTGATTCATTGGAAGTGGTGAACTTGCCTTTGACCCTCATTTATTTAAAATTTCAGTGTAAGGTTGATGTTTATCTGGTATTTTTTGAAAGGAAGGTTAAGCATATCCGACACAAGAAGTTTCCGGTACACAGTTAAGCTAGATTGCTGTGCTGGTGCTTGAGTATTCATTCCCAGGAACGGACATGTCAACAGAACTCAAGCACTTAAATAACTAGAAGATGTAAAATTCATACAAATTGTGAATATAAGTTCATTTATACATGGGAATAAATATTTCCAGAATATTTGTGCAACTGTTACCTCTCTAGTTGTTAACTGTTGTCAGCACAGCAGTCAACACATGAAAGAGCGAAGTGCTAAGAATAAATTACCAGCTGAATTCTTAACCAAGAAATCTTCACTGCTATTTGCATTTCAAAGTAAGTGCATTGCACACATTTGACATAGCAGTTAGAAAAATTATCTCCTTCCTTGGACTTTTAGACAAGTTATGAAAATCAGTCTGAAATAATAATATGAAAAACTACACTCTTCACAGAAACTGCAAAACAACAACAAAAGGCTATGAAATAGAGTATCTGTACAAGCCAGAAAACATAAGCAGAAGAGTAGTTAAACAGCCTGTTTCACAGGTGGCATTACATTTTACTATGTTCATCTTAGGTAAGAATACCCCTTCCTAGAAAACAGTCTAATCTTAGACCTCCATCCAATATATTGTCATCAAGTTTTCATGGTTGGCTGCTGGAAAGGAATTCAGAAAATACAGTCATGTCTTCTCTTACAAAAGAGAGGCAATATGTCAGTCATTCTTTAAATCAATCTCTCCTGGTTTCTCTCTACATATATATTGAAATGCAACCACACAGAAACTGCTTTGAAATAGCACTGATGTGACCATTAAACTGCTCTGAAACTTGTGTGAGGTCTTGGCAGTAGGGATCACCTGGACTCCTTAGTCACAGCAATCTCAAATTCTGTGAACATCACCATTTTTTTTTCTTCCCACCCCCCAAACCCCCTTAAGACATTGTGTAGGAGAAGCTTTTGCTCAAACCCTACCAGCTGACCTACAGAGAAAGACTATTTCATTCAGCCTGATGTCAGACCACAGCAAGACCACGCTTTCTGCTTGCAGGCTGTAGAAACATCTTTGTAATCGTCAAAGAATGCTTGCCTGTGATATAACTATCTTGGCAACTGAAGCAAAATATATTTTCCCCCAGCCAACAAGTCATATCTTTTTCCACATATATGCTAAAACTAACAGCATGTGTTTAGTCACATATGTAAAATCAGAACTGCTGAACATGTCAGCTGTAATTTCCCGACCAAGCTCCAGTACCACGTTGGTCGGGTGGAGTTATCGTGCTCTCTTCAATTCACCCATTGTTCTTAATACAGGCCAGGTGCATTGAAGGTTTAAGCAGTTACGAAAAATATCAATATGCACCTTGACCCCAGCCTTCAAATTAAGGCTTCACAGGGTGTTTTAGCAGAGAAGGGCCTCAGACATATTGCAAACACCGACAGTATTTCCCCCCTGCTCACCCAGCTGGAGATCCAGAGGATACCCCCACTTCCCACTGGTCACAGGAGATGTCACGCCTGATGCCTCTGTTTTTCCTGGCACTCGTCTGTTCTTTGGCTTTTCCTACATCAAGCTTTCCCCTCCTCCCCAATCACTTTGTAATTCAACCAGTTTAAGAGTTTAAATTCTCTCAGCCTTTTTGCAGGTTGTACTGGAGTAACCATCTTTTTGTAATATTTCATGGAGTTGTCATATTTTTACATTTCCTAATACTTTAAATTATTGCAGCCCTATCTCTCAGGTATTTAATAACCTTGATTCATGAGAGGAGCAAAGAGAAAAAGACTTAACAAGTACAGTTTCTTTTGGCACAGCACCCGGTTAAGATATTTGCACTGGATTTATACATCCAAATTTCAATGGCAGCAAGACAAAGTGGCAATGCTTTCCAGAAAGGAGTAGCAGATGATCTTATATGGTGCAGTCAATGCCTTCCACCCTCTTTATCCCATCAGGTGTTCTCACTGATCATCTCCACTCACATTCAACCCCTTGGGGCACTAAGAAACAGCATCATTTCAGCAGGGGTTTTCAGTCAAATGAGAAGCATCTATTAACTGTTTCCATGTCCACTCCTGCTCAATCCTGACCAAACACACACAAATAATAATTTGGCTATTACTCCCCAGGATACACTGGAACCCATTTCAAAAAGCACTTCCTCATTACCGTGTACAACACAGCTTTCCCTGAAATTTTCCCACCTCCTACCAAGCGTCTCTGGATTATACCAATGTAGTCTCCCCTACATGTTGAAAAAGAGGGCTTAAGAAGATCCAGCAACAAAGAAGAGAGTCTTATTTATGCTATCCTACACATTGCTCCTGAATTCTACAAGAAGAGTAAAAAAGTACTATAGATTTAAGAGCATTTAGCCAAGAATGAAAGAACTGTAGGTCAGCCAGAGGCTCAATTTGCAATTACCTGTCCTATTCCCACTGAACTTTGCCAAAAGCCACAGGCAATTCCAGTTTCTCAGACTAGAATTACCAAACTAGAACACAATAACCCTTCAAAAGACAGGGTGCTCAGATCTTTCGGGTAAAACAGAAAACTAAAATGTTGGAAATTAACACCACCCTTGCTTGTTGTACTTCTGGGTTCCCCCCTTTCCTCCAGAGATTCCCACCTGGCCAGCCACACAGTAGCCACAGCAAGACCAACAAAAGGCCTTTGATTTACACTGCTCTGACATCCCGCTACAGCAAAGCGTACTGCATGACACCCCTCCACCGCCTGCCAGCAGTCCCCTAAGTAACTATAACCTGGGGATGGGGAGTAGCAGTGCTTGCCCTGAGAGTAATGGCAGAAGGTATGGCTAATGATGTCAGATATGTTTACAATTTAAAGGAAAATAGAATGTGAACCAGATATTGTCTGGTTGGACTGTCTCTCCTTGCTCCCTCACAATGGGCCACCTCCTGTGGTCTCTGTGGCCACACAGCTGGTGGTTTTGGTCCACAGTGTGGGGTGGGGGTGTGCAATCTTCATAAATGTTCTCAGATGTGCTACTAACAGGAAAAATTCTTTTCTATCAGCGGTGGATCAGATTCTGGCTCTTCCATCAGCCGCTTGCTCTCATTTTCCTGCCAAAGGTTTCCAACCCTGCAGCTCATCCATCCCCACTTAGTACACTGTTTGCATGGCTGTGCTTTAAGTGAGGGTAGTGGAAAACCTCCAGCAGTAACAGAAACAAAATATCATACAATGGCAGGAGAGACAGAGACCTCTTCATATGCCACAAATATTATGAATCTGTTACTTCTGAAAAAAAATCCCTGAGCTAAATGCTCCTTAACAGCCCTTTCCAAGGCCTTCAGCTCCATTTAGTGCAGCTGCAAAACAATTACAGAGGAGAGGCAGTAGCTGCAGTTACTCATCAGGTTGAGGAGATGACCTTGTTTTGTGCCAGAGGATGATTTCCAAAGTTCTGCAGTAAATTTAAATTTATGTGGAGCCAGGACCACCGTTAACCTGGCAGTGATGGTGTCTCTGTATCTACCACAGGCAACGGGAGTTCATTTTTGAGCAAATGGATGTGCAAGAAGCAAGGGATTCCTCAGTGCTCATAAGCTATTGAAATAAATGATTGCAAGGTGTCCTTTCAGCTGGAAGGGATTACACCAAGTAACATCTCAGCTTCCTAGTCTGCTTTCTGGTTGCAAAATTGTCTTGCCTAAGTACAGCTTGAGCTCATAATTCTTCCAGAAAATAACATCATCCAACCATTAAGCCTTCTTAGAAGCAGTGCTGCAGGCACAAGTGGCAAGAGTTTGAAAGAAGTACGAGTTTTCTCTGGGTGCTATTAAGCTCACTGAAGGAAGACAGTAAAAGAACAAAAGCTTTGAAATAGCCAAGTAGTTTCCACCCATCTCTGTTTGACAGAGAGATACAAGTAATTCATCCTAAAGTCTTGGGCTTTTACTCCTGGCAATCTAAGCGTGCTCGTCACTCTCAACCATCGGTCTGGGGACTGGGGAGGGGAAACAACTTTAAAGAAAACCATTATTGCTAACACTTCTAGTACAATTTCTGTGTACTCTGCAATCAACAGGTTTTGGTAAGCTGGTCATAAGAATATATAAACCAGTATCATGAGAAGAAGCAAAAATTTTTGTCATAAATCTTGCTTAAAAAAAGATGAAAGGGAAATATATTTCAACATGACTTGTAACATCCAAAAACCACCCATAAAAATACATTTCTCTTTTCATTGATTGAAAACCTTACTGAGTGCCGCAAGCTGTTAAAGAATTTTAGAGCCTGTTTATTATGGGCCAAATGTTAATTCTGTTCAACTGAAAGAATAAACTTCCAGCAAATGGCAGAATTCGGCTCTACGTATATGCTTGCACAGTATATCCCAAGTCACTGTCATCATGACACAATACCTCATAGATATGATGAGCTGGATTCCACTCTGATTTATTACTTGATGAAATGTGATTCTTCTCTTCTGCATCTTCCTTGATTTCTTCATGCTTCCTCTTCTTTCAATTATTTCATGTATGCCTATCTTTTTCTGCATTTATATTCTTTTATTTTGCATTTTTGTGGAGATAAATCAGCACAGATAAGAGCTAAATCAGAATTATGAGTCTATTTAAATGCATTAAGCTTGCCAACAATCTGATAAGATTTGTATTCTGTACCCAGTTTTGTCTCTCTGCTTGGGAAGGTCATTGAGAGCCTTAGGAGAATGCTGAGAACTGCTATTTCATCTTACAGTATATCCCAGATCAGTGGCTGTTCCTCATGTCTGTATCAGTTGTGTGGTTTAAAGCAGCTATTCAGACACTCTTGTTTTTAAAATACAGTCAGAATTTATAGTTCAGTTGTATCATGGCAGCAATGCTGCATTCTGATATTCTGAGGGAGGATTTTATAAATGTTTTTAAATCAGTAACTATCACTTGGATGTAATCCAGAACAGCGCAGGCTTTAAATCCAATGGCACGTTCTTAGTTTCACCTCCATTCTTACTACAGCTTCGTCTGACCTAGGGGTGCCTTGGTGTTCTCAGTCATGACACTGTTCGGAATTTAGCCTTTCTGGAGGAAATCAATTTTACCATTGCACAACCACTGCATGTATTTGATATGGTATTCATGTCTTTTATCAATGCATATCTGAATTATGTGAGTATATGCTTTTTGCAGATGCCTCTACAAAGCAGGTGATTGCTCCATTTGACATATATTTCCACCACCTGTGCATGGATTTGCCTCAGCGACGTACTGTGTGAAAGCCAACCCTCACCAGGTGCAGCCAAGTAAACAAGTCTGGTCCTGAACTGTGATCTAGGTCGGTGGGTGTTAATCCACCGTCTCTTTGGTAACCTCATCCCAAAGGCAAGGAGTCACTGGATACAGAGACCAAGCAGCCCCTGTACCTGTCACAGTCTCTCTAACACATGACCACAGGCAGAGGAAGTCATTGAAGTGTCTGTCACAGCTTTCCAAGTCCAAACTGAGAAGTTTGGGATTCAAACCTCTGACCTTAACCCATTCCACATGAATGAAAAGTCCTTCCCAAAGGAAAAAGGGGAAGAACACCTAATGCACACTGTCAGCTTAAGGAACTATACCATCTTTACGAAACGTTTTACAGATATTGTCATCCTTTAGAAAGAAAACAGAGGATAAAGAGCTCTTCTGAAGATTAGAACAGATGACAGCTCTGAAACAGAAAGAAACCTCATTTGATAGTCAATAGTCTCAATTAATTGTCCTCTTTAAAATACCAGCACCCTCTAACTCTGTTCTGATTTAAGTGACAGACCCACACCTGCCTCCAGAAACTAAATACCACTTAAAAAGCTAGCACTTTTACTAATTAGGTGGAAGCATGAGAAACAGGAATGTAGATATGTACATCCTTACAAGGTAACATCATAAATATACTCAGCAAAGACAACTCTATTTCAACGGATGTTTTGAAGTATTTACAGCCTGTTGTATTGTTTAAAACCAGAGAGTAACCTCAGTCTGCTTTGCAAAATTGTTATGCTACTGTCCCAAATACTATTCAATTACTGTAAACATTTTTTTAAAATCTTATATTTAAAATGAAAAGTCTAACAATAAATCTGTTCACATATAATAGTTCTTCAGGGCCATACTGTTATTTTCTATTATCTATTAGTTTATTTTGGTTGGAGGACTGCAGTGTGCAGAACAAAGAGTACGGTACTTCAGACTAAGAGTTTCGTTTGAAGAGCTAAAATTCTGGATGGTCCTAGGATGCTTTTTAAGTAACGGAATGGAAATATTTTCCACCACAACATCCCTGAATGTGTTTTGAGTTTGCCACAGTGACAAGGAAAATGGAGAAAAACCCAGCCTATGACTGAATGGGGAAAATCTTAATTCCTTAATTTGTTCATGATCAGACCCTTTCTATTTTATTTTTTTTAATTACAACTTTCTTTCAAAAAAATCAAGTACAATTTCATAAAATTAAACCAAACGTTAAACACAAATGCATAATTCCTTTCTTAAATAGGCTGTTTTTAAAAGAACACATTCACTGGTGAATAGATTGCAACCCACTTAAGAGTTTAGCAGACAGACTGAGATTTATTAAAATATCTCAAACCACTGTTGGAGAATTTACATTCCTCAATGAGCCTAAGAAATGTTAACAAGATTCAAAGAAATTCTTAAATACAAGATACTTTTATGATACCACTTCTTCAATGTCAGGAATTTCCATATCCTGTCAAAGGATGATGATCCTAATCATGATCCATTATCCTACAGACACGCATATATTAACTTTCCCATCCTTCAAGCAGCTTCTTCTCTGACTAAAATTATGCAAATCATCAAGGGCTTCCAGAGAAGGGGACGACTTAGCACATACAAATATCCCTTTTTTAAACTTTGTAACTGTCTTTGAGCTAAGAAAAATACATATACTATTGAAGTGACATCTTCAAACACTTTCTTTTATAGTAGTGCATAGCCAAGAAGCAATTGCTATACTTCAAACCTGTTAGATCAGAGATCTACATAGGAGGTTTTGCAAAATGAGAGTGAGAATCTATAAATACCTATATTTGTGTATGTGTGTTCATATGTATGTATATAAAATATATATATGCATTTATCTATAGTACCAGCACAGTACACACTTTTCCTCCAGATCCAATACTGTCATTGCTATGAAAGTCAGTCTTCTCTATGACTGGAATCTATTTCAGTTCCCTGGAAGCATTTTACTCTACATCATTTCATCCATGCAGTATGTAATGAATAGTAGTTTATTAGCACACAACAAAATATATTCTCTCTGGAACAGTTCCATGCTTGTAAAATATCTATTTTCCTCTCAAACACCACTAATTCTAGAAATATAAAAGCATAGTTATACATGCATCCTCCTATTTCACTTTAATGAACCACAAAGGAAGCAATAACACTAAATAGGAAAAGCTACGAGCAAAATTTCTTACTCGGAAATTTTGATCCCAAACTATAAAATAGCAGCAACGATATGTGCACCTGCAGAAGAGTCATACTTCACTCATACTGCTGTGTGTAAATACACAAACATTTGTTACTGCAATGATAGACATATTTAGTAGTATATCCAATGACAATTATCTTTACAAATATTGCAAATTCAAGTGAAAAACTCTCAGATTTAGGGTTTCCTACAAGGCAGACTATTTCTTACTCTGGGAGTATGTCTGGCTGTGCAGTGGATGAAGCTGTTCCTGCTAACTGTTGATGCATTTGATGTGGGTGTTAAAGCCAGGGAGACGGGTGATAGGGCTCAGGACAATCTCATATTTAAAGCAGTTCAGAAATTCTGTCCCCGATTTGAAGCAAGCATCGAGCTAGCCACTTTCACTACGCTCTTCCAACCTGGGTCACTGGGTGATAGCTCTTTTATCCTCTAGGTTCCCCATTTCTGGTCTTCAGAAGCTCTGAGCCCTCACACATGCCCGTTCCACACAAGCTCTCCTCTAAAGTTACAATCGCTGGGTGGCATTCAGAGTGACTTGATCTATCTTAACATTTCTGCTTTCTCTCTGCTATCTAAGTGTTAATTGGGGTGGATGGCCGCTGGTGTTGGACAAAGCATTTGATTTGCCAGGTTGTCTCACAGGAAAGACAGCAAAGACATTATTAGGATGTGCAGTACTTGGCTTCATTTCCACGTGCTAACACTGTGATGATTTCAAACACCTCCACTCTCGCCCAGACTCTTCCATCTCTTCCTCTAATTACTCTTTACTCTTCAGTAAAAGTCTGTCTCTTGCTCTTATCCCCAGGGGCCCCTGCCCTGGCTTTCGATCTTCTTAGCTTCTCTAGCCCCCAACTTTTTCACCTTTGTTGTCCCTCTTCTGTGTTCTTAACTATTCTGCTTTTGAACTCTCCCGTGTCTGTCTGAAGTCCTCTAGCCTCCTCTGACAGTCCTCACCTCTGTCCCTGAGCAAACTTGACAGCATGGAGAAGCACTTCCATCATGTCAGAAGGTCCCCAACAACTGGAAAAAAGCATTTGTGAGGAGAGTACCACTCAGACCCCAAAGCCCAGGCCAGCTGCAGATTAAGTTGTGTTGAAGAGCAGATGTGCTATGTGATTGCTACGGAAGCACCAGGGGAGGCCGGAAAACTTGCACTGTATGCAGGCATAACTGAACTTGCAAACTGGTATTTCTTGGATGGGTATGCTTTAGCCAGGCTGGACAGATTTTTAAAAGCTCCACCAGGATATCTGAGCTTACTGCAAAAGTTCAAGCTCCTACTCCAAATCACTTAGACAGTAGAAATTCTCAGAATAATTATCCTTTTACACGTGGCAAAACAGGGCTTGTTTTAATCCAATCTCCATCTCAGAAACAGATGGGCAATCAAGCTAAATTCCTGTCATCTCACTGTTGGAAGAAGGGAATTTGGGGCAGGGAGCTGCCATGGAAGGCTTCAGCTGACACATGCAGCACAAATTGAGTGAAAAGACAGGGTCATAGGAGAAACACAACCCAAGATCTTGGCCACAGTGTGCACCCAAAGATGGCATGCTGCAATGGCCTGGAGCCAGCACAGCATGAACAGCAGCAGGGTGAGCTTCAGGTCAGGTGGTGGGACAGATGTTTCACGTGGAGCAGAGCCTAAAGGGAGCAACGGAAGCCTGCTTGGAACAGTGAGCATGGGACCACGTGCACTCAAGTGCAGAAGGAGGAGATGCGTTCTATCCCTTGTGGCAGCAGCTCCTCACGCAGTCAGTTCAGATCTAGTAGTGTTTAGTACATTGTTACCTGAACACTGTGTAAGTGCAGCTGCCTGGTGCCTCTGCACCATGCTGTGCTCTCAACAAGGGCATATCAGATCAAATCTGGTGCTTCACTGAACCTAGGAGGGCTTTCCAGAGCCAAAGTTCTAGAAAACACAGTCACTGAAAGTTGCAATTTGAGTTAAGATAGACAATAAATATTACAATACACTCATGTCAATTAGCTGTCAAACACTCACCTCTCACAGTGTCTATTAGGGGTCACAGATTCTCCCGCTTGTCTCAGCTACATTGGGCACCAGTTGTTGTAGTCAGAGTACAACTCAGTCAGCCTCACATGGGGCAGCAATTGTTGCTGCACACACAAGCTTCAACAAGGCTTTACTGCTAGTCAGATTCTACTGTTGGTGCTTTTTCTCCTTCCTCCAGAAGCCAGACCACACTGCTCCTCCTCCATCCAGCACCCTCTCCCACACTCCTCAGGGCTATTGAACTACTTAGCAATAAAAGCTACAGCTGCACATCGTCCATGTCAATCAACCCAGTGCCGCGGAGGCAAGGCCACAGCTGCATATTATCAATGTTAATTAACCCACTGCCTTCATTCCTCTGCAACTGAACAGGTCCCCTGGGTACAAATCTTGGCATCTGTGCCTTAGCTAAGTCCTGTGGGATCCAAGTTATTAATACCCTTCGGTGCCCTGCAAGCACCTCTGCTTCATAGTGACAGTATTGTGACCCTCTCCTGTCTTTTTGGTAGCACAAAAATTACCCAAGTTTTTCCACAGTCCAGAAATACCTGATTTTTTTCCTCCTCTATATCCCAACACTCTGAATAATCATGTCTAGATTCTAAAATCAGTGCAAATAATTAAATTGCCATGCAATATTATCTAAGAAATACACTTCTTTATCTCTAAGAGCTTGTTCTGATCACACACAGTTGCTGGGGTTTTCTTCCCATTCACAGTATCTTTTCACTTCCGGTTCTACAAGGTAAAATGACAGTTCTGGTTTTCCTCAGCTCATAACTGTAGGACAAGGCCTCAAGGACAAGAGTCCAAGTACTGATAGCCTGATGAATAGAGACTTGTTAGAACTTGTAGGGCACAAGCCCTGGGAGCAAAGGAACAAGCTAACAGCAGACCCCTGAGCCGTCACAGTTGAGGAGGCAACCAGATGGACAGAGAAACAAGTAGCCAGATAAGGGAACGGATGGCACCAATATGTAATCAAGAAAGTCGCATAGAAAGAAACTCCCTAACCTTGGAATAGAAATTATTGCTAGGTCAAGATAAACTAGTAAGTTCCTATTGTTCTAACGGTGTGCCTTAAATATCAACCAATCAGTGTTTTTTACGCTTAAGATTTAACCAATCAGTGTGTAATATGTAGAAGGTAGAAACGTATATAATTGTAAGAAAATCACTAATAAATGGACAATTTGCTTGCATCAAGCTGCGTCCCGTCTCTTCATTCGCCGCACATAACTCTATCATTCTTTTGTCCTTCGTTAGGTGGATTCTAAAACCACTCAGAGTTCATCCTAACTTAATACACTATTCTTCATATCACAAACATCATGGCAATATTTCTTCCCCATCAGCAAAGTTATTTTCTTCCCGATACAAGCAAAAGCAATTCCCTGCCGATTTAGTGAGACTGTGGTATCCATTAGTGCCAAGTCTGGATAAACGCAGCTTTTGATAAAAAGATAGATGAAGGCTGCAAAAAGCAAACAACGTGAAGCATACTGCAAGCAGAGATAGTAACAATTGGGAAGCAATATGGACTGTCATGAATAAAAATTGAGTTAGTATTTGGTTCAATCCTGTTATCAGCTATGGTAAACAGCCCAACTCAGAATAAGTAGATCAGTTCAGCTTTTAAATAGAGTATGCTGGTGAACAGAATCTGAAAGTCTGGCAATAACTGGCAGCCACAGATTCCTTTTCAAAATTCAGAGCAAATGAAATGTTCTTTGAAGAAAGCAAAAGAACATTCCCTGAAGTATGTGAAACTCCATATTTTGAAAACATTTATTCTGTCTACCACATCTTCCTGGTACAAACTTTCAGAAACAGGTACCACAAATGGAAGGAGGAGAAAATGAATACTTTTTGGAAACCAGTGGAAGATTTTTGTACACTGGATGAAAGAAATACATTTAGATATAAATAAAACTAATGGCGAAATGTAAAGAAATAGAAAAGCATAAGCTTAAATGTTTTTGGTCCCATTAGGCAGAGAAAGATGGAAAATACTTCCGTAAGATACTCAGGGAAGTCACAAGTTATTGTAGCTTGTGGATTAAAAGAAGGGAAAGGGAAGGTAGTAATAGCATGGTTAAGGTCAGCTGTTCTTGCAAGAATACTCCCAGAAATTCACATAAAAATGATTGCATTCATCTTATTTCTTTCTCTTTTGATAAGAGAGGAGGAAATTGAAGATGAAGAACTGAGGTTGGCAGCAGCTGCTAATTGCTTTGTGCAAGAAGTTGGGAGAGCTTCTGAACTTAGAAAAAGTCTAGAGGATGGAAAGAAAATAAGATATAGCATTAGCATAAGTCTACTACCTTCAAGGCAACCATCCTGACATGTTAGCAGTCCCTGATATCAATGGAATAACATACTAAGTGTTTCTCAACTCAGGAAAGCAAATAATTCTTAAAAAGTATTTTCTCTTCATAATGAGATATAGGCTGTAAAAATATAAATCTTTTCAAATTCGAGTTTCAGGCTGCTTATCTTCTTTGAAAGGGGTTTTGTTCCTTTTCCTTTCCTTTTTATTATATAAATCAGCTGGGCTTAATTAACAAATAAGAAACATTTGTCTTAAGTTTCTATTTGCATCACCCCCACCTCTCTGAATCCTAAAATCAGGCATATACATAATTTTCCTGTCCAGTTCTTCACAGGTGGGCTTACACACATCATGCAGAGACCCAAATGTGTTACGTGCAGCATTGGTGACAAGCAGGAAGACTAGTACAAGAGCTATCTCTTTTGGTCCACAGATGATCCTGAAGAATCCCTGTGCTTTGAATTCCTATCAGTCTCTACCTAGAGATTCACACTCTGGTGAATAAAAAGTCTGAGCAAAGTTGGCCTAGAAATCCAAAGCTTTTTTTGCTTTGCAACCAAACTTTAATAATTAATTTCATGTGATTCTCAGCAAAGTAGACTCAGTTAATTCAAAACATTTGTGAACCTTAGCAACCCTTCTAACAAATGTGGTTAAATTTGTTAAGAAATCTAAAACCAATCAAGTTTCACATGATTTGTTAGCAAAAGTTTGGCCCAATCTCAGATACAGCATCATGGTTCACATGGTAGTAGTGACAGTAAGAGATATAAAACACCAGGGCTTTACTGTAGTGGCAGGCTCTCCTGTACTCCTCAGTTTCCTCATTGTTACAAACTCAAACTTCATAGCAAATCTTGAAGATCTGCCCTTTCCCTGATCTTCAAGCACATCTTTTCATCTTCTCAGTTTCAGCACAATATAAGGTATTTACTCCTGCACATCTCACAAGCCTTATCTTATTCTAAAAATGTTAACATTTCAGAGCATTTAGAGAAGCACCTTTATCAAAACCGATTAGACAGCCGGCAGTTCTTGCAGCTTCATTAACGACAACTTCATGAATTCAATTAATTTTTCCAGATTGTTTCTTGCTCTTGAATCTGGGAGTATTTCCCAGTCACATTTTAGGTACTAGTCCAAGGATGTTAAAAAGGATCTGAAAAGTTACCACTAGGTCCAGTTGTTCAAAATACAGACATGCACCTACTGAGCTACCAAAACGTACCTTTGTATTTGTAAGATATACGTAGGTGATTCATACAGAAAAACTGGCAGGAATAATTTAAAAAATTAATTTGTTACCGTGATTTCTGTACCAGACCTTGAGCATTTCTCATAGTGTTGTTCAGTGACTTCTGAGGACACTGTAGAGAGCATACTGTAGGATAAAAAATTAGGCATAAAATATAACTGAGGCAATATGAAAGACAGATGTTCATGCACAAAAGATAGACTTTCCATCAGTACTAATATTTTCCTTAGAGTTAATTGGTGAGGTTTTGTTCAATCTTGTTGTTGACAATAGTCTTTGAGTCAAAGAGGTTTTTGACTTTTAAGTGAATGTTTTTTAATTGAAAAATGTAGTGTATTTCCGGTGTTCAAACAGTTCTTTCAAGAAACATATCAATTTATTTGAAGAATTGCTCTTCTCTAGTGACTAGATGTGGCATTTATGTCTCTATAAATTGTAAAATATTGATTATGGTGCAATATAGCATTGGACTGCTTTATGTCTGAAATGCATAAATATTTCTGCCATTCTGGTGCTGTTAATAAAACTGTCTTTCATGTCTTTTGACTACCTGTCAGCCTCACTGGAAACATTTGAAGCTGTAGGGCATTTTCATACAATTTAGCAGACAGGTAGCAGCTCTAAGAGTAAGGTTCAGGAAGAACTGGTAGCTGAATATAGGTCAAAGACACAAAATAGTACCTGAAGGATGACCTCAGGTTCCCTCTGTCCAGGCAAGAAATGTTTTGGTTCTGTGTCGTCAATATTTAGGATACATAGGAAATAGGAGATAGAAGTTTGAAGATAAAGTTGGAAATTAAATTACTATGAGGTTGAGGGAAAAACTTTGCCCTTTTAGAACATAAATATCCTTATACAGATATTGCTTCTTTCTTCAGTTATTTTTAGTAAGCACTCCCTCATCAGCTAGGGATGACTGCAGACAGGGAGTCCCCAGGCTGATGACAGCAAGGGGGGAAGGAAGGAAGGATGCATTTATACAGAAAACAAGAGATGAAAGAAAATAGATTGCTTAGATTAATCTAAGCCCTACGGCATGTGAGCTCCAATTACCCAGATAATCATGTTAGGAAGTAGTTTTTATATCATAATTACAGGCTGAAAGTTTCCCAGTATTTATCTGTTATATGTGTTTGTGTCTGGACAACTTATTAGTCTAAGAACTTGCACCTTCCCAGCATCTTCAGCACCACCACCATGACAGAACATCCCATACCATGCACAGAGAACTACAGCAAACTGACCCAAGCTGTTTCCTCAAGTTTTTGCACAAAGGTTCGCAAGTCCCAAACTAAGCACTTGAATCAGGAAATCATGCATTTCATATAGGTGCTCCAGTTAAGTCCCTGAAGTTAAGTGGAATGATTTTGAGCCACTGTGAAAATGCTTCATTTTAGCATGCATATAAAAAATCAGTGCATGTGAAAGAGGGAGCAGCCAACCCCATATTGACCCTGTCTGTGGTAGCTAGACCCTACCTTTGGTTCACATCACTCCATATTCCCCCATCGTTGGGTCTCACTGAAAAGCCTATTACACTGTACAGCCAAGTGAGGTTCTGGAGGCAACGCTGGAGGGTTTTCTGGCTGACACAATCAGGAAAATAGCTCCTGAAGGAATACAACAGCCTTCTGCAACACCTGCACTGCTCTGCAGCACAACTAGAGAAGTCACAGTTCAAACTGTTGCCATTCACAATAGGTCTCACTCCAACCCTGATGTAGTAGCAGTATTAAACACCACCCAGGCAGTCTGGCAGCAGAGCCTTGTGGTTTTTTACTAATATTATTTTTAATTGGTTAGAAACAAAAGTGCTGAGGTACTAACAGACTGACTCCTGTTCTTACCTCTGCCATCAAGAGTGGTTCCAAAGGATGTTTATCAACATGGTGATAGGTGCTTCATATATATAAATATATATATATATGAAGGAATAGTGCCGGAAAATGAGGAGGTTGGAACTTCAAATATTTGCTAATTAGATGCTCCATTCTGGCCAGAGTTTGTTCTACTTTAATTATGATAAACAGCACAGATCTCCACTCATAAAAATCAGCAAAACTTCAGGTAAGTAGGGGAAACATCCAAAGCAAAAGGGCAATTCATACTTTATAGGCATTAAAACTGAATAAATATTGATAAGCCACTGCCAAAGAAGCATGCACAGTGATTGCATTTGAAACCCAATCTGTTTCACTTCAAGAAAGCAAGGGAGGGCCTTATGGAAAACTTCTGTTGTGGGTTAATAACACATCTAGGTTCTGTAGAGGTCAGAGACTTAAAGCAGTGCCCTTGGAGCAATTCCACGACCCGTAAGGAAGCATTTGCTGTGTTTCCCTGTTGCCCTTATTTTTTTCTTTCTTCGTAGCCATCATCTCTTTGTTGTACAGAGTCATCTTTTTCCCTGCTCCTCTAGCACCTAAGTCACGCCTTCAGATCAGTCAGCCTCTAAAAACTATTAATTTTCTACTTCCCTTTCTGCACCCCCTCCCTAATCTCTCTAATTCTTCAAATAATTCTTCACTTAATTCTTCAGCTAATTCTTCTGAATTCAGGTAAATACCAGGGCAGTTTCTCATGCCTTGAAAACATTAAGCAATGCCCTAAAGTAGTTTCTGCAAAATGAAAAGGAAAAATCTTGTAACATAACAAACTCCTGCAACCATAGACAGAGAACAGGCAGTCCCTGGATAGGGCTTGGGCTTGATCATCAAAATGTGGATTTATAGTTTGTATCTATTAATGTTAGGTGGTGGATTTATTACAGAAATGTACATTCTTGTAACCTAGATTTGTTGAGAGTATTTTTTGCTTCACAGAAGTCTCAATGTCTTTGACTTATAAAAGCAAGCCACATACTTCCTGCAAAATGAACACATCTCAGTAGGTATCATATGCTGCACATTTGCAATGTGAATGTTCTTCATAAGCAGACCCACATGAAAATATACATACATGTACACGTATGTATTTGATTTTTCAAAAAATGTCTAAACATGCAGATTTTCCCTAGTTTTATCAGACATTTCTCTGGATTCCTCTGGTGGCTTTTTTCCCCAGCTTTGATTCCCATAAACTTTTCTACTAAATGCTTGAGTCATCATCACTCATATCACAGTTTGTCTGATTATCATTCACGCACAAATCCATAGCAAAAGTCAAAACAAAATACTACTTTAATCTTTAAATGTCGATAAACAAAAGGACACAGTATATTACACAGCCACAATTGCATGTTCAAAGGTCAAATAAAATATCATTGTGTTTCTGTTGATTATTATCTGCATACTGTCTGTTGTGCTAATGGGAGTGAATTATGTAGTGCAACAGATCCAAAAGCTGGGATGGTAGTAATGGTTCACAAAGCTCTATCGTAATGCAAACAACACTTCTCACCAGATCTCCTTGAAAACCTGTGTGTATTTCTGAACACATTTACAGTTTCCTGAGTATGCCAAATGTCTTAAATGGAGAAGTGATGTTATTTGAGGCCAAAGAGACATGGGCATTTCTTTTACAAGAGTTCCTGCATAAATTACCTTTCCTATCAGTCTGCTTGCTCTTCCATAGTTCCTTCATCGTTTTGGCTGTTAGGGTAGTTACATCATCAATTGTACAGGCAGCTGATCTAACAGGAAAAAAAAATATCATTTTTTTTCCTTCTCTGGTTTACTTACGTTTCCTATATGGCCATACAAGTGCCTGTCCAGCTTACTGAAGGGGACAGGTGAGATGTGAAGAGAGAACCAAGAATGGGGCAGCAGAAGAAATTTAAATGGGGTGATCACCAAATATTTAATCACAGTTCAATTATGCAAATTATCTGAATACTTCTTTTCAAGGAACAATAGCTGTGAGAAGTGTGTGAAATATGTCACACTCAAAAACACAGTAGGCAGTTCGCAGCTGGAGGTTAGGTTTTTTTGGTTTGTTTGGGGGTTTTTTTGTAAGAGTTTTTGTATTGTTTACTAAGAATAGCTCATGTTGTTTCCCAAAGATCATTTCTAACCCAAATTGGAAATTTAGAGGTTGGGAAATTATGCTGTTATTTCTTGGAAAACTGAGTGTTTCTTATAGAGTCAATTCTCAAAAAAAAAAAAAATTACCTGAATTAGAATGTTCTTGTTGGTTCAATTTATTGGTCCCAAGCAACTTCCAACACGCTGGAGTAACATTTGATGAGTTCAGATAGAGCTGTTTGGCGTAAAGAAGTCCTGTTATTACAGCTTGGAAAGAAACCATCAGGCTTTACTTGGCTTGACAGAACACACCTGATGGGCTCTGGAGACTTAATAAACCAAAGTTGGAAAAGCCCCACAAATAGGATCTTGGAGACCATGCATACAGCTTATACAACTCAGCAACAAAGAAGATAATGGCTCCAGCATTTAAGCTCTATACAAGTATTGAAATATCTCCAGTTTGTGTAATAAATGGTAGATCTTTTAGCACTGTTGCAAAATGAGGATTCGGTCAGATACAAATGGTGGGTTTTTGCAAGCACTTCCATACCTGCAGAGGGGAAAAAAGAGGGAATGCACAGTAGCACACTGTGGATGAAGAGAGAATGCTATTTATAAGTATTCACCAACTGTGTGAATCCTGTGCCCAGGAATGCCTGCGCTCGGTGGACAGGAAGGCAGGCTGTGGGAGACGAGGGACCGTTTGCAAACAGCTGAAGTCGGTGCCCATAAAAAAGAATGTCAACAGCTATTTTCCTGACTGACCTCACATAAACCAAGGATGACATGGAGATTTTCATGCTCAGGACAGAATTCCTGGCTCCTCTTTATTATCCTCAAACACTTGTTTTGAACAAGTCCTAAAGGCCATAACTCACACAAAGGCTGAAGTTTTAAAGGGGGCAATTACACATGGCTGTAAACTGGTTTAAATCCTTTATCTGGCCTTCAGGGTGAGTCTGTGCCTTCATGAAGGCTCAGGGCACATTCATAATCTAGAGGCACCACCCAAGAAACAACCAAAGAAATGCGGAGACTTTGCCAGATCCTGGCAAAACTAGTGTTGCAATTTGAAATGTTCCCACACGGTCTACATCTAGTTGTTTATGTAACAGAACTTCCAGAAAAAATTATGTGCTAGGAGATAACTGTTTATCATTAACTTGGAGAACATCTTTGTGCTCAATATGGCATTACCTAACTAAATGATAACATGAAATGGGAATATAATTCTATCAAGCTTTCTGAGAAATAAAAAATTCTGCATTTATTGGCCTATACATGTATATCTAAGGCACATGAAGTTTTGTTCTTCCACATACACCATTGTCTTTAATGCATCAATATTTTTAAAGAATACTAAAGAAATTTCTCTATATTACAAGCAATACATAAAATTGCACATAATCAAAGTGAATTAGATCTTATTAATAGATTAAATGTCATAGTAATAATGCTATTATATTTATACATTATTATAGTAAAGGTGTTGAGTTTTTCAAGCTTTCTTCAACTTTGATGCCTTAGATCCCTTAGCTCCTGAATTGGTAGCTTAATTTACAGAAGAATTGATCATTTGAGTTTCTTTCTTTTCTGTCCAAATATATAGATTTCCATCAAAAACCTTTTAAGCTTTCTTTATAAGTTACAAACCTAATCAGAAAGCTGAGTATACAAAATTCTGACTAGAAGTTAACTCTTCCATTTCAAAGAACTCTTGATTTCCTTTTTACTTTGGTCAGAATTACAACAAACATTCACAGGAAAATTTTATAGGACTTCAAGAGAATTTTTAACAAGCTTCGCCACTTTGATGCAGAAAGAGAGGAGCATGGGGCAGAGGGTGAGGAAGCCAATTCCTACTGCTGATGCAGAGGTCATTGAGACCTCATGCCAACCTGGGAGCAGAGACACGTGGGACAAAGGAGCAGGTTTGGATGAAAGGCAAATAATGTGAATAGTGGCACTGCTGTAATCGTGTGGTGGCCTGATCTTACGGGTCTCACTTGGCACAGTGTGCAGTAGCACACACCTCTGTACGCTTCCTACACCAGCTGCAGAACAGACTGGTGCCACCATTGGAGTTAGAAAGGCTGCCTGTGAGTTGTGAGTGGGAAAGTAGTTCTCCTGTGGCGGAGGATGACAGATTACAGGGAGAGCACACACCAAGCTGCTGGGAGAGGTGTGGTGCGGGAGTCCAGCGTCTCATCACAGAAGTATCTGCTCAACTGCATGACAGGAGGCACAAGTGCATCTATTTTAGAACTTGAACTTTAGGGAAAGTTACGTACAATAAGCTGCTTTAACTTATAGTATTCTTTGCCTTGTGTTTCTAGAACTGTTCTTAGTATTAGGTGCTTTATCTTACACAAATTTTAAGAACAAAGAATGGTTTAACTTCCTTTTCAGATCTTCAAAGATATGCAAGATAGAAATGTCAGCACCTGAAACAAGGTTAAAGTAGGCTACTCAAAAATAGTCAATAAAGAATAATGCCTTTGTGACAAACTTAGTAGAAGTTACGCAAAGAACAGAGAACAACCCCCACCCCGACCCCCAAACAGAAACCAAATCATTTGTCACAAAAGAAGCTAGTCCTAAACATCTGAAAGATTTCTTCAGCATCTGCCATCAAAGGATTAGGTGTGTTTTGGAAATTCTCAAAGAAATATTGAAATATTAGATCATCCTTATGTGTTTCTTCTGTATGCTTCAGGGCCCATTGCTAACAGCTCTTACACAAAGCCTTATCGTTTGTTGTCAGTGTTGTGTTTCCTTAATAATGGTACAACATGATGCAATAAATGACAGATGTCAAGACCATTGAACACAGGGGTATGACGACATTCCTAAGAAACAAAATCTAAGTAGCTGGAGAGTTTAAAATGCCTCTTTTTTTTTTTTTTTTTTTTTTTTTTTGCCTAGACCTTTGAATCAGGATTGCTATTTAAAGTAAAAGTCAATACAATTTGAATAAAGGCCAGATTTTTTTCACAGTTATTCAAAACTAATTGGTACTTTATGGTACTTTATGCCACCGCTAAACCTAACTGATTATGTGGGTAAGCGCCACCAGGAAGGAGTGACAGAATCCAAACCTGGTCATTGAACAGGTAGCTTCCCATATGGTTTTTGTGCCAGGTTCACTTACCCAGTCACACAACCCCAAGCTAATGTTCATATCAGATATTTTCACAAAGCAATATCCAGTCCCATTGTTTTTATGTAATAAACAGTGATATTTAACATATATACACATTTTTTTCTTTTTCTAATGTTTAATCTTTAAACAAAGTGACTTTTTTCACATTCCCAGACTTTGTGCTTTCACCGATAACATACTGTACCCAGTCTTGACCTTTTGCCAGACAATACAACCCTGTGATAATAACAAAGCTGGGAATTCTACCAGGCTTCCTGAGGCAGAGGTATTGCCATCCATCACTAATATTTGGGATGATGGTTCCCATGGCCCTGAAAGAAAAATCCGAAAGCAATAGTGCTGTTTTTTTCCACAAAGATAGGCAAAATTAAGAATTAACACAGACTCTGGATCTTGCACGTGACACTGGTAGGGCACTTTTACCACACACGTTTGCGAAAATTGCAGCTCCAAGACAAACTGATAATGAAGCTTTCATGACTGAAATACGAAGTGTTTCGCAATGCCTAGCATTTTCCCGTTCCCAGTAGCTACAGACTTTGTCTCCCTGAACTGATTTGCTTCCCACTTCATTCCACTCATTTCCCCATCCCACCTCTTATCATCTCCATTTACTCTCTCCTTGTCTGTGTCCCTATCCTTATTCATTGTCTGTTTGTTCATACCCTAACACTATCACCCCTTTCCAACACCCCAATATTCAGTCTTTCCTTTCTCCTTTCTGAAGTTGCCGTAGTTCCCCAGCTTTTAACATATACAGGCACAATGATCCTCTTTCTCACTAACACTAATTACAGGGGTCCACTGCCCCAAACAAGGGGGCAATAAGTGTTCATACGATCACAGAGCATTTCAGGTTGGAAAGGTCTCACACTTGTTCACAGCAGGCTCATCTCTGAGATCAGGCTGGGTTGCTCCAGGCTCTGTCCAGCCACATCTAGAAAACCTTCAAGGACAGAGACCATGAAGTCTCTCTAAGCAACCTGTTCTACTGCCTGTTTTGCCTCATGGGGAAAAGCATTCCCTTGCATCCACTCTGAAGCTCTCTTCTTTCACCTTATGCCTGTTGTCTCACATTCTCCTGCCCTGCATCACTGTGAAAAGCCTGTCCCCATCTACTCCATGACATCCCCATAGGCCCTGAGGGGCTGCTCTCATGTTCCCTGAAGCCATGTCTTCCCCAGGTTGAACCAGTCCTGGTCCCTCAGACTGTCCTCACCGGGAAAGTTCTCCAGCCACTTCCATCCTGGCGACTTTTCCCACAAAGCTGGTCCCCAAGCAGGCACTCTGCAGCACTGGAAGAGGTTCGTGCATGCCAGGGATACGACTTGCCATCTGTCCCAGGTGAATTTCACAAGGTTCCTGTCAATCCACCCTCTGACCTGACCACGTGGTAGTGCGGGGACACACTGAAGTCAAGGACACTGGTAACAGAAGGAGCAACACCAACTGGAGAGCAGAAGGACCTTCAGGGCAAGCATGACATCAGCCTCTCTAGGGGCAGAGCTCCACACCCAGCCCAGCATCTGAGATACAGAAAGGTACAGAATGCCAAAATTTTTTCTTGTAGACTTCTATCAATCGAAGACTGAAACTCACATGACAAAGCCAGAATAGCATTGCTCAGACAGATTCGATAGCAGTCAGACCCTTCCAGACCTCAGGGAGGCAGGAGAACCACCGGATACCTTTGTGCAGGAGATCTGCACAGGGGATCTGATCGGCAAAGCCATGCAACCAATGCAGACTTAGGGCCCAGTTTATGACAGATCAAAGAGACGCTGGGAACATTCAAAGCCCTGTGTAAGTGGCCAAATCTTTAGCTAATTTGAAATATTCACTGGGAGAAAACATCTGGAAACTGACATCAGTGCCCTGTTCCAAATAAATAATTAGCAGGAGTAAAATAAAAGTCAGTGGCTATTTTTTGAATGTGTGCATTAAAAAAAATCGACTGGCAGGTTCTAGGGAGATATTTTGGAAGAAAAGAGTGGTTCATCAGTCATTCAGAGCCAGAACTTGCTTTAGCACAGCTGTCCTGGTTGTGCTTTTCCTACATGAAGAGCTTCACCCCTTCTCAGATAGATAATGACTTGTTTGTACTTTATTTATTTGGTAGTCACAGGTTTCAAAATACATACCATAAAGATGAGCAAGTCATATAAACTTCCTGCTAAGCTCAAAATTGAAAACATGAAAGTAAAACAAATACAGACAATGGGATATAAACCTTCATGTCTTCAATAACAATTCCAAGTACAATGTCATCTGTTCATGTCAAGATAAGGTTAATTTGATCTTATGACCAAATTGATCAAAGCTTCATATGCCAAATTGTTTGCATGCATATTTATTTTATTTTTTTCCAACTTCCATACTTTGTTCATGTCATTGTACCTAGCTCTATTCAGTAATTAAGTCACTAGTATTATTAGTCTGTTGGCTGTTCAGTGAAGGGAATACTTCTTAAAGAGAAAGTTGCTGTGAAAGATCTGATACATAATTATTATATAAACCAAAATATTTTAGTATTATCAGTTCTTCTATATAATATTACTGTGTATTTATAAATACATTATATTACAATTATATTATATACATTTTAATACAAGATACACAAAGCTCTTTAAGTTAAATATTTCTGTACAAATACAACACCAAATGACTACTACTTAATTAAAAATTATAATCTGGACATTCATATGGATGAGAACATCTACAGTTACATCAACCTGAATTTTTTCAGAGTTTTGAGTGGGATGTAAAGTAACAAACAACACCCTAAACAATATGGTCCCACTATCATGTATAATTTAGCAACATAGATTTACATGTTTGGAGCTTGCCCAGGCACATGTATGCTTTTGAAAAATTGGCTAAACACCTACATTCACCAAAAAATTTGGACTACTGTATCACTTCTATTTTCAAAGTTCATGCAAGCTTCTAAACTCTTTATGATCAGATTTTCAAAAAGCATTTAAATGTTTAGGGATGCCCAGCAAGTGTCTAATCATATTTTGAGAAGTATTAAAGGGATCATGCACCCAACACATTTTCCAAACTGAACCCTCCAGGATATTTTTTTTGTCAGAAACTTACCCCTGAGCAAGACAGCCTGTTTCTGCCAACTGCTGAAGCACTGTGGCTGTTGCCACAACAGGGTAAGAGGCACTATGCAAAATGATTTCTAGTTTGATTCAGCAGGACAAGGACTGTATTTCTTTGGAGCAGGCAGAAGAAAGTGTCTGCAGAAGATCTGCCTGAAATTTTTTAAATGGACCAACAAGAAGCTATGAAGTCCTTTATCCAGTGCAACAGTCATGATGAACACTTCACTGCGCCATGCAGACTCTATCCTCATGAGTGGTATTATTAATGTCATTATCAATTTATTGGTATTGGTATTATTTCACTGTAGTGGCCAGAAGTAAGGAATTAAGAGATATAAAAGAAAAAGGTGGCAGGAGGAGCTGGGAACCTTGCTTCTGCTCCCTCTCATCATACCAAATCCTAGGAAGGACAGGTTGCATAAAAGGAACTGCATTTGGAAGCTCCTTCCCCCATGGGGGACACATCCTAACCAGCACTAGCTAGCCTTCCATAGCTGCTGGCACCACTGTCCTGAGCTGCACTCCCAAGGCATTAGTCCTTCTGACTGACTTAAAGCTCCAGTGCAATCTCTTGCCCTCAACATGGTGTGAAGTTCTTTGAGGGCTCATTCATCTCTTTTCCATTGTTTTCTGTTTATATTACAGCTAACTAATGAGCAGCTTGCAATGGCTCGGATGGCACTCAAAGCTCTTTCCAAGAGGCAGAAGCTTCTCCGAAGAAAAGCCTATGCTACTGTTTTATAAATTATTTTGCAGTGATGGCAATTGCTCTCTGAAGACTGAGCTGTATAGGGCCAACAGCAGAAATACTGAGGGGTCCCTAAAGGGTTTCCCAAAGGGGTTTCCAATCTCCCCATCTATCGCATAATATCTATTTGCTTTACCTTTGAAACTGGTTACCCACCTCACAATCCCAGAAGCTTTGAGATTCCCTATCAGCTGGGATAGGATGGACAGGAAAATCCCTTGGACCAAAGCTTCTATCAGCAACCTGGCCCACCTGAGAAAATTAAAGCAGGGCAATTGAGGGAAAATGAGTAAGGGCTTCTTTGCCCTCTTTCCCAGTCACCTGGGGAGCCAAGGAAGATTTTAGAAAATTGCATAACATTTTTACCTAATGCTCCACAACACCTTTTCCTTGATGTTATATAGGCCCTGTCTTACTGTTCTGTCTATTGGATGCTCAAGGCTGAAAATAAACACGTACCAGAGATGCTGCTGGATTCGTTGAATAGATCTCCGTTCATAACTACGAGAGGATATAACACAAAAAGTGTGCTGTCCCACGTCAGAGTACTCCAAGAGATTAAAGAATTTGTGCTTTCTAGAAAAAGGGCTACTCTGTTTGGGGGAAGGTTGGGAGGGATGACATAAATCATAAATTAATCTAGAAAGTACTTTCATCTTTTGCGCAAGACAGTGATTTAATAAAGAGCCTCAGCAAGGCCCAAGGGCCTGTGCGTGAGCTGAAATGGGGCTCCTGGGTCTGCAGGGAGGGTGTAGGCGGGGGTCCCAGGTGGGGCTGCTCAGGGCCTCAGACATGTTAGAGCCCTCAGGGTCCTGATAGTTTTCTCACAGCCCATGGTATTTCCATTGCAAGTTAATAGCAGTATTTCATTCCACTTTTAATATATTTATTTGGTTATTAATATTTATTGGTATAATCGAGAAATTATGCAGACTTTGAGTACCAGAAAATGACTGTTAATTCAGAGCTTATTAAGTTAAAGAAACAACAGGAGAAAAATGGGCTAAGTGGGGTGTGCACACCTCAGTGCATGTGCAAGACAAGTCATCAAGTTCTAGGAAGGAAATATTTTGTACCATTAAGTAAAAAAAAAAAAAATCCCTAAAATACATTTTCAAAATAGTGCCTATTTCATCTTTATTAATTTTCAATTTCTATGTTGTGTGTTTTACAAAGTACATAATGGGAACATATTGTCATTTATTGTGATTTGCCTGATAAAAATAGCCAGAGCAAAGCCGACCTGATCACTACAAAACCCTCTGTACCCGATCCTTCTTCCCTTCTTAGCAAGGCAGGTTAGGAGTGAACTGATGAAAATCTGGGTCATTTCAGTAATGAAAAAAAAAAAAGTCAGTGTAATGGAAAACCCCTAACTTGAATCACAGAATCATAAAATCATTTAGGTTGGAAAATACCTTTGAGATCAAGTCCAACTGTTAACCCAGCACTGCCAAACCTACCACTAAACCATGTCCCTAAGTGTCTCATCTATGCATTTTTTAAACATCCCCAGGGATGGCGATTCTACCACCTCCCCAGGGGAGCCTGTTCCAATGCTCAAGCACGCTTTCAGTGAAGGAATTTTTCCCAATATCCAATCTAAACTGCCTCTGGCTTAACTTGAGGCCATTTCCTTGTCCTGTCACTTGTTACCTGGGAGAAGAGACCGACCCCCCCTGCCTACAGCCCCTATCAGGCAGTTGTAAAGAGTAAGGAAGATCTCCCCTGAGCCTCCTCCCCTCCAGGCTGAACCCCCCCAGTGCCCTCAGCTGCCCCCCATCAGCCTTGTGCCCCAGCCCCTTTGCCTGTCTCTGGACACCCTCCAGCACCTCAGTATCTTTCTCATAGTGAGGGGCCCAAAACTGAACCCAGGGTTCCAGGGGCGGCCCCACCAGTGCCAAGCACAGGGGGACAGTCACTGCCCCAGCCCTGCTGGCCACACCGTTTCTGATACAGGCCAGGATGCAGTTGGCCACCTTGGCCACCTGGGCAAGGGTTCTATGATTCTATGGCTGTAGAGGAATGAAGGCAGCAGGTTGATTAGCATTGATATTATAGGGTTTGTCTCTCTGTCCACTTCTGATTGTTCTAGCAAATCTATAATCAGTCTCCATGTTGTTAACAAGGCTGTAGCAATTTTGTCTCCCCTCGAGGCAGCCTCAAGAAGTACCTTTCCAATGCTTCGCCATGTCTGAACACTGAAATCTTTTTTCACCGTAATTGCCAAATCATACTTTTTACACCACATTAGCAGAATTCTTATTGAAGTTTTATCATCTTTTACACCTTTTTCAAATATATCTATAAGCATTGCAAATATAGAATTTGTCTTCCTAGCCACTTCTAACTGTTCTAGCAAGTCTAAGACTAGCCTCCATGTTGTTACCGATGCTGTTGCAATTTTATCCCCCCTCAAGCCAGCCTCAAAAAGTAATTTTCCAGCATTTTGCCATGTCAATGCCGGAGCCCTTTCTCGGCGTAACTAACACATCATTTACTTTGCACCATCCTAGCAAAGTTCTTATTGCCTTCTTGTTATACTTTATGCCTCTTTTTTCAAATATATCTATAAGTGGTTTTAACATAGAATTTTCTTCTTCTGCACACATGTCAATTAGTCCCCATCTACACTGGGCACAAAAATTTGCAATTTGAGTTAAGATGGACAATAAATATTACAATACACCCATATCAATTAGCTGTCAACAGCTCACCTCTCACAGTGTCTGTTAGGGGTCACAGATTCTCCCGCTTGTCTCAGCTACATTTGGCATACCAGCTGTCATAGTCAGAGTCCAACTCAGTCAGCCTAACACAGGGCAGCAATTGCTACTGCACAAATAAACTAGTAGACTGCAACAAGGCTTATACCATTAGTCAGATTCTATTATCCATACTGTTTCTCTTTCCTCCAGAGACCAAACCACACAACTCCTCCTCCACTCAACCACCTCACCCACACTTCTCAGGGCTATTGAGCTACTTAGCAGGAACAAGCTACAGCTGCACATCATCCATGCCAATCAACCCACTGCCGCGGAGGCAAGGCCACAGCTGCATATTATCAATGTTAATTAACCCACTGCCTTCATTCCTCTACAAATGGCTGCTTGCATAATTTCTTTGAGGGGTCAGAGAGAACCTTCTAGTGAAATACTAATGGCCTGAGAACAAACTGCAAGAAGAGGTTTTTTTGTCAGTGTATCAGCTGAGTCATCTTGAGAAGAAATTGTTTGCATCACTTGCCACTTCATGTTTCTGCATAAGATGGTCTGGGTTGGAATCAGCTCCATGTGAAAGATTTTGCTTTTTTTTAAGGAAGGTCTTTGGGTGTGTGTGGAGAGGGTGTCAGGTCTTGTGGGCCACTCCAAAATAATCCCCAGTATAAATAATGACAGGACTGCTCTTCCAGTTCAGATTTTGTCTAAGAATCCAATATCTACCATTTATTATATATTTCCCTTTTAAAACTGAGTCCTGGACAATGACAAAAGAGTTTCTATACTTGTCATGTCATGATGTTGTTCTAGCTTTTGGCCTTTACCAGAACACACTGAAGAAGCTTGAATACATCATTTGTTAAATATATGTGCTATGAAGTTACTGTAAATCAGATGCAGTGGGTTTTATGGGTTATTTTCTATCCGTATCCTAACAACCCAAAAAGTATAACTGCTATCTAAGATCTGGTGGGTTTTCCTGCTAAAAGTTGTTACAAGTAGATGCCTAATCCAAAGTTTAAATGAGTTCAAAGGGGCTCGCCTGAATTTGAGATCAGACACAAAAAACTTTCCTTAAAATTACTAAACTGATGAGCTCAGCTAAGTTTTATGTCATAAAGGCTTTATAGAACAGTTTGACTAATACAACTGTTCCTCCCAGGATTTGTTGCTTTTATTGCTTTTGATCTTCTTGGTTGTTTTGGTAGGGTTTTTTCTCTTAGAATAATCAGATCTTCCCGTCAACCCTCAGCGGTCAGGAGTATACATTGCACATTCATTTTCAGGTTTTTGTGCTGCATTTGCCAGAACATCTGACGCTTTGGTACTCTCAGGCAGTGCTGTTGAAAATGATGACATGCTGCATACAGATTTGAAGTCTGATTTCCATGTTTGCTTGAGAAGAGAGTTGGTGATCCACATTTTTTTTATTTTAAATAACTATACATACATATATGTAGTATTTTTCAGAAGTCTCAAATGAATAAGCACCATTCAGGTGGCTAAAGCATTCCCTGGAGCTGTGAAAGACTCCAGCTCAGCCTCCCTCTACCTGATCCGGTAAGCAGAGGGCTTCTGTTTTCCACACTCGCTTAGCAGTCATGACGTCTCGGCCATTCCAGCTGGAGAGGTCTTTTCAAGTGAACTAGTCTGCACATTTCTGCTTAATGGTTTCAGGCCAATTAAGTGTATTTTCCAAAAGAAAGCAGTTTTAGCTGGAAGTGCCAACTATCTATCATCTCTGTTCATTTCATTACTAGAATTTCTTAACCATTCAACTGATACTACAGAACCAGCGATTTATAGTGTCTCTGGAAAGACTTTCCAATTACATTGCAGAAAGTCAGCCAGGCAATGCATATAAGTATGAAATGAAATGTTAAATTTGAAAAGAACATCCTAGCAGCCATGAAAGGGCAGCTGCATTTCAAGAGTACACTGAAAGATGAAAACAGCTGAATGAGAGCTGGGAAAATGTAGCCAAGAGATTCAGCAATGTGAAAGTCCTATTATGCCATTCTCTTTGGCTGTTTACAATCTCGGACAGGCAAGAGAGTTCATGTGAAACTATTAAAAATGTTCATAAATCTCACCACAAGGAATGTTACCATAATGATCAAACTAAATTTTTAGTTTGTGAATGCCATCCCACTGCTGTTAACAAGTTCTCCAAGCACCCTCAGTCATTTCTTTGTGGTTTTATCCTTATTACAGATATTTTTAATCTCCACTTAATTATTACTAAATTAACAGTATAAACTTATTCCTCTTAATATGCTTCATCAAACAATTTCTCCAATCTTCAGTGACTGCATGAGACTAGAAGGGGGGGAGAAAAACTGGATTTTTTTCTCCCACAGTACTGTGAAAATCTTCCTGTCCTAGTTTGGAATGGGAAACTAAAATCTCAGCAGAAATATTAATGGTGAAATCTCTCTGAATTGTTTTGACATGTTGCTATTTTGCAAAAATATTTTTCAAAAATAAACAGTAAAAATCAATTCAAATGTTTAAACCAAAACTTCAGTTAGGAGTTATCTGCATGGTCTTTTCCTGTATTTGAGCATTAAACAAACAGTTGTTGAAACAAACCTTCTCCTACAGGAAATTGACTTCAACAGCTCAGCAGTTCTAAATGAAAAAAAGCTTTACCCAGTCCTGTCCCAGGTCAACATTTACACTCGAAATGAAACTTCCTTTCTTGAAGCTACCCTGATGTAGAGAAGCAGACACGAAATGACATCAGGAAATAGCGTCAGCACAGCTCCCGCTGGTGCTGAGTGGACTATCAAGTGTGAGCTGATAATTTTGGCAGACAAGTGAAATGCACTCAGAATTAATTGGAATAGGATTTGACACAGTAGAAATGATGCAGCTTTCCTCAAAGTCTTTCAGCACAAGTTTTAGTTACACAGCTAACAAAAACAAACCTCAAAAATCATTGTCAGTCTGAATACAAATGCTGTAGAAAGTAATCATAGGAGTGAAATAAAGCTGTTGAAATGTGTTTAAAGATCTAGAGAAAACTCAGCTCCAAGCCTTGTAAATGCACCAATAATTTTGCCACCCAAGACAGGATATCAATATGACGTTTTCTCTCTTCACCTGCCTGTAGAATGATTCCTTGTATGAAAAATATTAAAAACAAAATTCCTGATATCACCTCATGGTGCTGATAGACCATCGTACACCATCTTCATGCAATGAAGCTCTGTAAGTTACCAGTAAATTTATTCCCTGTCATCATTGCTTTTTTTCAGGTGAGAGGAACCCCGGTTATTCCTGTCAGACACAACATGTTCCCATCTTCCCTGGATTTTTTAGTTCAGTTTCACAAGCTCTGTTTCAGCGTCGGTCAAGAAGCGTGCTTCCTTGCATGCCCCTGCACAGCTGTCCCAAGCCCTGGTTCAGTGAGCTGTCTAGAGTACATTATTAAATGTCTGTCGTCCCATTAGCTTCACTTGCTTGACATTTTAAAGCTGTGTCAGTACTCAGACGAGTCCACACTTAAGTGATTCAGGGGGGACGTATCTTTATTTTGGCTCAGTGGTTAGCTTTATTTTGAAAAACTATCAGATGCATGGGATTAACTAATGTAACATACTGGTTTAATCTGACTCCACAAATCATACAGTCCCATATTTTAACAACTTGCTCTGATTTATTGTTGCAAACAGAATAAAGTCCAGTGTAGTACATATGAACTGTGTGAATATGTTCCAGGCTTTTAAAGGGCTAGCCATGCAAAGCAGGGAACAGCTAGGTGCCATAACAAGCAGCAGAGAGACTTCAAAGATTAAAATGTGAATGATGATAGAGAACTACTTAGAATCATTCTGCTAGCTACACAGGTAGCCTGCCAATGAGGAATAGACCACACTACTTAAGAAACTCAGGTTTGTCTGAATATATTCAGAAAAAAATGAGGAATTCTTGGTGCATTACGAGATGGAAGTGGCATAGTTGACAATTACATTAAAGACAGGGTGGAGGCATACACAAAAGGAGTGTGATCTAGTTACAACATACAATGACATTGAAGTAATTTTGTTTTCTGTTCTGACAGTTCCTAGTTTTACATGACTACTTAAAGGAGGCCTTCTTCAGTTAACAAGTCCAAGTACCTTGCATCTAAGAGCTTACAAATGCTGACAAGCTCTCTGAATTGCTGTTGATTTTCAGTTTATCTTGATCATCAGAGAAGCTCAAGAGGCCTAGAGAGAAGTAACACGTTGATACATAAAGGACGTAAAAAGCTAAAAAATCAGATCTAGTTAAGTGAGCGGACAATCTGGTTAAGTGATATGACCTAGTGGATTCTGTACTGTGAATGTTGACCCTCCACAATTTAACATTTCCATTCATAACTGAGAATATAGAAAATCATTACATAAATTGTTTGCTAATGTTATACAAATTGTAGGAGACAAAAACTGAGAAGGACTGTTAACATGTACAGAAGGAGTACGTGAGTCAGTTGTACAGCCAGAGGACAGAGCCAGCTGGGAAATTGGATGCAGGCAAGCAAATTTTTATTTTTTTTCTAAAAGGCTACATTAAATGTTATGTATGTATAGGAATGATAAAGGAAATTTGTACTTAAAAGAAGGACTCTGTGTTAGCAGTATTTAATCAAATAGAAGCAATGAATCAGAAAGGATATTTTGAAGCCATGACTATTAATTATCTGAATACAAGTTCCCAGTGTGATATTGTTGCTAAAAATGCAAAATCTGGTATTAGATACACACAGGGGAAATACTGAGTAGGGACAGAAAGCTTCTGATCTCTTTATTATCTCTAAAAATATTAATTAGTATTGCAAAATTATGTCGATTAACTGGAAGTGGCTCTGAAAAGAGATGAGAATGCTTACAGGTTAAGAAACATGACTCTTGGAGAAAGGCTCAAAACCACTTTAAGTGGACAAGACACAGTATGATCAATCTAAATCTTAGTAAAGGGAACATAAATTTGACAGTGTGAAGCTCTGCAGCCAAGCATTGACAAAAGCCATGTGGCTGGATGCTTGACAAGTTCAGGGGTTTTATTTCATTTTTTCTGAGAGTATAATTAACCAGGAGAGAAATCTGCTATGGTCTTTCCCATGTTGTCCATCACCAAACATTTTTAAGTTAATGTTGGGGATTTTTTTAAAAATGTATGCCATGGCTAAAAAAGGAATGAAAACCACAAATCCTATAACCAAGGGCAGATCTGTGGGGAAAAAACCCAACCAACAAACCAACAAACCAAACAAAAAAACACAGCAAAAAAACACACCTGCAGATTAAAAGCAAAAGAAAAATATGGGAACTTGACACCCTGACTTTTTCCCTCCTTAAAAATTCCATGGAGGTCAAAATTACTCCATCAGAAAATCTTGCTTTGAAACAAACCCCCAGTATGCTCAGAGGGTCTCTCCCAATTCTGAACATCTTGAAGCTCCTCAGCTTGCATTACAAATTGCAATATAAAATACCAAGAACATGGAAATACTGAAAAGTTCAGAAGAGAAACTGTGACTTTTGCCACAGCCTGACTGGCTTATTTCCAGAGCCTTGACAGCATGATTTTCAGTGAAACACACAAACTGATGCACAGAGGGATATGCTGGAGCCTCAAAATACCCACCAGGACAGCCTCCCTCTGTATTTGGTGACTTTTCAAAGACGATAAGTTTTTGCTCAGGGAAAGCTGCCAACTGATCTAAACCAAGTTACACAGCAGTTGAGCTCAAGTGATATTTCCTGCTTGAAACACAATCATTTAAAAATAATTGAATTTTAAGAACATATTGCTATAAATATCATAGATTAATGCACTTAAAAGCTGACAGAAACTGTGTCCCCACCAACTCCTCTGTGACAAGGACCAGAATATTTTATTACCCATTCAACAATTCAACACAATCACTTGCATCAAGCGCCCTAATACAAAGTACCAAGTTCTTTTGTAACAAGAACGTATTTGGGGGCTAAAAGTTACTTTTTTTCCATGGTGTCCTGGATATGTCTACAGTAAATGCATCTAGTGAGACTAGAGGGACTTATACAAGGATCCTATTCTCCTTCACACAACATATCTCTACTTCTTACCTTGGCTTTGCTCTCAATGACAGCAAATGCTCCGTGCAAAAACTCCAGATGAGGCTAATGAAGCAAAGCTGATTTTGTGTCAGGAGGGCTCTGTACTCCAACCCACCTTACTGAGCACAAATTATTACTGAAAGATCCTAAACTCAACTCAGAGAACCTGCAATCAGATTTCTGAGCCTATATGCCTAATACCAGTCATTTGCATGTCTCATTAACATCAAACTGCTTGTTGGTGAAACATTTTCCTACTAGATTATATGATCACTCAACAAATGCAGATAGAATAGGGCAGAACCATAGACAGCATACCTTAAGCACTTGGTGAACAGGGAAACATGAAGAATATGCCTCTGAGCTGTCTTGCTGTTTTCATTTTTAAATTTCTGCCTCATTCTTTCAGCTTTATTGAAAACTGATTAATTTCTATAGCATGATTCTTTCTGTTTCATCACTCAACCTCATTTTCCTCTTCTGACTTACAACAGTTGGTCAGAGAGATCCATTCTAGCTTCCTTTCCATCTTGAGGGTTATCTGCAATCAATTTTGAAGTCTTTTTTTTCCTGAAGTTGTCCAGTTTCCTAATTTAATAAAAACTGGTATTTCCTTTTTTTTTTTTTTAATATCAAATCATTTACCTCAATCAAATGAGCACTCACAATATTAATTGGACTGCAGAGGCATTAATGGATTTTATTCCTGTTAGTAATATTTTTCCAAGTTATATCATCCACTTAAAACAACAACAGCAGCCTGCAGTACAAACGTTGGGAGCTAGAATTCTACAGAAACACCATTTCATGCTTTTGTGTTTGCATACAGCAGAACCGTGCCTTTTATCATGTTGAAGGGAATCATACTTTCTTTTTTTTGCCCTCAGATGTCGCAAACTGTATATTCTCATTTTTCATGTTAAGAAACCCACTACTGCATAAATATTGAGTACACAGAATCACAGAATGACTGAGGTTGGAGGGGACATCAGAGGTCATCTAGTCCAATATCCCTGATCAACCAGGGTTACTGAGACCCACTTATCTAGGAACATGTCCAGAAGGCTTTTGAATATCTCCAGGGAGGGAGACCCCACTGCCTCCCTGGGAAACTTGTTACACTGCTCGGTCACCCACACAGTGAAAAGGTGTTTCCTGATGTTGAGAGGGAACCTCCTGTGTTTCAGTTTGTGCACATTGCCTCTGGTCCTGGCACTGGGCACCTCTGAAAAGAGCCTGGCTCCGTCTCCTTTACACCCTCCCTTGGTGGGATCCCCGCTGAGCCTTCTCTTCTCTAGGGTGAACTGTCCCAGCTCTCTCAGCCTTTCCTCAATGGAGAGATCTCCCGTCCCTTCATCATCTTGGTGGCCCTTCACTGCGCTCCTTCCAGTATGTCCATGTCTCTTTTGTACCTGGGACACAGAACTGGACACAGGACTCCAGGTGTGGTCTCAATAGTGCTGAGTAGAGGGGAAGGATCACCTCCCTCAACCTGCTGGCAGTATGTTGCTGAATGTAGCCCAGGATACCATTGATCTTCTTTGTGGCAAGGGCACATTGCTCGCTCATGGTCAACTTGATGTCTACCAGGACCCCAGGGCCTGTTCTGCAAAGCTGCTTTCCAGCTGGGCAGCCCCAGCATATACGGTGTGTGGGGTTGCTCCTCTCCCAGTGCAGACCTTTGCACTTCTCACTGAGCTTCACGAGGTTCCTGTCAGCCCATTTCTGCAGCATGTCAAGGTCCCTCTGGGCAGCAGCATGAGCCTCTGGCATATCAGCCACTCCTCCCAGTTCCATGGTGTCATCAAACTTGCCTAGGGTACACTTCGATAGGCTTCATTCAGCAGTGCACCCCCATGTTCCCCAGTCTTCCTTTTGTCACCTATGTACTGACAGAAGCCCTTCTTGTTGTCTTTGATATCCCTCACCAGATTAAGTCCTACTTGGGCTTTGGCTTTCCTAATCTCATATCTGCATGCTTGGGTAGTGTCTCTGTATTCCTTCCAGGTTAGTTTTACCTGCTTTTACCCTTTGTATGCTTCCTTTTTGTGTTTAAGTTTGGCCAGGACCTCCTTGTTCATCCACACAGGTCTCCTGGCATTTGTGCCTAACTTCCTACTCATTGGGATGGACTGCTATTGAGTATGGAGGAGGTGATCCTTGGGCCTTCTTGGGCTACTTTTCCCTCCAGGGCATTACCCCATGAGACTCTCTGAGCAGATCTTCGAAGAGGCCAAAGTCTTCTCTCCTGAAGTCCAGCACTGTGAACTTGCTTTTTTCCCTATTCCCTGCCCTCAGGAGCCTCAACTCCACCATCTGATGGCTGCTGTTTTTTGCCTTATCATCCCCAACAAAACCCTCCTTGTTATTGAATATGAGGTCCAGCACAGCACCATCTACCCATTGCCTCCTCTTTCACTTGAGTCAGGAACTTGTCATCAGTGCTCTCCAGGACCCTCCCGGATTGCTTATGGCTTTCTGTGTTGTCCCCACAACAGGTACGAGGGTATTTGAAATCCCCCATGACAGGGGAAGGTAAAGCTGCTTCTAGCTGTCTGTAGAAGACCTCATCTACTTGTTGTTCCTGGTAAGGCAGCCCATAGCAGACAGTCTGTCACCAGTACTGATCTGCTTTTTCTTCTTCACTCATAAGCTCTCAGCTGGCTCATCACCCGTCACTAGCCAGAGCTCCATGCACTCTAGTTGCTTTCTCACGTGAAGGGAAATTCCCTCTCCTTGTCTTCTCAGGCTGTCTTTCCTAAATACACTGTATGCCCTCCATGCAGGCATGGGACTTCCCCGGCAGCAGAAAGCCATAGCTCAATTCTTTTCTGCTCCCCAAGCCATCCATATACAGAGTATCTCAGATACAATGGCACATCCTTTCAAAACTGGGGAAAGCTGCAAAGAGGATGCTGACTCTCATGCATTAGTACCACAACCCCCTCTTCACCAAGGCTGGTTGATTAATTTCAATAATCAAAGCTACTCAGGGATAGTAATCTCTGATGAAGTAATATGTTGCTCTCACCCTAACACCTAATTTTGCTTCTTCAGCAACTTAGGTCATCTTGACCTTTATGGTGGCAACACTCACCTTTGCTAGCATCAGTCAGAGGCTTTGAGCCAGATCAATGGGTGATTAGGACTTCAAGTCTCTGACTTTATTATTCATCATGCCATTTATGTTCTTTTTTTTCCTAATCCACTGATCACAAAATTTTTTGCAAGCGAAGTAAAAAATAGCCAGTGAAGGTGTCCATATAGCTAGTATCATAAGTGTCATTACAGAAGGCTGAAAGCCATCTCTTAAAGCAATTGAAAAAGCAAACTAAAAAAATGCCATTAAGGAAAGCTTGCATAGTACTGAAGGAACTTCTTTGGGGAAAAAAAATATTTAACTCCCACAGAAGTGGGAGGAAAGGAGATGTGCAAAGTGTGTATTTTTTTTCATTGTCACTGTAGAGAAACTGCCTTTGTTTGCTAAACAATGGAATAACCTCTACCATTAATGCAATGGGGAAAAAATATCTGTAATTCTACCTAAAAATATTAATGATGTCACATAACTGCTAAAATAATTTTACATCTTTCTTCTGTTTCTATATTAACTTGGTTAAAATAAAATTACTTTGAAAATCTGCAGATTTAGTTATAAGTAAAACCAATGCATGCTGGTAAGTATATTGCATCGTGAGTAGCATTGCTGCAATTGTACATGTTGCAAGAGCTTACAGATGCTGTGCTTTCATTTGGAAGTGAAGCTTTCCAAGAACCAGGGAGAGATGTGGGCTTCTCTGGGTATGATCAGATATACTCAAGTGGGAGCAAAACTAAGTTTTGCAGAGTATTAATTTGAAGTCACAACTGATGAGTATGTTGGCTCACCCTTCCAGAACAGAAGTCTCTGGGGTGTAAGTATTTTTCTATCAGCATTATACTGCTGCTATTGCCAGGGTCAGAGTGCCTTACCTTCCATGTCCCCCTAGTAAGACAACAGTTTTGTAGGGCATCAAATACTCTTTCCTCACACTGTTCATAGAAACTGAGGTCTAAGAATTCATTTCAAATTGTCTAGCTATCTGTGGTGCAGCAGACATGTTTTTATCTTGTTAAGTCAGTGTCACAGCTACTGAAATTTTCCTTTTTCTCCACAATCGCATATTCCATTATTCCTACTCAGATCAGTTCTCCAGTCATCAAGCTTTCGTTTCATGCCTGCATGCCTGCTCAGCTGGAAAGTGCATGACAGAATCTTGCTGGGCCTTTCTGAATGATGGAAGTGGCATCCAAATACACCTAGTAACAGCTAAAATGCTTCTTCTCACTTACAATACAAAGACCAGTTGTTCACAACTGAAAGAAGACTAAAGAATAGCAGTATTCATGCTCCAAAGGTATTGCAAGCAGCTGTAATTTTTTTCCCTCTCATCCACCCCATGATTTTTTTTTAGAAAACGCCTAGCAAGGAAGCAGCTCTCAGATAAATTACAGGCTCCAACACCTTTTCATACAGTCGCATAAATATATACCATACCAACAAGCCTGTCACCTGGTGGTTTTACATGTCATTTTTTAAGAAAGTTTGTAAGTGTCACCTGAAAGCAGTAATCTAAACAAAGATCCTATTTGTACTTTAAGGTGCCTTTTATTTAGGCTCCCTCTCTTATTTAATTTTTTCCACTTTGTGGTTGCTCTAGCCATGCTGTACTCTCCTGATAAAACCTGATCCACTCTCAGACCTGTAGGTTTTGTGAAGTTATACTATATGTTTTTGGCGTGTAGCAGGTCTGATTACATGCTCACTGGTCTGCAGTGGAACTGACATATAGAAGATCCATGTAGATTATTATTTAATTCCTAACCCATCTAGTAAGTCAGCCTCTGCGGAGATCTACACAAACAGTAACAAAAATACACCACAGCTTTTTTAAGGATCCCCTCTGGGAAACAAAGGGTGTTTTTCTGCTCAAGACAACTCTTGCAATGTGACTAGGTTCGTGCAATCCTAGCGGAAATGCACAACTAAGCAACCGGGCTGTTTTGTGCTGCATATGTTATCAAACCGAAACCAGCAGAGTTCACCCTGTCTTTGGTCTTTCCTCATTTTGATTTAAAGAAGGGAACCACCATTGCCATCCTTCAGTTCCCAGAAGTTTTGAGGGAGCCAGGCAACTGGCAAGGAAAGTGCACAACAGAGCCTTTTGTTTGCTGTTTGGCAGTCCTTTAGTCAGGCACATCCCAAGAAACAACCAGCAAAAACAATGGGCTTTCCAGTTCGCTTGGTTTTGCCTATTGCTTTTCTTTTTGTGCACGTATATACGAATAACAGGTTTTATACAGAACAAATAACAATTTTTGGCCTATATTCTAATCTTAAAAAAGCTAATGCTGGTCTACTCAGTTACCCATAGAAGTAGTTCTCAGCCTTTCTTTTGGAAAGATATTACAGGATTATACTGTATCATACACTTATTTCAGGAGTGCTACACATCTCTCTGAGGTGCCTGGAAGCAAACAGCCTACTGCAAAGCACTTTTACAGTACTTTCCATTCAAAGAGAACAAAACATTGTGCAAACATGAGTTCAGTCCCGTGACTTGGACAGTTACAAACAACATCCAATATTTAAATCCTCCAGAGTTTGTTACAGAGCCGCCTGCTTCCAAAGCCTGTGACTGCTATTAATGGCTCATCCTCACTTCTCAAAGGAAGAAATACATTTTCAGTTGGCAATGTCACATAAGTCAGAGGTTTTACACTGTCTTTTACAAAAGAAATTGATAATATCAGCTGAGACATCTTAACACAGGCAATGCTATCTTTCCTTCTTTTCAAAGCAAGGACTGATAGCTGTGTTGGGACTTAGTCCTTTGCCTTGGCGTGGGTAACACAACTTTCTAAGTAATGTACCTCTCTGTGTGGGGAAAGAGAATCAGTTCCTGCACATGGAAATATGTTCAGTAAAGATGGTGACAGACATATTTCTGGAACACAGAAGAAACTGAGAAGACTCATTGCTTCCTACACGGGCTAGGAGGTAGGTGCCAAAGAAGCCTGCCAAATGGAGGCAAAAGGAAGGATAATCATGGAAGGTGTGGGGGGAACAGAAAAGGAGGAACTGGCATTCATTTAAGAAAGGACATAGAGAAACTGATCTGACATCCTAGGAAAGAAGGGAAGAGCAAGATCAACAGCAATGCGCCTGCCCTCCCTCATATCTCACCTTTCAAAACCACACGGTTTTGCTGAGCAGAGCTTTTTCCCTTTCTTCCTATCTGCTCCTTGCGGTTTGATCCCCAGTGCTTCCCATGTATCTTTTAATTCTAGCCCTCTTTTCCACTGCTCACCTGCCCCACCTCATTTGCTTCCCACACTCATCCCTGCAAATTTCCCAACGGTCCTGCAGAAGTGAATGACTGTGAGATGCCCTGGTTTTGGATGGTGCCACACCCCCTGGAGCAGACTGCCTGCAATGACTAGTAAAACTGCATAAGCCTTATGCAGACTGGCTGCTTTTCTGCCTTGGCTCTCCCAGTTTGTTCCCACAGGTTCACTTGGGAAGTATTTCTTAACTCGTGGTTTCTATCTCCTCAGTTCCTTCCTTCCTTCAGAGGATTATTCTTGTCATATTGACACCATAAAATACCTTAAGATCTTGAACTCATGGACATATTGGTGCTGCCCGTGATGCCTGCTAGCTGAAAAGCAGGGCACATACAGGCACACATCTTAGATCTGATGGCAGCCAGCTCTTCTTACACATAAAACTCAGTGAGGCTGGTCCTACCACACTACTCCACAGGGATGGAGCCAGTGGCTTCAGGACTCTGTGTTCGTGGCCTGGTTTAAGGTCTTCGTGGTATAGAAATAAGAAAGACAAGGCTCAATGTGCGATGTAAGTTTATCCTTAGTCTTGTAACAGTTACTCTAACTCCTTTTCCACTGAGCTTTGTCACGTCCATAAAACATTTGCAGCATATTCAAAGTCTGACTGCCTGATTGTTTATCCACTCCTATAAAATGAACCTTTTCACTTCTGTATTAAAAAGTCTTCCTTTGAAAACATCTCACCTAAAGGGATTTCACCAGCTTTAAAAAAAAAAAAAAAAAAAGCTTTCTTTAAAGAAAAGATTAGTATGTGGCAACAGCCATTCTGTGCTTTATAAAGGCATTTGCAGTATTGCTGACCTCAAGTTTTAAACTATCACAAGCAAAACCTTAGAAAAGGTGATATAAATAAAATTAACCTGTCATTCTTGTTATCTGTCATTCTCATTTACCTGCTTCTTAGCTCAGAGGCTAGAGTAAGACCAAACAGGAAAGCTTTTTCTTCAGAGCAGCAGCAGCAACAACAGAAATGGTTAGAGTCTTCTATTTCTGGGGACTATTAGGTTCTCATATGTTTATGTAAGATCAGTAGATCATTAATTTAGCTGTATGAAAAAAAAAACAAACAACTGGGAACTCTGCCCTTTCCTGTTACTGTACATGTTTTTTCCTCTTTCCTACTTGTATGTGAAGTACCCAATAAACCAAAAGGTGACTTTCGTCATACCAGGGAAAACATTATCTTAGCTACAGTTAGCCATTTTGAATGCATGAGGAATCCCATCCTGCTTTAAGACCACAGTATTATAGTGCTATAGTGTCCCTTTCCCCTCTAGTTCTTCTCAGGCAAAGCAATCTTAAAACCTCCTTAACATTTAAGCACTTTTCAAACCGATTCCCAATACCTTTCCACTCTCTTCCTTTTATCCCTGTCTGCCCTGCACTACTTGGGATGGTTCTTTTTCTTCCCAGCATCACAAATGTTTTGCTTCCACACAGGGCTCATAGAGCTTCACTGTCCATAGAAGAAAAGAAAGAGGGAATATTTTCAAATGGAACTTTTGTGGGTCACTTGAGACATTATTATTAAACTTTCTTTCTATGTGCAAACAGCTTTCCTTATACTGCTGAAATCTCGGGCAGTTAATGAAACTTTTGCTAAAACACTTCTGTCCTTGACTAATCTCTTTACACTAATGAAACCAGCCAGGTGCAGAACAAGACCTGATCAATCTTTATACTCATGCTGGAGGAAAGCATGTAGTTCTGCCTCTTGAAGGATGGCTCACTTCTTTTCGAAGGATTGATTTTCTTTTCATGTAGTTAAACTCTGATCTGATCCCAAGGAATAGGAAGCAGTTCAGAGCCCAAGATATGCAGAGCAATGGAGAGAGACAGAGAAAGAGAAAATGGGCCAGCCTGAAACAGTTGGTTTTCTAATTAAATAGCTGTTTTATAATTAAACAGTTGCTGTTATAATTAAATAGCTCTGTGAAGGATGGAGCTATGTTATCAATTACAGGGATTTCGTGATTTTACAAAATCCCAAGTCCATTCACTCTTCCTGGAAATCATCAAACTCAGATTTCGCGAGTAGCATCTGAGTGTAAACACTAGAACTTTGGGAGGGAAAAATACTGGTGGAAAAGGTGGAGGCTTATGCCTTGCAAGAGATCCACGTGAGAAGGTGGTGAAGGATCTGAGATTCACCAGTGTTCTGTTCTCAGCATTATAGTTCTCAAGCTAATGAAGTGTAACAGCTGAGATAGTAAAACTTGTTAGCTCAGCTGACATTACTGGAAGCAGTAAGGTCAATGAAGAATTAATTGCAAACAACAGAAATTAGTTCAATTCAACAGTTAAACAGAACTTAAACCAGACTTCACTACTCAGCAAGACTGACAGTCTGAAACAGCAACTGCTCTGCAGGAGAGAGTAAGCAATCAGATGATATAGCAGCTGCCTTTCCAGAAGGTAGTGATATGGTTATTTGTTACACTTTAGGAATTCCTTTCTTCCCTTCTGTAAAAACATTGCTTGTTAGCAATAAGATTCATATATTAAAGTGGTAAAAATTGTCCTGTGGAGCCCCAGAAAGTTTATTACAATTTCCCTAAGTCTCTGGGTGACATCTGGTTTTCTTCATAACTATTAATTTTGAATCCAAACCTTGTAGCTGCCCATCAAGTCGTGACATTATACAGATAACTGTAAGGGGTTTAAGCTTGACTAAATATCCTGGCCTTCATTCCTTGGAAGCCATCAATACATCAACGTTTTGATACAAGCATCGGCTCCATAAGTTCACAGAAAGAAAGACACAGAAATGAAGAGAGAATGGGAAAAAGGTATCTGGAGCATGCATGTAGAAAGCTGATTTACAAGAGACCTCAGGTACCAAAGCTTTATGTTCTTTTACATAAATCGGTACCAACCTGGAAAAAAAAAAAAAAAAAAAAAAAAACAAACAGTGTGAAACTCTGATGGTAACATGAATGTTGCCCAGTCAGGCCCATGATAGTTTGAATATATTATCATAGGTTACAGTAGTAAACACAGAATTTGTGGCTCTAACAGAAGATCCTACCAAAGACTGATAGGTAAATTTTGCCAAAGTGTATACTTTTGTGACTTCTACATACGCTGAATAGATGTCTTCCTACATAAGATAACACATTCAGCCTTACTAGAGCAAAACTAAACACAGTGTGAGAAACCAGAAAAAGGAAATCTGTAATGTGTAAATTTTCAGTTAAAAATTACAACAGAGATGTCTACCTTCCCAAATATTCATTGCTATATGTAAATTTCCCAATTCAAAAATTCTCAGTCTAGTTTAAAAAAAATAGTATTTACATATGAATGTCAGAACCTATTGTCTTCAACAAACTCCTTTACAGTCATCAAAAAATGGCACCTCAAATGTGCTAATATGAACTTATAGAAAGTATAAGTCCTGAAACAATATTATATTGTCCTGAATACCCTGAAGTATGTGTGCACCTTTCTGAAGTTCTAATATGACACAACCAAGTTCTTTTTTCTTCCATTTTACCAGTAAGAGGAAAAGGTGCAGCCAGAAATAGACGTACAATGCACATCAAATTCTGACTTCATGGCTGGTGCTGCTGTTAGGATTTTGGCTTCTATGACAATGGAAGGTGATGACCCTGGGGAAAGGTGATGGAACAGCTCATCCTGGAGGTCGTCTCAAAGCATATGGAGGAAAAGGTTATCAGGGGTAGTCAATGGGGATTCACCAAGAGGAAATCATACCTGACCAACATGATAGCCTTCTGTGATGGAAGGACTGGCTGGGTAGATGAGGGGAGAGTGGTGGTCATTATTTACATTGACCTCAGCAAGGCTTTTGACACCATCTCCGACAACATCCTCATAGGTAAGCTCAGTGACTGTGCACTAAATGAGTGGACAATGAGGTGGGCTGAGAACTGGCTGAAAGGCAGAGCTCAGAGGGTTGTGATCAGTGGCACAGAGTCTGGCTGGAGGTCTGTAGCCAGTGGTGCTCCCCAGGGGTCAGTGCTGGGTCCAGTCCTGTTTGACTTCTTCATCAATGACCTGGATGAAGGGACAGAACAGACCCTCAGCAAGTCTCCAGATGTTACAAAACCAGGAGGAGCAGATGATACCCCAGAAGGCTGCACTGCAATTCAGCGAGACCTGGACAGGCTGGAGACTTGGGTGGAGAGGAACCTCATAAAATTCAACAAAGGCAAGTGTAAGGTGCTGCACCTGGGGAGGAATGACCCCACGCACCAGCACAGGCTGGGGCTGACCTGCTGGAAGGCAGCTCTGCACAGAAGGACCTGGGAGTTCTGGTGAGCAGAAAGTTGCCCATGAGCCAGCAGTGTGCCCTTGGGGCCAAGGCAGCCAACAGTAACCTGGGGTGCATTAGGAGGATTGTGGCCAGCAGGATGAGGGAGGTGGTTCTCCCCCTCCACTCAGCCCTGGTGAGGTCACATCTGGAGTGCTGTGTCCCACTCCAGACTCCCCAGTTCAAGAGAGACATGGAACTACTGGAGAGGGTCCAGATGATGAGGTGACCAAAGCATCTCCCCTATGAGGAAAGACTGAGAGAACCAGGCCTGTTTAGCCTGGAGAAGGCTGAGAGGGATCTTATCAATGTCTGCAAATATCTTAGGGGCAACGTGTCAGAGAGGATGGGGCCAGGCTCTTTTCAGTTGTGTCAACTAACAGAATAAGAGGCAATGGGTGCAAACTGCAACAAAGGAAGTTCCTTCTGAATATGAGGAAAAACTTTTTTACTTGAAGGGTGACAGAACACTGGAACAGGCTGCCCAGGGAGGCTGTGGAGTCTCCTTCTCTGGAGACATTCAAAACCTGCCTGGACACAGCTGTGTAACCCGCTCTGGGCAAACCTGCTATAGCAGTGGGGGTGCTAAAACTAGATGATCTCCAGAGATCCCTTCCAACCCTGACCATTCTGTGATAACCATTCATTAGATCATCATACATATGAGCTAATTTCAAACTGAAAATTCTGGTTAGAAATTTGTTTTCATTCAGAACTGGATGAAAGAAAATACATGAAGAAAAGTTTCAAGAAAAAAAGTTCTTCAGGTGGATTGAAATACTTGTTTTGTTCCATTCTTATTTTTCCTTGTTTTAGTGTTGTAATCTGTAATAAAAGTGTGAAGTGAATGTCATTTCAGTACAAAAAGAACTGTTTGACATGGTTGAAAACTATTTTTTTCCCCTAAATATAATGTTGTCACACTGATATGGAAAACTTATTTCAGAAAAACAGCAGAATACTTCTGAGCAAGAAAATAGCCCATCAGAAATATTTTGACCGCTGCAGAGCTGCAGCAAACCAGCTCGTCCTTCGTCAGAGCCTAAGGGAACAGTGACTTGGGTACTGTATTGTAGGGCTCTTTTGGAACACAGGATGGAACCACCCATACTTTCACTAACAATTAAGAACTGGTAACGAGCAGAAAAGTAACACATTTCTCCCGAGAGAAACTGACTGCACAGAACTGAGATCATTTCTCAAAGAAGAATAAACAGGAAAGAAAGAATTGAATACAAGAAAGGTGCCCATACCATAGCAGCATAATTAAGCATGAAAGCCTACAGGAAAGAAATGAATTGAAGAAAGAACAAATGGGCAAATATTTGGTACTCACAGAAACACATCCACCTGAACTGCAAAAATTCTTAGCTAATTACACCCCTGATTTTTCAGATAAGTATTGCATGTTCTTAATTTTACATGGACAGATTTTCAAGGAAATAATTCAAATGTATTGACTTAATTACTTATTTAATTGCTTAGACAACTATAGACTGAGTTTGGGATTTTTTGTGAACCCAAGGGATTTGTTAGCTCAAATCCCATTTATGACTTTGGGTTCTTTTAAAAAAACTTGACCTAAATATATGCTTCAATTAGAACTCAAATGAGTCTAAGAAGTGTGAGAAGTTGAGAGGTTCACAGACTTTGCTGAAATTCCAAAATCATAGAGCTAACCTCTGGCTCCAGAAATGGCCTGGTAATACTGGGAGAACCAGAGTCTTCCTGTGAGAGTCTTTCATTTGGGAATGAAACCAAGAAATGCAGAAGAGGTGGAGGTTTGGAGTGATTCAGAAGCAATGCCTGATTTGATCCTATGCTTTTTTCCAAGCATTTGGTCATTTCACCTATGTTTGTCACCTATCACCTCATCCATATGCAGGACACTATCCCCTCTATATAGCTACCAATTTGACACATTTTCCTGATACAAACAATTACAAAAATCAGAGGACTTACCTGATCCTATTTTTTGGTTTGCTAAATACCTACTCAGCTGCTTAATGTGGCTTTTCTCTAAGATTTCACAAAAAAAGAAAATCAAAGTAATCCTTAGTTGCTTTCATGATGGCATCCTTCCCAGCCCCAAACTCTAGTCTTGTGCACTATCATTCTTGCAATGGATTTTTGCTCTAGACCCAGAGGGCATAATAAGTCTCAGCTGAAACCTTAAACAGGCTCTGTGTGTCCAGCTACCTGCAGCTGCCTACATCTGTTTGAAGCAATATTTAGATCTGCCAGTAAAGCAATGTTGCTAGTAAACCCTCACTGGATTTTTCCTCTATCACATACACTGTTGTGACAAAACAAAATGACTTTTACAAATCGTTTCACCCGGCAACAACACCTAATATTTTCTTACTATAACATTGAACATTTTAATGCATTCAGACTTTGGTGGTGAAAATGTGATACGGCATACATCATCTGGAAGAGAAGTAGGATGTTACCAGGAGGCAGTAACTTCTTAATGCCTACCATTGGGTCTGTCAAGGGTACCCTGCCAGCACAGTAGAGCACCAAGACAACAATCGTAGTAGTGAGCTCTTTAGAGCTGCAAGTAAAAGGTGTGTCTGATTAGGCAAGCTTCTAGCTACACATACCAGAGCTGGGAGTGACAGGGAAATATTTTGTTAATTTATTTCTGCCCTGGGTTGAAGCCAGCCTTAAAGAACTGCTCAGGTAAACAAGAGTTTGACTGCATCTGCTCAACTCCAACTAGCTGAATCCAGTAGCAGCTGAAAACCAGAAACAACAGAACGTTGCAAAGTCAGCAACAGCTACATAATTTCCTGACACATTTGAAGTGGAAGACCAGAAGGGGATAGAAAACTCAACTGACGCTGCTGATTGGTCTTTTATATGGAGAAGATCAAGGGAATTGTCCTGAACTATGTAGTGAGGCAGTTTGCGTTAATAGTTCAGTATAGAAAGTAATAAATCATGGAGACGGTAGCCCCGTGGGGAGGGGTAAGAGGAAGAGGGGAAACATATGCACAGGTACCTGACATCATGCAAAAGGCTGAGTCCAGAGTGTAACTGCTACACACAGGGGCCAACCTGCCAGTCAGGACTGTGCCACATCAAGTAGTTAGAATAAGTGCCCTGTCCCCCAGGGTCCATGCTGCCAGGCTACTGGACCAGGAGGGTTGAGACTTGATTTCTGCAGCTGAGTGAGAGTGTTACAGGACAGAAAACGTTTTCCTGCAGTACCCACTTAACAATTTGGATCTTATTATACTCAGTGTTGATTCTGTTCTCGTGTCTACTCCACCTAAATTCCCTTTAGCCACTTCTTTATAAAGTACCATTTTTTCAGACTATGAGAAATAATAAGTTTAATGGTTAACTCAGAAGGGCATTGAGTAACATCCTTTGACAAAGGAAAACCTTAAATCTTAATATGCTTGTTAGGTGAAGCAGGTACTGATATTCCTGATAGAGCTAGTCAGAAAATGTCTTTTCCCTGGGTAAATGTCAATATATCCTTCCATTTCCTTTTGCTTTTCTTCCAAAATACCTCTAGAATAGGCTGGGAAGGGGAGAAGGGGGGAGAATTTAGCAATTGGTTTTCCACTCAAATGTTTTCACTTTCCTACCAAAAGGGAAAAAAAGCCTTCCCAAAAAAGCCTAGAGAGTTCTCCCATCTGTCCCACTAGCTAGTGCTGCCCAACCATTACCACCCAGGTGTAATGGTGCAAATGCCTCATCTAGGAGGTCAAGGTCCAAGATGACTCACACATGCTAGGCCATTGCTGTTTCCATTCAAATTGGATTATTACTGAGGCTCTGCATCTTATTGACAAAAACTTGCCCTACTATTAGTTCGGGAACCAAGTTCCCTAGGGAACTCAGGAACTGTAAACCTGTTTATAACAGCCTATCTGTTGATTACACCGGTTTTAGACCTCTTTGTTCAGGTCAATATGTTCCAGTGTTTTATTTTACATGGTTTAGTTGATTTTGCGACACTCACACCCAACCCACTCACATGCCTCCCCCCCAAAAAAGCAAAAACTATTGGAGGAAAAAGCGGCTTTGTTTCTGAATTTCATGGGAATCCCCACAGCTTCCAGTTCCCAAAACACAATGAGAGTGCAACATTGTCATTGTTGCTTGTTAGTATTCGTGCTGGAGTATAAAGCCCATGGGAATGAATTCCCCTAATCCAGGGAAACCTGGAATAGCAGCAGAAATTGCAGCTTTTTTTCTCACTTCTTTCACAAGTCTGCCTGTATTATGGTAACTAGTGGAAAGGATCTTTTCCAATTTTTTTTAGTATCTTTCCCTTTGGATTGCAGCAATAATGGCGAAGACTTCTCCATCAGTGTTGTGTACTCTCCCCTATGACAAGGGACATAATATGATCAGACACAATCCTTTACCACCTCAAAAGATGTCAGTGTTCTCGACCCTGTAGCTTTCTTAACCCCTTGTAGTTGTCTTATCCCTGTATCCCCAGAAACCAAACAAGTAGCTCATGTAGTTGACATCAAAACGACAAATGTTGCAGTGGATTTGTTCACTGTTGTGACTGGTCCACACATGATAGTAACATTCAAATTGTGTTGGCAAATCCAAGGAGAGGCTTTTTTAGCTTAAGATGTTGTCTTATCTGTTTGTAGTTTTTGCTTTAAGTTTTGTTGATGACTCAGATGTTATTTCTTTAGGGGTGACATCTGCGTGCAATTTAAAGGGGTACACGCAGTGTTCACATCAGAAATTAAGTTACAATTTGCTCACTTGCAGATCAAAAAGTTTGTAAGGGACTTGAATTTACTTTTAGGTAAGATTTATTTTTAAGAAGGCAGAGTTTTGTTATTAAGAACCTGAAAAGGTTATAATACTATATCTGTAGAAATGGTAGAAAAAGCAATCAAATAATTTCATCAATTTACAATAGCAATAGATCATTTAACTCCAATTTAGTTCTCTTCCCAAATTCTTCAACATTTAAAAAGAGAAAAAAATACATTCTTAAGACTCATGGTAAATGTTTCATTTTCAGGTAATTGAATTAATTGTTTAGCATTTTAGAAAACTATTTTTCAGCCTGGGAATTACTGGCTTTTTTAACTGGATCACTAACATTATGATTAGCCAAGTAACCTCTGTGTAAAAACACAGAAATTTTACTCTTTCCAATAAGCATATACACCAAGATGATCTTCTTATGTTCTGAAATAGCTCTCTTCAAGACAGCAGAGTGGTAGCAACGTAAAACTAGCGCAATTCAAAGTCCTTAGCTACCTCTTCAAAACTGATGTGGATTTCTCTTTCCTCCCCCACCTCTAACAACCATTTTTTTCAGACAGGTACAATACCAGTCACATCTGAGGCTGCTGAGTACCTCACTACTGAAGTGCCTGAGAGACACCATATCAATAGTAACTGCTTATAGTTGCATTTCCTAGCCCCAGACTACCTGCCTCTAGAGAATGCTTGACGTTTTCTACCAGCTTTACCACTTCTAGTTGAACTCTTATTCTCCTAAATTGAAAAGTTGATCTGCATCGCTCATCTTCTAAGTCTTTTTAATCAAAAACTGGTTGGGACATTCATTTGGAAACCACAACAGCTTTACTTGTCTTTAATTTCTGGGTTCTACGTAGATGCTGAGATAACACTAATTCTAGTTTTCTGAAAAATCCCCAACTCTTCAAAACTTCTGTGGATAAGGTACAATTTCAGTCCCTCATGAGGAACTGCACTGATGTTTAGATCATTTCATATGATTACTGGACTCAGGGCATCATTCAAGGATCTATAGGAATTATGCACAATTTACCTAAGACAATGAGATGCTTCTCTTCAAAAAAAAAAAGCTCTTGGATGCAGTGATCTACACATTATGTAGATCCTCTGCTCAGAGGTAAACCTTGAGCTACACCAGTAATGATGAAAGGATGTTTTCCTGACACTATCTTGGAATTCTACCAGAGGAATGTCACATAACTGCTTTTTTCCTCTCAACTGAAGAAGGGACCATTATCTGACTGCAGTGCAAAAGGCTAGGTAGCACCTTTCCATGTCATCTCCAGGAAAAGGGCGGTCTCTCTAAAACAGAAGCATATCATATTTTGAAAACACAAACTCCTTTGCAACAAACCCTTAGACATAGCAGAGCCTCCACTACAAATTCAAACAGTTCTGAGTACAAAACATTTGATCAAATAGTTCCATTATATCCTAAAAAAAACCATATGGCAAGCAATTACTTTGAATATTTCATTTCAGTAACAAATCTAAATATCTGGTATGCTCAGCATACCCTAACTGCAAGGTTAAAGGGAGTAACAACTCAAAGACAAGGAGATACTTTAACTAAAACCTTTACACAGCAACACTGTGGTATCAGCTTTACATCAGGCGCTCTAGTTTTATTTAACTATCCTCATTAAAACAAAAATAAAGTAGGTTCCCTGAATTAACTTTTCAGTGCCTCTGGATGAGGAACAATATGAAGACTTTGCCAGCCTGCAACAGATCAACAATTTTTTCTTGTCATTCTTCCACAGTTCTAACAAAGACTTAAAAAACCATCAACAAAAAAAAAAACGAACAAAAAACTCTCATGCACCCTTAGAAGCTTTCATAAGCCAACATCACAAAAGTTACAAATCCCATCTTTGGGACATGATCATTCTTTAACCTTTTTCTTTTTTTCTGGTTTTCAATTTTATTTTAAAATAAGGTTGTGGTTTGGTGTGTTTTTCTAAAGGGAATTTAGAACAATTTTTATCTACTAAAATGAAATATAACGAAATATTTCCTGCCTAAACTTGCTTAGAGCTGGATATATAATTTAAGTGCTTAAGTATAGAAAAGGAAACCAAAGAAAAAATAGAAGGAACAGAGTAAAATATGGACTACACTACTACATACACTGAAACAAAAGAAAACACTCATGCTGACAGTAACAACAATACAGCTCACATGAGGTTTCTCTAGCTTTAAGATGAGCAGGGACACATGAAAAACAAGGTTTCTACTGATTGTTAATCAATTTAGAAATACCTCTTTTTTTATTAAGAAACATTTCCCTACAGGTGTGAAAAGGTTTGCCAGTTTATATCAGCAGGACCATAAATAATGACTCATCTGCAGTGCCTGACCTTTACAAGTCCCTGCTCCCAGTCGATCAAATGAATTTGAGCACTGATTTTTAATTAATGCTTAAACTTTTTAATTTAACCTTCATTTTCCATGTAGCCTTACAACATTCCCTTGTGATAGAGCCAATATCACCTTTTGATTCATAATTTATAAGGGCTTCTTCCTAGATCAGAACAGCATCAAAATTGTATGCAGTGCATCTCTTGATGTGAGAATTCATTTTCTTGAGAAATACTATGGCTGGGCAGTATTTCTTAACTTCATAGATGCAGAATAAATGTCAAGCTAAAAAAACTGAGAGCTGGTTACTGCAGCTCCTGGGCAGAAATGGTGGTGCCATTACATAAGATAATAGCTCATAAATATCTCCATGGAGTACCACTCCCAACTTTTTCTTTGGGAAGGCTACCATAAATATTGGTGGTGGCACAATGTCTGTCCTAGCAGACATCTTTTCCAGGTACAAACTTTATTTTTTTTAAGTTGACAAAAAATTAATTAAGAGCAGAGTTCTGGCCAATATAAACTGGTTTTCAGTTTACTTAAAATAAAGCAAGCTGCATTATCTGAGGTAACAGCGTGTAATTCTTAGTGTGTCATTCTGACTCATATCATACAAGATTTACTGAAGCAAACAATCTGATTTGGAAGACTTCCATGACCATGTCTTACATGAACAAAGCCTATGAGGACTCTCTGCTTAGAGTGACTCTACCTTGATTTTACAGGCTGCAATTTAAGCTAATCTTAGGACAAAGTCCTCAGAAAGGCTGAACAGGGAGCTGCTAGACAGCTGATTTTCTCATTTTCAAATGAATTGATTTACAGAAGCAGGAGAGAGGGGGAGACACACAAAACCCTGCATAAAGGATAAATAATACCCATGGAAGGACGTACTGTGATACTGTTCTTAACTCTTAGCCATTTGATGGAGAACATACGTGTCAGATTATAGTCCCAGGTTCCTATTTCTAGTGATCTCTAGTTCTCATTAAACCATTAAACCCACATTTTACATCTGGTACAACATAACTGGGAAAAGAGAATGGCTAAACTTATAAATAAACACTAGATTTCATGTATAAGTGAATTGTGTAAGTTAGTAACTGGTTGTAACAGCTTTACAATGATACTTACCCATTTTATAGTAGAAAAAGAGAAGTTGGAGATGTGTAAGGAAAATGGTTAGAGGACTAGAATGACTTAGTGTGAGGAAACACTAAAGGCATAGTGATTGTACAGTTTTAGGATGAGATAAATAAGAACAGACAGCAGATGTAATAGCTGTTATTGTGATGGTAAGTTATTCACTAAGGATCATTCTCTCTTATAGTTCAGAGCCAGACACACAGTAGAAGTCAACATGTAGGAAAAAATTTTGCACATTGTATGTTAATTATGTCAAATTTATTACCCCAAGTTATCACCATAGCTAGATTTGAAAAGGTCTGTTAAAAGAGCTAAATTTTAAGGTAGGTCTTAGTCAGGTATGACAGCATTTTTGTTTAGCTGCATTGAAAAGACTACAAGCCTTAATCCCCAAAGTCATAATTTAAACTAATTTCCTCCATGCTGGTTATCCCCTGGCACTGTACGCTTCCCTCCATCTGATGTCCGATTGTGTTATCACTTCTGATCTTTTTACACAGGAAAGGACTTCCAAGTTCTTGAAATCCAAATTGATTAAGCATTTCAAAAAAAACTATGTTTGAAGGTGCATCCAGTTCTCATCCTAATACATTTTCAAGTCCAGCAATTCACTGCACAATTACAAACTTTAGTGACATTTAGGAAGTCTTGCTTTACAGCCCAGTTTCAAAGGGCTTTCTGAGGTTATTTTGAGAGACCTGCTGGTTTTACTCACCCAAATGCAATTTTTCATACCTGAAAATTACTCAGCATCGAATTTGGATTTATTTCCTACTAGTTGTAAGTCTCTGCCTTTGCTCAGTCAGAAACAGAATTCCAGTCTTCTTCTAGCTGTCTTTTATAGAAGTAGTTCCAAAAAGTTGAAAAGAGGTTTTTGCCTGGTTTTAGTGCAGCTTGTTCCAAGCTTCCCAAAGAAATGAATATCCAGTCTTTGATATTTCAAAAGTTCCTCATATAGCATGTATTATACCTTGTATCCACGATGTGCTTTCATCCAGGAAATGTGATAGATTTTTACAGTGTTGGAATCTTCATGCCAGAAGCTGAAGCTGATTTTTAGCCTCCTTTACCTCATATTTTAGATAGTTTTGACTAACTTGTTACTAGAGGAACAAAAGAAAATTTGGCAGACATTTTTATATCTGTCATTTTGAGACATATACATGGATGTAAAAGAATAAAGATATTATATGCAGCAAATGACATGAATAGTAGTGCCACTTGGGTAGCTTTTGGAGCTGGGGTTTCCAGTTGCAAGTTTCTTCTAAATTGCCTGCCACTTAGCCACAGAAGATAAATCTTTTTAAAACATCTTAAACAGGATCCACCAAACAAATGCAATACTTAGAGATACTAGCTACTTTTGAAAATCCTAGGTGATAATTGCTGCAGTGATTGTCTTGTGATTTCAGTTTGTTCCAATGTCAGCTTTGAATACATCTTTTCATGATGACAGAGTTCTATTTGTGAACACCACATGTTTATTTATTGGGAGATGAAAGCTAATTTCCAACATTCACACTCCAGATTCAAGCAAGGTCTGTGGATGTAACATCAAGACTAATACGGACTGTGGTTACCACTAACTAATTTTCAGTTGGGAATCTGGACTAAAATCAAAAGGTAGCAAACAGATAGCCAGTATTCATCATTTGAGAGTAAGCAATGCAGTAGAGCAAGTATCCAATTTCCTAAATAGAGAAAACACCACGGTTAATGAGTTTACCTAATGAACATGGAGCTATATTTAGGATTCCCCATATACCAAACACCAGAGCTGTCATGCCACACTAAGACAACATCTGCTCCACACTGAACTGCCAACAGTTTCACTTTAATCCTCTATGATTTCCAATTATTTTCAGAACAAAGAAATGGACTAGAATGTGTAACATTTTTAATGTCCTTGCTAAATCTATATGGAGGGCTGCACTGAATCTATTAGGTTTAAATGTATTGGATGTAAACATAGGAGGTAAAGAAAACAATGGACTATACCATCATAAATTGCAGATTTTGTACCAAGGAGAAGAGGAACAGAACAACTGATACAAAACTGCACAACTGTAAAAAAGAACACTATTGTTTCTTGATGTTGAAGAATACAGCAGCAGTAACCTTACCATCTATTCCCTGCAGTAAAACACATGCAACTCTTGAAATCGACTACTTTTGTGTGTGGCACATGTATAATTTTTCAGGATTTTTGATAGCTTGATTGATTCAGTAACCCTGTAATAATTTTACCATTAGTAATTAATGAAAAAAGTAGCAATGAGACTTTGTAGATTAGCAAACTCCAAAAGAAGCTAACCCCACAATGAACCTCCTTTGGCAAATAATACCTAACCACAGTTACCAGCTAGCCCAAATAGCAGAAATCTTTGCCTATTTGTATAAAGGACACAAAGAATTAAACATAAATTAAATACAAATGTGAGTGTATTAGTTTCCTGACTTGTTCTTGACAAACACCAATTCTTCCCATCCACTAAAAAGGTAACAAAAATGGAGAACCTGCATACCAGAAGGCAGTAAAAAGGCAATGAATTCTAAGTATTGCTATGCAGTACTGAAGTTCCAAAACACAGATTGTCCTGTGAAGTATATCAGCAACAGATGGTTACATGTGTAAATAGATGAGAAAAGATTGATTGCAGCAAAGATGGGACACAAGGTGCACACACATCTCTGAGATGATGAATCACTTCACCCACTGTTGGTGGTGCAGTGTCTGACCAACCCACTACCACCAACGAGTTGGCACATGCTGATGACGCACTCTGTACCAATTTCCACTACATGGGTCATGCATCAGACTTAGTCAGGATCTATGGGTGACTGTGGGTCATCCCAGTTATAATAGATCATCTCTTTCACAGCTAATTCCCTCAAGTACTGGATACCCTTCTCTATTACAGTTCACTTGGTTGGGCAATGTGCAATATCCTCCTTGTAGGGATACCTTTCCTTCACACTTGACAGAAGTTGCTTCCAGAGGCTGATGGCTTGCACTCATTTTCCAATTGCCCTGTCAATGCCCCCTTCTTTAGCAAATGATCCCAGCTGCTTGACCTCCCTATTCTCCAGCTCTGTGCTATTAACCCCATTATCCCAACACGGAAGGTGATAATGTGTTCTGTGATGTCTGCTCAGATATAGAACCTGGGAAAAGGAGGAGGAAAGGGAGGCATTTGTTATTTACAATGTTTGTCTTCTGGAGCAATCACTACGTGTACTGAAGCCCTGCTTCTTGGGAATTGGTTGGTCATCACATGCTGATGGGAAGTAAAGAATAGCATCTTTTCCTTTGCTTCCATGCATGCAGCTTTTGCTGTTTCTTCATCAACTGCCATTATCTTGACCCACATGTTTTTTCATCTTATTTTCTTTCCTCACACACACACACACCCCCTTTCCCCCTTGCCATTCTGCTGAGGGCAGTTACAGAGCAGCTTGGTGGGCACCTAGCATCCACCAAGGTCAACCCACCACAGTGTGTCACATGAAACTCATTTCAAAAACATGGGAGCAAAGCACTTGCTTCCACCAGCAGGATGGCATACAGATTGTGTTCTAGAATAATATGAAGCCTGCATGGACGAGCCCATAATTTTGCCAGTTCTGTCCTTTCTTTTCTAAAAGTACAAAATGTCAGATGTAATGTAGCAGCTCAGTGAATCAGACAACAGCACATAACACAAACGGTTCTGGTTTGAAGAATTACATAAACGTTGCAAAGGATGTATTCTGTCCATTCACCCACCTCATCCATCCACTTCAGATTAAAGTATTACCTACTGCACAGTGACACAAGAAAACATGATAAATTATAACTCCTTGTTAAAGCCCTGATGAACTTTGCATAGGCAATGCAGAGGCACAACTACATTAGCTAAGTCACTAGCTGTGGAACTTGTCCCTTTCTGTAAGCCTCTCAATTCGATTACATCAGATATCGAAAGTCTCATCACCTTGCAGGACTGGACGACAAGAGCTAGTTTTTCTCTTTCTGTTTAGTGGAAAACAGAAAGACAGCTAATTTCCCTTTTTCCATTTCAAAGCCAGTTTTCTGTATGTATAACTTTGATTCAATATGGTGTAAACACTGTCAGCTGAGCAAACTGAATTCTTTATATCCCAAACAGCCTTCAAAATGGGAATAGATGAAACAGGAAAGGTACAACACCTGAGTGGTCTGAGGCACTAAAGACCCGCTGAGACTTGAGGCCAATCACTGGAAAATTACTCCTTATAAACATTTCCTCCTTTTATTAATGAGAAAAAAGAAGCCAGCTGGGTTCCCATATATGCAATAAATAGGCAGCAGACACACCCCAGGTTATTAATTTGTTGACAGCTCAGCACTGATACTGTAGCATGACGCAATTTATTTGCTTAGCATATTTACATATATATCCACTTACCCAATGCATGGAACTCCAAATTATGTTCACTGTAAAATCTGGTCATTGCAGGACAAGAAGTATTTGCATTAAAATATTCAATAAAAATCCACCAACATTGGTGGGAGCATTTTCCAGAGATTTATACACCTCAAAGAGCTGAGTGCACTAGCTAGATCTCTGGAAAACCCATAGAAAAGTCCTGGAGAGCGTGCTGTAGGGAAGAACATGGAGCAGAACTGCAGCATGTTTCTACACTCGAAATAAGGTGCAAAATCTCCATTGAGTGTCAAAGCTGACTGAGGCCCACAGGGATCAGTGAACTGAGCTCAAAGGGGTTTGGATCAGGCCCAAAATAGCTATTCACACCAGTGGGAAATTCCATATAAGATTTTTCTCTTGGCTTCTATATTTCAAAAGAAATAGCTTATAAACACTTTGGAAATCTTCCTGTAGATATCAGTAACGTACTTACTAAGCACGTCACTTTTTACCTGTCTTAAGTTCATGAGGTCTAACATGTATGAATCTGCTTACAGTAATGCTGCCAATTTGGATGGTATTTCAGATTCTTTAGTCAGGCAATGATATTATCCACTTCATAAATACATAAGGTCTCATGCCGCCAAGCTGCTGTTCTTTTCATAATGAGAATAGCTAACATTGATAACTTTTTGGAAAGGAATTCCAATCTTGCTGAAGGAAAGTCTTGCTTTTTAACTGATACATAACACTACATCCCCAATGTGCTCCAAAAAAATTCTGAAAGATAAATCTTTATAAGGTACAGTAGATATAAGGTAAAATATCATGCTTTGCTTTGGGATTTGCTAGACTGTGTCTTTCGAGCTTTCATTTTTCTTATAGTTTGTGAATCACTGGAAGGAAGCCAGGATTGCAAGTGTTTCCAATTACATAAAACCAAATACTTAAAATATGCAATTCCAGTATAACCTGAAGATTACAAGGACAATATCCAGTTTGATTCTTCTCTTGCTAAGACCACAATGTTTTATACCTGTACTTGATAAAAACGTTCCTCAAAATACTTTTTAGTTTTTCATGCTATCAAGGTAAAAAAAAAAAAAAATCAGGACTTTTAGTACCAGCAGTCCGAAAGCCTCCTGTAGACAGCTAGGCACACTCAAACAGAGCGCTAGTCAAAGCAAGAGCTGATCAAAACTCAGCACCATGATTTGAGGCAGGTCATCAGCAGCTGTAAATCATTTCCATCCTTGTAAGTAATTTACATCAGCTAAGAGCCTGGTTGGAAAGGTTTGTGTTTAAAACCTTCCCCTCTGTCTTTGGGTTATGAAGCAAAGCATAAACTCTAAGCAGCTGAGTACCTTTTCTTCATGTTATAAGCTTCTGATATCAATGACTTCCACTAACTTTCATCAAGAAATAGAGCTGAGGATGTCTTCATGGAAAATACACCTCTTACTTGTCAAGCACAGTTTCAGTGCTCAGGACTATTAGCAATAAATTATGCCCAGTTTGTGGGCAGAAAACTAAGAATTTGCAAATAAGATGCATGTTCAAAGTTCCATTGAGAGATAGTTGAGTTAGAAATAAAACATAAGTACTTTCTATGACAAGATCCTCTTCATATTGATGTTAAATTGCTTAATCTGTAATTTGAGATGCTAAAACTGCAATATATTGCCAAAAAAAGCTATTATTATTTTCATCATTACTAAGTTTTTCTTTTATTTTCCTTCTGTGGCTCTTTGTGTCCTCTAATTGTCTTTGTCTTTCACTGTCTTTGTCTCCTTAAGACTGTAACATCTTCAAGATAGGAACCACTACTTAACACTCCACAGCTTCATTGCTTACCACCCTGTGGCCCTGACCGCTACCTACAATTATGTATGTTACACATATTGTATAATGTCAAGAGCAATCCCTCAAGCGGTTTCTGTTTAAAATATATACACGGATAATTTTTCAGCTAATGTAAAATACTTGCTGGTCTCTCTCAAGGTTACAGAAACAAAATTTTTACATTAATCTGTGATTCTAGAGCACAAGATTCATGTGATGAGCATGACCTGCACTTACCTCAGGGTTCATTTTCAGCTAATTTGTTCTTAAGCACAGCTAGAGAGACAGGTGGCTACTATATATGCTAGGAAAGATCACAGCATGGCTCCTCTGCTACCTCTGCCATTTCCAACAACCACAAAGAGTGTGAGTGTTTAAGAGGACAGGTAATTTGAATTTAGGTGCCTGCTACTCCAAGGACAGTGGTTACTCCTCTGCATCACATTTTGCCCCCATGGAAGCAAGACCACCACATTTAGCTCATCAGGAAGTTTGTCCAGGTTTCCATTTCAGCTCCGGCTGTTCCCATTCCCATAGGTAATGATGCCAGAGCCACACTGTACTCCAACAATCTTCACTCTGAAATATTTGGTTTTGCTAGCACTGCAGACAAATTTTGACCAGCCCTTTAACTCATTAGGTTTCTTCCACATTTTCTGTCATATCTTCTTATGCTGGCCCATGTGTGCAGGGACAATAGACTGCCAGGTGCTGCAGCCTTTGAAATAGGTCTCCCTGTCCCCGAGGAATTGTTGCCAATGAGTGAACATGATTTCATGAGGAAATGGACTGACTGTGAATATCTCCTGAAACCTTCAAAATGGAAATAGTCCTTCTCTTTTAGGTTTTGAAGTTTTAGCTTTGGGCAGTTCAAGCATTTGAATCAAGCCAGATATCAAATACTCTCAATGGGAAATAACCACAGTGTCACCTTTGGATCCAAATTTTCTGAAGGGAAAACATTCTACTGGATCAAGACCATAAAAAGGGAGTTAAATCTGGACTGCAAATATAAAATATGTAGTACAGATGCAAATGTTCTGATTCTCAAACCTACTTTAAAAGCATGTTGATGATTTGACTTTTTCTAATAAGGCTGATTCTGGGTTTGCATGCAATTGCAAAGTAAGCTTTACTCAGTTCTAACACTTCCTAGACTAATCCAGTCATTTCTGCTCATAGAAAATCATGGAAATTCTGAAATTTATGGGATTTTGCCTTGAGAAACATACATAGACATGGCCCAGGAGGAAAGTATTAAGTGAGAAGTCCTCTTGCAACAGCAAAGGAGTTTATTTCTAGAAAAATGCAAAGGAGTCAAGCAACTAAGAAAATTCTCAGACATAGAACATAGCTAATTTAGAGGTAGATTAAGGAATAATGTGCCCACACTACATCTGAAATAGTTTCATTTGGTACAGCTAGAATATCAACAACAATTTCTTAAATGACATAATTTGTTTTTTTTTTAAATAACCCTTCCTTCCTACACAGTCAAAGATCTTTTTCTTTGTATAGCTCCATAAACCAAGCCTGGAAAAAAGGTAAATAAAATTAACCCATTAATTTCATCCAAGAATTTTCCTAAACAAATCTCATCTGGGGGTACCTGCATTGTGTGGATGTATCTGTGAAATTAAGTGGAAGCTTACAGTTGAAATGAGGAGTAGAATCTGAATCAGATCATCACCATGGTTGAAAGGTCCTTCTGGATATTGTCTAGTCAAACCCTCTTGCTCAAAACTGAATCAGAGCAGATTGTCCAAGGCCAAATACATAATCACATTGTTAGGTAACAGTTTAGATGTAGTTACCTGAAAGTCTTGGTTGGCAACAGATCAGAATATACAGCTAAAATACATGAACTTTGATAAGAAGTTAAATTCTGAACTTAAAACATGGATGCTGAAAATAGGAATTCGTTCTAGTTTTAATAGCTGCTAAAATCCTTAAACAGAATACATTCAACGAATGTTCGAGAAGTACTAATTAGAAAGCACAAAGTAATTGGTCAATATACTTTCCATTTTAAAATTAGTTTCCATATTAAAATCAGCTTCTAATGTGCCCATGCTTTTGTTTTGCCAGGCCCGTGAGGAAACTTCCAAGCTGCAAGCAGGAGAGAATTCATATTTACTTTCATAGTCAGGCTTCTATACTAGCACTCATAGATTTGCTGACAATTAAGCCACCAAGGAATTCTCACCACAGAATCCAAAAGCTAAATTAATCCATCAGTCCATAAGTTATTCTTCTTAATGGGACCACATGCATATACATTTTCTACGTCAAAACCCAGAGGCTGTGTGTTTCATACCATGTATATCCAGACTATGCCAATAGCAAAAGTTACCTACTTGTGAACAGTCGCCTATAAGTGCCCTGCATGCGCTGTTGAAAATGCAAGCATTAATTACAGCAACTGTTCAATGCAGATGTGTGTTCTCTATAGAGGAGCAGGAAGACAGTGTTTCTAATTTTAAAGATTGGAAATTTGGAGCAATAAACAATACATGCAAGATGTCTGGCCAAATCCTTGAACAGAAGATATTTAATTTAGACAGGACATCCACTTGTGTTACTCAGAAAAAGAGGTTTCCTCCTATGCCAATCCAATTTCTGTACTAACCTCAAGTAATAACGATCATCTGAGATGAGGCTATACAAACAACCTTCCACTCTTTTCCATGAACAGTTTAGGTAGAGTCTAAATAGGAAGGCCTCAAAATAGTCTTGTTTTGAATGTCTCTCATGTCTTGATACAGACAGCTGACTTCATATTCTGCTCAAAGGACACTAATCAGATTTCCACCACAGCATAAAAGCTAAATCAGGTTGGAGTCACTACAAGCTGTTACTATATCCTGGAACACCCAAGTTTACTGTAAATTCAGTCTTTGCCTAAAGGAAAGTAATCACTTTATGGGAAAAACTGAAAAAGGACTGCAAGTGCAGTCATATGAAATCCTGCCACTTAGGAAGAAACAATGGAAACTAGAAATGTAGCTGAAACTATGTTTTTGTACTGTAAGAAAGGGAATTGAATGTTTTTAATTTAGTCTTTTGCATAGTCACCTTTGCTTGTCATCTCCTGCAAAATAAACTCAGCACAACTGGAAAGCCCTTGCCTCCAGTCAGTATTTTCTTCCACTAGTCTCAATTTTACATTCTGTTTTGCAAAAAGCTTCATTTTGTATTTAAAGAGATACAGAATACAGATTTGCATGACATTGCTTTGCTTCTAGCAGTAAAAACAATTGTAATTCATTGTCACACATTACAGCAGGAATATAGTAATTTTATTATTCTATATCAGGTGATGCCTGATTAAAGATTATTTCACCCAGTATATGATTTAAATGTGGGTTTAGTTTAGAAGACTTTGTTCTTGTTTGCATGTTTGTTCAAACAAAACAAGCACATGGCAAACGCTTATCTTTGCAGTATTTGTTCAAGAGAACAATGGTCTTGGAGGTAATGCACTATCAAACTCGTTTATACAGCAGGGAGCAATAAAAAAAGAAAGTAGTTGTTAGAGTCTGATGAGGGAGACAATATGTTGAAATAATGGTTCTTTTGTTTCCTTACTTTCCTGCTAACTCCATTAGGATCTAAACTTCGCTAGCACAGGCTCCTGTAGGTAGCCCAGTGCCAACTACTCGTCTAGCTTTTTAAGGAGACCATGCTATCAGACATATAGAAGAACCAAGTATTTCAAATAAGGATTCAGTCAAATGGATGCTGCTATCCTTATCTGTAGAACTATAGTTAAGACACCGAATAAAGCTGAAATGACTCAGTTTTACTGGAGGTTTAATCCCTTTATAATTAGTTTTCATAATGAGATAGGGGCCTTTTTCTAACTTTGTGCTAGAAGAAAACAAGTAGTTAGTTATTACCCTCTGTAAGTATTGATTTTCTTTTCTTTTTGACATGTTTCCTCACAGCCACAGAGCTATTCTTTCCATTTTAATGAAACCCATTGGTAATTTTATTGTGGCAATGCCATTGTACCACTACACATAAGAGTTTTTCAGCACTTTTGTTCTGAACTTCCTGGGATTTATAAGTCAGTTATAAGCATTTGGTGTTCATTCTCCACATTCCCTAAGGTGACTAATAACTAAGGGATACTGTTTGTGCATGTGCTGAATTTAAGTGCATTCAGAAAGTCTGGAAGGTTCATAATGGACACATATATGAGCATGTTTCCTTTTTGGAACAAAAACAATTAAAGTAGGCTCAAGTTCAGAGGGATCAGAGATCACCCCTTTTTATCTACATATCCAAAACTACATATTAACCATGCAATAAAGACTAAGTATTTTGCTACAGGCAAGTTATTCAGTCATTTAGAAATACTTTGGTCAGTTAGATTAAGGGAATCTAAAGCAGAGTTTGTCCCCTTCAGGATCACAAAGTCATTGTGATACTTTTCTATAATCTTCCTGTAAACAACTGAGCCAAGCTTTTACTTCATTTACACTGTAAGCGTCTGTAAATTGCAGTATTTCCCCTTTCTTCTTTAATACTTTTTTCCACTGCATTTACTTTATTGCCTTATAGTCTCATACTCCATGAGACGGCATGTACTATGTTCTTTATTACCTGCATAATCTAAAGGGCTTGATCTGGATTTCTCTTGCTGTTCTTCTGATCTGAGAGTGTTCTTTGTAAGTATATTTACTATAATACTGTCATCATTATATCCATATGCTGGCAATGCAACTAAACATTCCACATTTCTTACATGTTGCTGAATCCTTTCCTTAAACTTTATTCTAAAGCAGACAGACAGTAATTTATGATAAGGGTACATAGATTTGAGGCCTCTTCATCTATTCTGACTTAATACCTATCCCTCTCGTATTCCCAGGGAACCACAAAGGTAATCACTTCTGAAAAGTGGCCTATAGATTAGATAGTGATATAGTAATACCGTGAGAGAGCTAGAGTAAAAAGACTTTATATACTGGAACATCTGAGTATCGCTCAACCAAAAAAAACCCCATGGTTTTTAATGACTGATACAGTCAGATATTTTTTATTCCCACAATGGATTGAAGTTACTAATGCTGTAGATCTTTTTTCAAGCTTTACCCTGTAAAATGCTGAGTATGTTTTAATAGATGCTAAATAATAGAATGCTATTCTAAAGTCAGATGAAAGTCAGATAACTCACCACTTCACAGAAGTGATTTTTAAGACTGCATTTACCCTAAACTGATACTATGATTCCTGCATTCAGCCTCTGACAGTCAATTAAAAAAATCAAATTAACCCAGTGTACAAGTGAAAATATTTTTTCCTGTTTCTGGAAACTCAGCATGTGACTCAAAAATGCAACGTTTCCTTTACCCATGTGATTACTAAGCACTATGAGCATACTCAGACTCTTCAGTTCCATGTAAAATGAACAGAATGCAAAGCCATACATCACGCTTGGATCCGTATACACAGCAGCCACTGAAAAGCTTTCCAAAACCTAATACCTAAAGACATGTGTTGTTCTTTGCTGCAGATTCTGTGGCAGAATTACAGTTGATCTATACTGCAGTTTTCCTGTCCCCATGCAGCAGTCTGAGTACAGGATTTGAAGCTTAGCTTTACAGCTACTTCTACTTAGCTATGAATTGAAAAATAAGACAGCTGTTTTGTAGCATTTTCCAAAAGAGAATAGGTTCCAAATCAAAGATGCTATAAACTCCCTGCGAAAAGTGAAATATAGTCAAATTACATTTGTATCCAGCCTTTCTATTATAAATCCCATTGGAAATTATAGTTTGCAGATGGGAAGTTAGTATCTTGACGAGACGTGATCTAACTGATCCAGCAAGAGGTTTTAGAGCAACTTAAAAAAAAACCCCTGAAGATTTTATTGCTTTTCTCTTCATTCCAATATTTCTCTTTTACACACATTCAAAGTCATACTCTAATTCATCAAGCAACCATTACTTTACAGGGATGTTTTAATTACTATTGTACAGAAGAAATGCAATGGTTTATTATTAACATTATATTCTCTGAACATACCAAATAATATGTTTGCTAATCATTTAATGAACCCAAACCCAGATAGGGAACCGATCTTTTCGAAGATTGCTTTAGTGCTGTCTTCACAGATTCAGAGGAATCATTTTTTGTCATAGGAGAAATCACTATGAACATCCATTCACAGTAATCAGCCAAGTCATATGCTAGAAGCCCTAGAATCGAGCAGCTGTCAAACAGTTGCATCAAAAATACCTCAGGATCATTCTAAGTGGAAGATCTCAGACCCCTGAAAGAACTACTTTTTTCAGTCTTTTAAATGCCTTTGCTCATGAATACCCTAACTTTCTTTGTTTTGGTACCATCAATGGTAAGAATGACAGCAACAACTTCTCTTCCCTTGACTATGCTCTTCAACTCTCTTAATTTCTCAAACCAGAAACTCAGCTTCAGTAGTTAACCTTTGTCCTTGTATTGCATCTCCAAACTTTCCAAACAAGAATTCCAAGCCCTCATCTACTGTCTCCACTCCTCTACCACATACAGCATTTCAAAAGAGCTAAATATCAACCCATTACATAGCCACCAATGTCAAATATCTCCCTACTATATGCATAGAGAAAAGCCATCACACTAGGAGATGGGATAGGATTCTTTTTCCCTTGAAGTCAGTAACTGTACATGAGGATTACATAAGACAAATTCTGCTGATGAAACCAAAGGACCATCTGCTGATCCCTCACAGGACCCATGAAGTCATAAGTATAAGAAATAAGGTAAGTGTAGAATATAATTCTACAAGCTCCTCCCAGATTCCAGAAATCACTGTCTTGGTGACAATCAGAAGTTTCGCATCAGACTAGAGTATTTAATAATCTTTTATGAACCTACCTTTATAAATTTGTCTATTTGCTATTTTGATCATCATTTTTTTTGATTAATGGTAATGGATTCAAGCCATAAGGTTATTATGATATGTAGCAAGTCAGAAATAGAAAATTTAAATGACTAATCCAAGTTTACTCAAAGTTTTTCATTAGTCTAGCTAATAAATGGTCTTTTGACATCTCTGCTAAATCAACATTTCAACAAGTTGATAAACTACTGCCCCATATTTGTTCATCACTTAGCTTCTCTTGATTATTGCAGCAATTTTTAACAGACTAAATTTGCACAGTATTGGGTGCATTCATTTCGGGGGGCAGGGAAAGCTAGCACATGTTATTCCATGTAACTACTCAAGGTTATAATTACTGTAGCAGGTATGAAACAAAGATATATCCATGATCTTTCCAAGGAGAAAAATTACATCAGGCAGATACAGATAAAGAATGCAGCTCAGAAGCTGTGTAAGACCTCACATATCCTTATTACAGAAAAACAATTGTCTTGTTTTGGTGCAAGAGCATATGAAAGACTAACATGGAGTAATCCATCTGTTAATAGCATACTATTTACAGTTCATTGCAGGAAAAAGTCAGTCTGTGTCAAGCAAAATAGATTTTTCCAAAGTCCAAATAAATTTTGGATTATATGTATATCGTGAAGTGGAAGCTGACAATGTCTTTGCACTTGTCAAGAGTAGGCCTGCATCCTGAAACTCTTCCTCCCAGGGAAAAGATGCAGTCAAATTCTGCAGCAAATCCTGGACTGTGAATACCAGAATTCTGGACCACACACAGGTATAAAATGCTGAAGACAGATTTCTCAACAGGCAATTAATATGCTGTGAAGAACTGGCACATGAACAAACTGAAAAAAAAAATCTTCATCATGCTACAGAAGGGATCATATTTTAGCCTAAACCCTAACAGAAAAATAGGATGCAGGATTTCCATTTTATTTTTTCACAGAATTGACTAATACTTTTATCCTCTGTAACATTGGCAACATAAATGCGGATATTAGCAGTTTCACATATAGCAGTGAAAAATATCCATTAGTGCCCATCACTTGTAACATCAGTTACAATGACTTATGCATACATAACACTTATTATTATGCATCATTATCAGCTGGACTTAAGTTGTCAAACCTTTACCAATTCCCTGAAGACACCACACTGGTGAAGTAAGACGTATCATAGCGTTCTTTCTCATACATTGCGAAGAGGAGAATGTTTCATTAGAACTGTCATTTGGTCCTACTTAAATATTACTTTTTTTTAATTGTGAAGTTTGTATCACTGATTGTGAACAGTCCAAGGGAAATTTTATATTCCTTACATAACTGTCTGAATCTATACAGACAACTAGTAAAATACAACTGTTCTCACTTGGTGGACCACCTCAGTAGACAGGCCTACAGAATCACAGTGTGGTCTTTGGGTAAATGGGGCAGAAGCCAAATGAGCACAGAAGTTATTAGAAACAAAGTCTGCAAGACTAAGTTGCCTGAAGCTTACTTGCAAAATTAAGAACTAATTAACAAGAGGAAGATGAATTAGAACATAAAGAATGTGTCTGTATTCAAGATGGAATGAAAGCATTGGAACCAATAGAACAGGGCAAAAACTTGGAAAGTTGAAAGATTAGTTGGAATATGCAACGAACACTCAGGGGAATGTGGTCCTGGGAACAGGGCACCAGAGCTAGGCTCAGGAGGCTTGATTCCACTGTTAGCCTTAAAGGACCCTAGTTTTAGGAAGCACTGAGTAGCTTCCTAAAGCTGAAGAAGCCGGGCAATTTAAGGTTTGTCTGAGAAGCTGGACAATTTAAGGTAATAGAAAATTACAGACCACAGTGGTTGAATCTGGAAACTCCTTTTTTGCTTATGGGAACAAAATATACCCGAGTTGTTCCAAATTCATTTAATTATAATCTCTCCCCTAGTTCTGCTTCATGGGCCTTTTTCCCCCCCAAGAGATATATTCATTTATTTCCAAAGGTGTCCTGAGAGAAGCAAGAATGTCAACAGCAGTACTACTAAACAAATAATTCACTGAGCTATCCAATCCAACCCTCTACACTCTAATACTTTTAACTGCTGCCAATTTACATCTTTAATATTCAGGGAAAGTATGTTTCCCCTCATAGTTACTCTGTGAGAAGGAAACATTTACTACATAGTTTTTACATTTAGAAAGAAAAAAAAAGGCATAATTCATGACCATTAAACTTTACTTCAGGGTTGCTCAGTTGAATCAGTAGGATTACAGCAGAATAAAATTGGAGTAACTTGACAGTGAATCAAGTTCTCTTTGAAGAAGCAGGGTGGACTTGCCTGAAGAGGGTGAAGAAATAGCACAGACAGTAGGTGAACTTTTGAAACCTTGTGGAAGATTGGTGGCTGTGCTGGAGAAAGGCGTGGGAACTATGGGGGTTTTTTTAATCAAAAAAAAGATTAAGCCAAATATCTCATAGAGACATAGAATCACAGAATGGGTTGGGAGGGACCATCAAAGATGATCCAGTCCAATCCCCCTTCCATGTGCAGGGATATCTTGCACTAATCAGGTTGCTCAAAGCCCCCATCCAACTTGATTTTGAACAATTCCAATGATGGGGTATCCACAACTTCTCCTGAAAACCTGTTCCAGGGTGCCACCATCCTCATCTTAAAAAAATAAAGTCTTCCTTATATCCATTCTAAACCTACCCTCTTTCAGTTTAAAACTGTTGCCCTTTGTCCTGTCAGTACCCACCCTGGTAAAAAGTCTTTCCCTGCCTTATCTTACAAGCCCACTTTACATGTTGAAGGACCACAGTAAAGTCTCCCCTCTCCTCCAGGCTGATCAATCCCAACTGTTTCACCGTTTTTTTCCCCCAAGAGAGGTCCTCCAGTCATTTCCATGGTCCTCCTCTGGACCTGCTCTGACAGGTCCATGTCTGTCTTGTACAGTCATCTGTAACAACATAGTCCTGAGCACTGAGGCAATCAACCCCTTCTGAGCAAAAGAAGCAAGCAAACATCAACTCTTTCCCCTCCAAAGTGGCACAATTAATAGTGGGTCACAGCCTTGGAATGGGTAAGGAGTACCGAGCACCATTGCTTCATGTGGAAAACTCCGTATTCTCCATATTTGGGGCGTAACCTCATTCACACTCTGTAAAGTTTCCATCAGTGTCAAAGCCAGTTCCTGTGAGAACATTAAGGGCAAGATGAGATCCCAAAGAGCTCCAAAAGCTCTGAAAAGACTGAAAAGGCCTATGGGATGGTCCTGGCTGAAAATGAAGAGGTGACTATTAGAATAAGCACTTAAGTTTTGTGGCCCAAATTCAGGGCTTGACCAGTGATAATGCAATCACACATAATTTCAAGCCTATTAAAAGAGGGTTTGGCAACTTGCTCATAATTCTAGGTGCCAGATATGTTGTCACCTTAAAACAAATGCTTGTTCTTTTTAATACTTTGATATTAAGTTTAATTTATAAGTCTTGCTGAAAGTAATGGCCTTGATTAGAAGCAAATGCACTTTCTCTTCTCAAATGTCCATGACAGGATGACAAAACCCTGAGCTGCTCCATAAATTACCTACAATACATCATATGGCAACTCACCTACACAACCATTTAGTGTTCATTTTTCACTAGGTTGGGCCCATCCCTTACATGTTCAATATTGTTTACACTGTTGCAAGTATATCATTTATAGTAACCCCAAGTATGCAAAAAACAAAGCACAGTGCTCAATGCAGGAAGTACTTAGAAGTAGTTAGAGGTCTAAGTAAGTAGTAGCTACTTATTGGTGGTTAGTGGTCACCAGAGCCATCCCATCTCCATTCTAGGATCACCAGCACCTCAGTTACCACTGCAAACACATCAAACCTTTTCAGAAATTAGCTGACTCGTAACCTGCTCATTGTGTACAAATAAACTTCAAACTGAGTTGGCAAAAATGCCTTACATGGTAGGGCAGAACTGTTCACATGCTAACAAAGATACCTATTCTAATATGCCTCAGTCAGCTCCTTCACAGCGGTCCAGGAGACAGATTTTGCTTGCTGTCAGTAGCTTTACCCTTGGTTAAGTGGGGGAATGTCAGAGGCTGAACTTGCTAAGAACTCTTCTCTGCTTCCCTGCTGTCACAACACTATCCAAACTAGCTTTTACCATCCCATACCAGGTTTACTTCAACAAGTAGTTCCTACACCTTGCTCCAGCACAGCCACCAATCCCTCACAAGGTTTCAAAGTTCACCTACTGTCTGTGCTGTTTCTTCATCCTCTTCAGGCAAGTCCACCCTGCTTCTTGCATACTGTCTCCTCCCTCTGCTTCTTCCAGGTCTCTCTCCATCCAGCGCTCCTCTTCTGTACCCCTCAGAGCCATTTAACTGCTTAGCAGGAACCAGCCACAGCTGCACTTTATCCACATCAGCCAACCCACCGCCCCTGAAACCAGCCCACAGCTGTATATTATCAATGTTAATTAACCCACCTTCATTCCTCTGCAATACAATTTCCCCTACTCTTTCCTTTCTCCCTTCACAGAAATTGCTTGGAGACTTAGCTGTAGCCAATGAGCCCAAAGAGTTCCTTTAGGGAAAATTTCACTTGTTTCAAGTACAATCCTCTCTGGGCTAAATGGCAACTTACTTTTTCTGCTCCAAGGTCATAGTCAACAAAGCTAGTATTTCTCTTCCTGAAATGCCTTCTCAGTCTCCAGCAGGCAATATTGGATTCAAGAAACTAAATGAAAGTAGGAAGTTATACATCAAGAACAAGAAGCATATACACAAATATCTGCTGCTCCTCCAAAGCCACTCTCAATTATATATTCTATTATTTAGATTTCAAGGCAGAAACCTATATGGACTCCAAAACTAACAAAAACTCTGGTAATATTAGCATTCTTGTTTTTCATACAAGTAAATCAATCTGGGTTTTACTGGCTTTACTAAAATTTTGATCTCAGCAACTTCCTGGGGCAGAAAGTTCCACAATTTAACCATATTTCATGTGAAGAAATTCACTAGATTAAACTTTTCTACCTATTAAATCTACCTAATATTTCCAACTCCTGTGTTACACAACAGGAAGAATGTGGTTAATAAAAAACCTAATTGGAAAACCCAAGACTTCTCACAGCATCTACCTTTGGCACAGTTCTGTCATCAGCCATTTAAAAAAACTTGGCAGAGAAATATGGAGAATTTCCTACCAACAATGCAAATAGACTTCCTTCTAACTGAAAGCAACTGTTTTGAACAAAATAAAGCAAATTATGACTATTTAAATTACCATCACATCTACTGTGTGCTTTTGTTTCCATTCAGTGAAGATTACTGATCTATGAAATCCTCAGAACTCATAAAGACCAATTCTCAAAAGCAGCACAGCATAATTCTCAGCTTTTGATCACTAATAAACATTCCCCAGTAAAATGAATTTATTTTTGGTGTCGTACTGTGCAACTGTCTGGTAATGTGTCTTATGTACCTGGTAAGTAATAAAATTCTTACCTTACTTCCACATACTTTTATTTTAAAATAAGACACACAAATAATTAATCATGTATTTTACTTTTTATGCAAATTTCCATCCCCTCACTGTTACATTTGGCTAATGCAACCACTTTTTTTTTTTTTTCTTTATATAAGAAATAATTTTGGAAAAGTACTCAGGGCTATAATCAGATATCTTCACAGAACATCTGAGAGAATTTGCATGATTCTAATAACATCTGCACTAATGAATGACTCCCATTGCCCAAACCTGTAAAATCAATTGAAAGTGGCAGGCTCCCTTGTTCAGATTATTGCCATGTGTGTTTAACCTGGGCATTGTCCTTAATGCTCTCCGTATTGACTGTATTGGCAGAGATCCAAAACAAGGCACCTTTCTGAGAAAGGATCAGCTTGCTCTTCTGAGCCTAGTCATTACACAAGTTAAAGCAGCTTTCAGGTATCACGGTGGCTAATGGGGCAAATATATCCACCAGGCCAACCCTTCAACCTGGTCCATATGGACAAACTGGTATATACGAAACCTGGGGAGTGCCTGGTTTGCACTTCAGCATCAGTGCAAAGAGCCCAGGCCAGGGGCAAAGGACATTCACGTTAGGCACGAGCAGAGTCATTTGAATGTTCAGAAGAAATCAGTCCAAAAAAGTCTAGGCTAGAGTATGGCCCAGTGAAGTCTCTTGGGATTCTGCAGTTTCTTCACACTCCCACAAAAATACAAGCCAGCTGAAATATAAATGACCTAACTTTCCCATGAATTACACTATAAGTCAGCTGCAACAAAAGTGACCTTACACCATTAGTTACATTTCTTATGAATTGTGTTGTCCTTGTCAACTGCTTAGATGACTCTTTGCTAGCCTCAAAAGAGGAATATAAATAGAGCAGGGTAGTCACTGCATGCTTCTAATCCACTGCAGCAGCCAGAAACCCTGCTAACTACTTAATAGAGAAACACATAACACAATGTTATAAATATTTCCATTTTCTTCTTTTCTCAGGCACTTTTTTCACCCCAGAGAGTGGAAATAAGACTGAGGAGACTGATCATATGACCCTGGGAGTTACTGAAATGATTGTTCTGATATGAGCAGTCTCTGGTGGGATCCTAATGAACAGTATGCATTGGTGACATTAGGAGCAGTCATTAACTTTTGTCTAGATCATCAGTCTCAGGAAGTGTGTAGCTTGCAGCATGCTTAGTTGTTACTGCTGCTGTTCTCATATATGGGCTGCTATTATATGGGATCTTCCATTTTGGAAGACTTGTGCCTGTCTCAGCTACATCATGTTTAGCAGGGGGAATTTAACAGGAACTTGTAGTATGTTTTAAAAAAGAAATGGTGTTTGACACAGACTTCTGCATCTGTGATTTCAGGTGTATTTTCCGTTATTATCTGTAAAGGGACAATAAACTGAGATTTCATTTCAGGTAATTTTTTCAGCCCACCCTTTTCTTTGACCTCTAAATCCCATGTATTTCCTTTTTCAAAAACAAGACTTTCCAAAAGGCTGGTGTCTAGCTAAAGACTGATAGCCCATACATTAATCAATTCTATGATGTCAAAGATTGGTGCAAGAAGCAAGTATCTGGTTTGAAAGTTCTGCAGCTGACAATATCCACTCATGTTTTAATACCCTTCAGCCACTGAAAAGAGTAAAATTTCCCCACAGTATTGGGGCTTCATTTGTGATGGCAGTCAAAAGTCTGAGTTAGTGTTATTAATGCTGAATCAAAAATGCAACAGCAGTCAAAGCCAAACTGTATTTTGGCTTTGCTCTTTCTCTTCCACCAGTTTCAGAGCTGGATCCAATTTTTGCTTTGTATAAATGTCATGGTTCTGGCATGATCCAGCCAAAGGCAGGTCAGTGGATCAAAACCTCCATTGACCTCACTGGCGCGTGAGTAGTTCCTTAACACATTTAAGAACAAGTCAGGAAAGAATTATGGAAATGTAGATGCTTACAAGCAGCTGAAGTCATTGAAGACACTGAAATTTTGAGCCAAAATAAAAAAATTCCCAGGTCAGAAGAGTACTGACCGGTAGGTTGCATTTTGATACACATGCACTTTAACTCAAGTTTGCTCACTAGCTTCAATTCAATTAAAAAAATCCTGGGTTAACCAGGTAATTTAGCTTTTCTGCTTTTATTGCTATTAACTTACAAACATCAAGTGACATTTGCCCTGGAGATTGCTTTTAAGTTATGTATTGGTAATACATCCTTTCACCCTGTTTCGTAGTGGTTTATTTAATGTAATGGGAATGGGACAGAAGCATTGTCAGTAATCACAGGCTTGTGAAAATAATAATCCCATGTGATGTTCTTTTGAGGCATGAAATCATGTATAATAGGTTAAACAGCTTTTCCCTAGCATCCAGGGGTGAGGGAGCAAGGCAGCAGGCCCCCATCCCTGCAGCACCCAGCCGGGTGGGGTGGCAGGGGGCCCAGCGGCCACCAGCAGGCCACAGGGACAGGCCCAGGGTGAGGCCTGGCCAGAAAGCCATGCTGGCAGAAAAGACATCGCTGGACACGACGCAGCCATGACATTGTGTGGGCTGAGACCAAGGCTTGAGATTAAAGAAGCTCCCAAGCAAGCAGGGAGGCCTCCTGTGAGGCCTCCAAGTAACTCCTCTCAGCCCCAGGGCAGGAGGGACAAGGCCACAGAGCCCTGGAAGGCAGGGGAGATAACATCATTCACTCTCAGCTGTTCATTTTCAGGTTACATCAGTAATAACATTTTTTTTGTAGCTTGCATATGCTGACCTCACTGTCTTCTCTTCTTGCAAAGGCTGCCTCCCAAACACCTGCGTGGTCCCCTGAGTAAGTGGACAAATGATGCGGATTTGCTGTGGGAATGGCGATACCAACACCTCACATGCCACCATGGGGCCAGGGTTTCTACACTGCGCTCACATCTCCTCTGCATCATAGTAAATGAGAAGCAGCTCACATCTGATGGTAGGAGTCTTCCTCCTGGCTGGACTGAAAAAGCTTTGGAAGGAGCTTCTAGAGAAACTTTTACTCTTAATGTCATACTCAGTTTCGATCAAGGATATTTATTGTCTGGGCTGGCTATCAGTGAAACACACCACAGAAGTCATCCATAAAACAATGACTTGGAAACCCTAGTACATGAATCACAAGTGATAACGATCTACCATAAGTGGCAGATTCATTCTCCATGTCAATAAAGTGCATTGCGTAAGTGCAAAATAGAGCTAACTTTAGTTGGATGCTGACCATGCTGTATGGTTGGCTATCTGTAAATTCCACCAAACCCAGTTAAGTATCTATTCCCTTGGCTGTATCCTTGAAGGCTGAAAAAATGCTTCATGAGAGATACCATGAATCATTTTTTTTTTTCACTCCAAGACTTTTTTTTCCTGGGTAGTACATTACAGAAGGGGAAAAAGAAGTGAAGCATTCCATTTATAAGAAATATTTGGAAGACCAAAAACCACATTTTTTCTGTCTAATTGAGTGTCCCCATGAGCTGGAATAGCATATATTCAACAAAGAGAATGCTGCTTCTATTTTTGCTTGTAAACTGGGTGGTCAAATTGGTTAGTGCATTGGCCTTTCTCCTCTGAACACTTTGATTTTAATAATAGCTTTGGGCACAAAAGAATACGAGTATGAAAAATTCATCCTACTTTTCCCAACTTGTGTTATAAAACCTCTGCAGTATTTACTTCAATACACTGGGGAAATTTGGAAACCAAGGGAAAACACCAGTGTGTAACTATTATTGTATAAATTAATTTTACTAATATAATGAAACTTTAAATGAATACTTAGATTGATCGTATGATTTTTGCCATCACTTGTTACAGCTGCTGTAAAACTTCCATCAAGTTTTCCATAAACTAGCAATTCTGTCATTTTTCTCAAGAAAATGTGACCGTTTCTTTTTACTTCTCCTTATATACTTCTTTCCAACCTATCTAGAAGTCAAGATAAAGGTGGATAGATAATATTTTCCATCTGCTGATACGCTATTAATACCAGCAACATTACAAAAGAACCTTAAATGCTGATTGGTATATTTCTGGAGGCCAAAAGTCTGTAAGACCCTGTAATCTGCATTGAGAGTGGAGAAATGCAGTGGTGGTGCTTATGTTTGACTGACATTTTTTTAAAGCCGTTGAGCTAAAATGAAGATTAACCTCTTTAAAGGAGGATGTTAAGACAGTCACCTGCTGAGGTGCAAAAGAAATTCTCCAGACTGCAGAGCACCTATCTCCATCATTGTTCTCAAAGGCATTTGAGCTGAACAGAAAATGTACTAGAGGACCAGGAAGGATCAGATCCAGAAGTGTATTTCTTTGGCTGTTCATAAGAGAATGTAAAATGGCTTGCAATGGGTACACTTCTCTACTTCTTAACATGCTTCTTCCAGAACGTTCTCATCATGACCATCTTTAGGTGACAGTCATCTGCACACTTAACATCCAGAAGAGGAAAACAGGAAACACCTTGTGTGCTGGTCCTCCCTGCTACTGCTTTGAAAGCAAAGGAGTCCAACTCTGATCTCTTACCATGAAGTACGCTGATAGAAAAGTGTATTTTCATTACAATCTATCAATACCATACATTTAGGAAATGCAAAAAACAGTTTGAATTTGTACAATTATCCCACCTCTAACCCAGTGAAATCACAGCTTTCACATTTGTGAGCTTGAAGTGAGATACCCGTTAATGTTAATATTTTCAAGCAACTGCAGTTCTTAACCAACCTCTGTTTCAACTGTCTCTGTTTCAAAAAGTACTATGCAGATGATGCTCTCAGCAACAACAATGCATCATCTATCAAACATACTACTCAAGACTTGTTTTTTTAACTCAACAACCACCAAACATTCAGTATGGGGACACAGAACTCTGCAAAGGGACTTCAAAATAAAGAACACAATATAGAATTCAGAAAAATTGCTTTGAGTATTGTGATAGTTTTGAAGACAACAGTTTTAAAAATACATAATAAAATTAAAAAAACAAAAAAAAAACCAACCCTTATTGCATTACTGCAATGCCTAACTAGGTAGAAATTTGCAGCATTTTCAGAAGTATGGATCACAGCCAACTATTTAAATATGCATGCAGAAAACACCTACAGAAGCAGTATGTTTATTGAACGTATATATCTTCTTCTTATACCCTGGAAGATTTGGGGGTTTTGTTATAGTCTTTTATCACGACAGGTTTTCAATACTGTATATTGTTTTGGAGCAATGGTCTTCAGTAATATGGAAGATAATCACTGCACAGAAACCCATATACTAACTATACAAATTACTGCTTCAGAAGGGATTTATGGATGCCTGCATGGATGCCTATGGATGGATCTCAGGATGCCTACTGTACATAATTTTTATGCAACATGTTGTGAGCACATTTGTTGTCTCCTGTTAGCAATTTTTTTTATTGTGTCAGTCTGGGAGAAGCAGGTCCCAATGTATTCGTTCTTTACCGTAACATTTCATATGCATATACCATAACATTTACATCTTGCAGTAGATTTTATTAAATTCTTCCATTCTACCCATGAAACGCCACACAGTGTGCTGTCTAAACAAGATCCAAACTCATATTTTCAAGTTTTTCATACTCCTTGAAGAAGTATGAGACATTTTAAAATAGATTTTTAAAAGACTATTGGTATATGTATAGTAGGATTCAAGTATTTTCAGTGAGACAATTATTTCCTTCATAATCATCTTTTCATGCAGAGTTAACAGCAGACATTTTATCTAAGTTCTCAGTGTCTACAAATTTGGATTCGTCTGGATACCTTTTATCTACTTCTTTTTTCCTTTTCTTTAAGCTAACCAATCACATAGATTTTTTTAAAAATAGAATTACTGTGAGCAGAAACTTATAATGACTGACATATTTTGGTCTAATTGCACAAGTTCATTTCAGAGAAAAAAGGAATTACTATTATTATTATTTACTGTTTTTAATGCAGTAGAGCCTAATGGCTAAGTACTGATAAAAGAGATACTGTAATTCCCCCATGTACTTTCCATAGCTGCTGATATATTCAGATAATTAGATTTGAAAGACTAGATGAATACTGATCCTTTTCCAGTGTGTCTCTAACTCTGGCACTTTTACAGTCTGAGCAGCAGTATAATTAAAGAGTATTATCACATCTACATACAGTCTTCCAAGTAAATTTTGCCATTATGGTGGTTACTGAAATTAAGACTCAGATCTCAGACTAAAATTATATCCTTCGGTTTTCAGATTTCACTCCAAATCAACAGACATTCAGGGGGAGAATGTGAACAGGGGTATTTTTGCAAAAAGAAGGAAAAAAAAACCCCACAAGATGAGCCATGTGGTGTTTTTAACAGAATTCACTTCATTGTGGTCTCTGGAATCCATGTTACTTAAGCTGCACTCCATTTTATAAATTTTACTTGATTAGCTGTGTTTGTTCTCTTGAATTTAATGTTCTTAAAACTTCTGGAAACCAGGACTATTAATTGTAGCAATCCACAGCATGGTAAAGACATCTGACAGACTCAAATCAGACAGTGATTATATTTAGGAAAATACAGAAGCTGATGCAGATCTAGGTCTTTGCTCTTTCAAGCATTCATTTGACTGTATTCTTGCTTTTTACCAGGGTTTGGGTTTTGTTAATTTTTAATAAAAGCCTCAACTAGTGTAAACCATTGTACTTGATCCTTGATACATCTAAGCAAATGTAGTTTTTTCCTCAGGAAAACCCTCCAGTTTCATTAGTATACTTTTGCAGCATCAGAAATATTTGTGGCCTATTACAGTTCTTTATTTCTATCTCTAAACCATCACCCTACAGCAAAATTGACAGTATTGCATGTTACACAAAACACTGTATCTTTCAGTCTAACAATCTGCCAAATTCACTGGATGTAGCCAGAGCCAGAACCTTTTTCCTTTAATTTTTGTACTTAAATCAAAATTATCTGACCCTGTTTCATAATTATTTCAGATTATATACAGCATGCAGATGGAGAGGATCCAGTGATCAATCACCACAGTTGAAGTACTAAAACAATGCTTATTAATTTGAGTTTCTTATACTTATTTCAGAAAAAGAAAGTTTATATAGTTCATTTATCAGAGTATTTTGCAACAAGTATTACAGCTTTAGTTATTAGAAAGGTGTTTTTAGATATGGACTGCCAGTTCTGCTACTCTGCTAAAGAAAGTACTCCTAAAATATGGTATTTTTGCTAGCAAAATCAAACTGTTGAAACACAGGAAAAACATGGGGAATCTGCAAATACTCTGCCAACATGATTGTCAAATACTGATGTTTCTCCAAAGGTTTGAAAAAGAAGTTTTAACACCCAGATTAATTCCTAAAAAGGGTAAAATTTGCTGGCAGAGCTTTTCACTTTAAAATGAGCTGGTACAAATTAGGCTGTCCAAAAGAGCTGTGATTCACTCACCGCTGACAGGAAAATTCATTGCAACCACTTTATAAATATTATACTCTAAGCAAATATCTCTCTTTAGAGACTCAAGCTTATGGGAATCCACTTATCCAAAATCCCTGCAAAGGTACACAGGCCTCTAAGATGCTGATCCCATAGAATTTCTATAAACCGTGGCCTCTCTTATTAATACTTATCCTTAGAAATTATTCTGTTTGTCAAAACCCTGCAGACTCGAGTCCTCCCAGGTGAGGCCGTTAAGTGTGCAGACTGACTCCAGATAGCCCAAAGCTGAATGAAGCGCTCCTGTTACAATGCTCCATTAGGACTAATAAGATTTCCTTCAAAATTTGACCCAGCTGTTCCTTCAGTTCTATTGGCTCAAAGACCATGACCCTACCACAACTGTATCCAAGATTTTCATCTAGAAATGTCCCAAATGACTAAGCGGCAAACAGTGACATCTCACCATGTACTAAACAGAAGGCAAGGCACCTACGTTTCCAAAGTTGGCTGGGTTAATAGCTTCATGCCTTTGAAAAAGTACACATGCTTCACCTTAAACAAAGTTATGTATTTTTATATAAAGGATACATCGCAGAGTAAACCAAAAAAATAATAATTCATTTAATAAATTAATAAAATTATTGCTACTTCATATAATATTCTGGCATTTTATTTCCCTTTCTTCTTTATCCTTCTCTCTTCAGGTTAATGTTCATGCAAGTGCCAAAGACCCACTTAAAAATCAATGTGTAACTTTGCATGCATTGTTTTACATAGAAGTGAATATTTAGTTTAATTATATTTCTACAGCTCACTCAAATCCAGCCTTTTTCCAGTCATTTGGAATGGGTATGATGTAATGTGACATTGCCTTCAAAATTGGTACCTATTTGAGTTTCTAACAAAACCGCTTATTTGTTCAGTTCTGCTAAAGTACATATCTTTGCCTTCAACACCAGCTGACCAAATACAGGATTCCTAATAAACAGCCCTTTCCAGCTCTGTCTGACAGTATCTGTAGGTAATGACATTATAGGAGTCCAATCAGAAACAGGGATGCTTCAGGTTGGCCTCCCTTAAGCACTTTGTTCGAACGACGCTTGGCTTTGTGTTCTTGCTGGTGGCTGAGACATGCTGAAATGGCCTGTGTGCCTCCAGTGGTTTGTCACGCAGATAAAACTGGTAGGAGTTCCTCTTTGCAGTGACAAGCACACACATAACCCTGTTTTCTACAGTGTGTGTGCATCAAATATTGAGCAGATATACCATTCACAGCCAATTGTACACACACAGTCATGGAGAGGAGTCTCCATAAGGCATACACAGCCTGCTAGCCCAGCTGGAAAACAGCAGCGCATCCCCTTGCAGCTATGTTACAATCCAGTTAAAGGGAAGGGGGAAATAAGGTAGTCTCTTACATACATGATGGAGATAGATAAGCTTCCTTCAGTTATTTTTGACTGACTAAGCTGAGGTGTTTGTATGAGGTAATTAAATGTAACATAACTTCCTAGGACTTAAAGTGAAGTTGTGCCAGAGGAATTATCTGTGTCCCTACTCACTGTCTATATATATGCATATGCAGTCCCTTGATGTACCCCCTAAGAACAGTACACTTGGTTTCTAAGCCAGTCAACATATTTCAGATTTAAGCAGCTGTGTGCTAAAAACCTTCCACTGTCATTCTGCATCTTTCATGTTACTGAAACTGTCAGACAAAAATTGCATTCTCCTGCTGCTCTTTTGTCATCTTCACTCTCCTCATCTCAGAGCAGCAGGAGAATGCAAAGACCTGTGCTAATGTTAATCGTAGAGGAGAAATACAACAGCATTTTTCATATATATATATGGCTGTGCATTTAACAGGCTTTTCTGACCATTAATCTGACCAAAAACAGGTTTATCCTTTAGAACATGATGAAAATGAGATTAGACCGTGTGCTTTCATGTAGATACCTACACTCTGAAGGATTCAGACAGAATTCAGGTACCTCTGAATTGCAAATGTGGAGTAATTCCAGCTACACTGCTGACGCCTGTGCAGGTTCCTAAAAAAAGCCACTAATGTGCCTGGTAGCCTCGTGTATATGTATGTACTTACAGGTAACTCTACAAAGGCACATTTTCTCCAGCCCCATGTTTCAAGTTCTCTCCAGCCCCGCAGTCAGGTCATTGCATTAGTCAGGCTCTATGCATAAGGCCCTACAACAAGGTACATCTCTCAAAGCCAAGTACAGCATCACATTTCACAATGAGCTCTAAACAGATTGGTGCCTATATGCTACCTGTGACCACCTGGGATCCAGAAACATGACATTTTCCACCTCCATTCCCTGAGTGTTTTGGTTCAGTTGGTGTTGACAAAATATGCCAGTTATGCACCTTTACTGTTTGTCTCTTTTCCAAATGCTCTGATGAGAGTTACCTAAAGACAAGGTAGTAGCTTCAGTGTTCCAGAGACTAGTATTGTCTGGCTCTCCGTATCTCGTATTTCCCACTATGCAGATAATCTGGTTTTCTTAGAGCTATTTTCATAGAGCTATTTTGGGGTCTCAGCTCATTCTTGCAAAGTTCTGTTAGAGTAGCAGAAACACAGGTTCTTTAACTACAATTAAATAGCTTGTGCTATATCCTGAAGTACTTCTCAGTATGAAGATAACACTGCATGGTCTTAGGTATGTCTAAGCACCTATAGAGCTTCACTCTTCTCCTATTCAGAAGCAATGGCAGTCTCTAATTGCCATTATCCTCTCAACACACCCATGAAGTAAAAAAATGCACCCAAAAAAAGGAAGTTCCTCTTGGAACTCAGACAGACACTGCAAATTCAGGTCAAGATCTTTCATTCTCTGGGAATGAAGTCATGAAATACCCTCATGTCTTTGATGATTAAGGCTTGGAACAAAATAATGTCCAGTATTGCAGCATTAACTACACGTTGTCTTCCGACCTCACAAAATTCATACCTCACACCATGTTCCAAAAGATCTAAACAATGTATTGGAGCAGGTAGACATCTGCTACTACAATCCACAGATGACATTTAGGTAGGCAGAGACACCACCTATACCAGCCAAAGAAAGGGATGATGTTAAATCTCATTCCACAAGGTAGAAAATCATGATCTGTCAGGCAGAGAGGTTCTTGGCCAGAATTGACCTGCAGAAGTTACTAAGCCAGATCATCCTGAAATGCAGACTCTTCCAAACTCAAAAAGCTCTGTAAAGACTAAGTAAAGCCTATTTTCCAATCTCCACTTAGCCTTACCAGGATTGCAGGTTCAATCCAGGATTCAATCAAGCATTGCTGAATTTTGCACCATAAACTGGGAGAGGAGTGGCGGGAGAGCAGCCCTGCAGGAAGGGCTCTGGGGGTGCTGGTTGACTGCAGGCTCAACAGCAGTCAGCAGTGTGCCCTGGCAGCCAAGAGGGGAAACTGCATCCTGGGGTGCATTAAATACAGCATAAGCAGCCCATCCAAAGGTGATTATACCCGTGATCACCCCACTGATTATCCTGCTGATAATCCTGCTGATTATTCCTTTGCTTTCTTTTTTTCAAAGGAGCCCCACAAGGTAAATGCATGCTGAAGTAACACATCCTGAAATAATTCGCTATAGCTGTAGGAAGTCACAGTAGGTAAATGCAATCTGTAAATCAGGATCCACAATTTAAAAAGGATATTAAGGTACTTGAATTCTCTTCAGAGGAGTGTACAAAGCTGGGGAAGGTGCTGGAAGGTGTGTCCTCTGAGGAGCAGCAGAGCACTCTAGTTTGAAGAGGAGAAGGCTGAAGGGTGACCACCACTTTCTACAGCATCCTGAGGGGCTGGGGAGAGGGAGGTGATCTCTTCTCCCTGGGAGCCAGTGCCAGGACACCTGGGAACGGCTCAAAATTCAAAATTGAGACAAGAAAACATTTCTTTACCAAGAGATCGGTCAAACCCTAGAACAGGGTTCCTAAAGGGGTGATTGATGCCCCACACCTGTCAGTGTTTAAGACGCATTTGGACAACACCCTTAACACTATGCTTTAACTTTAGTTAACCCTAAAGAGGCCAGGTATTGGACTAGACGGTTGTTGTCGGTCCCTTCCAGCTGAACCATTCTCTTCTTTTTCATATTTTCTTTTTTTCTTTTTTCTTTTCTTTTCTCTTCCCTTTGCTTTGCTTCTCCACTCCCCTCTCAGTTTATCTTCCTACCTCCTCCTTTCCCGAAGAACACGTGCTGAGGAAATCTCTGTGGACATTTCTTCCCAGCCCTGCACTAAGCAGAAGGGATTGAAGGGGCAGTCGTGTCCCAGCCTGGCAATTGCCTCTGTCATATTGAGAGTAGAAGGTATGTACATTCTGATAGGCATGAGAGCTGTGGATCATCTCAAGATAATTTGACTATCTGAACAAATTTCTAAAAACCATGAGTGAAGCGCAGGTTTTTGGAAGTCTTCTGTGTTAATCCAGTTTTGCTGCATTTCCACAGGATGGCAAACCCAACATTACTGACCCTGTTGAGGCTCAGAGACCAGGCCATCAGTATGAAGCAGGACATGTTCCTGAACGGTTGAAAATCTCTGGAAGTGAGCAATACCTTTTCAATTCCCTGTGGACTATTTTTTTTCTTCATGTACTCATTTTTGGAAATAGTTAAGAGATGTTTTCCCTGGAAAAGCATACTAAAACACAAGAGACTGACAACAACAGTACACTCTCAGACCGAAGATTCTGAGGCCCCGAGGAGCCCTGGCCAGGGGCTGTGCTCAGTGCTACCGAGGAAAAGCAGCAACCCGCGGGGGCCACGCTGGGGGCCCCCTGGGAGCCTCGAAAGCTTCCTCCCCCCGCATGCGGGGCACGAGGCCACCTTCGTGGGGCACCAGCAGCAGGCACCTGGCCAGAATGGCCCAAAGAAGCCCTGGCCAGGGGCCCTGCTGGGTGCTGCAGAGGCAGGCAAAAAACCCCGGGCAGGGACACTTGCTCGCCCACCGCGGGGGAAAAAAAGCCTTCCTCCCCCCAGCTGCGGGGCACGAGAGGCCACCTTCGTGGGGCACCAGCAGCAGGCGGTGACCTGGCCCGAGGGACCGCAGGAGCCCTGACAAGCGGTCGCGCTCAGTGCTGCAGAGGAAGGCAAAAAACCCCCGGGGGCCAGTGCCAATGTGCCCCGGGGGAAAATTCCTTCCTGACCCCAGGCAGCGCTGGCGATCGGCTGTTCCCTGAGCACGTGAGCGGGACCGGCCTCCTCGTCCCACGGGCCGGGCACGCCTCCCGGGAGATGCCCCAGCCCTCTTCTCCCTCAGCCCGGAGCCACCTCAGGGGCTTCCAAGAGTGACCAAACACCCCTGGCCTGATCGACCTGGGGGGACAAGAATCCTTCCTGTGCCTGGCAGGGCACCAGTGGGTGCTCCAAAGCTCTGGGACCCCTGGCAATATCTCTGCATCCCATAACTCACGGCCACCGCCCCTGGCTCCACAGGGATGAAGTCGGTGAGCTCTGCAGCGCTCCTCAAGAAGGCATTCCCTTGGTGGTGCCATGGCTGTCCAGCTGAAAAAGCCCAATAGCCTTGATCACCTCCAGGTGCTGGTGGTTCTTCTCATCCCCTGAGGGGTTTGTGTCTGCTCCCTGAAGGCTCAAGCGAGATTTCCATCCATCAGATGAACTTGGAACATAGCCTTGTCACAGCTGCCCTTGAAGCGGAGAAGCTCCAGCAACTTCATATCCAGTGTCCCCCGGCCTTCCTCCCTCAGCCCCCGGGGAATCCCACCGGCCCCTCCAGGCCTTCCTCTCGGGTGTCTTCAGGCCGGTGCCAGGCCAGCTCTGGACAGGGGACACAGGACGAAGCCCCTTTTGTACTCCCCCGGGGCACTGTGACTGCTGCGTTGCCAGGTGATGGCACTGTGACACGGGGGTGACCAGGGGTGACGCAGCCCCCCAGGCGCAGGATTTTCTCACCACTCCTTACCGATGCACCAAGGGACATTTGTTCCTGCCCTGCTTGTGGGGAGGTCATTCTCTTGGGAAAACGTACAAAACTTGTTTTGTTCCTTGATCACACTTCAAATGGTCAATCCCTGGGACAGGCTTCCTGGCGAGCACTGCTCCCTCAGAGCAGACGTCCGTGGCCTAGCGGTCTTGTCTCCAAAGTGGCCAACCATAAACATTATGACAAGGAGAGCCTTCTGTTCCCGGCATTCACCACCGGTTGAAAAACGACAATGAGATGGTTTTGCAGAGCTGGCTCCTGCCAAGGCTTGCGATGGGCAAGAGAGCCAGAGCGCCAGGGCACGGGGGTGCCTCGGGGGTGCGAGGGCAGCGGGCAAGAACCTGGCCGAAAGGGCCCCGAGGAGCCCTGGCCAGGGGCTGTGCTCAGCGCTACCGAGGAAAAGCAGCAACCCGCGGGGGCCACGCTGGGGGCCCCCTGGGAGCCTCGAAAGCTTCCTCCCCCCGCATGCGGGGCACGAGGCCACCTTCGTGGGGCACCAGCAGCAGGCACCTGGCCAGAATGGCCCAAAGGAGCCCTGGCCAGGGGCCCTGCTGGGTGCTGCAGAGGCAGGCAAAAAACCCCGGGCAGGGACACTTGCTCGCCCACCGCGGGGGAAAAAAAGCCTTCCTCCCCCCAGCTGCGGGGCACGAGAGGCCACCTTCGTGGGGCACCAGCAGCAGGCGGTGACCTGGCCCGAGGGACCGCAGGAGCCCTGACAAGCGGTCGCGCTCAGTGCTGCAGAGGAAGGCAAAAAACCCCCGGGGGCCAGTGCCAATGTGCCCCGGGGGAAAATTCCTTCCTGACCCCAGGCAGCGCTGGCGATCGGCTGTTCCCTGAGCACGTGAGCAGGACCGGCCTCCTCGTCCCACGGGCCGGGCACACCTCCCGGGAGATGCCCCAGCCCTCTTCTCCCTCAGCCCGGAGCCACCTCAGGGGCTTCCAAGAGTGACCAAACACCCCTGGCCTGATCGACCTGGGGGGACAAGAATCCTTCCTGTGCCTGGCAGGGCACCAGTGGGTGCTCCAAAGCTCTGGGACCCCTGGCAATATCTCTGCATCCCATAACTCACGGCCACCGCCCCTGGCTCCACAGGGATGAAGTCGGTGAGCTCTGCAGCGCTCCTCAAGAAGGCATTCCTTTGGTGGTGCCATGGCTGTCCAGCTGAAAAAGCCCGATAGCCTTGAGCACCTCCAGGTGCTGGTGGTTCTTCTCATCCCCTGAGGGGCTTGTGTCTGCTCCCTGAACGCTCAAGCGAGATTTCCATCCATCAGATGAACTTGGAACATAGCCTTGTCACAGCTGCCCTTGAAGTGGAGAAGCTCCAGCAACTTCATATCCAGTGTCCCCCGGCCTTCCTCCCTCAGCCCCCGGGGAAACCCACCGGCCCCTCCAGGCCTTCCTCTCGGGTGTCTTCAGGCCGGTGCCAGGCCAGCTCTGGACAGGGGACACAGGACGAAGCCCCTTTTGTACTCCCCCGGGGCACTGTGACTGCTGCGTTGCCAGGTGATGGCACTGTGACACGGGGGTGACCAGGGGTGACGCAGCCCCCCAGGCGCAGGATTTTCTCACCACTCCTTACCGATGCACCAAGGGACATTTGTTCCTGCCCTGCTTGTGGGGAGGTCATTCTCTTGGGAAAACGTACAAAACTTGTTTTGTTCCTTGATCACACTTCAAATGGTCAATCCCTGGGACAGGCTTCCTGGCGAGCACTGCTCCCTCAGAGCAGACGTCCGTGGCCTAGCGGTCTTGTCTCCAAAGTGGCCAACCATAAACATTATGACAAGGAGAGCCTTCTGTTCCCGGCATTCACCACCGGTTGAAAAACAACAATGAGATGGTTTTGCAGAGCTGGCTCCTGCCAAGGCTTGCGATGGGCAAGAGAGCCAGAGCGCCAGGGCACGGGGGTGCCTCGGGGGTGCGAGGGCAGCGGGCAAGAACCTGGCCGAAAGGGCCCCGAGGAGCCCTGGCCAGGGGCTGTGCTCAGTGCTACCGAGGAAAAGCAGCAACCCGCGGGGGCCACGCTGGGGGCCCCCTGGGAGCCTCGAAAGCTTCCTCCCCCCGCATGCGGGGCACGAGGCCACCTTCGTGGGGCACCAGCAGCAGGCACCTGGCCAGAATGGCCCAAAGGAGCCCTGGCCAGGGGCCCTGCTGGGTGCTGCAGAGGCAGGCAAAAAACCCCGGGCAGGGACACTTGCTCGCCCACCGCGGGGGAAAAAAAGCCTTCCTCCCCCCAGCTGCGGGGCACGAGAGGCCACCTTCGTGGGGCACCAGCAGCAGGCGGTGACCTGGCCCGAGGGACCGCAGGAGCCCTGACAAGCGGTCGCGCTCAGTGCTGCAGAGGAAGGCAAAAAACCCCCGGGGGCCAGTGCCAATGTGCCCCGGGGGAAAATTCCTTCCTGACCCCAGGCAGCGCTGGCGATCGGCTGTTCCCTGAGCACGTGAGCGGGACCGGCCTCCTCGTCCCACGGGCCGGGCACGCCTCCCGGGAGATGCCCCAGCCCTCTTCTCCCTCAGCCCGGAGCCACCTCAGGGGCTTCCAAGAGTGACCAAACACCCCTGGCCTGATCGACCTGGGGGGACAAGAATCCTTCCTGTGCCTGGCAGGGCACCAGTGGGTGCTCCAAAGCTCTGGGACCCCTGGCAATATCTCTGCATCCCATAACTCACGGCCACCGCCCCTGGCTCCACAGGGATGAAGTCGGTGAGCTCTGCAGCGCTCCTCAAGAAGGCATTCCCTTGGTGGTGCCATGGCTGTCCAGCTGAAAAAGCCCAATAGCCTTGAGCACCTCCAGGTGCTGGTGGTTCTTCTCATCCCCTGAGGGGCTTGTGTCTGCTCCCTGAAGGCTCAAGCGAGATTTCCATCCATCAGATGAACTTGGAACATAGCCTTGTCACAGCTGCCCTTGAAGCGGAGAAGCTCCAGCAACTTCATATCCAGTGTCCCCCGGCCTTCCTCCCTCAGCCCCCGGGGAAACCCACCGGCCCCTCCAGGCCTTCCTCTCGGGTGTCTTCAGGCCGGTGCCAGGCCAGCTCTGGACAGGGGACACAGGACGAAGCCCCTTTTGTACTCCCCCGGGGCACTGTGACTGCTGCGTTGCCAGGTGATGGCACTGTGACACGGGGGTGACCAGGGGTGACGCAGCCCCCCAGGCGCAGGATTTTCTCACCACTCCTTACCGATGCACCAAGGGACATTTGTTCCTGCCCTGCTTGTGGGGAGGTCATTCTCTTGGGAAAACGTACAAAATTTGTTTTGTTCCTTGATCACACTTCAAATGGTCAATCCCTGGGACAGGCTTCCTGGCGAGCACTGCTCCCTCAGAGCAGACGTCCGTGGCCTAGCGGTCTTGTCTCCAAAGTGGCCAACCATAAACATTATGACAAGGAGAGCCTTCTGTTCCCGGCATTCACCACCGGTTGAAAAACAACAATGAGATGGTTTTGCAGAGCTGGCTCCTGCCAAGGCTTGCGATGGGCAAGAGAGCCAGAGCGCCAGGGCACGGGGGTGCCTCGGGGGTGCGAGGGCAGCGGGCAAGAACCTGGCCGAAAGGGCCCCAAGGAGCCCTGGCCAGGGGCTGTGCTCAGCGCTACCGAGGAAAAGCAGCAACCCGCCGGGGCCACGCTGGGGGCCCCCTGGGAGCCTCGAAAGCTTCCTCCCCCCGCATGCGGGGCACGAGGCCACCTTCGTGGGGCACCAGCAGCAGGCACCTGGCCAGAATGGCCCAAAGGAGCCCTGGCCAGGGGCCCTGCTGGGTGCTGCAGAGGCAGGCAAAAAACCCCGGGCAGGGACACTTGCTCGCCCACCGCGGGGGAAAAAAAGCCTTCCTCCCCCCAGCTGCGGGGCACGAGAGGCCACCTTCGTGGGGCACCAGCAGCAGGCGGTGACCTGGCCCGAGGGACCGCAGGAGCCCTGACAAGCGGTCGCGCTCAGTGCTGCAGAGGAAGGCAAAAAACCCCCGGGGGCCAGTGCCAATGTGCCCCGGGGGAAAATTCCTTCCTGACCCCAGGCAGCGCTGGCGATCGGCTGTTCCCTGAGCACGTGAGCAGGACCGGCCTCCTCGTCCCACGGGCCGGGCACACCTCCCGGGAGATGCCCCAGCCCTCTTCTCCCTCAGCCCGGAGCCACCTCAGGGGCTTCCAAGAGTGACCAAACACCCCTGGCCTGATCGACCTGGGGGGACAAGAATCCTTCCTGTGCCTGGCAGGGCACCAGTGGGTGCTCCAAAGCTCTGGGACCCCTGGCAATATCTCTGCATCCCATAACTCACGGCCACCGCCCCTGGCTCCACAGGGATGAAGTCGGTGAGCTCTGCAGCGCTCCTCAAGAAGGCATTCCTTTGGTGGTGCCATGGCTGTCCAGCTGAAAAAGCCCGATAGCCTTGAGCACCTCCAGGTGCTGGTGGTTCTTCTCATCCCCTGAGGGGCTTGTGTCTGCTCCCTGAAGGCTCAAGCGAGATTTCCATCCATCAGATGAACTTGGAACATAGCCTTGTCACAGCTGCCCTTGAAGCGGAGAAGCTCCAGCAACTTCATATCCAGTGTCCCCCGGCCTTCCTCCCTCAGCCCCCGGGGAATCCCACCGGCCCCTCCAGGCCTTCCTCTCGGGTGTCTTCAGGCCGGTGCCAGGCCAGCTCTGGACAGGGGACACAGGACGAAGCCCCTTTTGTACTCCCCCGGGGCACTGTGACTGCTGCGTTGCCAGGTGATGGCACTGTGACACGGGGGTGACCAGGGGTGACGCAGCCCCCCAGGCGCAGGATTTTCTCACCACTCCTTACCGATGCACCAAGGGACATTTGTTCCTGCCCTGCTTGTGGGGAGGTCATTCTCTTGGGAAAACGTACAAAACTTGTTTTGTTCCTTGATCACACTTCAAATGGTCAATCCCTGGGACAGGCTTCCTGGCGAGCACTGCTCCCTCAGAGCAGACGTCCGTGGCCTAGCGGTCTTGTCTCCAAAGTGGCCAACCATAAACATTATGACAAGGAGAGCCTTCTGTTCCCGGCATTCACCACCGGTTGAAAAACGACAATGAGATGGTTTTGCAGAGCTGGCTCCTGCCAAGGCTTGCGATGGGCAAGAGAGCCAGAGCGCCAGGGCACGGGGGTGCCTCGGGGGTGCGAGGGCAGCGGGCAAGAACCTGGCCGAAAGGGCCCCGAGGAGCCCTGGCCAGGGGCTGTGCTCAGTGCTACCGAGGAAAAGCAGCAACCCGCGGGGGCCACGCTGGGGGCCCCCTGGGAGCCTCGAAAGCTTCCTCCCCCCGCATGCGGGGCACGAGGCCACCTTCGTGGGGCACCAGCAGCAGGCACCTGGCCAGAATGGCCCAAAGGAGCCATGGCCAGGGGCCCTGCTGGGTGCTGCAGAGGCAGGCAAAAAACCCCGGGCAGGGACACTTGCTCGCCCACCGCGGGGGAAAAAAAGCCTTCCTCCCCCCAGCTGCGGGGCACGAGAGGCCACCTTCGTGGGGCACCAGCAGCAGGCGGTGACCTGGCCCGAGGGACCGCAGGAGCCCTGACAAGCGGTCGCGCTCAGTGCTGCAGAGGAAGGCAAAAAACCCCCGGGGGCCAGTGCCAATGTGCCCCGGGGGAAAATTCCTTCCTGACCCCAGGCAGCGCTGGCGATCGGCTGTTCCCTGAGCACGTGAGCGGGACCGGCCTCCTCGTCCCACGGGCCGGGCACGCCTCCCGGGAGATGCCCCAGCCCTCTTCTCCCTCAGCCCGGAGCCACCTCAGGGGCTTCCAAGAGTGACCAAACACCCCTGGCCTGATCGACCTGGGGGGACAAGAATCCTTCCCGTGCCTGGCAGGGCACCAGTGGGTGCTCCAAAGCTCTGGGACCCCTGGCAATATCTCTGCATCCCATAACTCACGGCCACCGCCCCTGGCTCCACAGGGATGAAGTCGGTGAGCTCTGCAGCGCTCCTCAAGAAGGCATTCCCTTGGTGGTGCCATGGCTGTCCAGCTGAAAAAGCCCGATAGCCTTGAGCACCTCCAGGTGCTGGTGGTTCTTCTCATCCCCTGAGGGGCTTGTGTCTGCTCCCTGAACGCTCAAGCGAGATTTCCATCCATCAGATGAACTTGGAACATAGCCTTGTCACAGCTGCCCTTGAAGCGGAGAAGCTCCAGCAACTTCATATCCAGTGTCCCCCGGCCTTCCTCCCTCAGCCCCCGGGGAATCCCACCGGCCCCTCCAGGCCTTCCTCTCGGGTGTCTTCAGGCCGGTGCCAGGCCAGCTCTGGACAGGGGACACAGGACGAAGCCCCTTTTGTACTCCCCCGGGGCACTGTGACTGCTGCGTTGCCAGGTGATGGCACTGTGACACGGGGGTGACCAGGGGTGACGCAGCCCCCCAGGCGCAGGATTTTCTCACCACTCCTTACCGATGCACCAAGGGACATTTGTTCCTGCCCTGCTTGTGGGGAGGTCATTCTCTTGGGAAAACGTACAAAACTTGTTTTGTTCCTTGATCACACTTCAAATGGTCAATCCCTGGGACAGGCTTCCTGGCGAGCACTGCTCCCTCAGAGCAGACGTCCGTGGCCTAGCGGTCTTGTCTCCAAAGTGGCCAACCATAAACATTATGACAAGGAGAGCCTTCTGTTCCCGGCATTCACCACCGGTTGAAAAACGACAATGAGATGGTTTTGCAGAGCTGGCTCCTGCCAAGGCTTGCGATGGGCAAGAGAGCCAGAGCGCCAGGGCACGGGGGTGCCTCGGGGGTGCGAGGGCAGCGGGCAAGAACCTGGCCGAAAGGGCCCCGAGGAGCCCTGCCAGGGGCTGTGCTCAGCGCTACCGAGGAAAAGCAGCAACCCGCGGGGGCCACGCTGGGGGCCCCCTGGGAGCCTCGAAAGCTTCCTCCCCCCGCATGCGGGGCACGAGGCCACCTTCGTGGGGCACCAGCAGCAGGCACCTGGCCAGAATGGCCCAAAGGAGCCCTGGCCAGGGGCCCTGCGCGGTGCTGCAGAGGCAGGCAAAAAACCCCGGGCAGGGACACTTGCTCGCCCACCGCGGGGGAAAAAAAGCCTTCCTCCCCCCAGCTGCGGGGCACGAGAGGCCACCTTCGTGGGGCACCAGCAGCAGGCGGTGACCTGGCCCGAGGGACCGCAGGAGCCCTGACAAGCGGTCGCGCTCAGTGCTGCAGAGGAAGGCAAAAAACCCCCGGGGGCCAGTGCCAATGTGCCCCGGGGGAAAATTCCTTCCTGACCCCAGGCAGCGCTGGCGATCGGCTGTTCCCTGAGCACGTGAGCGGGACCGGCCTCCTCGTCCCACGGGCCGGGCACGCCTCCCGGGAGATGCCCCAGCCCTCTTCTCCCTCAGCCCGGAGCCACCTCAGGGGCTTCCAAGAGTGACCAAACACCCCTGGCCTGATCGACCTGGGGGGACAAGAATCCTTCCTGTGCCTGGCAGGGCACCAGTGGGTGCTCCAAAGCTCTGGGACCCCTGGCAATATCTCTGCATCCCATAACTCACGGCCACCGCCCCTGGCTCCACAGGGATGAAGTCGGTGAGCTCTGCAGCGCTCCTCAAGAAGGCATTCCCTTGGTGGTGCCATGGCTGTCCAGCTGAAAAAGCCCGATAGCCTTGAGCACCTCCAGGTGCTGGTGGTTCTTCTCATCCCCTGAGGGGCTTGTGTCTGCTCCCTGAAGGCTCAAGCGAGATTTCCATCCATCAGATGAACTTGGAACATAGCCTTGTCACAGCTGCCCTTGAAGCGGAGAAGCTCCAGCAACTTCATATCCAGTGTCCCCCGGCCTTCCTCCCTCAGCCCCCGGGGAATCCCACCGGCCCCTCCAGGCCTTCCTCTCGGGTGTCTTCAGGCCGGTGCCAGGCCAGCTCTGGACAGGGGACACAGGACGAAGCCCCTTTTGTACTCCCCCGGGGCACTGTGACTGCTGCGTTGCCAGGTGATGGCACTGTGACACGGGGGTGACCAGGGGTGACGCAGCCCCCCAGGCGCAGGATTTTCTCACCACTCCTTACCGATGCACCAAGGGACATTTGTTCCTGCCCTGCTTGTGGGGAGGTCATTCTCTTGGGAAAACGTACAAAACTTGTTTTGTTCCTTGATCACACTTCAAATGGTCAATCCCTGGGACAGGCTTCCTGGCGAGCACTGCTCCCTCAGAGCAGACGTCCGTGGCCTAGCGGTCTTGTCTCCAAAGTGGCCAACCATAAACATTATGACAAGGAGAGCCTTCTGTTCCCGGCATTCACCACCGGTTGAAAAACGACAATGAGATGGTTTTGCAGAGCTGGCTCCTGCCAAGGCTTGCGATGGGCAAGAGAGCCAGAGCGCCAGGGCACGGGGGTGCCTCGGGGGTGCGAGGGCAGCGGGCAAGAACCTGGCCGAAAGGGCCCCAAGGAGCCCTGGCCAGGGGCTGTGCTCAGCGCTACCGAGGAAAAGCAGCAACCCGCGGGGGCCACGCTGGGGGCCCCCTGGGAGCCTCGAAAGCTTCCTCCCCCCGCATGCGGGGCACGAGGCCACCTTCGTGGGGCACCAGCAGCAGGCACCTGGCCAGAATGGCCCAAAGGAGCCCTGGCCAGGGGCCCTGCTGGGTGCTGCAGAGGCAGGCAAAAAACCCCGGGCAGGGACACTTGCTCGCCCACCGCGGGGGAAAAAAAGCCTTCCTCCCCCCAGCTGCGGGGCACGAGAGGCCACCTTCGTGGGGCACCAGCAGCAGGCGGTGACCTGGCCCGAGGGACCGCAGGAGCCCTGACAAGCGGTCGCGCTCAGTGCTGCAGAGGAAGGCAAAAAACCCCCGGGGGCCAGTGCCAATGTGCCCCGGGGGAAAATTCCTTCCTGACCCCAGGCAGCGCTGGCGATCGGCTGTTCCCTGAGCACGTGAGCGGGACCGGCCTCCTCGTCCCACGGGCCGGGCACGCCTCCCGGGAGATGCCCCAGCCCTCTTCTCCCTCAGCCCGGAGCCACCTCAGGGGCTTCCAAGAGTGACCAAACACCCCTGGCCTGATCGACCTGGGGGGACAAGAATCCTTCCTGTGCCTGGCAGGGCACCAGTGGGTGCTCCAAAGCTCTGGGACCCCTGGCAATATCTCTGCATCCCATAACTCACGGCCACCGCCCCTGGCTCCACAGGGATGAAGTCGGTGAGCTCTGCAGCGCTCCTCAAGAAGGCATTCCTTTGGTGGTGCCATGGCTGTCCAGCTGAAAAAGCCCGATAGCCTTGAGCACCTCCAGGTGCTGGTGGTTCTTCTCATCCCCTGAGGGGCTTGTGTCTGCTCCCTGAACGCTCAAGCGAGATTTCCATCCATCAGATGAACTTGGAACATAGCCTTGTCACAGCTGCCCTTGAAGCGGAGAAGCTCCAGCAACTTCATATCCAGTGTCCCCCGGCCTTCCTCCCTCAGCCCCCGGGGAATCCCACCGGCCCCTCCAGGCCTTCCTCTCGGGTGTCTTCAGGCCGGTGCCAGGCCAGCTCTGGACAGGGGACACAGGACGAAGCCCCTTTTGTACTCCCCCGGGGCACTGTGACTGCTGCATTGCCAGGTGATGGCACTGTGACATGGGGGTGACACAGTCCCCCAGTTGCCACCTCATCCCCCGCCCAGCACCCCTGGGAGGAAGGGCTTTGGGGTGCCGGCCCCGAGGCAGCCCCTGTGCCCAGCAGGCCTGGGCGCTGTCCCTGCCCTTGGTGGCCATGCACGGGGCACAGCTGCTGGGAGTCCCTCTCCATCCATCTGGACAGCCAGACTCTGCAAAGGGCATTTATGCCAGTCGCGTTCCTTTGGATGGGGGATGTGAGAGGGGATAGACGGGCTTGTGGTTCCCTCTGCATGGACTCTGCAGAGATGCAGAGAGCACACGCAGGATTTCCTCACCACTCCTTACCAATGCACCAGGGGACGTTTGCTCATGCCCTGCTTGTGGTGGGGTTGTCCTCTTTGGAAGAAGTCGTAGGGTTGGTTTTTTGTGTTAGTGACCATCTTTTTCCCTGCAATTCAGTAGCTCTTCTCCTGCTTTGGCTTTCACCTTTGGTATCTGGAAAGTGACGGCAGCCCTCTCAGCCTTTTTTTTGCTCCAGCTAGTCTTTGACATCTTTTTTCAGCTCTTTGCTATAACTCTTACACCGCTTGGAAATGCACACTCTCCCAGTTGTTCCTGAATGCAAAAATCCCAGAACTCATAGTAATTAAGCAGCGTCAGCTAGCTGCTCACCAGCTTGTGACTTCCACTCTGGCCTAAGCATTGCTTGGGTTCAACCACTCTTCCAATTCCAGGAATGATTCTGAACCAATTATTTTCTTTCTGTTTGAGTCTCTGCCTGTTTTCCTCTGAGACTCTGTTGTAATATAGAATTAATTTGCAATTATAAAACGAGCCAGATTCTTGTTCCCAGATGTGATTTTCTTGGCAATGGAAACAGGCTTTGGGGGAAAGGTAGCAAGGTCCATGCAGCAGCAAAGAACCACTAACTCTCACTAGCATACAGTACAAGCTATGTCAAAAGATCCAATAGTTACCATTTTGATTTCCTATTAAAGTACACAGCTTTTAAAGAACTGGACACTGTGGTTGCTTTTTTCCTTAAAGCAGTATAAATGTTTTTCCAGATTTAACTACTGAGGCTTCATTAAATTAGCAGAGTTTTTCCCATGCACTGTTTCAATTTCTCTGCCCTTCTATCAAGTATATAAAATAAAATAGTGGAAGATCACACTTTGGATTGGAAAGACACACAAAAAAGATTAAATTTTCACATTCAAAGCACACAGCAGTGACAGAATCCTTCCCCCACAGCACTTGAAGGAAAATCCACTGGGTTTTGTTCTTTGAATCTTACATTTCTTAGGCTCTTTGAAAAGGTCACACTAGAGTTCATTTTCAAAATAAATAGAATCTGTTGAAACATGGCATTTATTTGAAGACCACAATACACATCCAGTAGTATGAGGTCATCAAGGTGACAGTTTCTTCTCCATTTAGTACTCAGGCCAATCTGTTTTACATTTAATTTAGCTGGCTGATATCTCTCAGATGACCAGGTGAATGCAGTTTCAAACAAGCCAGAACTGGTCAAGAATTCGCATCAAATATGGTAATTGGATTGAAATGAACACATCTTTGAAAAAGTCACAATTATTCATATGTGGTTTACAAATTAAAGGTTTGAAATTTGCTTTGAAGCTTGTTAAAATTTAAAGTAAAATGAGGATTAAAATGAAACTCCATGCAAAAAATAGATTTTTTTGAGGTTGGCCACACAAAATGCTTACCCAAACAATCTTTTGGATCAAATGAATAGGGCTTCCCCACTAGTTTTGGTGACCAAATGACCAAACCATTTTAATGAAGGAAATAATAATAAAGTAGAAAACTAAACCAAAATCACATGTCATTCTTCTTCTACAAAGAGCAATCTTCTGCTAACATCTAGAGAAAGAAAATGTATCTTTGGAAAAACACACAGGAAACACCTTAGAAAATGAATCATTCTAACATCAGGGTAATGAAAAAACAAGCCAGTGCCTTCAACCCTTGTGAAAGGATGTGAAAACAAACCAGTATGGCTACAGGTGTTCTTTATCTATCTACAGATAAACAATTCCAGTAAAGGGGGCATTTCTAATTTGAATCAAGCCTGGAAACGCTTCTCATACACACAGACCTGAGTCTCAAACACTGAGCCAGAATCTTAAAGGAGAAAATCTAACTAGCAAAGATATGAAACACCATTATTTGACCATTCCACCTGTATTTTATTTGTGTGCACAAGGTATGGAAAAATGAAGAGCCACTTTTAACAGATATTCCTCATATATAATAGAAGAGCATTCAACTAAAGGCATTTTGTGAACTTACAGAAAAGAAAGGTTTACAACACAAACATAGAAGTTTGTTTTATTTGGGGCATATGAACTTTACTTAAACTGTTACACAGGAATAGTTTTATAGAATAAGATTTCTGAGTATATTTTTTTCTTTTTCCTCCTATGTCTGTTCCAAGCTTTGATGTTCATACATTAGTTCCCACACTCTTTACAGGATGAATAATTATTTATGTACAAAATTACACTCTGAAAGGCACCTCAGTCAACATGACACCTTCAAATTTATTTGTAATATATCACTTGCATAAATTGAAGTGAGAGTGGGGAGTATACAGTGAACACAAGTCGTCAGGAGTAATTATAAAAGAGGAAAAATAAAGAGTCTGGCATATGAAAGTTTCTTCATTACTCCTTAGTATATTTATAATCAACCAATTTCACATTTTCCAGCTCTGTAAAGTAAGACCTGCATATCTTCCCAGAGTTTGCTTGTAAGCCATACAATTCCAAGTAGCCATGCTTAAAGGTATTTTATAAACCATTTTATAACATGGCATGATAATTCCCCCCTGGGGCTAGTCACTGGACACATAAATTGTTCCTTTGCCAGGACAATACTTCCAGGTTTTGATAATGCTTTTGACTAGCTTCCAGAAAAGCTGCCACCTGGTTAAATCCATGTTCAGTTCCTTCGTCAGTGATGATCTAAGTTACAGGGATCACAGATGAAAACCTCAAGTGTCCTGCACAAAAACTCAAGAGATATCATCTCCCCTGCAGTCAGTAACACCATACCTACATGCAGTTTCGCAACACCTAGTTCACCAACCAGCTTTACCCATGGGAAAGTAACTTTACCCTTTTTTCAGGTAACGGGTCCATTTGCCTAGAGGCTCTCCTGTTTCTGGGAGCTGCCTGTAAATTCCATGATGATGAGGTCCCATGGAAGTAGAGAGCTTTGCACCAGCAACACCAATGGCCCAGCTCAAAAGCAGTGACTTCTGCAGCAGCAGCAGGCAGCTCATTGTTCACAGGAGCATTGCCTCTGTCTCAGTATCTCACAGGTTCCACTTCAGTTGATCTCAAACCTTTATGTTGAGTTTCTCTCTTCGTCTCTTAGGGGTTTTGGATGAAGGAATTGGAGATAAAGAAAGCCCAGAGGAACAACTTACACCAGGATATCACTTCTCTTGCTGCACCATACTACCAGTGTTATCATGGCACATGTCAACATGACTGGGATCAAGATCAGAGTTATGAGAATTTCATCTGGTGGATCTTCCCAGTGAACCTTTTCTGAAGTACAGTTTGAAAAGAACTGTTTATGAATTCCAGTGATAAAGCCCTCTGCAAGGGGGTTTGGCCAAAAGCAACTTGCATTGTTGGCTTCACGTTCTGTGCACTGGGTAAAGTTGTCATAATACCTAGGAGAAGAAGAAAATTGATAGAAGTTTTGAGCAGAATGCATTCGCATATCATACTTAGAGGATGCTACACAGGGTCGCATATAGAATGTATAAGACTAGGTCTATCATGCAGATATTCTGCTGAAGGACCTCTAACGAAAGCTCTGGGTACTACACTGTGAGCCTGAAGAACTGACTCACATATGCTCATAGAACTGAGAGATTCCATGTGAAACTCTGAGATCCCAGATGGATAGTAGTCAAAACCTTGTCTTTTGGGTGGCATTACTATAGCCAGGACCTCCTAATGCCACTTTAAGTAGAATTAGAACTCTCTCACTAGAGACATCTACAGTATCTTTAAAAAAAAGCACACAAATGTGCCAAGAACAGGGCGTTTTGATCAAAATGTGGATAATTCATGCCTCATCTGCCATTGGACATGATGTTGTGGTAAAAATGACGATGTAATGCTGGGACTGATCCACAACATGCATTGCTGTGTAACAATGTCCGTTCTCTTGTACCCTCAGGCAACGAGAAGGTAACAGGAAACTAAACACAGAAAGTTAGCTGTTGACAACATTTATCATTTTCCCAACTGCAGCAAATGCCCAGCAGGAAGAAAAAAAATCATTCCTAACTACACCTGTTCGCAGTGCTCATGAAAGGTTGGGAATCCCCTGTAATGCCTAACATTCAATTTCAACACAGCATATGCTGAAATTTACCTGTCCGGGGATAACTTATATTTATGAGAATTGGCTATGCCCCACAAAAAAAAAAGAAACAATAAGCCTGAATGAGTAATGGGATGGGTTTTGTGGTGTTATCATAAGCCAAAGAAATTCAGAAAGCAAACAGAGTATGGGGGGAGGAGATCGGAAATTAACAAGACAAAGAGTGTCTGGTCAGTACATGAATAGGGCAAGAAATAAGGAAGCTGAATTATTGTTTGTTGTATTTAAAAATATTTATTTCAGTCCTGCACAACTCAATAAATTCACTTCAAAGGAAAATTAAAAATAGAAAAGGGAGAGCAAGAAACCACATGACACCTCAGGGGATAGCATCCTGCACTAGCATCTGAAGGTCCTATGGTGCCTTTCAGTACATATAAATACAGTAACTCCTGATGAATGACTCGTTCTGACATTAAGAACCCCAGGGGACTAATGCTGACTCAGTCCTTTACTGCAAAGTAGCAGAGACATTCAGTGTTTGGGTCAAGACTGAAGTCCACTGCCTCTTGCCTGTCTGTCACGGGAAATGTCTGCCTGCAAACACACAGGCTGAGAATACAGGCTGCAGAGCGTCTGCATTCCCAGGGCTGTATTCACAGAAGAAGAAAAAGCCTCACAGAAAGGTCCTTCTGCAGCCTCCTCACAGTTCTCATTCTCAGGGAGTTTGAGCTGATGCTGCTTTTTTCATAAGCGTATCCACTGGTTGAGCTGACGTGTCCACACCTAGATGCTCTGGCACGCAGATGCATGTATGCACAATGCATGTATATTTTAAGCAAAGCAACTAGAAAGGAAGCTTTTGTGACAACATCAGCAGCCACACGGAAACAACAGGAAATAAGCTAAAAATAAAATACAGATAATTAGCTGTTTTATTTTAATAGTGTCATTCTTGCATGTGACCCGGTTGCATCCATTCTTTATGTCCTTGGACTAAATTAGGAGTTGAAGATGGCTAGCTGAATATGGGAAAGACAGTCCCAGAGGACCTGAAGAATGACACATCTGAAGGCATGCCTACAACGTTCGATGGACTGCAGTGCAGGGATGGCAGAGCTAACACACAGCTGCCCAGACAGGTCAGTGCTGTGTCTAGCACAGACACCAGGCAGATTCCAAAGAGCATCTGGCTCTGCTCCAGCCCTGCTCTGTGCCATGCTCTGGTGAGCAAGTGTGTCCCATCGACGGCCACTTCAGCTCCCTGCTGCCACAGCCACCCAATTCACCCATCTGTTCATGTAGAGTAATAAAACCTCCAAATACTGGTGATCTGAGCAGGCTTCATATAAGTGTACCCTAAACTGAAAGGTTTTATATCTTTAAATCTTTCTCTTCCCCCCCCCCCCCCCCCCTTTTTTCTCTTTTTCTCCCCGTCCCTGATGTAAAATCCTATAGAAAGTTCAGTGTTGTTCCATGAATTCTGCAGGGTTGGTTTTTTTTCATAAATGTTAGATGGTGTGAGCAAAACCACTTTCCACTGATTTTGCATTTAAAGTACAACATAGCTAGAAAATCTGATTAAATGTTGCCAAAGAGCCAGAGCCGAAATAGCAGGGAATTATATTGAATTTGAAAGACTGAATCCCAAAGAGACAAAATTGAATAAAAATGTTATCTTAATAGTTTGAATTCCTTAAGACTTTCCCTTAATAGCCTCTCTCTCTAAAAAAAAAACCAAAAAAAAAAAACAACCAACCACACAAAAAACTACCTGCACTATAACTGTTCTTTCACACAATTACAGGAATGTAGATAACAAAAAATCTCAAGTATTTGAGAGTTACGTGTCTGCTAGTAAAGCTCAATTCACCTAAACATTTAAGTAATTTAAGAGTTTATGCACTGCAACGGAAAATTCACATTAAAAAAAATCCTCTGCATGGTACGGTGCTGCAGCCAGCTCAGAAGGGAGCAACTGGATCCTCATTATTACAGTACGGCCGTTTCGTAGTTGATCAAGTGGCTTGCAAGCTTTTTTAAGAGGGAGGTAGGGGTTAAGAGGTATTTAATTCCAATTCAGTTCTTCTATGCTCAATTCTCTTATGCCTTATGTAATTCTCTTTATTCAGATGGTAAAGGCTAGAGCAGGGAACATTTTCATTCTGCAGAATCAAATGACTATAACAAAGACGCCCTGGCCTTTGACTGGAGGTACTTCAGCACAAAGGCATAAAAATTACATGCTTTGTGAAAGGAAAGAACAAGAAATGGCATTTTCTGCTTGTTCCCAGGACAAGTAATTGGACAGCAGTACAGTAGCACAAGCTCCTTCACCTCTCGGACTATAAGGAGGTGTAGGAAGGTTATTATTCTCTGTGCTGAGTCACATTTTCATCTCTTTCAGGCTAGTTAACGAGGACCCTAGTTAGTTAATACTCAGAAAAGGTATATTCACTGAAAGCCGGGTGATAAGCTTTGTGATCAGTGAACTGAAAAATTAACGTAGCTAAGAGTTTCAACTCAGTTCATTAGGCCAGCACCAAAACCCAAAAACTAAGCATAGTCTGAGCACCAAAATTCATATAAAGATATGCTTTTCCCTCATATGCTCAGCAGTAAGTAAACTGTAAAGTTTATTGAGGAACCAACTACTTGGTCATACTATGGATTACTGAAAATACTTTCAGAGAACATGAAAAATACTTTATTCCTCTTTGGAGCAATCTCTGAGCTGCAACACATTTGTCATGAAAGACAGTTTTCAATATTCTAGCACAATACATTTTCAGAGCACAAACGCTTTTCCTCATGTACTTTATGTTTCCACTAAAAAAGATAACAACAACTGTGTGGTTAGTTTTCATAAAAACTGGAAAATTTTATTTTGTGAGTTATTTTACCTGTGAGAAAACATACTTATATATTTACCTATAACCACACAGGCAGTTAGCAGGAATGCTAGTGCACATACTTGCCTTAATGGAACAGTGTATCATGGATGCCCACTCAAACCATTTAAATAGACAACCTCACCCATCTCAGGGTACCCAATTGCCTACCACTCACGGCACTGGTCAGTCTAAGTAGGAGCTTCAGTCTCATCCATACTTCCCCAGAGAGGAATGTGGTACATTCTTGTTCCCTCTTCATCATCTCTGCACAGAAAAACTGCAGATGACTGGTTCACAAACACACCCCCCAAAAAAATACAACTCCCTCCTCCAAATTTTCATGAGACCAAGAAAATGAATAGATTGTTTTATTAAGAGTTTCAACAAATGAGCCCTCTCCAAAGAAAAATTGTTCTTTCAAAAAAATCCCAAACAATTCACAAAAAGCAGAGTACCATACATCATGTTACTGAAGACAAACTTTTGAAGGCATTCACTGACTGCAGCCAGCAGACCCATCAGCACTTCCAATAAGACAATTTTGTCACCTCTGCAGCACTCATGAACAGATCACTACAGAGACACTCTGCACACATGCAGTCACTTATGTTTTGCCATTGCTTAACAAGAAGGATCAGGAATTAAAAAACAAAACAATCACCGCACTTTAACAACTATCCTGTTTTACATAAATCAGCTTCACAGTGTGTGATGTCATTATGGAAGGGTACAGCAGGCTACATACATTATGAGTTAGTTTTTGTTATTTTGAGTCCATCAAGTATTCCAAAAATACGGGCAAAATTCTCTCTACATAAACTAGTCTTGAGGTAAGTCACATAATAAGATACTCCAGGAAATTCACTCCTTCTGCTACTCCACAATCCTCGACAGGAAACTTGTAGTATCCTAGAACCAGATATGTGGTGTATTTTAATGAAGAAGATTTAAAACTTTATTTTGCCCCAGGTGGTTCAAACAAGAAATTTCTTTTAAAATAGTCATATATTAAATCAGAGTTCAAACTGAATTATCATCCTGGTAACCTTCACCCAATCTGGAATGAAAAATGCCGAATTATAAACATCATATAATGAAAAATATTTCTCTTGCAGCATTTCCAGATGAAGAGGAGGCAGGCAGTACCAAACAACCTCACACACAAAAAAAGCACACCTATTTTTATGTGATATGCAGCCAGATTTTACAGAATTTAAGGGTGTAATAGTCTGGATGAACTTCAAAAAAAGGGTCCAAACCTTAAGATGACTATTTGCTGAGGTTTCACCATCACATTAAAAGGAAAGCTTCAGTTTTATAACCAGCTATGAGCCTACAAATGATAGAATATTTCTGAACTTTTTTCATTCAACAACTCTCCAAAGAGATTTGTGGCTGATATTACTTAAACCATGTATCTTCTGCCAAGAGGATTGTTCTCACAGACACATTTCTACCTCCCTAATCAGATCAGATCTGCTGTTGTGCATCTCCAGTACAGAGTTCAGCCAGAAGAAAATAATGCACTACATATCATAATGAAGGAAAAGAATGGGGCTGGGGGAGGCAAAAAAAACCCAAAAAAAACCCCACACCCTTGCTGGTTTACTGACAACTTTATAAAGTAGCTTACTCTCATGCCACTAAGTAACGGGCACTGTGACAGATTTACTCACTTGGGTTGAAAATAATAAATACCTTCTGGTGTCCTTTGAAACAATTACAGATCTCCACCCTTGGCTTCACATCAACAGCTGTCTGGAAAATGAAACGTGGTTGACTAAACCTAACTGAAAACCCTAAAATGCAGAACTATTACTAAATAAAAACATACGGCAAAAAATGTAAATATAAAGAGCAACCGTACGTGTAAGCAGTAGTTTATATACATAATATCCATCTCCAATGAGCAACAGAAACTACTACATTAAGCAAATGTAGAACAAGGAGGGAAATGTCTGACACCAGGTACCATGTTATAAAGATAAAATATTTAGTAGCATGGGAGTTTTACCAAGCCAGAAGCTTCTACTAGCAAGTAGCCTTTGTCTTCCACCACTCCCGAGCTACATTTTAATGATTACTTCATTGTAAATTTGGTTCATTTTGGGGAAGCACCAGCTTGAAGGGGAAGTATTCTCTGAAGCCATCACTGCACCAAGTCTACAGGAGCCAGTCCCATAACGCCCTGGAATTAGACAAAAATCCAAAGAGTAAGTGAAGGCAAATCCTAATCCCACCAGTACTTAAGCATGTGTATTCAACTTCTTGTATGCACAGCAGGTCCTAAGTAGCCATCACTGCCAGCAATGGTGTGGAAAAAGATGTCCTTAATATACCAAAGAGTCTGCAGTGGGTCTCAGATTCTGTCAGCCACCTCACAAACTCCCACCTCTCCAGCTCAGAGAGAAATAAAGATGAAGGGAATGCACTGCAGAGGGCACAGGAAGATGCAAGAGGAGCACATGGAACTGGCATCCTGCAATCCAAACGCTGATATGCTCTGCAAATGTGTGCCTTGCAAACGTTCATTCATGTACTGCATCTTCCAGGTAAGAGTTTATTTTGCCCCTCAAGAGATGATTACAACACTGCAGTCTCACTCTGCTCTATGCAGTGGTCTGGCTCAAGAGCTATGGCTTTATTATAGTTTGTAGAAACCATTATTTACTTATGCTATTGCATGAACAGCAAATTATGTCGGAACACATTACTTAATCACGAACTCATTGGGGACAAAGACTAAAAAGAAGGTGGCTGAACTTCTCCAAATAAATCCTTCTTGAGCTAGCGATGAAGAAATACGTGCTATTTTAGTGGTGAACATGAATTCTCCTGGAGGTTTGCCAAGGTAAAGCAAATCCCTTCACCACCACTTTGACACAACAGATAATAAACTGCTATGTCAATTAACACACACATCGGACCCTTTGCATTTGGGGCCTCAAATTGTACATTTCTTTACCACATAGATAGGGTAATCCGTGACTCACTGCTTTTAAATCATCACTGCTCAGTTTCTAAAGTGGACTTGAATTACAACTTTGATGACAGAGCATCTGATAGAGACCACAGTTCCAACTGCAGCTCATTCCTGTGTAAGCTCCTGAGATACAGCAAAGTCACTTTGAACAAGCTCCTCAGTAAACATGTCCCCAGATTTGCAGCAGCAAACCCACCACCTCAATCCAGAATGATCTTAACATGGAACACTGCAAACAGACCTGAGGGTTCGGTACTATTTTAGGAAGTCTGATGCCTACTGTCTGCCCTGGTCCAACACCAGCAGCTATTGTAGTACCACTGACATTTGATGAAAAACAGAGAGAACGGCAAGGGGGAAAATAAGGCTAATTTGTTATTCATTGAAAGCTGAAAGAAGGCAGAGTAATTTTTAAAACAGACTTTAGTGCTGTGAGCTAAAAAAGACACTTCCAATTCCCAAACCTGGAGAAGAAAGCTTAACCACAAAATGGTATTTGGAAAGAGAATGAGATTGATGTGGAAGAGAAAGAAGATTAATCACAAATGTACATTTTTACTATATTGTACCTTTCATTTTAGAAACCTATGATATTACAGCTAGTTCTGTCTTGTGTGAAGCGTTGTTTAGGACATACTTGTTTAATACATTGTGCTTGATTTTATTTCATGAGCAGAGCTTAAGTGTGTAGCGTGGGTCTGGAGGGACACAAGCCCTTATGAGATCTACAGCAATTATTTAGAGACAGATAACTTAAAACTAGTGAAATCCCTACAGACAGTCAGTAAAAGCCCTTGAAATCATGTGTATTATTTTGTAGTCAGTAAAAAACAGATAGACACACATGAACTCCCTGGAAGGTACATGTAAATCCTCCTTTCCTTTTCTTTTGGTGGCTAATAAAGTCTCTGTAGCTGTATTTCAGCTACAATCATCCCGAAAGTATTTGAGAATTCAAGTCCTACAACCAAAAAGCAAGGGCAGTTCAACTTGACACAGAGGAAAAGGTTTCTACACTGCTGTATTCCTCCTCCTCCTCCAGCACCACGATATCAGCTCTTCACAAGCTGGTTTCTGAACCATCATGCTGTACAGCACGATGCTGGAGCACCAGAAGGAACTGTGGCAGTCTGCCCTGCAGATGCTTGAGAAGAGGTGTTGCCAACCCCATTTGCATGTGCTCATCAGTTAGACATCTCTGTTCCTTATTTGTCCCTCTGTAAATGAGGCTAAAGTAGTATTGTCCAACTTCACAGAAACGTTGTTTAGTAAAAGACAATTTGGTCTCTAATGACTACCTTAATAGGGACCATATGTGTCATATACAAAGAGTTGGCACCCAGTTTAGATGTTCAAAACCTTCCCAAGTTATATATAAAACAATCCCTGTGCCATTTGACTGATTGCCTTGTGTTAAAATGAAGCCCATGGTAGCTGTATCTGTTTCTCATTCCAAATCCTGTTTGCTGTGCTGCTTAAACTGTAGGTAGCAGGTTAAACAAAGCAAAGAAAGCCTTCCCTTTACAATTTCTGCTATAGAAGAGCCAGATAGATGTGGCATATTTTCTGTATCACTTCACAACATCTGTACTCAAAATCTCATGCATATAAGTATGCCTGCAGTGACAGTGACATCAAGACACTACTATAAAATGGAAAAAAAAAACCCCAACCAAATAAAACCAGCATGGGTAACTGTATAGTCAGAGAGCAGTTATGAAATGCTAGCTAAAAGAAAACAACTGATTTCTAAATAAGGGATGGTAATGCAAAAAAGCATGCAAGATTGCCGTTTCAGACACTGACTTCTATATACAAACATACTAGTGGTTTGTTTTTTTTACTAATGGGTAAAGGCAAAAAAATATTGCTAATAACACCTAGATGTCATCTAATACCTTTCATTTGTTCATTTACATAGGAAGCAAATGTCCTCATTGTTTTCTAGATGAGAAACCTCAACCATAATATGGAATCACAATTTGCCCACAGCAGTAGTTTATGGCAGAACTGGGAAAAGAGCGTGGTTCTTCCCGGCTAAGGACCAGGCTCCCGATAAAATCCACAGTGCTTACAAGAACTCTGATTCTTATCCTGCAACTGGGGTACTGAAAACAACTCTCTCCTTGTGAAATCTCCACTGTTTGAACTACACACACACACACCATGACTACATATGACTTAATTTCTTACGAAACCAGGTCTGAAAGTGGCCTGTTTTTTCAGAGAAAGCAGAGCTCCAGAAAAGCTCAGTCTTCAGGGATTACTTGGACAACAGGGCACCATGTCCACCAGAACCTGACAGAGGAGAAAAGAAAGATGCCCCAAACTTTCTTCTGCTCTTTCCTCTGTGACTGACAAGGGAAATGCTGTCCACACTGGGCTCAGGGGCAGAAGTTAGAGCTGAGCAATTATCCCAGAATATACACAAAACTGCAACAGGCTGAAGGAGATGCATGAGTGACAGTACTGAGCTGCTCATTTGCAAATAAGGAATACATGAACTACCATCTTGAATTCAAAGTATAAAAGACACCCTTGTACCTCAGTCCTGAGCATGTACAAGAGGCTCTGCTCCCAGAGAGTTCATGTAAACTTTGATATAAATTTCAGTTTCATTTATGTTGCTGAAGACTGCAACACGGTTCCCAGGTTAAGGGGAACTCAATTGCAAACTAATTCTGCACCGTTACCCACCTCATCTCTCCCTTTGTTTCCACAAGAAGCAAAACTCAGCACACAGGCCAGATCAGCCCCCCGACGTGCTAGAGCCCTGGCGATGGGCAGTCAGAAGAGAAAGCTTCTGCAGTATTGCACAGCAAGCGAACCACACCACCATACCAGAATTCAGACACAAAACACAGGTGGGACTTCGTTACATCTTCCTTTCATCTGACTCCAGTCCCTTGCAAGTGCATCAAGTTTGTATTTTTCACCACAAGGTTGAACCCGTATCTTCAGCAAATGGCTTGCCAGTTTTCAGTTCTGCACAGTTCCTGCAAAGCTCTCTAGAAGGAATTTACGTTACATAAACTTGAAATCATACTTTTGAGACGTGCTGCAAGCAAGTCCATAAAGGTGAGGAAGAAAAACAGATTTAAGAGTTCTCAATACTTGTGACTACTTTAAACTTGATTTTCACAGCAACTGTTTCTCCCTTCCACACTTTCTCATTAAAACGATGACCTCGTCAATCTTTGATGCCTGGGAAAACATACATTTCATAGCAGAAAACAATAAGTGAGAAATAATTAATTCCATTTAACAATAGACCAGACATGTGGGTTCAGCTCAGCCACACAGAAATCTCAGTGTTCTTTATATACTTGTATACTTATTTTCTTATATATATACACTTATGTTGCTTATATACTTACGTTCTTAAGAGACCAATAGCATTCATGTGCCCTAAAGAAGCTGATCTTTCAGAATAAACTCAGGACACTGATTCCAATCTTTCAAACAAAAAAAAACCATGGACACCTGGTAACAGTTCCCTTCCTAGCAAGAGGCAATTTTTTGCTCCTGGCAATGCTTGTGCAACCAGGCTTCCTGTCACCTCTGAAGTCTCATCACCACCCACTCATCACTTCTCCAGTTACTGCAACAAGGGAACATGGTCCCGGACAGATGAAAAGCAGGTTTTGTCCTAGCTCATGGGTAGCTAAGTTCTTCTGTATTTTCAAAACATCTGTCAGACTTCTCACAAGATCTGTTTTTGTAAGCTTGTTCATCCTAAGATTCCATGACATACTGCTGCGGTGGGTGTCACCAACTGACACTGTTTGCTATTCTCTGCAAGTGCTATTGGGTTTTGGCGTTTTGGGTTTTTTTATCAAACAAAGCTTTTGGAAAGACATACTGTACTGCTAGCTTTAAAGTAAACAAAATGATGCACGGGAGCAGCTTAAAAGATGGAAACCTGCATGAGTAGTAGAGTTTGAAGTTTGCCTGCAGCTCTGCTTAGAGTCAACTCTCTTGAATAACTAAGTCTCAACAGTAAAACAAATGCACAGAAAATAAAAGACACCTTCCCCAACATTTTGGTCTGCAGTAAAACTACTGCCAAGGTTAAAAAAAAAAAAAAAGTGATCCTTTCCATCAAACTCTAATAATGAAATAGCCCTTAAATCCTTTAAGAATTAATCCTACTATGAAAACAAACATATTCTACTATTATTAATCTATTTCAAAATGTAGATTAAAATCTAAGTGTGTATGGATATTAAGTGCTTTACTGGCTAAACCAATGTGGGAGTGGTTACTGCTAAACTGCTGCGATGTTCTCCTAAACTTAGGTCTAATGAAACACAGTGTTCCCATAGGAACAGAGTTCCTCCTCCAGCCAAATCCCTGAACACGCTGAAAAATCCTAACCCTCAAATTCAGCAAAAGGAAAAAACAGGAACAGCTAAACCACAGACCTAGAATGGAATTCCTCAACATCACTTTTATTGCTACCTAAACCATCGCTTCCAGACCTGGATAAAGGAGGTGGTGTTCTAGTGGGAATGGCAGCAGAAAAGCCTTCCTGTGAACAGCCCACATGATGTGTCAAAGAGCTCCTACCTCCAGTGCCATAAAGTGGCAAGGGATGAACTGTATTAATCCAGCCAAGCAGCAACACAATCATGTCTCATTAATGATTCCCTAGAAAGAACTTACATAGGTGACGAACCCAGCAACTCTCCCTGCAATTATAATCACACAAAATAAGCACATAACCGTTATTCCTATGGTAAATTAATCACAAACAAAAAGGTGCTTTTCAATCTATACATCAGTTTATGCTTGAGCCATTAAACCAATATAGCACAATACAATTATACCACAGTAACTTTTGATTAGCCAGCCTGAATATTAGAAACAGTTTAGCCTTACGTACGGGCACCTCAGAACCGGCCCACGCATCTCTTCTTTGCAGACAGCTTTGCTTAGCTCCATTGTCCACTGGAGTGGACTGGTTTTGTTCCCAATCTGCCTGGTTTTCAAGGCAGGCAGTTGAGCTGACATTACACTGCAGCTAATGCTGGAGTCATTATGTGGACACATCCACTGCAAGACTCCTTTCCTTCTGAAACTCAGAGTTCAGGTCCCTACTCCACTTCAAAAGCAGTAATTCATATGAATGAGAAGAAAACCTGTTCGCTCTCGTTTGAAAAATGGGGGTCTCATTTGCAGAACTCCAGCCAGTAGTGAACGTCACATCTTATTAGTAAACAAATTTTCATGCTTCAGCAAGGAGACACTTGTTTTCAGCACTATTTAGAAATGAAGAATAGCAAGTGCTACTCGTTGATCAAGTCCTATCCCATTTATATTCAAAGCAATATCACTGAAAGTCCAAGAAATGCCATAGCAACTTTTGTACAAGATTACTGAGCTTCACTGTTCCAAGATTTCTATAGCCCCTCCAGCTTCCTTCAAGAAAAACAAAGCTGAATGTAAATTAATCTAACAACCAAGGGAAAATGGGCTTGATCAGTTCCTTGATATCATCAGGTAAGCAGAGCCACAGTTAACAAAACTAAAGGACCCTAAACAATGTCCATGGAGGAAAAATCCCACGTTCTTATTGTTATAAAATAGATGTTTTCCTTCCTGGAATATTGTGACTGTGTAGAAAACCTCAGTTGTGTCAAGTTTACAAATTGGCTGGTGACACTGCATCCTCAAACACCACCTCCCCAGTCACAAATGAACTCTGACACTTGTCTCTTATTTCCAGCTCAGCATCGTTCTTTACCTCCCAGCTGAAATGCCGTAACAGCTGGCTGTGAACTTCCCACACAGAAACAGGTATTTGCTTGTAGAGAACAAAAAATACAACTAAATAGCATGCTGAAAGGTGAAATTGTACAAAAGCACAAGATAGCTCAGCAGCTCAAAGAATTTAATTGCATTAAACATTCTGAGTGCGGACAGGTATCTCGCTACAAGGGCATTATACTTAATTCAGTAATTCAGCAGTGACTCTTCCTTAAGAAAGACAAACAAAAAACACACTTCCCCCCCAAAAAAAAAATCAGCCTAATTTATATTAGAGTATTGCTTTGAAGCAGAATGGGTCTGAATGCTAAATTCTGTAAAAGCACTAAGTCCTTCCAAACCTGAGTAACATAACATGGTTTTTGAGGAAAATAAGTATTTCATAAGGGCAGTTCTCAAAAAAAAAAGCATTCTAGATGTATTTTGGTGTCTCTAGAATGGTAATTTTTATTTTTTTTTTTAATCAGTAGAAAGCATCTTCAGTGCATGCAAGCATTACATTTTCAGCATAGCAGCAAGGACATTACACAGTCATTATTCTATTCAAAGTATCACATGCTGCAGTTTTGCTAGACACATCTCTAATGAAGGGAACTACAACAGCCAACACACAGAACAAGCTACAGTGAACAAAACTGCTGCAGAAGCCTGTTCCCTCACTTAACATTTAACAGTCTCCAACCACTCAATACTTTTCAGTGAGCAGGTAACATTTCTGCTTGGAAAAACTTAAAAGCTCTTCTGCCAGCAAACCAAATCTCTTTCAGGGAGCTGAAGGGACTGCTGCTAGGAAACAGCTTTTTTGCTCACATGATCTACATGCCTTCTTTCAGTTTGTATGGGGATAAAAGACTGCTTCAACTGAGGATTAATGTCCCCCTAAAAAGTAAAAAGACAAAACAGGTCCATGCTAGTTGTCACCAGTTTTCTTGTCTTATTTATCAGGTGGGAAAATTTTCCTTAATCTTCTCACCAACACACTTTTAGAAGCCCTTATTATGATTATTCACACCCCTTGCCAAATTTTGCTCCAACTGTGCCTTAGCTTCCCTGACTGCATCCCTACACATCTGGGCGGCATCCCTATATTTTTCCGAGGATACACGTCCCCAGTTCCACTGCCTGTGCATTTCATTCTTTCACTTTGATTTGACCAGGAGGTCCTTACTCAGCCATGCTGGTCTCCTGCCTTCCTTGCTTGCTTATTTACACACAGGAATCAAGAGCTCTTGCACTTTTAAGAAAAACATCCTTAAAAAACTGCCAGCTCTGTTCTGCTCCTTTATCCCCGAGGGCAGTTTCCAAGGGGGTCCCATCCACTAATTCCTTAAAAAACTGAAAGTTTGCTCTCCTAAAATTCATGGTCATGACTCTAGACTTCACCTGGCCCATATCCCTCAAGATCACGATTTCCACCAGGCCATGATCACTGCAGCCCAGGCTGCCACCAATCTCGACATCTCACAGGAACATTTCCCAGTCTGTTTCCAAAGGCCTTGTGAGCAGTGGTACAATCAGAGCAGCTCTGGAGATGGCAGCAGGGGCAACACTCTTGGTTAAGCAAAAAAACAAGGGATGCAATTCTCTTTTCAGAGAAAACAGTAAATCAAGGGTTGCTTCAGAAAGGCACTCAGGCTACTGGCTGTTTCCAGCAGTCTCCTAAGTACTCACACCTCCTTGAAGGCTGAGGAGGTGCATCCACTTTAGATTCTTTTTCTTCTACAGCTGAATAGACCCTCAAGACAATACTGTCATGCAAGCAACATAAAAATATCAGAATCTTTACAGAACCACATAGGTTTGGGTTCCAAAGAGATGTTTTAATATGGCTGTTTATCTTCCCCTTTCTAGTTTGCTTTCCAAGACGCATGAAATGCTGAGCAGTTACATCAGCGTGCCTAGTCCCTTAATCCTGAACTCTGAACATCTGCCATTTGGACAGAGCTTTCAAACAACTCTGTCAAGAGTGTTTCCAGCACTCATCAAACACCGTGTCCGCTGCTCCCTGGTGTCTCTCTGTTGTCTGGTGCAAGCTTGGCAACACTTTCCATGTAACGCAGGACTTCTAAAGGTATGCTGGGGGCCTGGCCCACGTCTATCAAGCCACTGTCCAGTGCCCTCAAAGGGACAAGAAGGTCTCCTGCTCTGAGGCCACACAAACAGGTCCTGAGACTAAACCAGAGAGCTAACCCTCAACCGCAGTACTTGCTCCTGTAGTCAAGTGCAAACAGTGGAAGCAGAGGTCAACTCAGTAACAAGAGAAGTAGCTCTTCTTGAGAGGGGGAGAGAGGAAGAATCAGAAGAGACAGCCTATTCTGCAGCAGGACAGGACAGGAAAGACAGAAATCGTAAAAAAGGCAAAAAAAACCATTTGGTCCCTATCCACGACCAAGCTTCAAGACAGGCAAAACAATTTCACCCATCAGCCAGATGAGTAAATTTCTACCTGGATGCTCTAATGTTGGGAACATGAGTGAACTATTTACAGTTCACTGGTCCCATATAACATCAAGACATCCAGGGAGAGAGATGCAACACATATTTGGGCTGGAGATCAAAGGGTGGACCTCACCACTGAAGCCATTGCACAGGTTATTCACAAATTTGAAATATACACCATAACCAAGCAAGCCACATGAGTAAAGCCTCTCTGGTATAAAGGACGGCGGTTGCAGTATCAGTAAGGGGAGACCTCGCAGATGGTTATATCACAGCACCACAAACCTACCAAGGCAAACACCATCTGCTTACCATGGTAGAAGTAACCACCGGACAGTTGGAAACACACCCTGTAACCCAAACCACTTCCTGAAACCCCATCCTGGGCCTTGAAAAGCGAATTCTGTGGCAATAGGGCACCCAAAGAGAATTGAGTCAGACAAGGGGACTCATTTCCAAAACAACCTCATCAGCACCTGGGCCAAGTAACATGGTGCTGGTGTACCACACTCCCTGGCACACAGCAGCTGCGAGAAAGATTGAAAGATATAATGGACTGTAAAGCACCATACTGAAAGGGATGGGATCTGGGGCATATAAGCAGCAGGATGCAAATTTAGCAGTAGCCACTTGGCTAGTGAATACCAGAGGATTACACTATCATATTCAGAATACCACTGACCTGGCCCTGCCCAAACAAAACCCCTGCATATTGTAAAAGGAGATAAGGCATGTGGGAACCTGGCTAGGAAAGACAGCGTGGCTTGCTTCTCCCTTGGGAAAAGGCAAATCTATTCATGAGATTGTTTTTGCTCAAGGACCCAGTACACTTGGTGGGTAATGCAGGAGGATGGGGAAATCTGATGTGTACCTCAAAAAGATTTAACCTCGGGGGAAAATATACCATGATTTGAATTGAATGTTTCAGGAAGAACCACAGCAGGCGGTTCTAAAGCACCTAAAGCAACAGAGAAAGAGCCTTGCAAGAGCTGAAAGAGTGCAGCAGTGACCTAATCTGAGCAGATTTTGATGTCCAGTAGCACAACACAACATGCCCCTCCTGTTCAGAGTGACCACCGTAACAGTGATAACTCAAGTCATGGACTAAATGAACGCAGTGGACACGTTATAGACATCTTGCAGGGAGGATCCACAGATTAAAGGAATGAAATCTGTGTTTAAATCAAAGGACAGGAAAGGGTCTGGTGGTTAATGAGGATATATTGGATATCGCAGCTCTCGAGCAGGACATAAATGGTTTAGAATAAGGGGTGGGGATTGTACTGAGCCTGGCTGGGATAGAGTTAATTTTCTTCATAGCAGCTCATACAGTGCTGTTTTAGAATTTTGACCAAAACAGTACTGAGAGCACACTAATGCCCTAGCTTTTGCTGACCAGCATTTGCACAACATCAAGGCCACCTTCTCTGTTCCTCACTCTGCCTCTAAGTGAACAGACTGGTGGGTGTGCAATAGGCTGGGCGGGGACACAGCTGGGTAGCCGATTTAAACTAACCATACCATAAAACATCATGTCCAGCAATAAAAGGGAAAAGAAGGAGTTTTAGGGGGGTTAGCCATCTTTTTGCTTGGCAACTTGTCACAGCACTATCAAAACTATCAAGCTGCAACAAGGCTTTTACCACCCCATTCCAGGTTAACTTCAACAAGTAGTTCCCACGCCTTGCCCCAGCACAGCCACCAACACCCCACAAAGTTTCACAAGTTCATCTACTGTTCCTGCTGTTTCTTCATCCTCTTCAGGCCAGTCCACCCTGCCTCTTACCTCTGCTGCATCCTTCTCCTTGTCCCTCCTACCTCCAGGGCACTCTCCTCCCTCCACTTCTTGCAGGTCTCTCTTCATCCAGGGACCCTCTTCCATACCCCTTAGAGCTATTTAACCACTTAGCAAGAACCAGCCACAGCTGCACCTTATCCACATCAGCCAGCCCACCGACCCTGAAGCCAGCCCACAGCTGTATATTGTTAATTAACCCAGCTGCATTCCTCTACAGGAACTAGCTGGGCATTAGTCTACCCAGGGGAAGTGGTAGGTGATTGCCTCTGCATCACTTGGTGTGGTTTGATCTCTTTCTTTCTGCTCACCATTCACTTTTTAAAGAATATGATTTTTTTTATTTGTTTTATCTTGACTCCCAAGTTTTCTTGCTTTTATTCTTCTTTTCCCCTTTTCCTGATGCACTGGGGTGCAAGGGAGAAGTGAGTGAACAGCTATGCGGTGCTTAGCTGCCTACCAGGGCTAACCCACAACACATCATGATAGCTTTAACATAAATTTTCCTTTCTGGTTCAAAGCAGTATCTGAATTCAGATTAGAATTTTTTTTAGAAATGGTTTCTAACTTTTCAAAAATACATATATATCTACAAGACACCTTATATTTTAAGTAAAACAACTGAAAAATGGAAGAAAAGAAAAAAACCAAAACAAAACAAACAAGTACGAGTCTGAAGTTAAGAGGATTAATGTGTGACAATTCCTGCCAGCTGCACAATTATCACCTAGGTGAGAACACAATTGGCCAGACAACATACTAGGGAACACCATGGCCTACAGATGTGTACCTTCCACCAGACCACGCGCAAACCTGTCAAGTGACATCAGTTGACTACCGGTACCATGAATCATTACATATCTACCCCTTACAGTCAAACAAATCAAGCTTATGTCTCTGTAAGTGAAACTTTAAAACTTCTTACTTATGGCTCAAGTTTCAAACTTTTTGTCAAGTTGGTCAGCTAGTGAAAGCCCTTCAGACAGCGTGTTCCTGAGGCACATATTCAAACACATCATATGCTTTTGTTCACTATACTTACCAGTATTTAAAATTTTACATCTAAAATTGTATAGAACGTGTGAAGGGAAGCAGGAAGTACTCCAAAATTCAGACCCAAACGATCAGACTATCTTTTGATTTCTAGTAAATACTTCTCAATACTGAAAACCACAGACACACGATCTCCTCTGCTGCCTCAGCCGCTTCTTCTCTATTAAAATGAGGTATTTCTCTACCCCATTCAGATTATTTCACAGTATGTCAAGGCAAAGGCAAAACCAGAGTAAGATTGCATTTTTTTTTCTTTCCCATCAACTTTGCTTCTCCCTTCAGCCTCATTAAGAAAACGACTCACATTTTCTACCGCGTACCCTCCTTCAAAACCCAAGCATTATGGTGATGAGAGCCCTGAGAAGGTGGTGACACCATCTGAAGGTGCATTCCCACTACTTCTTGTCAGGTTAGATTTCAAAGAAAACTTCTACATGCTTAGAAAGTAGGCTGCCTTTATAGTCAGTACAGGCACTGGAATAATGGTGGGGCACGATGTATGTGATATCTTTTAAGACACCTTTCTCACGTTTCCACTGACTAGGAAGGGAGTGCAGGACAACTAGTACATTGGACAGATGAATCCCACATTTCTTCTGTGTAACAAAACAAAAAGCATCACAAAAACAGCAAGCTACTCAAGAATTACAGTCAAACATGCCACTGTTAGTGATGGAGAAACATACAACCAGTATGCTATCCTTGTACCTGCCGAAGAGCAACTCCTTCCCAAAAGCATTACCATCAGAGTCACCATTGGTTTCAACAATGTTCACTCCAGTCAGCCCGAGGGCAAATGGTCTCGGTGGACGCAGGTAGTCACTAGCATCAGTTACCTGTCGAGGCAATTCTGCTTTCTCCTAAACACATCAATCGCTTTGTTTATTCACCTTGTAGTTTGCAATGAATACTGGCTCACTTGTCATCACTTTTCTCAGAATGTTCCAACTCCACGCTAAAACCATTATTCCACCACTGCTCCCAAAAGCTCAGCTGACTTCAATCCAGTCCTCCACCACCTGGGGAGGAGCCAGGCCCTAGCCCTGCGCTGCTCTTAGAGCTAGCCACTCACAGCTCCCTCCTTGTATCATCTCAGCACCTCACAGCTTTTCTTTTCATCTAGATGAAGCAAGGTGACTCACCAGAGGAGATAAACGTGACTCTAATTCAGATCAGTACTACACAGCTGTGCCTCCAGACCGCTATTCAAACCAGGCACCTGTGAACACAGTTATTTTTCTGACCATCAGACAAAATTTCACAGGGAGAGAAGTAACAGAAGAGCCCTCCTGATTCATTCCAGCTTACATCTACAAACTGCTTTGGATTCCATTTTTAAGAGGATGTTAAAGGATATTAAAGTGTCATCTGCTGAGTGGAAGCTGTTATTAGATTCCATTTAGTCCAAAGTAGCACAAGCCTTTTATAACACCACAGCATCATCTCTTAAAGTGGAAACTGGGGAGAGAAATATCTGATGATATCCAGCTGTGAAACAGAAATCACGGGTCAGCCAGGCTTACACTTTGAGAAACACCCACTGCAACATGTGTGCAGAGTGAGAAATAAATAAAATACAAAAAAAATCATGTGCTTCTAAACTGAACTTTCCATCATAATTTCCATACCCCTACTTACTTAATTTTTATAAGCACACCAGAATGTAGATTTTTTTCTGATTATTTATGGAAAATGGGTTTTATATAAACGGGTAAAATTCCTGTAATTACAAAATCCATTTCCTTTGGGAAGAGAGTGGCAGTTGTTTTCTGTTCTAAGCAGAACACAAATAATGGGAGTCAAAAATTAGGCAACAAATTACAGATCTCAAAATACAGATCAAGTCAACTACTGGACTAGTTAACAAACAAGTGATTTATGCAGTTTTGAATAATATTTTTTACTATTTCAATCTGTACAGGGACAGTTCACAAACGAGACCAACGCTGATGAAAAATTAACCACAGAATCAGAGGAACAGTAATAACATTAGAAAATAATTTAAGGTATGGTATAAAGATAGGGGAAGAACCTCACATAGAAAAGTCCTGCTTAACTACTATTCAAGTCCATGATTATGTACTTTATTGTGTTTTAACACGACTTTGACATTATAGCCTGTACACGATTAAATGTGAATTTTTTCCTTTCTTTACATCTTCGCCTCTTACTCATGGATGTAAAGACACCTACCCTCTCCTTAAGTAACTTCTTGTGCTTTGTGGCTTCCCAAGTCTGTTCTGACATCCCACACAGACAACAGAAGTAAAAGGTGGACCCAAAGGGCTCTACTCTTCCTCCACAACTGTTTATGAAAGGCTTGGGTGTTGTAACACTCCCTGGCGATGCTTAAGGAGAAGCCAGCAGGCTCATAAGCAGGTGCAAAAAAGACTCTGCCATGAGCCTTAGGGCAATGTTCAGTAAGACTGGCTGCAGATCAGAACCAGGGGACCCAGCATCTTGAGAGTGTCACCTGAGAGACACAGCCGGTTCTCAGTTCCTGGCTCTGCTGAGTTTACTCAACTTCTTCTTGGGTCCTGCTAAGCTGTGCTTTAATTTCAGAAAGAATAGTGTAATATGGCACATCACCTGTGAAAGATTACAAACCCTTGCCGTAAGGAAGTTATTATGAGGTCTGTTAATGTTTTAAGTACTGTGACTAGCCAAGTAGTGGGTTTACTTTCTGAGCTTTTATCTAATTCCTCTTTGGATGATGAAAACTGTGACTTATTTTCATACCGATGTTAAAAAAGAAGTATTTTTTCCCTTGCATGGCAATAGTCAGAAGCAGAAACAACCTTACATCTTTATAGCTATTTTTTTGTAAGTAGTAACACTAATACCTTACACCCTGTATACTACATGTAAGCCTAGATATGTATTAGGTATATATACACTCCCCAGTAACATGATGCAAAAATCCACGACAGATTACAGCGCATCGTGATAAATTATACATAATATAGACCATCTTAAAATCATCCTGCTTTTTAAGCTACCTTCCTGCAGATAAAAATCAGACTCAGGGCCTCAGTGATAACTCCCAGTTCCACAGGCTTCATCATGGAGGCAGACACACAACCAGGTTCCAGATGCCAGAATGCTCATTTAAACATTTCTATGTCTATGATATAATCTAATACTCACCTTAAGATGAAATTGTACATTTTAGCAGTCAGTGAAATGTATGAAGAGCATTTGTATACCCAAGAGAAATGTCAAACATCAGTTTCTTGAAAGCTGAAAAGAAAGATACCCTTAATTGTTCACCTATGCACTATACCTTGGCAACCTTTGTTCTTTCCATGCCTTATACACTCAGCTCTGGTCACAGAGAAAATCTTCAACTTTAGAAAGCTGCTGTACCTCTACTGTTTTTCTTAACTGCTACAGTCACTTCATACATTGCCATCAAGTTTGTCAATGCAGCCAGCAACATATATGTCTGCCCTTTGCAAATTACACAAAAGGCTGAGGAAGGTGACTAACCTCCTTAAGAGTGCAGAACACTGCATGTCTTGTCTTGGAACTGCTTGGAAATGACTTTCCAACATTGAATTATATATTGTTTTGCAAAGATAAATAGAAGTGCCAGAGCCTTGTCAATTAGCCATGTAAAATACTGTTTTTCAAAGTTCATTATATAATAAATTTCTGTAATTGGAAGAAAACCCTGAATACAGAACAAATGGGTAGTATTAATTGATACCTTGTTGTGCTGTCAACAGTTAACGACATGACTTATACCACATGTAGCTTAAAGTAAGAAAATCTATTATTTTGTCTCTGTTGAGTTAATCTGGGTTAATAAATGTTTGTGGTTGATCTGTTTAGAAAACAAGAGTGTAGAAACTGTCTTGTAAACCAGAAGAACCACAAAAGTTTGTACTAAGTATTCATTTTCATAACACATTGATCTTCTTTTTCACTGCCTCTAAAAATATACTGGCTGTGATACGTGCATTGCATAATTGACATCAGTCTATCAGTTATGCCATGTTATTTTGCCACCAGGTAACTTTAGATAGAAATCTTATACATCGCTTATTTTGAAATACAACCTTTAATAATAAGCTCTATGAAAATTGTTTCCTGTTACTGATCCTGGCACAGTAAAATTCAAAGAGGGCATAAAAGGTGTTGAAAAGGCCTATCAGCAGTCATGAGATCTAACAGCAGAGTGCTTTCTAACATCACCTCTAAATTGCCTACATTATTTTTTGCCAGTGACTTTACTCAGTAGGAATATTGTCTATTTATATCTTGAACTATTTTTTCATTGACTTGGTAAAGTAAGCACTGACACACCAACCACACCTTGTGAGTGCACGCTACCAGTCATTAGTCCAATGCATCTACTGCAGTACACATCGATTTGACTCACACCACACTTGCTAAAATGTTGTAACTGGTGTCTTCTGGTGACCTGAACTTCACCAGTGTTGAAAACTCTTCCAGAAGAAATTATCAATATTTACATTGGTGACCTTTTGGCAAATGCCAGATTTCACTCTCTTTTTGAAAACAATGATTCATGACAAGTAAATGTAACAGATGTCAAAACTCGTTGAAAAAAGCACTTGTAAAACTGAAATCCAATATTGAAGAGTTTTCAGCTATTAGCAACAAAAAGGTCGTTCTTTTTCCCTACTTCGCAGCAGGCTCAGAAGATCCTTCACTTTTCTCACACTGACAACTTTAACAAAGATTTGCAAAATTCTTTGTAAATTGAAGAACAAGATTTGTTCTTAAGAGTCTTGTAGAGATGGAGAATGGGCTGCAAAAGCACACTATTTTGGCATGATAAATAACTCTCATTTTCAAAAAGGAAGACTCAGGGAACTACAGGCAAGTCAGTTTCACCCCCATGCCTGGCGAGATCATGGAGTAGACCCTCCCGGAAACTATGTTAAGGCACATGGAAAACAAGAGGTGACTGGTGACAGCCAATATGGCTTCGCAGAGGGCAAATGGTGCCTGACAAATGTGTTGGGCTTTTACAACAGGGTTACAGCACTGGTGGGTAAGTGAAGAGCAACTGATGTCATGTATCTAGATCACGCAAAGCATTTGTCTGTCCCACAAGACATCCTTGTCTTTAAGATGGAGAGGCATGGATCTGATGCGTGGACCCCTCAGTCCTCGGATAAGGAACTGGCAGGATGGTTGCACTCAAAGAGTTACAGCCAACAGCTCCACATCCAAGGAGAGACCAGTGACAAGTGACATTCCTCAGGGATCAGTATTGGGACTGCCACTGTTTAACATCTTTATTGGAGAAATGGACACTGTGATTGAGCACACCCTCAGCAAGTCTGCTGACGACACCAAGCTGTGTGGTGCAGTCAACATGCTGGAGGGCAGGGATGCCATCCAGAGGGACCCTGGCAGGCTTGAGAGGTGGGCCTGTATGAACCCCATTAAGTTCAACAAGGCCAAGTGCAAGGTCCTGCACATGGTTCCAGTCAATCCCAAGCACAAGTACAGGCTGGACAGCGAATGGACTGAGAGCAGCCTGAGGAGAAAGGCTCGGGGTTGTTGGTGGACAAGAAGCTCAACGTGACCTGGCAATGTGCGTTTGCAGCCAGAAAGCCAACCGTATCTTGGGCTGCATCAAAAGAAGATGGCCAGCAGGTCAAAGGAGGTGATTCTCTCCCTCTGCTCTCCTGAGACTCCACTTGCAGTGCTGCATTCCGGTCTGGGGCTCCAACATAAGAAGGACATGGACCTGTCGGAGCAAGTCCAGAGGAGGCCACAAAGATGATCAGAGGGCTGGAGCACCTCTGTTATGAAGACAGGCTGAGACTTGGGGTAGTTCAGCCTGGAGAAGAGAAGGCTCTGGGAAGACATAGCAGCCTGCCAGTACCTAAAGGGGGCCTACAAGAAAGCTGGAGACTTTTTATAAGGGCAGGTAGCAATAGGACAAGGGGGACTGGATTTAAACTGAAAGAGAGGAGATTTAGATTAGATATAAGGAAGAAATTCTTTCCTTTGAGGGTGGCGAGGCACTGGCACAGGCTGCCCAGAGCAGCTGTGGGTGCCCCATCCCTGGCAGTGCCCAAGGCCAGGCTGGACGGGGCTGGGAGCAGCCTGGGCTGGTGGGAGGTGTCCCTGCCCCGGGCAGGGGGGGGCAGGAACTAGATGATCTTCAAGGTCCCTTCCAACCCAAACCACTTTATGCTTCTATGTTGATATGATATAGTCATCATATTTTTCTCAATGGCAGACCCAGAGTCTCCAGTGGTTTAATAGGAATGAAACATTTATCCTTGATGAAGAACGAACTCCAATCATTTTCTCCACATTCCTCAGCCCTGGTACCCCTGAGTGCACACTTTTGTAGACTGTGATTACAAAATGGATAAATAACAAATAAGATTGTTTTAGTCCACCAAATCTGAGCTCTTGAAAATTTGTGCATTTAATTCAGCGGCCTCCCAAAGGATTGGCAAATTTCTTCTTATCCTGTTCATTGAATCCATTTACTGGTTTCAAGGAAGCTCTTCAAAACAAGGTTTTCTTTGCAAAACCCAAGGTTTTTCAATGTCTAAAACAAAGCCCCAAGAAATCTCATCAGATGTAAAGCTGATAAGGCTTTGCTAGTTTGTAGGGTAGCTATTTCTATACCATGCTGCAGAACAGTGATGGGTTTGCATTTAGAAGCAAAACGGTCTGCAGGTCTTCATAGAATTCATAAATGCCAGTGTCCTTAATACATCATTAACATTCAGAAGTCATACTTAAGAATAACTCATTACAAAATTTATGTTCATGAATGTTTTTCACCGCCTTTCTGCATCATGTCAGGTGGCCACAGGACACACCGATTTAGCATTGCATCGCTGAAACTTTGCACAAAAGACAGAAAAATTATTAGAAACTAGTGTCCAAAGGCTTATAGCCTCATTTGGAACTATCAAATATAGATTTCATTTTCACAGGCATGAATTGCATAAAATGTCTTTCCCTCACCTATGTAGTAAAGAAGATAAATTAGAACTGTGTGAAGTAACCGTATTTCAGCCTCTGCATCTATCAGGATGAAAGCAATTATGCAGTAATGGAGTATTCTTGCTTCGTATGAAATCCTGGTCTCTGAATTCAAGCTAACCACTTAATTCACACCCATCAGGACATACTCTTATCTACAAAATATAAAACAAAGCCAATATATTTCATATGAAAGTAATGGAGATTCACCCGAAATGCAGCTCCTCTTGAAGATATTCTAATACAGCCTCATTCAGGAACAAGCTGTGTCTTTGCATTAACTTCCCAGCAACTTTGTGGCTCAGACGGTTGATCCCAAACAGCAGGTGAATGTACACATTTTCAGCACAGCCCTCCCTGTGGCAATCTGGTGAGACTTTATAAACCGTAGGGTTCTTTTCTTTCCAATTTTTTAAATAATAAATGGCAAACATTATTATTTCTGCAAGAAAAAGCTGTGATTGTCAGCTACCAGCATGATGGCAACAAAACTGCTCAAATATGACATTCTTTTCCATTGTTGTACTTGCCTGCACCTAACCGATTTGTAAGCTGCTTTGCTTTGCTTTTCAAAAGGCAGGCATGAGTCACAGAAGGAAAATAATATGTTCTTGGGGGTAATTATCACCAGCCTGGTTTTGCCACTGCTGCCATGACCTCCAGAAGTTTTTAGAAGGACTTTTTAATATAAAATTACTGTAATTTTTTATATGAAAAGAGGTGAAAGCAATACATGGGTAGAAAGGACTGCATTTCACTGCAAGTTTAAAAAAAAGCAGCAACTGTATCTGTATGGGAAGTCCAAAGGAAGACCATCCTATCGAAGAAGAAAATGCTACCACCAACCACAGCCATCCTTGTTCTTCTATACCCCACCAAACACTTCATGGTAAATAACGTTTCTTCAACATTCCTTCACAGAGACACTAAACTGACAAGGAATATTTTCTTCTACAAAATCTGGACTGACAAAACTGGGAGGAGTTACAGCTGGGTAAATAAGGAATTTTGGTTCCCTTCCCCAGTAAATCTTTGAGGAAAAAAAAGGAATTACTCTTCAGAGGCACAAAGAATGTTAGGCGAAAGTACTGCAGAAAATAAGCTGGAGAAGACCAGGCAACAATACAGTGAGCTTTTGTTGTGCAAGCACATTTGTGATTTGCAGCATTTTACCATGACTTTGACTAAGGTACAGCATAACCAATGTCCCAGTCTATCTACTGGGATATAAATCCTAACACAAATACAGACACACACACTCCAATGTGGCACAACTGAGGAAGAGTGGAATTGCCTTTCATCACTACTATTCTGGATCTAAAATCCCACATGTGCTGGCCACTCAAAGGTCCAGCTCCAGGCAGCCCCAGTTACTGTTTCGTGTGAGAAAACCCCATGCAAAAATCCAGAATTTAAGCTTTTCTGATAAAGTTTAAAAGAATGAACCAAAGGTATCTGCTTTCTAATTGTGAGGTGCATTACTGTGGGAACAAATTAGCTCACGCAAATCAGCACCTCACCTCAGGTACAAAACAAACCCAGTGGTCTGTCTGAGGTTTTCACAGTACATTCCTCATCTACAGATGTTTTGACATTAGCAGCTGGATGCAATCAGCATCTAGATCAGACTTCCTGCAGCAGTCAATGGGGAAGATGAAAAAAACTTATACAACTGACCAAGAAAATGACTCAATTTGGAGGGCTCTTACATACACGCTCCGCCAGCAGAGGTTATTAGCTCCAGGCTTGAAGAACTGGATTATTTGAATAATTTCATCTTGGATTGCACACATTTCTTCCAGTTTGCTCTCCCATTGATCTTAATGTCATCTGGCTTTCTTTTATATTTTACTATGTTTCTTTGAAAACTAGGCGTTTTTATTATTAGTTTAGTTTAGCTGGGCCAAGCTGTAACAGGCAAAACCTCCATTGAATTTAAAATTGAGCAACAGCTTTAGGATTACTTTTCCAGAAGATTAGATCAATTTTGGCTCTAGTCATACACATCTTTTTTTCCTTAATTCCTTTTTCAAATCTTCAACATCTGTGCAGAACATGGGTGGACTCCTGAGTCATCTTCAATGGGACTGAAGGCTATTGCTTCTGTTTATAGAATTTGTTTTTGATATAAAGAGTTCTAGGAAATCTACACTGAGGCTGTACAGAAATCGAAATGGTTGTTCAGCATGGGGACAGATCTTGGACCACACTCACAGCAGTCGAGGGAATTCCACCAGCTACACACCTACTTGCAGTGGAACAGCTTCAGACATAAAGTTAAAATAAAAATTTTGTCCTGTCCTATTCTGCTAAGGTCTGAAATTTACAACTTTGAAAAAAAAACCAGAATTTTAACAACCTCCAGGTGCCACAGAGCAGTGCCACACAGCTGCTGCCTCACAGCACATTAGGGGCTCTCTGAACCATGAAGACAGGCTTGATGAGGTAGAAAGAAATGTAGGGACTGCAGGAAGAAGCCTGTTGCAATCAATTCTTTTTAAAAGCCAGATCTTAACGCGCGTTACATGCTACTTAGCTAGAGCTCTCTTCCAAAACACAAATTGCTATTTCACCCTCAACCTCTCGATTCACAGCTATTCCTTGGCTGGCAAGCTCTGAATGATCATCTGGGAGCTCCCAGGGTAGCAGGGATGCGAATGGTGAGATGGCAGCTACAACTGCAGTATTGGCTTGAAATAACAGAATGCCTTGCACTGAAATGGATGACGCTTGAGTAGGTCAAAGATAGCAATCAAATCCTACATTCCAGTCCAATAGCAAACAAATGTCACTGAGGCTGGTCTGTCCCCCCAGGAAACGTTTAGAGGACTGGAAACACTGGAAAATAGATATCAAAGCACTACCTTTCAGATATTAAGTTATCAACTGTTACTTCATGTATTGATTCAGCTAAAGAAAAGCACTCTGTAGTTTGCTTTGGATCAGTGAGAAATTAGCTTGGGGATGCACTTTAGACAACTCCAAGCTGGCATGCCTGGAAGAGACTCAGGTTGAGAGAGGACTGTCGGAGTGACAAGATGCCTAGGGATACAACTGAATACGTGTGCAGCAAAAGTCATGTACAAAACACATAAGCATCCATTTCCCTTTGGTTAAATGAAGATATCTGAAGGAAGATCACCTTCTGGGCTCATTTGCGATGACTGTCCCTAACGACTTCAGAGGGGCTGATCAGCTCTACTCAGAGACAGAAGGATGCTCTCTTCACTGTATCTTTCCCTGTCCCTGTTCATGCAGCATCCCACCCTTGTTTTGATTTCCTGATACACTTGCCTGAGTGATGGCAGTAGTGTCAGGTTCTTTAGCAGCATCTCCTGCTCAGTGCCCCAGACACAGTGTGCATCTTCTACCTGAAACAGGTTCCTTTCTGACAGCTGAGAAAATTAAACATCAACCCGTAACATCTGTATCAAAAAGGAGGTAGTCTATGACTAAGTATCTATGTAATAGTCATCTTCCCTCTTCCATTACAGACTCCTTCATTATTACTCTGCATTCTTACTGCCCAAGAGTTTTTATTGCAGAAAAATTGCAAGCCCAAATCAGTGATAAGAGGCCCACATACTCCTAAACAGAGGGGGTGCTTGGTGGTATGTTCAACAAAGAGTATCAGAGAGCAGTGCCACTAGCCCCATTGCTACCACTGAAAAGACATCAATGTTAGACATAATGATGTAATAAAATCAGGAAAGGTAATCGACTTGTGCTACAGTACGGTTTAAAAAAAAAAGTCCAAATTAAGTGCTGGCTTTGAATGGAATTACTGGATGCCCTTGTGAAAAAAAGTATTATAAACGTCTATAAGGAATGCAACACAGGATTAACCGATAGCAAAGACTGAAGCTAATCTCACAAGACTTGATATCATATGCCAAGTAAAACTTTCGAATTAATCAAAGCTCTTTACATATGTCTCTTTTTTTGGTATACTGGGTACTAAAGCTTGTTGCATCAACATGCCATATAAATATGTATTTCTTACTTCGACAGCGTTTGCTCTCACAGCAGCTAATCAACCAGAAATGCATATATGGAGTCCAAAACACATTCTTATGGATTTTTCAAATTAGTCTTTTGGGGCTTCTGTGTCCCTATGCTTCCTTATAATCACTGTATTTCATTCATTCTTGTTTGAAGACTGAATGTTCTATCAAACTTTGTTTAAAACATTTTTGATGGAAAAAAAACCACATTAAAAATGAATGGTAGCCCTTGAATTGAAAATAAATGGAACTTGAAAAGTAACGATAAAGTATTTGCCATAAATGGAGGGCAGTTGCTAAAGTTTTGGCCCAATATCTCCATCAACCAAGTGAAGCAAACAAATAATTTTTGCTTAAATATGCAAATAGCATAGTAAATGGTGAAGAAGGAGTAGAAGATGTAGATGTAGTTACACAGACTGACTTGGATGACTTACAAATATGGACTTCTCTACATCATATGCATTTTAACAGTGGTGAATGCAAGAAGATAGGTCCATAAAAAAAATAATGTACATCACACTTAAAAGTCCTTCTCAGTATGACTTGAAGTCCTGTACAACTTGTAGAGCATGTCCTCCTGGAATGACTAGATGGCTAGGAAGGTTAATGCAATAAACAAATATTTTGGCAGAAGAAAAATGTTGAATACCCAGCAGGATTAGAGGAAAAAATAGGGCGTCTATACATAATACTGTGCCAACTTGCCAACTACTGCTGTGTGAAATATCCAATTCTAGACTGGAATCCACTCTCCAAAACAAAAGCTGCCACAGCTTGCAAAGGGTTCAAAAAATGTGAAATACACACGTTGGCGTGATAGGCCGTAAAACTTTGATCTTAATGAATAAAAAAAAAAGTGATTGAGAGGTGACCTGTTTGTATTTAATTGGGAAAAAAGGATTTCTGACAACAGAAAGAATTTTACTTTATCAGGGAAATATGTAAGAAGGTATAAGCACCAGGAAGTGGAGTCAGGCAAACTGATAAGAAATAAGACACATTTTCCTCTGACTGTGAACAGTGAGCCCTTTGGAATAATCTGTCTATAAATGTGATGGATCAATACTAATTTCATATCTTTTAAATGAAGAGTTGATGCCTTCCCATGAGATACTCGCTCACTCTTACAGGGTCTAAAATAGCGACTGCTGGGCAGATTGCGTGGCCTTTATCATTCAGCAGTGCAGCCCAGATGGCCATAGCCATCCCTTTACTTCCTAGCCTTTCAGTAATTCTGAGGCCACTCTCAGAAATGTTTGGGAAATGGGGACACAGAAGAGAGAGGATACCAGTGCTTGAGAGCAGGCCAAAAGCTTAATGAGCTGCTGAGAACTGGCATTCGCTTATTTCAGTCCCCTATTTCCATAGGGGTTAGGGCTGGGAGAGACATGAAGATTTGTTTAGAGACTGTTTGTTCTAGCTAAATTGTTTCTAGGATCTAGTTAGAAGTATTTAGAAAACCCTTTCATTAGCCAAGAATAGAAAGTAAGCTACGCAACTACAATAAGCAGCATTTTTTCAGGTTCATGTAAGACAGCTCTGGGTACTCCCATCTTCATCTGGCTGCTGGCTTCAGGAATTAGTCATACCTGGCCTCTCAACTATGGTCCCATTGTAACCAGACCAGGATTTATCGCCTAGAGCACAGTGAAAAAAATCTAGCCGTTAATAATGGGCTTAAGTTTGTGGACAGTAGCAGATTTTACATATTTAGCCGCAGTTGCTAAATACTAATAATATACAGAAATAATAATTATTAATAATACCAAAATATAATACAGATGCTGTTATATATTATAGACAATACAGAAACATATATCATATACACTATTATAAGTATATATAAAATCACAGAAATCTTACACAATAAAAATAAAAAGCTTTCTGTAATTTCCAGTCTTCTGGCAAACAAAAGGTCTATTTGCTTTTGTTAACTCCCCATCGCTTCCACCCACACTTCAGCCTCTGCTTGTTCACATGCCAGGTACCGTAATTTCCTGCCATTTAAACCACCAAGTTGCATTTCCATCTTCAGGGCTCCCTCTGAATAGCCTAAAAGCATCAGCAAAACTGTGACCAGCAGATCCCCTCCTCTTCTGTCAGTTAATGTCTCCAGTTGTTTTTTGAAAGTTTTACCTTTCTTGTAAGGTGTTTCTGGTTGTCCTTTATATTCCAGTGTCCAAGCCAGAATCACTGAAACCCATCACATCTCAATGACTTAAAATATTTTTAAATCCCACTTCGATCCTTCATCATATTTAAGCTTTCAACTACCTTTGGACAGTATGAGCCATGGTGTCTGTATCCTAATTTCTGCATGAATTCTCACACAAAAATGCAAAAACTAATAGGGAAACTTTCTCCTGACAGTGCTTCTGTAAAACTTCACCTGAATTTTTACAGTTTATATCTGATTACATTTCCAGAAAGATCACTATCAGTCACGGAGGCTAAAGCTCTTACATTGGTTTCCAGTACCAGGTCCCAGGCGAGAGCCTCTTCTGTTTAAGATGTTTTTTAAAGAATATGAGTTTTTTAAGAATAAAGTTAAGAAGTAATGGAGCCATCAGAAAATCTTACAGTAGAATTAAGTTACAGTAAATTGAAGTCACTGAGACCTCTCCCGTGACTGTTCTGCCAAACAGTGAAGCAATGCAGGTAATTGCTATTTACAGTCCCATAACCAAGGACAGCCATTTATCCTGAAGAGCTAGAGCTCCTCCATAAAACAGAATTTACAAAAGAAGCAGATTTCCATAACCATTACATTTTGATATAAGATACACAGCCAAATTTTGCAAGGTCATTGTAAGTGAAAAGCACCATGCAGAAATCACTCTGAAGAAACGGCTTCCTTTAACTCCACGTTAACTCCCTCTCCGATCCTGCCTCACAGGAGGTGACACAAAAAAGGAGACAAGACCAATGATCGTATGAGACAAGAACATGTCTGGGGCTAAACGAGACAGTACCAGGCATGACGACAGCTAGCTTGTGGCTACCCTGCCTCAGGAGCACCCCCAAAATCGCACCACTTTCAAACCCAGGAAGATGCTGTGCTCCAGACAGGCTGGTACCACACCAGCCAGCACTAATTCACTTGAGCCTTGTTTTCTGAAGAGCTGAACACCTGCAGTTTGCTCTGATATCAGCTGGTGTAGAGGGTACTCAGCACTTCCAAAAACTAAGCATTGTACGTGAGCAGGCATGATCTGAAGAAGCAGATGCTCCACAAAGCCAAAAATGGCACCAATTACACAGGTCTATGAGTTTCCTCCAAAGCAGACTTCGAAGTGTGCAGCTTTATAGAGAGGTGTTTAAATACCTCCAGCAACTGCAGAACAGGAGTAAAGATAAGAAAAAAATAATGCCGCCCTCACTATGGTCATTCTTGCCATGTTTTAGCCATCCAAACAAAATAAGGGGTGCTCACGCTCTCCACGCTATTTGGCAGGCAAGGAAACAAACTGCAGCAGGTCCAACAGAACAAGTCATTTTACATTTGGACCAAACTATTTCACACGCAAGGTGCATCTTTGAAACAGCATGTGCAGAAATGTTCCTGTTGTCTTACTGAAAAAAGGAAATCAGAGGAGGGAACTGCATTGCTGCCAACACAGAGAACAAAATACTGTGACTCTAAAAGCATAGTGGTTTCACAGGAAAAAAAAAATTGCCTTAAGTAACAGTTGCCTAAGATGCACAGAAATACAGATTAGATATAAACACAACTGCCTGAGGTAAAAGCAATAGCAGCTAGTATTGATTAGCCCACTGGTTAGTTTTCATTAGTGGTCTATTTTGTGCACTCTTCAAATTAAGAGCTGGTGTCTCTGTGCACATGTGGCTGCATTGCAGGGACCAAAGAGCTACAACTTAGCCCTTTGCAACAGGGAATCAAATACAGGAGGATTTCAATTTAGCTGGAACGCAAACATTTCACATGCACGAGATATATATTAGGGATGTAGGTATTACAGTTTTCTTGGTATTTGAGGTGATCCTTTTTTTAAAAGGACAAACAGCTTTAGAGGTGAGAACTATCAAAACCAAAACTAACTCTTACATGATAAATTCTGTCAGGTTGCACCATTTTTTAGAGTCCACTTTCTTCATCATCTCTTCAAATGATTTTCCACAGGCAGGTAACTTTTCTAACATGAGCGATTCATTGCAGAGATGAGTCTGTTGACGTGCACCTAGGTAAAATCAGAAAGCACCTTAAATTTCCAACATTGAAATAGAAGAAGCATGAACACATCACTCACAAACTCCTTCACATAACTCTGCTTGCCGCTTAGATTGTTGTAAACCTAACACACAACTTTCTCAACAATTTTAGAAAACAAGTAAAATATACCTTTACATAATTTTTTTAAAAATATAACAGTATAAAATATTGCAGGTTACCATACACAGTATTATCTTTTAGACCTAGCACAGAGGAATCTACCTAGTCACTTTTCTAACGTTACTTAGGTTCTACTCACACTAACTTACTGACCGTATACCTCTGTCTAGAAAGTACCTCTCAAGCTCACACAGACACATCCTGTTCATCCCTCCACGCAACTATACCACTATAAATCCTCCTCAGCATCAAAAACATTTCTATATCTTAGCAGCTACAGGGCTTGAATTCCCACAGTCACAATTAAGCTTTTTCCTTAGCATATCCACTAAAGGAATTATTTACCGTTATCAGATGTTGGTGTTGCAGCATACAGCTACTTGCAAAGCAAGAGTTAACTTTGACTTGAGCAAGTCTGTATCTTTTGCAACTTGTAATGGCAACTCAAAAATCTTTAGTCAAAGGTTTTTTTCATGCAGCTCAAGCGTGCATTGGAATACAAAGATAGTATTTTGCTATTTCTATAATTATTTCAGAATTTTAATTTTATTATTCAGACTAAAGTATTTGATTTTAATAAGGCTGAAACATTTTGTTTTGATTAAGTAGTTAAATGTCTTGCTTTACTTTTATAAATGCTGCTATTTTGATTGTTCTTCCGTATAACAAATGCATACATTTTGTAGAACATTAAAAATTACCTGTAAGTATATGTATGTCAACATACTTAACAGAAATGCCAAAATTAGTCAAAAAAAAAAAAACCCCACCAGTGCAATTTCTTCTCTTTACAGCAGCACAAATCTGAGAAAAGGATTTACCTGAAAAAACTGCAACTCTAACAAACCCATGTGTCAGGCAACCCTCCTGAGAATTCTGGAGGAACAACTTCTATTAAGCACAAAGCCATGAAGAACATACCACTTTGTCGTTCTTTAACCATAAAAAAAAATAAATCTAAGTACAACCAGGTTTTGCACCTTTTTCATCCAAATTACGTTTTCACTGAGACCCTATTTATATCAGGGAGATTAGGTATTTCTTTCTCTTCTATTAATTACTTTGAAAGCAGGATCCCATCATCACTGAAAAAAGTTCTAATTTTCTGTGGGGACAACCAGACACGCTGCCAGGCAGAGCGAGGTCAAAGGTGTGCGAGCTTTGCTCTGTGAGAAGTCAGGCACAGCCCTCACTCCCAGCAGGGCACTGTTCTTCACTATCTAGTCCAAAAAAAACTAAGGCAAGATGAGCGTTTTCAGGCTTCACATCACGACACAGCCATCAGTCAGAAACCTCTCTCCAAATGGAGTGTGTGACAGGAGGACAGGCCACAGCGCACGTGAAGTGCCTTGCTCGGAAGAAGGTGGCTCCCCCAGAGCCTGGGCAGCCGGGCCTTACGATTTAGGTCCAGCCATCGCAGCTAACTGCTTAGGGGGAGGTCACCCACTCAGTGATGCCACCTGCCAAACAAGAGATGGTCATCACAGCTGATGGAAGAAATACTTTGCTTTCACCTGCTTCCCAAGAGCAGCAGGCCTACAACTGGACAGCCTACAAGGCCCTAACATTACCATTTCACACAGACCCTGAACATCTCCAGGCTCACTGGGACCGGACTCTTCCTCCTCCATCATGTCTGACTGACAGAGCTCTTCAAGCTGATGCTAAGCCTTCACTCATGTCAGAAAAAAAAAAAATCAGAACTACAATTAATCACCAGTGATATAAATGGTGAAAGTTATGAAGTGGGAGCAGCGTAATTTTGCCCTTGGGAAGTTAATACGACCGTGTGGACCCTGCCTATTTAAGAGCTCCCACCAATTCATCTGGCAGCCATAGCAGCTGTAAGTTACACTTTCCACAGCCAGATCTGCAGATGAATGCTAAAACTCCACAGAATTAAAAACCAGATATGAAAACTGCATAGCTGGCAACTTAAATCCTGCGCGGATGCTTTCACAAAAGTTAAGCAAAGCTGCCTTCCCTGGCAGGGTAGTCTAAACAGCCAGCTATCACTTGATTTACTACCCTATAAATCCAACAGAATACAAGTTTCTCCTCCATTACGTCATGTGTACTGACAATTTACTCCAGCCCCTTCCCAGCAGTGTGTTTAAATGGATTTTCCATGGCCTTGGTGGTTTTGGTTGCCTCTCTTTAGAACTTTAGTATTTTGCAGTTATAGAAAGAGCTCTGATAGAGTCGTACGACAGGAACAATCTGATGACACAAGAGTTTCTGTCTAAATCCCTGGCCAAAGGGGTTCAAAATTATAAATAATTTTACAATTTTACCACCACTATTGAGACTCACCTTTACAAAACACTACAACACTCTCCGTTCATGCATGCCAATGGACAAGACCAGTTGTAAAAAATATGTGACAGTTGACTAATTGCAATGAGATAGGGTGGAAGCCCTTCTCAAATGACTGCCATTAACAAAACAGAAAAAGAAGTCTGAATTGTAGAAGTAAAGCTCACCTGTGAATCCAAGCGTCATTAGACCATTAACTAGCAGGAGGGGGAAAAAAAGAGAGAGATGAGTTAGATAACTCCATACTATTATATAAAAGAATTAGCGCAGATACAAGCAAACTTGAACATAATTTAGGTTTCAACAGAATACTCAAAATGTTCAATTGAACATTAGTTTCAGTTTTAAAAGAGTGTGTCTGAACGGAAAAACCAACATTTAGAGAACATTGTTTTCAAATCCTTTTTTATCTATCCTTTAAATGGCTGAGTCATACAGAGTTGTTATGGGTCTGTCCACACCACTCTTTCCTGTAGCTCACAACATTAAGGATTAGGGACAGGGAAATTTTTACTTTATGCTTCCTGAGAGTTAAAAAGTTGGAGAAAATAACCCATTTGCTCAAAATGTAGGTGAACTGAACATTCTAAAGTGCAGAGGGGAAAAAAAAAAATAATCCTTTTGCTATTAAAATGAAGTGAGCACAAAATTATAAGTGTGTACTCCATTAATTTAGAAATGTAATGCTGTATTTAGTGGTCTTCGCCTTTTACACAGTGAAGTCATGCATTTTGAAAAACATCACGTTCAAAACCTGTAAGCTTCTCATGTGGATGTTACGCTGACACAGGTGTGCCACAAGAGCATCCAAACGGAAACAGAGACTATGCCAACAAAAGGACTCTTCTGATCAGCTATCTGCAGTACATCCAGATGGCTTCAATTAACAGAAGACCACTGTGTTCACACAGCTCCAGCCACACTTAGGATTTTGCAAATACAGCTAAGATGGATGTGGCTTCAATTATTTCTGGTGTCCCACTGAAAAAAAATTTAAAAATGCTGACAAATCTTTATAGTGTTACGCTTGCATCAGAAATGAAATGAGTAATTTCACACAGGTGGGTGCCCCCTACCCCTTGTTTATACCCTACACATCAATCCAGTAAAATGAATCGTGATACACGTAGCAGAATGTCAGTCTCAATCATATTGATCTAGACTGTGCCGTCATTGAGATACACCAAGCTCTCAACTGAGTTAAGTGCAAATTGTTGCATACACACAACTAAGAATTCAGACCCTCCTAAGGAACGTATTTTTCATCCAGACAAGTATTAATGTCTGTCTCAGTTACTAACGAGCCAGAGCGTACTGAAACATGTATCAGAAAATTGTGTGGCATCCAAACACACAGAGCTGAAATTCCATTATACACTCCGATTGCTGCAATCTCTTTCACAAATAGAACGCTTTTCTTTCCAGGCTATTAGCTGTTATACTAGTAAATACACTTGAATCACTGGGTAGGTTTTTCTTTAACCCTCACTTGAAAATGTGTCTTATCAACTGCAGAAAACTGAAGATCAAATTAAAAGCACATCCTTTATGAGGAAGCCAAATCCACCCATTCTGAGGAAACAGTCTAGACGCACAGATGCTCGCCCTGAGGACCACAGACTGCACCTCCAGTTCTTATTCTATCAATTCCTATTGCCGATCTCTAGAGCCTTCATAGTTATTGCTGCAGTAATCCTCATGAGACCACAGTGAGGCAAATAAAACAGGATTTACAACCAGACAGAAGCAGTAAGAGAAAATGATGCATCCATGTTTTATGGACAAGAGGTTTTGTGACCCCAGCGCCAAGCAGGGCAGCTGTGATAAACCAGGTACCAAATGAAGGCTCACAGGTGCATGCTCACAAATTCCCCTGCTCACAGGAAAATGTACTTTTTGCATTTTCTGATCTGCTCATAACAAAATAACACGGGATATTTTGTACCTTTCCTCAACGAAAAGACTCCCAATACCTTTAGAGAAGGGTAAAACAACAGAGACCACTACGTGCTATCATACCCACCTTCTCCTTGTTTTCTTTACTCCTAGATATTCAACTCATAACAAAGATTTAATTAGGAGACTAGAGCCTGTTGGCTGTGCTAGTTTACACAAAAAGTATGTCCCTTCCAGCAGCAATTTTAAGAAGGGGTAACCTCATCTTATTTCTTGAAAGGCTGATGCCATCACATCTCATTAGAAGAGACACAGGGGAAGCAAAGCGGGTCACAGTGTTGGAACATGTTGTCATGATCCCTAAATAAACACTTGCCATACACTCCTACCTGCACCAAAATTTAAGGGAGGGAAAATGAGGTTCAGTTTAACTGTACCAGTTGCCTGCAGGTTAAATCATGTTAATACTGGACCACAGCAATGGCCTTTAACTTTTATTTTCTCCATAAACTGTAGCAGCATGTATGATTGCCCCTAGCATTACTGCAATCAGATGCGAAGGGCCCAACCAGCTTGCAGCCAGAGCAAGAGGTGAAGGAAAGCACCATCAAATGAAAGATGGAGAAAAATAGCTTTGAAAAGCCTTTGGAAAGAAGAAGAAAATATGAACACAATAGAATAAAGTAATAGAAAATAAGAAAACCAAGAAAAAAACATTTTTTTATTAACAACCTACTTCAAAATCATGTCTATGAAAAAAAAAAAATCTGATCCTGAACCTTCACTGCAGTCTTTTATTATCTACTTTCTACTCTCCTTTTGTAAACAAGACATTCTTCTGACATTAAAAAGGGAATTCATAATGGGATTTACAGCAATAAGTGTCCTACAATTTGTATACACTTCTGTTTTTCCGTGAAATGGATAAATATTTCTCAGTGTTTATTCTTCTGCTATATTATTCACTGGTATTTTTTTCCAGAAGCTAAAAAGTAGCACTGCAAGTCTTTGCATCACAACTACTTCATAAACCTGAAGCAGCATATGAATTGCTGTGTGTTCTTCCTACTGCACGTTCCTCCAAAGGAGGAATAAGAATAATTCTGAAAACCTTGTGTGGGTATATAAGAGGGAAATGCTAGATTATTATTTTCCCTTGCCTGAATATTTCTTCAGGATACTGCAGTTCCTGACAGGATAGCAAGATTTTTAAGCAGCTCCAATACTTTCTCAGAATACAGGCATCAAATAATTCTTGTTTTACCTGACCACTGCATGCAGGTTTTCACCAGCAATTACAGCACTGTAATCCTATGTATATTCTTCAAAATTTCTGAAGCCTGATTCAAAACCATATTTTTATCAATCATAATTTTCATAAGAAAAAAAACATATAATGACCTCAGATTTAACCTGCTCAGATTAAACCTCAAGACCCTGCTTCTACACATCTTTTTCAAGAAAATCCTGCCAATTACCATCATGTAATCTTTAACTATATGTCAGGACATCAGATCTATATTGGAAATTATGCACTAAACACACCTGTGTCTCTGCAGAATCTTAAGCTTTATTGACAGTGGCACGTAACTGTGCAAGAACTGCTCTGCCATACAGTTCATGAAAGCAATTAAAACCAAAGTTTGACATGGCAACTGCTGCTCCAGAGTCACCAATGATTTATTGGAAACACAGGAGAGAGATTAATACTCCATTAACGTCATTTTGCCATACCGACCAAATCTCCTTACCCACATTTCTTTTATAAATCTGATCTTAAATACTGAACAAATCGATCTTACTGAAGTGTACCAACATTTCTCCAGGTATTTAAATGTTACATCAAGGTACCCGTTGCGTAGGTGGTATTAAAGATCGTTATATTCACCAATCTTATGTAAATCCCAAGTTATACCATTACAGGTTTTCTGGCAGGAATGCACAGACACTTCAGGTATCTAATGCATAAGCAGCTCCCATGGAAATCCCCCATGCTCTGACACAATGCCAAGAGGCATCCTACTGCAACAGCACAACACTGGTTACAACTGGGGAAGGGTTTCTTTACGTGTCTTCCTGGCCATTTACGAGCACAAGAGCCTCATTTTACTAAGGCCTGTATGAATACAAAAGGAAAAGATGAACCGACACAAGCATCACGTGGCTGCCTTCCAAAGACTCCTCTACAAGCCCTCTATGGGGGGCAGGTCAAACGTATGTGTCTATGACACCTCAGACTCTGAAAAGGCTGAGCAATCCTGCAACTTGATGGAAAAGCCCACAAAGGTCCCCACGAAGGTCTGGGCTTTCCTGTTCTGAATAATAGGACTGTAAGACAAAAAAGTTTCTTCAAATCTATTTCATCAAACCCCCTTTTTTCCCTGCACAATCTCTATACTCAGCTTCAGCCAAATACTGCTCGTAAGCATTTCTCAAAGGCACACAAAGCACTTCTCTCTGTTCCAGTTTTGCATCCCATTGGGGCACACAGTTTGGTATCACCCACTTGACCACTCTACTGGCAGAAGGGGCACGGGCGGATCCAGTAAGGATATGGCCAGGGAGCTGGGAGTGCAGAAACTGCCCCCAAACGTAAGAGAAACAGATCAAAGAACTTGCCATTTCTGGCCGTGCAGCTAAAAGCCAAGGTTTGCTACACCAGCCGTTTGGAGCAAAGGGGCTGATCCCTTAGCTAGCACAGAAGGGCACCCATTGGGTTTTGAGCATCTCAGCCCGCTGAGGAGCTGACAGACATATGTTGACTTACCAGACACGATAACTGAGTTACTAAAACAGATTTACCACCTGCAGTGCCACGGCCTCACATGTGGACAGGTAGTTAACTCAGGAGACAAGTCTTAACACAGATCACTTCTTACAGGGCTCTAGAAGCTTGAAGCAACGTATTTCTCAACAGCACACAAGACACCTTCATCAAGTGCCATAGGGAGCTGGCTGGTCCTTCCTTTGCTGCATCCTCTGCTTAAGGATCCAAGCCTTTATGCTTACTGTCCTTGCAGGCCAAACTCGTAGCCCTACAACTGCAGCTCCAGGTTATTCCTTAAATGAGAAATTACTTCTCTGAGCCCAATTCTTATTCCAGCTAATTACACCAGGTAGTTAAACCCTCAAGAGAGATAATAAAGTGATAATATAACATGAAAATGCTCTATAGATAGGCAAAATATAAACTTCTGCTATGAAAATGTCTGAAACGCACTCGGGGGAAAAGTAAATTTGGTGATGAGCTGGGGCGACCCCAGCACTGTAACCCAAGGCAGGCAGGGCCATGGGTGGGAAACAGGCTTTACCGCTGGCTCCAGCGTGGCAGGGGATGAATCGGGGAGGGCAGGCAGCAGCAGCAGGAGATGGGACCAGAGATGGGATGGGAGACGTGTTGGCCCAGTTGGTAGGTCCAGAGCACATACAGGGAAACAGCCAGCAAGCCAGGACAGCTTACGGTGTGGCTCGGGGCACAATGGGAACCCAGGCAGGGGGGCACTCAGTGGGGCTGGACTGTTCAGGGTGCTCTTAATGCACTGAGGGTCCTGACAGTAGGTCAGCAAGCGGCAGCCAAAGCACAGCCCTCCACCTGTGCTTAACAAAACAGATTCAAAAACTAGTCCAGATGGAGACCCCTACCTGCTACACCACGAAATGTATATTTACAGGGAAAATTAAACACTTTTCTGAGATGGCCCACCATCACAGAGCAAGCTAACAGGAATGATTGTATCGCTTCAAGTCTGCAGGCTGTTATAAAAGCACAGAAAGGAAAAATCATGCTTTTGGTACAAAAACTAAAGTCCCACCTGCCAGTCCTTAAATATCCCTTTCTACAATACATAAGGCTCAGAAGGTCATCTTTTGTTCTCAGCTACTAACACAGTCCCTTTGACACTTTTCTTTTTAAGAGGAGTGGGATGGGGAGGGGGGACAGGGGCAGGACGCAAGAACATCACCACATAGTGTGAAAGCAGCTGAGGAAATGAAGTAACTGAAGTTCACGGAGCCGGGCAATGACAGGAACTCAACACAAAGGAAGGATGCCAGGAATAAACAGAAGCTTGCAATAAATATAGTACTTGAAAGAAGTGTTACACTTGCATCCAAAATTGACCCAGAAAAAACATACCTCAGCATGTGAATGGGCAGGAGCAAGGTAAACCTGTTGGCAGGGTGGATTGATCTGTCCCTGTGTTCAAGAAGTTATGTAGAGAGCTAGCGTAATGTGGAAGTCAGCATCCCATTATCCCCTGCTTCGATGCTGAATCCTTTTTAACACCTTTGTTTTTTTCCCCCATTGTGTCCACGGTATGGAAAACATCTATTAGCCATGGAAATGTAATATTCAAAACTAAAAGTGCAGTTCAGTGCTGTACTTTATCACAGTTTGAAACATTACATTATTGCTCTGGAATTGGTAAGGTAATTTCAGACAGTTAACAATTTTGGGCATTAGAGTCTTCTTCCTGCAGAAGAAGAAAAGCATGAAAAGAAGCAATTTAAGCTTTTTCATTTTGTCAGTGCAAATCAACAGGGAGCATTACTGAGGGCATCAACTGTTCAGTCTCATGTTGGTTCAGAGTTCCCCAGCTTTCTAGTGACTGCAAAGAAATGTGACAATTATTCTGAACTCATACTTCAACTGGGAATTTTTCAGAGCAGGAATACAAATTATTGTCCTTTACATTCCTTTGTGAAGGATTCTTAAATCCCTGCTGGCAGCACATAAATAATGCTTCACAACTTCTGAACAACCTATGTCTACTTCCAGAGGTGTTGAATGGATTTTCTGCTACTTTGAAACCAGTATGTTTTATTTAAATAAATATATGACCAGTATTTGTAATTGTTTTTTAATTATTTATTAATTAAATATTTAAATAAACCATACCAGTTAAATGACAGACTTAAGGAGGGGATTACTTGGCAATCAACCAAATGTTAAGATCTGTATTGGAATGGAAGTTTTGTAATTCAACCTGTAATGTTATGTAATGTTCTCTTCATCTCTTTTCTGTCCCATTATGTTTTTCATGAAGCATAGTGTAACTGAAATAAAAAAAAAATTTTTTTACAGACACTGACTTTCAGATAGACAACAAACCAAATATTCCAGCAACAGAATCAATTGTTTGAAGCAAACTCTCTTCAAACCCTTCTAAGAGGGTGGCATAGACAAACGCGATCCTTGACAGAAATCCCAACTCAAGATCCATGCTTCCAGAGAGTGAAACTGAAGAATAAGAGGAGTCCATTTGCTTCTAGAGTAGAACGAGATTTGTGGCATTAGGAACTGATTCAAGATGACATTCAGCAACAATACAGGGACCACGATCTGATTGACAGTGGCTGGAGGAACATTCCAGAGGACTACACTGCCCAGGTGGTGCTAAAGCCTACAGCCAGAAGAAATGAGCAGAACAACTTTCCTAACAAACAAAAATTCACTGAATTCACTTCTGTACATGTTCTCCAGGACATTAGGAAAAAGATTGTTATTCAGGATGTATCTACAGGCCTTCCAAAGTCTTCGTGATCCTCATTTCCACCTGTGAGACCTGGCCTTCTGGGTCTTGGGATACAGCAGTTGTCACACAGACGTATAACCTCTAAACCAACCAGATCATAGCTCTTAATAATTTAGGATTACAGATAAATACGCTTCTAGCAAGGGGAAGTAAAAATCTTTTTTCATCCCCTAAACAACCTACACTTCTTCAGGTTCATTACAGCCTGGTGAGGTACTGCTGCTGTGGTCTCCATTTCACATCATCTGCAGAAATAATGACAGAACCAGCAAGGAATTTGTCTAAGGTCACCAGCAGGACCCAGCATCATGCTGACTGCACGGTGACCCAGCAGTCTGACGCCAGGACCGCTGTCTCACTGCTACCACCTTCTCTCAGAAAATGTTCACCAAACCAACTGAAAAACATGATGAACCCTCTGCCTAAAAGATAATGATGAAATGCATCCACTGTGCAGTTTATGGGAAAGGTGCAGCAATAAATGAGGCAGCACAGTTCAGATTTATTCCTCCCAAAAGGCCAGACAGCTGGCAGTTACTGTGACACACACACACACACCCCCCAATCCACAGAAGAACTGTGACAGCCCCCGAAGATGTCACCCACATCCAGGACCTCAGTGTGACACCACCACCTGATCACCTGGAAGCACATATCTGAGCTAATGGGCGCTTATTATCGTAACCCAGCTGCCTGTCACTAGTCAAAAAGGCAGGAAAGCAGAAGAGAAAATGTGATGTGACATAAGGTTTCCCTATAATCAGGAAACGTCAGGTCAGCACAATACTGACTTTACTCTATACCTATCTACCTGTGAATGACTGTCAAACACCAGTCCCCTGAGGCAAATAAGGACTATAATCTGCTCCTGTGGAGAAGCCTGAAAGAGACGTGATTTTTTTTTTTTTAATAAACTTGGCAAAGGGAAATGACCCATGAAGGTTTCACAGACGAGGGTCACAGCACACTCCCTCCTGAGGAAGTGTTTAAACCCATGGGATACTTGAAGACATTAAAAGTTTCTTCTTCCTTTTGACAGGCAGAGCATTTAAATCAAGATACTGCCATCACAGACGGCCTGGGAAAATGGTATTTTCCTTTTCTGACCAGACAACAGTCCCCACCCTGCACATCCACCTTCTCTCGATGCTGCCTGTACTCCTCTCACAGACTCCTAATGCTGTTACATACTATGTTGAGGCATTGCATCAGCGTAATTTCAGTGTAGTCATGTTTTCAGTGATTTCTATGCCTACCATGAAACAGTAAGTTGCCCTGACCCTTCACATATGGGTTGTTTTTCTTCTGTAGCCCAGCTTGCCTACCAGTGCTCCGTAGCTCTGGATATTCAACTACATGATCACATAATATTTCAAATGACACACTGCCATGACAAACTCACAAAAGCAATCAAAAGCTAACAAAACCTCAGAGCCTCACTTGCTTACTTACACTACTATATAAGTACCTGCTCGTCATAAGTGTGCATTGCTCTTCACAACAGCATCCTTGGTCCAAGGAATAAACACAGAAAACAGAACCTTGCCAGCTGTTGCATGGCAGCATGATCCCTGCACACCGTGACTTTCCCTGGATGGATATCCACATAGGAAACTGCACAGCATCAGACTCTGGTATAGGAAATTACTTAGGCTGATCCTAGAGTAAATCCTGACTCTCAGTGGATCTGAGGAACAGAACTGAACCTCAGAGGAGCGCAAACGTCTTGTTACTTTAAGTTTTCTTTACCACCGTTAATAATCTCTACCCTGTTTTTCTTTCATGTCAGTATTTGATTAAGGAAATTTAAGAAGAGGGTAGTATGTCTGACCTTGCTTTTTCAACCAGCCCAAGACCAAAAGACATTTCAGTAACCGCACATCAGCAGCGCTCACATTTACATAGGAAAACAAAGACTATGCTTGAACTATGCCAGTTCACAAGTATGGAAAACCAAAAAAAGTAAACATTGTACAGAAAAACTCTATTTCTTCCCAGATTATGAGAATTGCTAGGGTGTGAAGAAGAAATCATTCATGCCTATTTGTGGAGCTAGGTTGAAACAGTGAACATGACCAGCCCTGAAGAAAAGGCTCCTGAGATCTTCGGATTTGCACATTTCTGAGCTCTGGGATGGCTGATCCATACCCTGGGGTCCCCAGCTGCACAGCCACCCTATTGTGGTCATTATCCAAACCTTCATCACAGAGGCTTTTTCTCAATATTTCACCCTATAAATAATAAAGAAAGCCTTCAATAATTTGAGAATAAAGCTAAAGCTCCTTCTGGGTGTTACACAAATTAACACCTGCATAAAGCCAGTTGCAAAAAAAATTTATGTCCCACAATTAAAAAAAGCATCAGCACTAACTGTATTATTGTGTGACTGACTCCTCAGCCACCACTTCTCTTTCGTAAATGGAGGTGGAGGGTTGACCTTGGCTGGACAACAGGTGCCCACCCAGCTGCTCTATTATTCCCCCTCCTCCGCTGGGCAGGGCAGAGAAAATCTAATGGAGGCTCACAGGTCAAGATAAGAACAGGGAGATCACTCACCAACTACTATCATGGGCAAAACAGACGTGACTTGGGGAAATTAATCTAATTTATGGCCAATTAAAATAAGATTAGGATAATGAGAAATAAAACCAAATCTTAGAACACCTTTCCCCCACCCCTCCCTTCTTCCCAGGCTTAGCTTCACTCCTGATTTCTCCACCTCCTCCCCACAGAGTGGGTAGGGGGATGGGGAACGGGGGTTACGGCCAGTCCATCACACATCGTTGTCCCTCCCGTGGGAGACAGTTCTCCATGAATTCCTCCAACATAAGTCCTTCCCGTGGGCTGCAGCTGTTCACACACTGCCCCAGCCCAGGCTCTTCTCTTCAGGGGGTCAACAAGCCCTGCCAGAAAACCTGCCCCAGCAGGCTACCCGCTGGTCACAGCCCCCCTGGGGCACCCTCTGCCCTGGGCTGCGGGGAGGAGCTGCTCCCCCCGGCCTCCTCCTGCCCCTGGGGCTGCCGGGCTGCGCCTCTCGCACCTCCTCACTCCTCTCTCCAGCTGCAGTTGTGCAGGTTTGGGGGGATTTTCCCCCCTTAAATCCGCTGCCCCCGCGGCTGGTGGGCTCAGCCCTGGGTCCCCCCCGGGGCCGGCGGGCACGGGCTCCATCGGGCACGGGGGCAGCTTCCAGCAGCTTCTCACAGCAGCCACCCCAGTAGCCCACCACCACCACCACCTTCCCAGGCAAACCCAATACACCGGGACTCGAGTTAGTGCCATTAGAGCTGGCTGTTTGGTTTTCCATAAAATCACGCCCCCTGCATTGCTACGGGAGCTTTTCAGCAACCCTGCCCTGCGGAGCAGGCGAAGTGCTTCAACTCACCCTTGCCGAGAGAAGACAGCACTCCACACACCGCCAGCCACGCCACTGCATACCCAGACCTTTCAGCCCAAAAACCAGGAACTAAAATACAACTGTAGACATAATCTGAACACTGGTTATTCAGCATCGATCTATAGAACATATGGTTTTGTTCAGTTCAAACACCATCAGTGAAGCCGCAAAAAAGTTTCCCAAAATCTGCCTGCTTTCACCATCTCGGAGACATTCTTCTGGGGCTTAAGTTTTCCATGATTTTGTGCCATATGAACCGTTTTTCCCCCTAAAGACTGAGGAAAAGCCGCCTTGGGATTTTGGAGTCACACAAGAAATCGGCAGAAAGAGAAGTAGGGAAGAATGAGGACTTCCCTCCCTCCCACTTTGCCAATGTGTCAACAGTTCCTTTCTTCACAAACTTACACAGCTTTATTTTAAAACCCTGTGGAGTAATATACTCTAAGGCCAGAAGGAATCTCTCGGATCATTCTGCTCTACCCCTTTTGTAATACAAGGTAAAGAAAGTCTTCCAATAATTTCTGTATCAAGCCAGTAACATCTACTCAAATCAAGCCAGTAACATCTACTCAAATGACAGAATATTCTCGATAAATATTTCCAGGGTAGATACTAAGATCGCAAGTGATGGAGAATCTCCCACTCCCTACAGAAGGCATTTATTTTTGACTGTTTCTGCCAACAATTTCTACTTCTTTGACAAGATTTTTTGTAATTCACTGCATGATAAAGTATGAAGTAGCTGGGAGGAAAAGAAAACCCAAATACGTCTAAGGCATACTCAGCATACAACAGCAGCCAAAATCCTCACCAGACCAGTACAGGATCAAACATCCTCGTGGTGTTGCAATGCATATTCTACCTGTTCTCTACTGCCCCACCAGAAAAAACACTTCAATTAAAACTCACTGAAAATACTGGGCTTAAAATGTTATGTTACCCCACAGAGGGTGATTCCCACCCCATTATCAATAATATTTAATCAAATGCAAGAAAAAAGTATTAACATTTCTTTCCAACACCTTAAAATGCAGAAAGACAGGAAAACACAAATATTTTGAGGAGCTTAATCTTCCTTTGACCTTTCCTCACATTGCTCTGACCTTGCTGGTGTTTCTGGTTTACGCTAGAGCTAGTTAAATAGAAACCGAACCAATGGTTATTCCAGCAGCACTGCCTCTACTTCATTGTGCATCACCAAGTACCTTACAGTAGAACACTTCCTACACCAAACGTACCCCTGGAAGCATATTCAGCAACAACATTAGCTAACAGTGAAGTGCCACTTCCCTGAATGCAAATCCAGTCTAGGTCCACTGGTTGAAAATAAGTAAGGAGATTCCCATGATTTTTTAATATGATACATTGGGGGAAGGGGGGCAGGGAGGGGGGGATAGGGTTATAGGGGTGGTGGTGTGATACGTTAAGACTTTGAGTTATCCTGAAGTATGCATTTTGCTTATTAAAAAACTACATACTGACCTGCTTTTCTAAAAATTGAATAGGAATAGAAGAGATTTCACACATACTGTATGACAATCAATGACTTCATGGAAATACTGGCTTTGAGCATCTCCTCATTGAAAGCCCAAACAAATTCGTTTTTCCTATTTCACTTGAACATGTAGGCTTAATGCTGTATCATAGGAAGCGTACATCACACATTGCTAAATACATTTAAAGAAACCTAATATTAAATTGGACAAGTTACGTTCTTGATACCTGGAGATCCTCGAGGAGTAAAGCTGGAACAGCTCATGAACTCCAGAGAAGTGGTAAGGCAGCATAATGCTTTCAGCCACTTGCCAAAAACAAACATGAAGAGAAAAACCGTTCCCCAGCCCCACGTGGCTACCAAGAGGCAAAGCCCTGATGCCAAAGCTGAGATATCCTTTGAGAAAAGGCCCCACTCCACTCCAAAGCTGCAGAACATCTCTGGGTACCTCAGAGACAGCAGAGTCCCTTCAGATGTTGACACTAACTGCAAGCACCTGTGGCCTTTACACCACCCTACCAGGAGGACGCTTTCCTCACAGCCCTGCAGGTGTGCTCCAGTGCACAAGAGAGAGAGCAAGCGAGGGGACTACAGGCCAAAGCTAAAGTCCAAGAGCTTTAAAGTCCGAGTCTTGGAAGAAACCTGGAATTTGTGTCTTATTGATGAGCACTTGAATGACCTCAACAAGATGCTATTTCTGTCCCAGTATCTCCCTCATCTCTTCGCAATACCCTAAGGCAATACCTTCTTTTCGTTTCTGCAGAAGGCAGGAGGGCACAGAGACCAAGAGCTGCACACCCTATCAAATCTCAAACTGTGTATTTTGTGACAACAACAATGCAAGAATATTTTTTAAAGATCAGAGTCTCTAGCATCAATCTCTGAGCAGAAAGGAATGCAAAAGAAATCTGTCACTTCCAACACTTGGAAACAACACTCTGAATTCCCCTAAGAAGTGACAGTCATTACTGGCCAACGGGAATTAGAATATTTCTTCTCAGACAGCCCACAGAGTTTTTCCCCAGATCGCACTGTCCAAAATAAGGGAAAATTAGTCACATTTATTAGGGTGTGAAAAGAATAAGACAGATGCTTTATTGCAGGGTGCGGTGCTTCTGCATAGTCCTTTGCTGAGTATCAGCTTAATCTGGTTCGAGGCAAGCAAGATGTGCTTTCATCATTCCGGTGCTGTGCTAGGGCCCCAGCAGTGCCCATTACATCATCCTCTTCCGATCGAGTCTCCTGGTCTCAGAGCAGAGGCACAGCGAGTGGCATCCCATCTGCAGAAGGCCATCAGGCTGGCTTCACAGGCCATCAGGCTGGCTTCATGCAGACAAAATCCCGTATGCCAGGGGGCAATGTGAGGCCACCAGCTGGTATGCAGGCATGCCCCTTGTTCAAGCCAATACCGTAGGTCACACCAAGCTGCTCTCAAGGTGAAGGCTGGCACCCTCTGTAGCCTTCGGACCATTTCTAACAGTGCCATCGCATTTTCTTTTAAAACCTTTAGAGAGGAACAAAGCTGCCTCCTTTTTTCAGACTGGTTTCAGGGAAGCAAGCATATGAACAGAGATCAAACCTAAAAACTTCTGGAAAAGAAGGCTTCCTCCTGTTCAGCTTTCCTACTCCTTTCTTTCCTCACTCACACACATCTTCCTCCCAAATGACCGTTCTCCAGGCAGCTCTTAGGCTGGTGTACATATACACTTACATTAAAATAATGTCATTTTTTTCATTTATAATTTTCCAGCTTATCTCAATGCAAGCCTGGCTGTGAAGAGACTCTTATTTTAGAAAAAAAGCACAGGCTGTTTTCATAAAAAACAAAATACTACACTTCTATTCTAAAATGAGATGGTTCATGTGACAGCTTCCACTAAAATCAAGAGGTGTGAATTAAAACAGGCTTCATTATGTTTGTGAAAATTAATCTCCTTACGAGCCCTAAATGAGAACAGTTTGCTTTCTTCATACCTCTCTGTCAAGCACTAATTTCAATAGTAAAGACGCAGGTGGTAGCAAATGGTGCTTTGTTAAGGACCCCCTCACCACATTTCTGTCCTTGGTAAGAAAAAAAGGAATTTGTTTCATTTGCCTCCAATTGAAGCCACTAATCATCTCTGTTGCCAGCAAAGAGGTGGGAGAAACTGAAACAACAAATGGTGCAAAAACCGCTGGTGCAGCAACGTTCACACAAACTGAATTGGCAAAACCTCCCCCAGTTCCCCTTGAGCCAGCCCAGTGGTGCCCAAGACCCTTTTCTTCAAATCTCGTGGTCTGTGCATATATGCACCTATAGCTACAGGTGCACATAAAGCACCTATAGAACTTGCCGGGCTCAATATAGACATCCAGCTTCACTTCACCGCCTCCGACAGTTTGCCTCACAGGTCTGAGTAAAACAAATGAAAAAGCTGAGCCCTCAGACCTCCAAGGTGTTTAAAACTCTACTGTTCAGGTGGGGACATCTTAGTAACTGAAGAGCAAGAGTTTACTACCTGAATGGTTTCCAGTGATGCCAAAACGGCACGGAGTAACTGCCCAGAGACTAATTTTGTCTTTAAGCAGCAAAGGTATTTATTTCGTGCAACACTGGGGAGCTAGCCGATTCCCACCAGACAAACTAGCTCCAAAGTTTTCAGTGATGTCAGGTATACAGTTTTCCTGAGAGGTTACAACATCTTTACATACATATTCATTTGATTTTGACACCCAATCATTCTATTCATAATAGGTGGGATCTAGGTGGAGTAAACCTTTCAACTCTTTGTTCAACGATTTCCTGACTCAAGGTCTCCTTATCTCCTTCAGGTGCCCACCCTATCTTTTCGAATTATTCACAGTACATTCCTTACTTTAACATCGTCAGTGGAACCTTTTCTTATTCAGAGTACTTCTCTAACTATTCAGAGCACATTCCTTTAACGTCTCAGTGGAACCTTTTCTAATTATTCAGAGTACATTCCTTTCTCAGCACAAACAGAGCATCACCCAGAGCATTGTACCAAACTCGTCCTGACTAATCTTTTTAAGACCTTGCTTTGTTCCACCAGGATTGGACCTCATCGGTGTAAATCAGGTTCAGAAAGGCCATTTTCCTCCTTCCCACCTCCAGTCCGGAGTCACCTCGGGCCAGCGCGTGCCATCCCCGCGGGTCGCGGGGACCGGGGACGCTGCGGTGGCATCTGCTGCTCGGTGCTGCCCCCTGCAGTCCGCTGGCTGCCACCACAGGCGGTCGGGCTGGGACAGCAACGCCGTCACCGCCCTGCCAAGGGCACTTACCACCGACCCCTCCCGTGGTACCTGCACACCTCGGGAAAAGGGCAACACCTTCCCGAACAAGGACTCGGGAGACACAGACCAGGTGAGGGATGGTAGGGAGGATGCCTGGGTCCGACAGCAGGTTGAACCAGAGGTTGCATTTACACTGACACTTTGCTTTCAGGATAGGTATCCATGGGGTCTGCTGCCTGCCTTTCCGTTCACCTAGCGTTGGAAATCATGTCTTTAGAAAGCAAAACACTGTTTTAATAGAGCAGGGTTTTTTGTCAAAACTCTTCGGTCCGTCTCAGAAGTCTGATGTTCTGCTTTTCGCAAAGCTTTATTTGTTTTGCACGCACACCCGCCTGGGTCTATTAAATTCAGAACTCCTACAACCGTTTTCCTTTTCTTCCTTCCACCCTTTGCAGCTGCAGAACAGCATGATATATTCATAAGCAAATAACGGGAAAAAACTTGATTTGGTCTGCAAACTTTAACCCAATAAAATTGTTTCCTTTTGGGGCTTTTTTTCCCCCCTCATTAGAAACCAAACTCTCCAGGAGTTAGAGATGCCATGTTCCACGCAAGGGGGGCACAGGACCTGGCAGAATTCAGGCTTTAATACACAGCTTTTTCATTATTTGCAGGGTGAGGTATGGTCTTTAAAATAGAAAGTAAGAACGCAAGCCTGGAGCCAGGCTCTGTTCCCAGCTTTCCAAGTGTCCAGTCGTTCACCTCTGGCCAAAATGCTAAGCTTCCCTAACGCTGTTTCGCAGCCGTTATGAAATGCAACCAGCTCTAGACAGTCTTTGAAACCTACATAGGAAAACTGCTCCACATATGAATCACATCATCTCTCTGTATGTGCATACATACATATACTGAGAAAGATTCCTCCAGAATTCAAAAAAATACCCAGCTTGTCTCTGGTAGCATCTTCCAATTCATATACAAATAGCATCATTGAAATGCAGGCGTTATACAAAGAATAAAGGAGCAAACGTTTGGACAGGGATGCCAAAACCACAACTTGTATAGAAAACCTACAGTCTGTTAAAAGTCTTGATTTATGCCTTAAGTTTCTCCTTGCCTCAGTTTCCATACACAGAAGTGAAATAAAAGCATGCGGTATTACAGTAAATATATCATTATCTCTGAGGCACTTAGATCCTGCAGTAAGTGGGCATCTTCTAAGTACCTACAGCTCTGCTAAGCAAAGAACTGAGGATTTCACCTGACAGCTGGCATTTCCAGCTCTCCATCTCACCCCATTCTGGATGTTATCAGCACTTCATAAGGTAAACAGTACGGGTGACATGCCCCTGTACCAGGTACCTCAGTTCACACATTCTTTCACTTCCAATGCACACACACACCCCCCTACAGCACATCGAACTTCTCCTATAACCACTGAGCTTCCAGAGAGCAAACACGCTGCCTTTTTTGCCATCCTGGCTAAGAAGGGAGAACACACAGCAGATGGTTCTACATAGTGAGAACGTGTCAAGAGCCCTCAGCAGAAAGATACACAGCAAGCAGCAGCCTGAGGTTACAGAAGTACTGTCCCGCTCCCCACCCAGGCAGGCTTCCCACTGGATTCAGTGGGAACTAACACTGAGGGATCCTGGCCAGAGTTTTAATTTAATGAGAGAGGTCACAGGTCTCTGGTTAATCAAAAGAAGCCATTAGGGAAAAGGGAAGAAAGTACACTCAAGTCAAGTAAAAATCCTTCCAAAATAACTGACATGAAAAGCATGCTTGTATTACTTCAAGAACTTTGGTTTTCCACCACTTAAGGCTTTCCCTAATAAAAACCTCGATTTCGTTTTCAGGGCTTTTCTACTAGGAAATTAGTCTAATTTCATTAGTTCTTGATTATATCTTTCCTTTCCAATTCCAAGCAAAAGTAACGCATTATCAATTAACAGATATCCTTAACGTCTTTTTTTTTTTTTTTTTGGGGGGGGGGGGGGGTGGGGTGTCTCCAGGAAGCAATTTTGCTTCGTAAAAGTCCCAGTAACATCAGGCCACCTCACCACCCAAAAGGATCTCTGCCTGCTTCTCTACGTTCAAGAACGCACAAATCCTTTATGTGGCAAGACAGGTGTTGGCCATTTATTTTAATCCGTTGCAGCTGGAAAATAACAAAAAATCTGAGCAATTAAGGTAAGATTTCAGCAGTCCTCAAGCCACAGAGAATCAGAAAATTGATGCCTTTGGCATGTCACTCTTGACAGACCAGGTAAAGGTGATGCTACTAAGCACCATCGCCAAAACTATCCCTTTATTTTTGGGTCTTTTCATAGAAAGATGTCCAGTGTTTACCAGTTTTGCACTTTGCAAAGAGCATAAAGATAGCAAACAAAGTTATAAAGTCCTCAGATAAACCTTCTAAACCTACGAGGTCTGATCTTCTTCTCCACTATCTGGGACCATGGAGGATTAACTACACCGCTGCATTCCCTGGGGAATGAAGGAGATGCGAGCTGACCTCTCCCAGCAACTTCTGCCTAGACTGCAGCACGTAAACTCCAGCCGCCCTAAGGCAAGCTACCTGACGGGGTGGGGGTGTGGGGGGAAGGGGTAAAAAAAGGGGAGTTCTAGCAGCAGAGTTACTCTTATATTAAAAGCTGAGGGATACCTGCACTTCTACAACTCGCCGGATTCTAACCCAACCGCTCCACCGGGAAGCGGCCGCTGCCCTGCAGCCGAAACCCTTCCCGGGAGCCGAAGCTTGCCGCCCGGGGCGGGTTTGGGGGGCCTCGCTGGCGTCGGCACTCGGTGCGAGCGTTGTTGCCGGGGGGCTGCGCGCCCTGTGCCGTGCCTCGGGGTCCCCCCCGGCGGGGGGAGGCTGGCGGTGGGGATGCTGCGCCGAACGGAGAGCCCGGGGGGGGGGAAGGGGGGGGGGGGGGGGGGGGGAGAGGCACACAGAGACACAGCAATCCCCCCGCAGCCCCCGAGCCCTGCCCTGCCCGCCCGCTCCCCAGAAGGACCCCCGAAGCAAACCTCCCTCCGCAAGGGATGCTCTTGCCAAGTGGGGGGATGCGGAGGGCCAGCTGCCGCCTCGCCCCGAGTTCGCCCCCATGCCCCGGCAGAAGCCGCTGCCCGCTGGGGCCACGCACACGCCGCGGGGATGCTCGGCCGGTCCCGCCGCCTCGGACGAGGCAGCCGCCAGGACCCCCCGCCACTTACCCCACAGCAGCAGGACGGGGAGCTGCCGCCGGCGGCAGCCCGGCGCCTCCATCCCGGCGCGGAGGGGCCGCGGGGGTCGCAGCCCGCATGGGGCGGCCGCTCCGCAGCCGCGCAAGGCCCGAGCCCGCCTCAGCCCCCGCCCCCGCGGAGGCTCCTCTTCATGCCGCGGCGGCCGGGCCGGCCCCGGGCGGTGGCGGGGGCGGTGGCGGGGGCGGGCGCGGGGGGGAGCGGCGCTCCCGCCCCCGGGTGCTCCCGGCGCTGGGGCGGGCTGCGCCGGGCGGGGGCGGGGGGGCTGCGCCCGGCGGGGGGGCTGTGCCCCGAGCGAGGGTCTGCCGCGGGGGGAGGGGGGGGCTGCGACGGGCGGGGGCGGGAGGGGGCTGTGCCCCGGGCGGGGGGGCGCTGCCGCGGGGGCTGAGCCCCGGGCGGGGAGCTGCCGCGGCGTGAGGGGGGATGCTGCGCCGGGCGGGGGCGATGCCGCGGGTGAGCCCTGGGCGGGGGGCTGCCGCGGAGCGGGGGGGGGGGGCTGCGGCGGGGGGAGGCCCGGGCGCGGGCTGCCGCGAAGTCGGGGGGCTGCGCCGGGCAGGGGGGATGCCCCGGGCGAGGGGGATGGGGGTGCGTGGGTTACGCGTGGGAAGCGGATGCACGTTTGCGTGTGAGTGAGTGTGCGCGTGCACGTGTGTCCCTGCCAGGGCAGCCATGGCTCCCGGCCCTCCGCAAGCCACATCGAGGGGGATGTCTGTCCAACCCACGGGCCGTGGGGGCCTTGGGCTGTCCCCCACCCACGGGGAAGGTTCCGGTCCCAGGGAGGCTCGGGGACTTGGGAGACAGCGCAGCCTTTGTCACTTCTGCCACAGCCTGTCGGGGTGGGGGGCACCTGTGTAGCCCACCCACAGCCGTGGGGCACCCCAGTTCTGCAGACACAATGTGTTTTTATGTTGCCTTTCCACCTCCGCGTGGCTCTGTGCAGAGGATGGTACGGCTCCTGATTTTCATCGGTATTTAGAAGCTGTGTTCCTGGAGCAATTGCTCTAGGAAATCAGCGTCTCCAGCATGATACACCAGACTGAGAAGCTGCTAAAGAAGCCTTTCCTTCGCTAAAAATAATTGTACTGCTCAGTAGTAAAGAGCCAGAAAGTTTCTAGGCACATGGACACTCAACCTAAGTAACTGCCTTTCGGTAGCACATTAAATCACCACCATCGTTAAAGGTCAAAGGCACCACAAAACTTGAAACTCCAAAAAGATTCTCATGCCCCACACAAGAACAACAGGTACTTTCATTGATCTGTCAGGTTGTTCTCACTGACTTCACACACTTGCATGGCATGGTGCTTTGCTGAGTGTGAGACCACAGCACCACACGTGGCGCGTGCCTCTGAAGGCGAACCCTCAGCACACAAACTCCATCGGATTTCTGCTGTTATCTGGGCTGAAGGAAAACTTGGGAAATGACAGAACGGGCTGGGAATCTGCAGTGTTGAAATAGCTCTGCAGATGTTTAAGCGTGTCAGTTAGAATGAACCTCCTGACATTGGTGTGCCGCTTTTTCCTCTTAGCTGAAAGCAAATCCTGTAAAATACCATAAATCATAAATAAACCATTGCTCAAGGAGATCACCCTTCAGCGAAGGGGCTGCCGCTTCTGCTTTGCAAGGAGCATTTGCAAGCTGCCCCTGCCAGGAGGAACCACAGGGAAGCGACAAGTGTGAAGGCGCATACGCCGCAGACTTGCTGCAGCATCCTTCCCAACAGCAAGATCTTGACTTCCCTCATAAAATCTATTCCTGGCAATATCTGAGGCTACAATTAGTATTTCTGACAATTTGGACTAACCTTCAGGAGGGTTAGGACATATTGTGCTTTATATGCAATATTATACATTAAACAATATACAGTATATTATACAATATGCAGTATACAGGCCACATTTTTTTGTCACATAGTATGTGGAGATAATTGTGACAGTTTTCCTGTACATCTTTACTTGTTTTCTTCACCTCTTTCAGATGAGAAACATCTTAAAATGTTGTAAGATTTTAAAAATTAGTGTGACTGCTTCCAACTATCAAGATTCAGCAAGCGCTTCCCAGCTCATGCTTGCAGCAGGCGGTGTAAGAGTGCAAACAGGATCTCAGAGGTAGAACAATAGCTACAATGTATAGGTAAATGCAGTCATTTAGAGTGTTGTGTGGAATCACAAGCCAGCTATGCGAGGTCATATCTTCAGCAATGACCTAAAATGATTCACAGGTGTAGCAGAACAAAACTGTCACAGCGTTAGAACCATCAGCAAGAGGCAACTTTGGCTGTTTGAAGGTTTTCATCAAGGCTGCCTCTCCCCGTGTTGCAATAATGCCAATAAATTTACCTCAGAAAGGCTGTGAACATTTTTATTCTGCAAATCTGCCTTAGTAGCATCATGTCTCTGTACCAGCAGTAGAAATATGATTCACCTTCAAATAAGAAATGCTGTTAAGTGGCCTTTGCTGTGCCACTGAATCCCAGCCCCAACAACGTGCAGTAACAATAACCTCAAAACCACAGTCTGGTGTAATTTCCAAACATACAGCCTCCAGAGACCGCGCAAACAACCACACAAACCCCTTTCCAGGTACCCTGCGGACAGTGCTGCAATCACAGTACTTCAGGCAGTGTTTTAGAATCCTTAAATCTGCTGATAAGCCACTGACTAAAAATAAATAAATAAATAAATAAATTATAGCAATAGACAGGTAGGTAGTTGTTTCAGTATGGGAAGCTCCCAAGGAGTCTGAGATGGGAAGGGATGGAAGGAGTCAAGCCAACCAGGACAGGTATTGTCATGAGCACTAGATTGTTGAGAGCGGTGCAAGATAAGATAATAAACTCTCCTGCTCCAGCAGTTAAACAGATCCAACAGAAACTAAAATTAATAAAATCAATTAATAAAAAGCTGAAGACTTTACACTCTGGGAAGCAACATTGCCTTTCCTTGTCGTCTCAAGTATCGGCCTGGATAGAGCAGCCACTTGCCTGCACAGAGAGGCCTTGCCCAGTGTTGGCTGATGAGTTTTCTTCTCCTTTTCCTAGCACGGCAATTTTGGATAAGATTTTAAAACCATGTTTCAATGGGATTGCTTGCTGGAGTGAAGTTTGGAAAAGTAGTTTCAGTTCATCTGTGGTTTTAAACTGAACTAGGTCATCTTTCCCGTTCAGTGCTCCTAGAAGCATGCCTTTCCTGCTCCAGAAATTTAAAAATCTAAAAGGCATCTGCAGGTCATTAAAATAATTTCCTCTTTTATATTCTGCTTGCATAATTGCACACAAATCTTTTCTCCTGTCTTTTTACCGTCAATATAGGAAATGTATAAACCTGCTAAAAAAATCGTAGTTAAAAAAAGGGCTACTTCCTGTGATTCAGAGGTCACACTGTGATACATTGACTGCACTTAAAAGCCAAATTGGTTTTAAGTCAGTCAAATTTGATGAGCTGAAACTCTTTATGCCTATATTACCTGAACCAAAGGGTGAAGGAAAAAGGACACTTTTATATGTAAAGATCTTTTTTTGTTTTTACGTAAGAGATACATACATGGATTAGTGAAGCGCACGAGTATTTTGCCAGTCTTTTAGAACTTTGGTTATTAAGCTGTGTCTGGATGTGCTCTGTGATTTAAGCAGGGTTCTTGTGTCCAGAGCAAATATCTAAGTTTCAAACTGCACGGTTTCAGAGGTGCTGAGCTGTGAGTGTGCAGCACCTCTAAGACCATTTCATTTTGCATACCTAGCTGTGACCCAACAGCCTTCCCATGGGCACAGCATGCAGGCTATGTCTGAAGCAGCCAGAACACTCACTTTGTTTCCATACTAGCTTCTAGTCCAGTAAATGGTCCTGATGCAAAAGAAATTCAAGCTACTTCTGTATCCTGCACCACCAACACCAATACCTACAACTAATAGAAAAGGTTCCGCAAGTGGTGCGATGGAGGCCAAAAGGAAAGCAGACAGGGCTCACGGGAGAATGGCAAACGCCATCTCCCCTCTCTGCTGGAGGGATGCTCCCCAGGCAGGGGCCCTCCACCAAGACACCCACCCCTTATTTTTACAGCTGGCAGTACAAAAGGCTCTCATCAAAGGACCCAAGGACCAATCTGTAAGAGCTGGGATGTCTTGCTGATTCCCAGCTGGTTTTCTTGGGATTCCCAAGGCTGCTGGTGACAGGATGTCATACACGTCGTGGTCTTCTCTTCCTGTTGTGTGTGGCTGTTCTTCTTTTTCCACACCAGGCAGAAGCTTTAGGGCAGCAGAAAGCCTTTGTCATTTGACTCAGGCATGGGAAAAAAATCATGCCCTCATTTTTAATGTAAATATTAACAAAATGCACACAACGCTTTATTCCTTCTAGACTAAATAAAGTCATAAATCATGTATGGGTTTTTAAACACTTCACTGTCAGTTATGTTCTAAAGACCCTGAATTTTTGCTCAGAAAATGCATTTATTTTGTTTATGATAGGCTGTCTGAGTAGTCTGGGAAATGCCAGCAAGGGAATATGTAGATGTCTCCATACATAGCTGTGTCTCTGAGAAATAGCTCAGCTTGGAAAATCGAGGAGAAAGGTGCAAGAAGAGAGATGAAAACACACGCCTGTATTTTTTCTTCCTAGAAATAGTAACACTGTCCAAATTTCTCTTCATACAAAATCTTACAGAGCTGAAGGCTGAAATCTTACAGCACCGAGTTGCCGATACTCTTGCAGCCCTCTGAAGGGATATTCAACAATCATTTCATAACCTTTGAAGTTCAGCTGACCCCACAAGCCTGGGGAGGGAGCACATGGTGCCGACACACACCTACCTGCGGCAGATCAGCAGAGCCTGATAGTGTTTGGGCTGAGCCCGGGATTTCTGATTCCACGTGTGGGCTCCGATCAGTGCGATTATGAACCACCCAGCACCTCCTTAGCATGAAATTGCCATTCTTAGGTGCATGAAAGACTGGCTTTAGGGCTGAGCAAGACAGATGCTAGGACACTTCTTGGAAGGGAAATTCCATAAGTTTCCATTCCATGGAAAAATGTGGCACTACATAAAATGGAAAATATTGCCACAATAAATAAAAGGTTATTTGGAGGCACAAAATGAGTGCAGTGCATTACAGTTTCCCCAATTCCCACAATAGTTCTCCTTCTAAAGTAAAATAGGAAATTGTAAAAAATATGTTTTAATTAAGATTGAGATCAACCTGCTATTAGATTCAGTTAGATTTCTACCATAATAAATCATCCTCTTTTAATCTTGTCATCCTCACAGCCCCAAGGCAACCCCAGTTCATGCACAGATCACTTACACCTCTTCCCATGGACACATCTCACAGCGTTTGCTACAAATTGTAAAAAATGTGAACCCAGGCACAAAAATTGCCTGGGGGTGTTGTACTTGGCCAATTTCCTTTGCAGCGTGATGGGGCAGGGCTCCAGCTCCCATTACTTGAGGAGAAGACCCGGAGAGCTTCCCCAGCATCACACATTCGCTTTATTAGTGCCAGTGCCCTCCCCCTGACCGACAAGTGATGCACAGTGAATACTTTTACTCCTTCATGGGAAATTTGGAGAAAATTCGTTGGCAGTGTGCCTAAAGCACATCACTGAGCATCACTGCTACTGGAAAAGGGGAAGGGAGGAAAGAAAGGTGATGTGTCAGAGACACATCATTGCTTGTGTTTTCCGTCACTGCCGTAGATCTTTCCAGGGATCTCAATGAATCGATTCAGGAGGTTTTTTTCACCCTTTCAGCACTTACTTCATAATCCTTGCAATACCCTCCAAATGACTTAGTAAAGGAGACCAATCATTTCCCCTACATAGCAATGAAACTACTGTTTGCATTTACAATTAAAGGTTTAACTGAATTGATTGCACTTACAGAAAAGATGGCATCTGCTCACATTCTGCTGACCCCAACTGACAGAGAGTAGCTCCGTGTGCCAAGTGACTGTAGCTCTCATTTGAGAAAATGACGCATCTCAAACATCTGGAGCGGCATAAAAATAAGAACAGGACATGGGTGGGAACAGGGAGTTAAAGATTTATCTTGGTAGCACTTGCCATCTTCGCCCTACATCAAATAGCAGCATATGCTGCTGAGACGGGTGTGCCTCTGATTCACTGAGAATTAACCTACATTTTAAGGAAATTCCAGATATTATTAAGAAAAGTGTGTGTTTATAGATTAGTTACATGAAATCATATCCATCCTCAAATAAAAGTATAAAGAATACAAGATTCTCTTCATATGTTCACTGTTTAAGAAAAGTTTTATTCTCCATAAAGTTACCTTTAACAAAATACCTGGCCCTTCATATTAAATTGATTTGCTGTAAAAATCTCCCACTGTTTTTAATGCTAGTAGCACAATGTTCTGCATCTCGTGGAAGTCTCAATGAAATTTTACACAGGGTCTCTTCTTACTATTGCTCCTTTTTGTTTTCGGCTTGGAAGAAACAACAAAATGAGATAGCAATAGTCCCTATAACAAGTGAAATTTACCAGACACTAAATTGTTCCATGGAAAGGAGAACAACTAATACAGATGAGCACAAATACTTTAAATAACTTAGGTTAACTGAGATAGGCAGCTATTTTGTTGGTAGGTACAAATGTAAAATATTCCAAAGGCAAGCTATCTTTACCATTGTCTCCTGAGATTTCTAAATCAGGGGAAGGATGTGAGTAAGTGGATGACAGCACAGCAGGTGGTGTACCACCGGCACGCATGCACATTCACCATCTCCATCTACTATATCAGCTGGTTGATTAATCAGTTGCAGCTCAATGATTTCAGGTGAAATTTACTGCTTGATGTTCGTGAGGATAACAGGAATATTTGATGCAAAGCCCAGTGTAAAAAGTACAGTGCTGCACTAGGGGAAGCAAGAGGTATCAGAAAATATGAAATCTCTCAAGATTTAAAGTTCACAGTAAAGCGAAACAGTGTTAAACAAGTGCAAGGTGTTTTTTGCACTGCTGTTGCATGTCATTTGCCTCAATCATCCATCAGAGCTTTAAATAAATGGGAGTTTCCAAACAGAATAACCTGAAACAAAAATATAATTATATACCCTTAAAAGTGTTCAAAGCGTGTATTGGGGTGTGTATGTAGAAAAAGGCATAAATATTTAACCAAAAACATATACCTGTGCACAACATCAATTAGACATCTACTTTTAAAAGACAGTATTACCTTCAAATATTTTCAGCTTGCTCTGTCTTATGCATGTCCCCTAACTGTTCCTCTATTGGAATAAAATTCATTTTTTGCCTAGTCTTCAGAATATTGCTATTCTAATTCTGAACAAAATAAATGCCTACAATTGAGTTTATGAGGAAAGCTGTGTTCATGGGCTGAGACAGGAATTTCATTTCTTAAAGGAATTCATTTTCTTTAACAGATACAACATTTCTTCCTTTTCTGGAAGAAATTAAAAAAAAAAAAAAAAGAGAGATAAAAAAGATCATACTTTGCTGAACAACTTTTCTTTCATTTATCTGTTTCACTGAGTAGGAAATCAGCATTTTGGGTAGCTTTGTGACGTGGGCTCAGAAAGTCTGAGCATGACTGTTCCTTAGGTGAACATTTCCATGGATTTACATTAAATTGGTCTGCGTAAGGGGTGGGCACAGAGGTTTCCAGCAGTAATAACATACAGATTTACTTCTCTCAATTAATTTGTTCTGGAACCTCGCAAATACTGATTGATAGAAGGGCTTCCATTAAAGTAAACTTCAAAAGATGCTGATCTTCCTTAATGAACTATAGAAAAAAGTGCTGTCATAAAATCATGGAATGGTTCAGCTTAGAAGGGACCTGAAAGACCATCAAGCTCCCACCCCCCTGCCCGGGGCAGGGACACCTCCCACCAGCCCAGGCTGCTCCCAGCCCCGTCCAGCCTGGCCTTGGGCACTGCCAGGGATGGGGCATCCACAGCTGCTCTGGGCAGCCTGTGCCCGCGCCTCGCTGCCCTCACAGGAAAGAATTTCTTCCTTATATCTAATCTAAATCTCCTCTCTTTCAGTTTAAAGCCATTCCCCCTTGTCCTGTCACTACATGCCCTTGTAAAAAAAGTCCCTCTCCAGCTTTCTTGTAGGTCCCCTTTAAGTACTGGCAGGTGCTCTAAGGTCTCCCCGCAGCCTACTTTCCAAATAGTAACTGAGAAGACTCAATCAAAGAAGCATTAGTATTATATAGAGATCATATTAATGGATTTATTTAATCAAAGAAATTCTTTGAAGGTAATTATCTTGACGAAATAACAGAAAGTCGTTATGGACCCAGAGATGATAATGGGTGGTAATGGATAGGATGCCGAACTCTACCAGTGAGAGACACCCTGTGGTAACAGTCTGAAGTGTCACCCTTACAGTCAGCAAAGAAACAGCAGAATGAGTGAATGATTTATGATGATCAGATAACAGGTAATAAAGCTATATCTTTTAATCATACGTGTAAAACCAGCACATATTTGATGCAGGAGTAGAAATTTCTGTTTCCAAAAAGCTGCTCACAAGTTTAAGCTCATCTTCAAGCTCACAAATCAAAGTGTGGATCTTTTTCGTGCCTTCTTCTCCCTCTGCCTGAGGTGTGACTGTCCAGGAACCTAGAGCTCTTGTGCTATCACGTCCCCTATTAATACAGTGCACAGTAACCACTTTTGACATCAGTTCATGCGCTCCCACCAGCTCATCACGTTGAGAAAATTGTACTGCTTAAACATGTTTTTTTCAAACTTCTTATCTACATTTAGAAGATCCTTCAAAGCCCTCCCCTCTGCCTTTTGTCGACACCTTTGTACACTTACATTCCCTCTTAGAGCTCTCTAATGCCCAAACAAATAAAGGATATGAAAGACAATGAGGCTCCCCGTCAGTAAAAGCCACAAGGACTCACACCCACAGAGGTCACCGTGGCTTCAGCCAGATGTGGTATCATGTTGTGCCCAAGCCGCGTAATGAGGTCTCCTCACCTCCTCTGCTCTCTGCTCTGCTCTGCTGCTCCCACCCCAGCCCCAACTAAGAAAGCAGATGAGCCCCAGCCGAATTTCTGGAAAGAAGTTCTGAGCTCAGCAGAGCAGAGCCACCGAGACTCCATGCTCCTCTGCACCTGTTCAGAGATGGCTCCAAACCAGCAGGATCAGGTAGGGCTGCTGCCAGGTAGGTCATTTTTCTAACACTGTCAAAGAACAGTGAAGAAAATGGGGCATTTTGGTCTTTGGAGGGTTTCCTGATCATTCATGTTTGTCTTGGAAACACAGACCGATGCAGGGACTTGTCGTTAGAGCAGGCATGGTGCTTGTATAATAATATTACACGGGTTATATATTATAATCTGTATAATAGATAACAGAGGTTTATATTTTCTTCCAGATCAGCTAAACATGCAGCCTCTCCCTTGCCCAGTTTTATCAAAATGGGCTTAGCATACATAGTTTAAAGTTGCAGTTTGAGTTAAGAGGGACAACAAATACTGCAATAACCCATATCAATTAGCTGTCAACAGCTCACCTCTCACAGTGTCTGTTACGGGTTGCAGGTTCTCCCGCTTGTCTCAGCTATGTTGGGCACCAGTTGTTGTAGTCAGAGTCCAACTCAGTCAGCCTCACACGGGGCAGCAATTGTTGCAGCCTACTAGCTTGTTTGTGCTGCAGCAGTTTAATCTTACGAAGGTGGAAGAACGAGATGTTAACCTGGATCATTTTCACAGAAACAGGCTCAGGGGCAAGCACATGGGCTTTTCACTGGCCGCTCTGAGGGACTGAATCTGGCTGGACTGAAACCAGTTTGACAACAACTAAAATACACAAAGAAAAAAAACCGCCATGCTGGAAGGATTATTTAATTCTTAATGCATAAAAAAGTAACTGAAAAATTTCTCATATACATATGTAACTCATTTAAATTATTTCATTAAATGAGTACTTCTGAACATAAACAGCATGAAGGTAAGCTGCAGTTTAATAAAATGAACTGCAAAACATATGGTTGAGCAGCGTGTTGCCTTTACTCTGCTGTCTTATGTTTCGCACAGTAATGCTCCCAGGTAAGACTATTAACACCAGTGACTTAAAGTGCTCTGACTCATTTCACTTAATAGCTTGGAAAAAATGTCTGTCATCTTCCTGAACTGCAATGCTAAAACCTCATGCATTATTCCACCTACAATTCTCATCTTTACAGGCAAAACCACACTGAATGTATTTTTTAAACTTTCAGCTCCCTCTACTGTGCAAACATTAAAAAAAAAAAAAAAGATTTAGACCAAAAAAATGTAAGTAAATACTCAAAAGTTATTTTCCCTGTGCTGAGCAGCTAAGTTCTGAGCTTGTCCTGAGCTGATATCCAGGAATCAGGCATCATGAACTTAATCTTGAATTACCCTAAAGCATGACATCTCAATAGAGGAGGTGGCCAAGCTGCATTACAACCTTTGTAAAAAACTTCAAATTCCGTCAGATGCACTGGACATGAATACCTTAACTTCATGCCAAAGTCACACTACGATGGGGCCACATCAAGGTGCTTCAATATACGTGTTGCATCTGTGAAAAGCTGCCTCTATATGCATCATCACAAAATCCCAAACCCCTGCAGGAAACACCTCTCAAAACACTATTAAGGACACAAATCATGAAAGTTACAAGTGGAAACAGGATTTCATTTTATTTTAAGTTATTTTATGTTATTTTTCAGAGCCGATGCTCACAAGCAACATGTGTAGCCAGGAGCAGGCTGGTGCATCCCTCAGTTCAGCTGGAAAACCCATCCCTTGCAGCCTGGCATGGGAAAGGCACAGAGCCACAGAGAGGAGCAGCAGGGACACAGGCCAAGCAGTGCCTGCTTGCTGAAGAGTGAGAGCTTCATGAATGAGCCCCAGGACCGACCATGCACAAAAGAATAATAATAATAGCTGAGGTGCCATGGGGTATTTCCCAAAGTATGGCCTGTACTGATGACAAGCACACTTTTTTCCTTTGGAAACATGCTCCACCACTGTACTTCTTGGCCAGGGATGCATGGAAAGCGCTCTCATGCCTGCCCTGCGCTTGCCTTGCACATGGGGAGAGCCGGAAAGTGGCAGCTCCTGATGGGGCAGCGAGCCTGGAGCCCGGCCAAGCGGAGGCTGTTTGGCACCAGGCAGAAGCCCAGGGGAAAGAGAGCCGAGGGCAGAGCAGAGCTGGCTCCTGCCAAGGCTTGCGATGGGCAAGAGAGCCAGAGCGCCAGGGCACGGGGGTGCCTCGGGGGTGCGAGGGCAGCGGGCAAGAACCTGGCCGAAAGGGCCCCGAGGAGCCCTGGCCAGGGGCTGTGCTCAGCGCTACCGAGGAAAAGCAGCAACCCGCGGGGGCCACGCTGGGGGCCCCCTGGGAGCCTCGAAAGCTTCCTCCCCCCGCATGCGGGGCACGAGGCCACCTTCGTGGGGCACCAGCAGCAGGCACCTGGCCAGAATGGCCCAAAGGAGCCCTGGCCAGGGGCCCTGCTGGGTGCTGCAGAGGCAGGCAAAAAACCCCGGGCAGGGACACTTGCTCGCCCACCGCGGGGGAAAAAAAGCCTTCCTCCCCCCAGCTGCGGGGCACGAGAGGCCACCTTCGTGGGGCACCAGCAGCAGGCGGTGACCTGGCCCGAGGGAACGCAGGAGCCCTGACAAGTGGTCGCGCTCAGTGCTGCAGAGGAAGGCAAAAAAACCCCGGGGGCCAGTGCCAATGTGCCCCGGGGGAAAATTCCTTCCTGACCCCAGGCAGCGCTGGCGATCGGCTGTTCCCTGAGCACGTGAGCGGGACCGGCCTCCTCGTCCCACGGGCCGGGCACGCCTCCCGGGAGATGCCCCAGCCCTCTTCTCCCTCAGCCCGGAGCCACCTCAGGGGCTTCCAAGAGTGACCAAACACCCCTGGCCTGATCGACCTGGGGGGACAAGAATCCTTCCTGTGCCTGGCAGGGCACCAGTGGGTGCTCCAAAGCTCTGGGACCCCTGGCAATATCTCTGCATCCCATAACTCACGGCCACCGCCCCTGGCTCCACAGGGATGAAGTCGGTGAGCTCTGCAGCGCTCAAGAAGGCATACCCTTGGTGGTGCCATGGCTGTCCAGCTGAAAAAGCCCGATAGCCTTGAGCACCTCCAGGTGCTGGTGGTTCTTCTCATCCCCTGAGGGGCTTGTGTCTGCTCCCTGAAGGCTCAAGCGAGATTTCCATCCATCAGATGAACTTGGAACATAGCCTTGTCACAGCTGCCCTTGAAGCGGAGAAGCTCCAGCAACTTCATATCCAGTGTCCCCCAGCCTTCCTCCCTCAGCCCCCGGGGAATCCCACCGGCCCCTCCAGGCCTTCCTCTCGGGTGTCTTCAGGCCGGTGCCAGGCCAGCTCTGGACAGGGGACACAGGACGAGGCCCCTTTTGTACTCCCCCGGGGCACTGTGACTGCTGCGTTGCCAGGTGATGGCACTGTGACACGGGGGTGACCAGGGGTGACGCAGCCCCCCAGGCGCAGGATTTTCTCACCACTCCTACCGATGCACCAAGGGACATTTGTTCCTGCCCTGCTTGTGGGGAGGTCATTCTCTTGGGAAAACGTACAAAACTTGTTTTGTTCCTTGATCACACTTCAAATGGTCAATCCCTGGGACAGGCTTCCTGGCGAGCACTGCTCCCTCAGAGCAGACGTCCGTGGCCTAGCGGTCTTGTCTCCAAAGTGGCCAACCATAAACATTATGACAAGGAGAGCCTTCTGTTCCCGGCATTCACCACCGGTTGAAAAACGACAATGAGATGGTTTTGCAGAGCTGGCTCCTGCCAAGGCTTGCGATGGGCAAGAGAGCCAGAGCGCCAGGGCACGGGGGTGCCTCGGGGGTGCGAGGGCAGCGGGCAAGAACCTGGCCGAAAGGGCCCCGAGGAGCCCTGGCCAGGGGCTGTGCTCAGTGCTACCGAGGAAAAGCAGCAACCCGCGGGGGCCACGCTGGGGGCCCCCTGGGAGCCTCGAAAGCTTCCTCCCCCCGCATGCGGGGCACGAGGCCACCTTCGTGGGGCACCAGCAGCAGGCACCTGGCCAGAATGGCCCAAAGGAGCCCTGGCCAGGGGCCCTGCGCCGTGCAGCAGAGGCAGGCAAAAAACCCCGGGCAGGGACACTTGCTCGCCCACCGCGGGGGAAAAAAAGCCTTCCTCCCCCCAGCTGCGGGGCACGAGAGGCCACCTTCGTGGGGCACCAGCAGCAGGCGGTGACCTGGCCCGAGGGAACGCAGGAGCCCTGACAAGCGGTCGCGCTCAGTGCTGCAGAGGAAGGCAAAAAACCCCCGGGGGCCAGTGCCAATGTGCCCCGGGGGAAAATTCCTTCCTGACCCCAGGCAGCGCTGGCGATCGGCTGTTCCCTGAGCACGTGAGCGGGACCGGCCTCCTCGTCCCACGGGCCGGGCACGCCTCCCGGGAGATGCCCCAGCCCTCTTCTCCCTCAGCCTGGAGCCACCTCAGGGGCTTCCAAGAGTGACCAAACACCCCTGGCCTGATCGACCTGGGGGGACAAGAATCCTTCCTGTGCCTGGCAGGGCACCAGTGGGTGCTCCAAAGCTCTGGGACCCCTGGCAATATCTCTGCATCCCATAACTCACGGCCACCGCCCCTGGCTCCACAGGGATGAAGTCGGTGAGCTCTGCAGCGCTCCTCAAGAAGGCATTCCCTTGGTGGTGCCATGGCTGTCCAGCTGAAAAAGCCCAATAGCCTTGAGCACCTCCAGGTGCTGGTGGTTCTTCTCATCCCCTGAGGGGCTTGTGTCTGCTCCCTGAAGGCTCAAGCGAGATTTCCATCCATCAGATGAACTTGGAACATAGCCTTGTCACAGCTGCCCTTGAAGCGGAGAAGCTCCAGCAACTTCATATCCAGTGTCCCCCAGCCTTCCTCCCTCAGCCCCCGGGGAATCCCACCGGCCCCTCCAGGCCTTCCTCTCGGGTGTCTTCAGGCCGGTGCCAGGCCAGCTCTGGACAGGGGACACAGGACGAGGCCCCTTTTGTACTCCCCCGGGGCACTGTGACTGCTGCGTTGCCAGGTGATGGCACTGTGACACGGGGGTGACCAGGGGTGACGCAGCCCCCCAGGCGCAGGATTTTCTCACCACTCCTTACCGATGCACCAAGGGACATTTGTTCCTGCCCTGCTTGTGGGGAGGTCATTCTCTTGGGAAAACGTACAAAACTTGTTTTGTTCCTTGATCACACTTCAAATGGTCAATCCCTGGGACAGGCTTCCTGGCGAGCACTGCTCCCTCAGAGCAGACGTCCGTGGCCTAGCGGTCTTGTCTCCAAAGTGGCCAACCATAAACATTATGACAAGGAGAGCCTTCTGTTCCCGGCATTCACCACCGGTTGAAAAACGACAATGAGATGGTTTTGCAGAGCTGGCTCCTGCCAAGGCTTGCGATGGGCAAGAGAGCCAGAGCGCCAGGGCACGGGGGTGCCTCGGGGGTGCGAGGGCAGCGGGCAAGAACCTGGCCGAAAGGGCCCCGAGGAGCCCTGGCCAGGGGCTGTGCTCAGTGCTACCGAGGAAAAGCAGCAACCCGCGGGGGCCACGCTGGGGGCCCCCTGGGAGCCTCGAAAGCTTCCTCCCCCCGCATGCGGGGCACGAGGCCACCTTCGTGGGGCACCAGCAGCAGGCACCTGGCCAGAATGGCCCAAAGGAGCCCTGGCCAGGGGCCCTGCGCGGTGCTGCAGAGGCAGGCAAAAAACCCCGGGCAGGGACACTTGCTCGCCCACCGCGGGGGAAAAAAAGCCTTCCTCCCCCCAGCTGCGGGGCACGAGAGGCCACCTTCGTGGGGCACCAGCAGCAGGCGGTGACCTGGCCCGAGGGACCGCAGGAGCCCTGACAAGCGGTCGCGCTCAGTGCTGCAGAGGAAGGCAAAAAACCCCCGGGGGGCAGTGCCAATGTGCCCCGGGGGAAAATTCCTTCCTGACCCCAGGCAGCGCTGGCGATCGGCTGTTCCCTGAGCACGTGAGCGGGACCGGCCTCCTCGTCCCACGGGCCGGGCACACCTCCCGGGAGATGCCCCAGCCCTCTTCTCCCTCAGCCTGGAGCCACCTCAGGGGCTTCCAAGAGTGACCAAACACCCCTGGCCTGATCGACCTGGGGGGACAAGAATCCTTCCTGTGCCTGGCAGGGCACCAGTGGGTGCTCCAAAGCTCTGGGACCCCTGGCAATATCTCTGCATCCCATAACTCACGGCCACCGCCCCTGGCTCCACAGGGATGAAGTCGGTGAGCTCTGCAGCGCTCCTCAAGAAGGCATTCCCTTGGTGGTGCCATGGCTGTCCAGCTGAAAAAGCCCAATAGCCTTGAGCACCTCCAGGTGCTGGTGGTTCTTCTCATCCCCTGAGGGGCTTGTGTCTGCTCCCTGAAGGCTCAAGCGAGATTTCCATCCATCAGATGAACTTGGAACATAGCCTTGTCACAGCTGCCCTTGAAGCGGAGAAGCTCCAGCAACTTCATATCCAGTGTCCCCCAGCCTTCCTCCCTCAGCCCCCGGGGAATCCCACCGGCCCCTCCAGGCCTTCCTCTCGGGTGTCTTCAGGCCGGTGCCAGGCCAGCTCTGGACAGGGGACACAGGACGAGGCCCCTTTTGTACTCCCCCGGGGCACTGTGACTGCTGCATTGCCAGGTGATGGCACTGTGACACGGGGGTGACCAGGGGTGACGCAGCCCCCCAGGCGCAGGATTTTCTCACCACTCCTTACCGATGCACCAAGGGACATTTGTTCCTGCCCTGCTTGTGGGGAGGTCATTCTCTTGGGAAAACGTACAAAACTTGTTTTGTTCCTTGATCACACTTCAAATGGTCAATCCCTGGGACAGGCTTCCTGGCGAGCACTGCTCCCTCAGAGCAGACGTCCGTGGCCTAGCGGTCTTGTCTCCAAAGTGGCCAACCATAAACATTATGACAAGGAGAGCCTTCTGTTCCCGGCATTCACCACCGGTTGAAAAACGACAATGAGATGGTTTTGCAGAGCTGGCTCCTGCCAAGGCTTGCGATGGGCAAGAGAGCCAGAGCGCCAGGGCACGGGGGTGCCTCGGGGGTGCGAGGGCAGCGGGCAAGAACCTGGCCGAAAGGGCCCCGAGGAGCCCTGGCCAGGGGCTGTGCTCAGTGCTACCGAGGAAAAGCAGCAACCCGCGGGGGCCACGCTGGGGGCCCCCTGGGAGCCTCGAAAGCTTCCTCCCCCCGCATGCGGGGCACGAGGCCACCTTCGTGGGGCACCAGCAGCAGGCACCTGGCCAGAATGGCCCAAAGGAGCCCTGGCCAGGGGCCCTGCGCGGTGCTGCAGAGGCAGGCAAAAAACCCCGGGCAGGGACACTTGCTCGCCCACCGCGGGGGAAAAAAAGCCTTCCTCCCCCCAGCTGCGGGGCACGAGAGGCCACCTTCGTGGGGCACCAGCAGCAGGCGGTGACCTGGCCCGAGGGACCGCAGGAGCCCTGACAAGCGGTCGCGCTCAGTGCTGCAGAGGAAGGCAAAAAACCCCCGGGGGGCAGTGCCAATGTGCCCCGGGGGAAAATTCCTTCCTGACCCCAGGCAGCGCTGGCGATCGGCTGTTCCCTGAGCACGTGAGCGGGACCGGCCTCCTCGTCCCACGGGCCGGGCACACCTCCCGGGAGATGCCCCAGCCCTCTTCTCCCTCAGCCTGGAGCCACCTCAGGGGCTTCCAAGAGTGACCAAACACCCCTGGCCTGATCGACCTGGGGGGACAAGAATCCTTCCTGTGCCTGGCAGGGCACCAGTGGGTGCTCCAAAGCTCTGGGACCCCTGGCAATATCTCTGCATCCCATAACTCACGGCCACCGCCCCTGGCTCCACAGGGATGAAGTCGGTGAGCTCTGCAGCGCTCCTCAAGAAGGCATTCCCTTGGTGGTGCCATGGCTGTCCAGCTGAAAAAGCCCAATAGCCTTGAGCACCTCCAGGTGCTGGTGGTTCTTCTCATCCCCTGAGGGGCTTGTGTCTGCTCCCTGAAGGCTCAAGCGAGATTTCCATCCATCAGATGAACTTGGAACATAGCCTTGTCACAGCTGCCCTTGAAGCGGAGAAGCTCCAGCAACTTCATATCCAGTGTCCCCCAGCCTTCCTCCCTCAGCCCCCGGGGAATCCCACCGGCCCCTCCAGGCCTTCCTCTCGGGTGTCTTCAGGCCGGTGCCAGGCCAGCTCTGGACAGGGGACACAGGACGAGGCCCCTTTTGTACTCCCCCGGGGCACTGTGACTGCTGCATTGCCAGGTGATGGCACTGTGACACGGGGGTGACCAGGGGTGACGCAGCCCCCCAGGCGCAGGATTTTCTCACCACTCCTTACCGATGCACCAAGGGACATTTGTTCCTGCCCTGCTTGTGGGGAGGTCATTCTCTTGGGAAAACGTACAAAACTTGTTTTGTTCCTTGATCACACTTCAAATGGTCAATCCCTGGGACAGGCTTCCTGGCGAGCACTGCTCCCTCAGAGCAGACGTCCGTGGCCTAGCGGTCTTGTCTCCAAAGTGGCCAACCATAAACATTATGACAAGGAGAGCCTTCTGTTCCCGGCATTCACCACCGGTTGAAAAACGACAATGAGATGGTTTTGCAGAGCTGGCTCCTGCCAAGGCTTGCGATGGGCAAGAGAGCCAGAGCGCCAGGGCACGGGGGTGCCTCGGGGGTGCGAGGGCAGCGGGCAAGAACCTGGCCGAAAGGGCCCCGAGGAGCCCTGCCAGGGGCTGTGCTCAGTGCTACCGAGGAAAAGCAGCAACCCGCGGGGGCCACGCTGGGGGCCCCCTGGGAGCCTCGAAAGCTTCCTCCCCCCGCATGCGGGGCACGAGGCCACCTTCGTGGGGCACCAGCAGCAGGCACCTGGCCAGAATGGCCCAAAGGAGCCCTGGCCAGGGGCCCTGCGCGGTGCTGCAGAGGCAGGCAAAAAACCCCGGGCAGGGACACTTGCTCGCCCACCGCGGGGGAAAAAAAGCCTTCCTCCCCCCAGCTGCGGGGCACGAGAGGCCACCTTCGTGGGGCACCAGCAGCAGGCGGTGACCTGGCCCGAGGGAACGCAGGAGCCCTGACAAGTGGTCGCGCTCAGTGCTGCAGAGGAAGGCAAAAAAAACCCCGGGGGCCAGTGCCAATGTGCCCCGGGGGAAAATTCCTTCCTGACCCCAGGCAGCGCTGGCGATCGGCTGTTCCCTGAGCACGTGAGCGGGACCGGCCTCCTCGTCCCACGGGCCGGGCACGCCTCCCGGGAGATGCCCCAGCCCTCTTCTCCCTCAGCCCGGAGCCACCTCAGGGGCTTCCAAGAGTGACCAAACACCCCTGGCCTGATCGACCTGGGGGGACAAGAATCCTTCCTGTGCCTGGCAGGGCACCAGTGGGTGCTCCAAAGCTCTGGGACCCCTGGCAATATCTCTGCATCCCATAACTCACGGCCACCGCCCTTGGCTCCACAGGGATGAAGTTGGTGAGCTCTGCAGCGCTCCTCAAGAAGGCATTCCCTTGGAGGTGCCATGGCTGTCCAGCTGAAAAAGCCCAATAGCCTTGAGCACCTCCAGGTGCTGGTGGTTCTTCTCATCCCCTGAGGGGCTTGTGTCTGCTCCCTGAAGGCTCAAGCGAGATTTCCATCCATCAGATGAACTTGGAACATAGCCTTGTCACAGCTGCCCTTGAAGCGGAGAAGCTCCAGCAACTTCATATCCAGTGTCCCCCAGCCTTCCTCCCTCAGCCCCCGGGGAATCCCACCGGCCCCTCCAGGCCTTCCTCTCGGGTGTCTTCAGGCCGGTGCCAGGCCAGCTCTGGACAGGGGACACAGGACGAGGCCCCTTTTGTACTCCCCCGGGGCACTGTGACTGCTGCGTTGCCAGGTGATGGCACTGTGACACGGGGGTGACACAGCCCCCCAGGTGCCACCTCATCCCCCGCCCAGCACCCCTGGGAGGAAGGGCTTTGGGGCACCGGCCCCGGGGCAGCCTCTGTGCCCAGGAGGCCCTGGGCGCTGTCCCTGCCCTTGGTGGCCATGCACGGGGCACAGCTGCTGGGAGTCCCTCTCCATCCATCTGGACAGCCAGACTGTGCAAAGGGCATTTATGCCAGTCACGTTCCTTTGGATGGGGGATGTGAGAGGGGATAGACGGGCTTGTGGTTCCCTCTGCATGGACTCTGCAGAGATGCAGAGAGCACACGCAGGATTTCCTCACCCTTACCAATGCACCAGGGGACATTTGCTCCTGCCCTACATGTGGTGGGGTTGTCCTCTTTGGAAGAAGTCCTGGGGTTGTTTTTTTGTGTTCTTGACCATCTTTTTCCTTGCACTTCAGTAGCTCTTCTCCTTTGGACTTCACTCTTGATACCTTTCTTGAAAGTGATGGCAGCCCTCTCAGCCCCTGTCTTGCCCCTTCTAGTTTTCTTCTGTAGTCCCTCCATGTCCCTAATCAAGTCTTCAGTCTTTCCTTGCCTTGATCACAGATGGAATTAATCCTTCTTGACCCTGAGGAGTGAGAAGGGTCCCTAGTGGTGCAGGCGAGTTCTCACCAGGACTTTGCACAGTGCTTGCCTTCCCCATGGCCAGGCCTGTAGCACTTCAGAAACCTCTTCTGCGTTTGTTACAGAGGGTGTTCAGAAATTTGCTGGTGTCTATTAATGTTAGTAAGTATCTAGTCTGGGGGTTTACCTGTTGTATTACTACTTTTGATCTTGAATGCAACACTTCACAGATTGCGGCCTAAGTTCACCTTGTTGACAGATCAATCAAGCGCTTGGATTTCAATTTGCTTTAAGGCATGTGGACTGAGCAGGTTTTCCCTGCAACACTCAGGAAAAACTGACTCAGTTGCATAGACCAGCTTAAAAAACCTCAGCTAAGTATCACCAAAGGAAAGGGTACTTTATAGAGGGTAGAGATTGGGAGACTGACAACAAATCACCCCAGCAATCTTGTACAAATCCTTGAAATGTAGGAGGACTGTTGGTCTCTCTCCCATAAGGCTTATTTCTTGAGTTGTCCATCAAGGGAAAAGGGAAAGCCACCAAGCTGTTATTGGGGATGTTGCTGTAGGCTGCACAAGACGGCCCCAGCTGGGTTCCTATCTGAAACGAGGAAATGTTTGTGTCTGTCTGAACAAACCACTCTTTCAGGCAAAACACCATTATTCACATCGAAAACAATATTAGCAAATACTTCTGCCTCTGCCCACTCCTGGCACAGAATGAGCAGAATTGCCTTTTAGAAGCAACCGGGAAAAAATAACACACAGGCACGCACAAAGGCACACAAGTATCTGTGTCTGTGTCCATATTTATACCTACCTCCTGGGTAGTGCAAACCAACCCAGCAGTGCTGGTGAGGCTCACAGAGGGCACATGCTGACAACACCAGCTGGAAACAGCAGAGCTGCAGCCAGAGCAAAGGGAGACGAGCTTGAGGGCATTGCAGCAGCAACACTCTTGCAAGACTTGTTCATCTGCAAAGGCAGGGAACAGGAGAAGCAATGGAGGGGCAGCTAGTTGCCAATTCCCATGATGTCCTGAGCTGGTACCAAAAGGGAAGGGTGGGCTCTAGAAGTAAAGCAACAAGAAACAGTGACCTCCCTAGCCAGGAGAAGGACCTTTGGCACTGGCTGGCATGTCCATTCATGGGCCTCGATGTCAGCCCCCTACCAACGGTCTCTTTACAGAAAGAGCAGTCGACACAGCCTGTAACACCCCAGCAGCTGCTAGAGCTCCGGTCACTGTCCTGGTCACCCATGCACTCACACCACAGACATCAAAAGCAGGGACTTGCACAAGTTTCTGTGGCATAGGCTACATTTCAGAGAGCTTTTCAGGTATCATCTGCTTTCCCGACCATGCAAACCACCCCTCTTTTCACCATTCCTGCCAGCCTCTGTTACACTGATGCCATGCACTGGTATATGAAGATAATACGTTAAAATTACTACAAATCATCCCCTTTGTCATTTTTGTAACGCTCTTTTTTTAACCTGTCAAGCTGGTGAGAAGTTGGTATAGAAATATTTCCTCTACCTATATTCTTCCACCAAAAAACTCCACAGCAAGACCTAAACCATAAGCTTTAAGTGTTATAAACTCTGAAGTATCACAGCACCGAAGGAAAGTCACAAGCTTGTCAGCACCTAAGTATCTTATGAGCAATCTCCTACGATGCTCCCCGCTAGAAACCTTCCTGCTTGGAGGAATTCTGTGAACAGTGGCTAAACCCAATACCGGTCAGGGAGAAACTAACTCTCCTACAAGAGCATGTGTGCTGTGAAGCATCTAAAAGGGATCAAATCAAGGAAAGTGAGCCTTGGGAGGTCTGAAGTTTCAGCCTCAGCAAGCATGCAGGAAGGACAAACTCATGTGAAATCTGCTGAGAGTGAGACGCTGAGCTGTGACTTGCAGGAGCAGTGTGCCTCTCTGAGATTTCTCTTCCTTGTTCTCCTCCCCTCAGGTAGGAATATTGTGAGAAACAATTTCACAAGTTAAGCCCAAAAAGCAGTGTTCCAGTATGAAAAATGTTCATGCAAACGATCACTTTGCTTCAATATACATTGTGTCTGTGAACAGCTGCCTTTACATACATCACAAAATATCAAACCACTGCAGAAAACAAACTAAAGGAATAAATCTTTTACTAAGCCTCAATGTAACATCACTGTAACATAAAAAGCAGGTTAGCTGATACTCAAAAAAAAAAAATAGAGAGAGAGAGAAGCACAACCAAGGTTGTGTTTCAGTCTGTAAAAACTCCTACAAAGAAAACGTTCTAACAAGTTACACCAATTCAGAGTCTGGGATCTCAGGCCCAAGAGAAACCTTCAGCCCAGTGAAGACGATGATGGAAAATGAACAGGCAGTGGCTCAGTGAGTGATTTGCCACAGTACACAGCAGAGGCATTAGCAGAAAGAGACCATTTATGATCAATCTAGAATCTAGATTTTAATCTAGAAATTATTGAGAAGAAAAAAACAACCAACCAAAAAACCCCCAACAACCACCATCTTCTTTTCATTATGAATTCATTCCCAAAGCAGATATGTGCCTTTAGATGTGTGAACATTTATTCTCACTTCTGCAATTTGAAATACCTTAAAGTTGGGAAGAAGGGGGAGATTTGCCCACCTTCCATCCAAAGAGACCTAATTTGTCTTTCCTCTGGATGGGCAATGGTGCTCCACTTACAGTCTTGTGATGCATGGAGTCTCCACATCCTACCTTGAGATTAGAACTATTTTTAGGATTATTTTGTAAACATTCTTCAGATAAAGTTAAGCAGTATCAACACAGTTGTACCTTAACAAACTATCTTTAACCTCAGGACCTGGAAGAATGATGGAGAAGATCATGCTGGTGTTATTGAAAGACTTTTAAAGAACAATGTGATCATCAGGCACAGTCAACACGGGTTCACAAAGGGAAATTCCTGTCTTAACTGATTTTATATCCTTGTACAATAAGGTCAGCCCCTGGTGTGTGAAGGAATGGTTGTGGGCAGAGTTTTTTCTGGGTTTTAGTAAGGCTTTCAGCACTGTCCCTCACAGCATCCTTCAGGACAAGTTATCCAACTGTGAGATAGTGTGCTGGGTGAAGATCTGGCTGAAGGACAGGGCGCCAAGCCTTGCAGTGAATGGGGCTACATCTGGCTGGTGACCAGTCCCCAGGAACAGGGATCCTGTTCCTCAGGGTTCAATTCTAGGGCCAGCTCCATGCAATCTTTCTGTCAGCGATCTGGATGCATGAGTTGAATGCATGGTTGGCAAGTTTGCTGATGATGCTAAACTGGGAAGTGCTGCTGACTCTCTCGAGGGACAAGAGGCCTTGCAGAGGTCTCTGGATAGATTGGAGCATCGGGCAGTCATCAACGGCATGGAAGTGAACAAGACCAAATGCTGGATTCTGCACCAGGGACGGAGTAATGCTGGGCACCAGTCTAAACTGGGAGAGGAGTGGCTGGAGAGCAGCCCTGCAGGAAGGGGTCTGGGGGTGCTGGCTGACAGTAGTCCTCCTGCAACAAATTACATTACCAAATAGAGACCCTCCCACAGAGAAACAATGTTTGCTAATGAACATTAATTACATCATTGCTTTAGAAGTGAAAAACCAAAACATCTGTGTTCGAGTGGTCAATTCATTAAAATGCAATGACTGTGCAGAGAGCATTTAAAGGCTGGGAAAGCTAACCAATTTCCTAGTAAAGAAATCAAGAGTTTCATGAAAATCCCTCTCTTCAGTTTCTTAAAGTTAAATGTGTCCAACCTATGATGAAATCACAGAGAGAAATATGGCAACATGGAGATACCAAAACAGACAGCAGTTGAAAATTCCCATCTGTAACCCGCACAAAAATGGAAGAAACAGGCAGTTACAGAAACAGGCAGACTTACAGATCTAAGACATGGTAAGCCATTAGCAATTACAGGAACAACACTAATGATGAAACATTTTTGAATAGCCAAACACATATCCCAGAGCCTCCAATTATTTTTTCTCCTTATCCCTGGTCCAGCTGTGGTAGAGTCCATGAGGCACTCTTTAAAAAAAATAAATAAATAAATAAAAAATGAGCTAAGTAGAGAGGGTTAGTGAAGAAAAATCCAGAACTGTAAGCTGACCTAACATAAACTTCCTCCCGGTCCCTTCAACATGTCTATTTCCCTAGTCCTGCAGCACTCCCACATCTCCCAGCAAATAACCTGCTCCCTCCTGCCCTGCCCCTTGTTTGTTATTGCCCCTCAAACTCCAGAGAGGTTCACCAGGCTCTCCAGGCTGTCAGGTCCATCCATCCAAAGACATTTATCACACCCAGCTCAGCCCCCTAATGCTGTCCCAACTTCTACCTTTCTAATTCACTTCCAGGGTTAGACAGGAGCATTCCTGGTGTTTCAGGAACATCAAAGCACTCTGCCTGATTTAAGCTTCCCTGTTTCGTATGCTTTCCTAATAGAGACATAGGTTTCAAAGCCGCCTGCTCTTCGAAGCAACAACTACCACAAAGTTCAGAGTCTTCATCCACTGCAGCAGAACTTGGCAATGGAAGGGGGCTCGTGGCTTATGTGTCCCACCTGTCCTGAAGTTCTCTGAAGTTTCTGAAAGAAAAATCCCCAAATCTCTCTCTTTTTTCAGCTGTGTCATCCCTTAGATTGGATGCAGATATCTCCACTTGTACAAAGTGGGGACTTATCCAAGAGAAGGGTGCACAAATCCCTGGAGAGAATCACCTCTTAGGCTGCTCCACAGGCACATCCCAAAACAGCTGCTGGCAAGGTGTCTTTCAAGGTGAGTACCGCCAGGTTCATAAATTCTGGAGATAAAGAAGAGAGAGGAAACTGCATGTGAGGTGGGAACCTGCTGGAGCTTGTTCTCCCTCCTGGGGTCTTGGTCCTCCACAGAAATGGATCAGTATCTTACTCTGCACTTCCATGTTTCCTTGCAGATTGTGAAAGATCTCAAAAGGCAGGGCAGGCACTATTTTTTTGTTCCCATTGTCGGAACTGTTAATTTAATTTGATGATCAGTTACTATGACCTTGCAATCCAGTCTTCTCCACAGAGACTGGCAGGACCACTAAGTAAAATGTGTTCATCTTCAGCACCATGCAAATAAAGGCATTGGAACAATTCAGTTGCAGTGGAAGAGAACTGTTCAAATCCATCATAATTAACAAAGACAAAGCTTTAAACAAGAGGCCAGAGAAAAGACTAATACTAGTAACAAAAACAGACCACAGAGATTAAAAAAAAATTGAGTAGTAAGAGGCAGACATGAAATGATGGCTATAGGGTAAAGGTCAAGAAAGAATATTTTTAAACTCATTGGAAAAGAAGGGGATTCTTGCAGGTCTTACAAATTTAGAAGTACAATATGCAAATAGCATTAATGAGAAAAAATGGTTGAACGTGAAGATAGGTTAGGGAGCTATCAAGCTACTATATAATTTTCTAATAAAGATAACTATCACTTTTGTGTCCTTTGATATTTAAAAATAGACAAAGTATTAAAAAATACCAAGTACGGAACAATGCCAGAATAATCTGGGGAAACTGGACTGGGAGACCTCCATTTTTCTTTTATGATATGCACTTTAACAAAAGCCATAATGACTCTCAGAACAAAGGAAGAATATAAAAGATGATGAAGGTAAAAGCCAAGACGTTCAGAGTGTGAATAAAGGCTCTGCTTAGATTAATGCGGGGAGGAGGAAATCATGCAACCTGTAGAAGAAAGAACAGGTACAAGAAGAGGAGCAAGGTGAAAGTTATTACATGTGGTTTATAAATCAATACAACAGAAACAAGAGATTCCCTATAAAATGTTTTCAAAACTGACTAAACCAAGGCTAGTCCAATGAGAATAAACTAAACGAAAAATTATGAAAACTAAAGAAATCAAGAAAACCAAAATAATTTTGGAATAAACATCTCTGGAAGTTGTGGGGTTTTAGTCCCTGACTCAAATCGATCTGTCAGTACCTTTTGTTTTTTAATGGAGGTTTGATTTCAGTGGAAACAGTTCTTCCAACAGGGAGTGCTGCACACAGAGAATAAATAAGGATAATTAACTGATGACATGAATTCGGAGCAACAAAATCATGTAGCTCACAAAGTGCAAAGAGGCAAAAGTGCTTCTGTTCATGTACGGGTCACTCCATGTGTGGTCTGCTTCCTTCATCTGCCAGACAGTAAGGCTCATTCAGCACATAGTTCTGTTTAAGTGGTGTTCACAGGATTGGTGCCTAGGCAGTGGCGCAGGTGGCTGAGAAAAGGATGCAAGTAAGAGAACTGAAAAGATGACAGTGAAAGTAGGACTTAGGGCAGGGAGGGAAAGAGAGCAAAACAACTATCACACAAAAACAAAGTGACAGCAAAAAGTTTGAAATAATTCAGAAAGCTGAAAAGTAAGCATAACCTATTAACACATCTAACAGAAACAAACAAACGAACCAGAGTTGCAAAGAGATTTAAGCAGCAGGAAATTCACTTAGACTGCATGACAGAAAAAGAAATAATTGTATCACGGAAAAGAAATATCACTGCTCCCGGTGACCAGCCTGGAGCTCCAGCTGATCCTTCATTACGCTAACCAAAGAATAGCTGTCAAGGTGACGAACGCCAGAACCGTTCAGTACCACTCAGTGACTAAACCAGAAAGGTACTCAATTTCTTTCAGATCTGTTTCAGACCCTTAAAGAATGCTAGAAAGCAATGAAGTAATCAGTCTGTAAAGCATCAGAGAACAAAACATCAAGGATTCAGTCTCTGAACCCTGTACCCTGGGGTACAGGGGTCCCCATACCCTGAAATAGTACGTTCATCTATGACCAGAAAGCTTAAGATCTAAAAATCTGATGGAACTCCAGGTCTGAAAAGAATATGTTCAGAGGAGAATAAAAAGCAAATTAAATTGAGGCATGGATACAATATATTTAAGTTTTCCATTCTAAAAATTCCTGTTACAGTCAGGGATATAAATCCTTGAAAAAAAGGCAGAAAAAAAAGAAGAAGAAATAAAGGAAAAAGAAAACAGTTCTATAATCTAAAGATACAGAAGAAATCTTGCAAGTGTTTTATGATGGATCATTTATATGTAGATTCCAGTGCTTCAAAAGACTTTAAATATAACAACTGAACTTCAAATTAATATTATAGTCATACAATTTAGTATTACATTCACTTTGCTGGCAGATAAACTAACCAGAAAGTCACACAACTAGCCTTGAGTCATGCAGCAAACATTTACAAGTGAAGAGACAAAAAGCCTTCCTTCTAAGCCTCTTCAGAATCTCAGAGAAGGGTTCCCAGAGTAATCTCTACTCTTAGTGCAAAACCATCATCAGCGCAAGGCCAACGGCAACTGAGTTTTTGACTCAATGTGGCCATCTTAGGGCCTGCCTCAGTACACTCTTCCCTGTCTCCTGTGGTTAAAAATAAAACAATGCATTTTCTTTTTGTTTCACTTGGGAACCAAGAGATTTTATGTCCCTGTGGGATACTGATGTTCTGAAAAATTCACTTGTCTGGTATTTGAATTACCACAAAGTTGTCTAAGTTATGGCTTCCTGTTGGCCCAGCATCAGTCTTACTCAACTTTTGCCATCTTATCCAACTGCTGTGGATAAGCCCTCTCCAGACCCAAGTGTCACTTTTGCATTGGTGATGATAGTGATGATGGGAGAAGTGGATAATGAAACGCATGGCTCAATGGAACTAGGAATATTTTCTGATAAACACGAGGGAAAGACTTAAAGTCGAGACTATTAGCAGTATAAACCTAATATACACACCCAATAAACATTTGTGACACCCAAGCTTGGTACGGAAAAGGTGCTGTACGGCAACATCCCAGGACCCCTTTTCCTATTAATGGAAAATCCTTGCTGCTATAGTTCTGAAGACATGGGTTAAAACAGAGTCTGGCTGAAGAGCTGCTTCGCTGTTACAAAGCTGGGCTTCAGTCTATGCCATGAACTTTATTAAGAACCAAATAAGCAAGCCCAGGAGGAACAAAGCATAATGCTTAACAGAGGGATTTCTAGGCTTTCCCTACAGGAAGGACAGGGCAGCAGCACTTCAGTAACTCACTGAAGGTTTGCAGTAGAAACATGAGTGCAGTTTTACCTGTTCATTCTAAATGAGCAAGATTGGTTCACTTATTACAAACAAACAGATAAAAAAGTGCCCTGAGATCTTTCCATGATTCCAAACAGAAAACGATGTGCTTACTGACATGAGTAAGTAATTATGAGATTCACTCGTAGGGTCTGATTCAAACAGCTTTACCATCACAGTTTACAAAGAGGGAACTCACCCTCCCCTTCTTCCTCTGCTTTACCCTCACCATAGATATCAAATACATTTAAAAACATATCGTGTAAAGTAAACCTTGGTGTAAGAGAAATCAAAGAAAGTAGTCATTATTTTGCCCTTCACAACGATCAGTTCCCCCTTGTGGTGGCAGAAAAGCAGGTGGAGTGTATCCATTCTGGGGAGAATTCCGACCTCCCCCTTGAGGCAAGAACAGCTGCAGAATTTTGTTATGACACAGGTAGGTCCAGGGAAAAACCCAGAGGAAGAACCCAGCTCTGATCAGCTGAAAAAGGCTGCTGCATCCCAAAGAAGTCGTCACACTGACCTTTTCAAACATTGTTTTAAAATGCCCACGTGGACCGGTATGACAGTCTCACCTCCTACACCTTTCTAACCCATTCCTTGAAAATTATTTGCTTGACCAGAGTCTGGCCGACAGGGTGGACAGGACAGGTTACCAGGCTCATATGCACCACTCGTAGTATCAACCCATTTCTCATGAACTCTTGTCTTGTCTCCTCCCTTCTTCCCTCTGCAAACTACTGTAACTGCTTAAAAAGAAAGGGGGACAAAACAAACAAACAAACAAACAAACAAACCCACAACCAACCCACAAGACAGACATTTTCTTACTAAAATACAGTAAAATCACAGTGCTGGAATCCAGAGGTGGTCCAGTTCTCTCTGGTACCCAAAGGCAGGAACCACAACATTTATAGCACATTTGTAAAAGACTCCCAACAATGAAGACTTCAAAACTTTCTCCATCTCTTTCAATACTTCAGCGTCTTTATCACAAAAGCTATTTTCTTGCAAATCTAACCTGAGTTTCCTTTTGTTGCAATCTATGTTCATCACTTCCTATGCTGTCCATTGCTGATAAGGGGAGCAGGCTGGAAAACAGAAGCTGTAGCTACATCTACATCTAGTGCTAATAGTCTGTTAAAAGAGCTCACCGGTGTTTTACAGAAAGCTAAATGCTAGTAAGTCAATATGTCAGTCCTGAAAGCTATTATCTGCTATTGAGGTGATATATATTGGACATAATAGCAGTGTCAGATGTTTTGGGGTACTGATCATGAACAACTTTTCAAGAGATGGAGGAGATAATACCTTAAAGTATGGGAAGAAGCTGATAAATAAGACAACAGCAGCAGAAGAAAGCCTTAGCTATAATACATGGGTTTATACAGTACTTTTTTTTGTAGAAATGGAGCTGCATGCTTAAGTCAGGGTTGGAAGCTAAAACTTATAAAAACTCAGAAGAAATTGGTTCCAGGTCCTGTTTTTGTGGGAAGTTTGATCCAATATGTAGATCTCCACACAGGGAAAGCCTATGCAGTCTCTTGCAGCCAGACATGAGTTTGCTCTGCCCATGTTCCCAGGCAATCAAGAAGCTGCTTGGCTACAGTAAGGGTGGCACTTAGCCCGTATCTGCATAAAACCACAATGTATATAAACACAAAATCAAGGGCAGCAAACTGGCTTAGGGAATCTGCAGCCCCTTGGCTTCCTTTTCTAAAAACAGCCTCAGAACACAAAACATATGGGGTCAAGCATGACAGAAGAGTTGGCTGAGAAAGTACTGTAGTAACTGGGAAAAATTGTGATGAGAATGCAGAAATTACATAGCCTGGAAATTTTGCAGTAAAGAATAAGCTTGCCTTGAGACATAAAAATACATGTAAACACAAAAAGAACCTAGGAAAGTATAATAGAAAACTGAGATGCAATTGCTAGCTACTAGCATAATCATTGTTTTCTCTATTATTTATGGGTTTAATAGCAAAGCAGCATGATGACATCCATCTGCACGCCATTAGCTGTGGTAAAGGATGGGTTTATTACAACAAGATAAGTAATAAAATACTTTAAACAAGAAAAAAAAAAATGTTTGGCTTGGAATTGTTACAGTGCAGCACAAGTTATTAGGTGTGAGTCAGGCAACCTTACCAACAGATGGCACTGATCTGTGAATTGAGTGGCTAAACATAGTATATTATTATTATACCTATGAAAAATCATAAGGAATTATTTTCAAAACAAGTGCACACCAGATTCTGTATATGAACAGTATATCCAAGGTGTAGACTCATAGGCATGTGCATATCTATGAATATATATGTAGAGTTTATATAAACCAGATTTTTACCAGAATAGTAGGCTGGAAAGGGGCGTTAAAAGGAAGTTAAAGAGGGGAGTTAAAAGGGAAAAAAAAACCAAACCAAAAAACACAAACAAAAAAAAAAACCCCAAACCAACAAGGCAACACATATCTCTGACAGAGCAATCATTTTGGATGGAAAAATGTATTAAACACTGCAGTCCCTTCAGGCACCTGCCCCATATGGAAGCCCACTAAATGTTCTGCCCTGTTGGCTGGAAGGCGCTCTGCTTTCGCAGTCTCCTCAATATGCCTGTAGACCTCGTGCTTCTCCCTCCTGCCACAGTTTCGCATCTCTGCTGGCATCTCCTCAGCCCTGACCACATATTATTTTACCCTTGTGGTTTTCTCCTTCCCCCTTTTCTTACACAAATTCTGGTCATCATTCTCTTTCAAACTCCTGCATGTTAACCTTATTTTCACTAGAAAACAGACTCTACATGCAACAAAAGGTGCAAGTTTTTGCTGTTATGTCTAGGAGATGTTCCTAAAGCCACTCAGCTTTTTGTCACCCCTCTTCTTCAGTGCCAGAAGGTGATGCTCTTGCTGCTCAAGGAGGTTTTCAGTTAGTTTTACTGTGGCTTTGATATCACTGAGGAAAACCGCATTGCTCTGGACTTGGTCTACTAATGCCATAAAGTATCCATTGTGCTTCTGTATTTACTTGCATTCGTAGGTGAATGCACAGCAATGCAATTTTCAATAAAAAGCTTCAGAGAATCTGTTTCCTGAAACTCAGCCAGATTTTATTATTCCTGATTGAATCTTATAAGAGTAAGTAATGTGTACCTGTTTACTGTCAAGAGGGACAAAATTTAGATTATTAAATCTTTTGAGAGTGCCTGACAAAAGACTGAAATGTTACTGCAAAAATATGTTGCTGAAAATATTAGTGGTAAGAAACAGGTGGGTAGAGGAAGATAAAGTCACATTAGCTGAGACTGTAGGCATTTTCCATGGAATCCATCACCATTCCTACCTCTTGGCACACTGTGGATTAAAACTGTTCATAAAATGTTTCCTGATACAAATATAGCACAAACATTTCCTGTGGGAAAAGGGAATGCAAGGCAATTTGCTGTAATCTCTTACCACCACAGACGGGTGGAAAGGGCGTTAGAACAGCGCAGAGCTTCCAGTGATTTTTCAGCTGATGCCTGTAAAAAGTTGTTCCTACCTTGAAAAGGCCCTTAAAATCAAAGAAAGGTGTTTAGTTTTCTGAAGGAATGGTGAAATCTCTTTGTCTGGACACCGGGTTTTCTAGATTTAAAAATTATGCTTATTAAACTGAACAGTAGGAAACAAATAATATTAATCCAGGTCCTTCAGTGTTTCCCTAAAGTTCAGAGATGTGGATGTGCAGAGATAACCACCTCCTGTATTTTACACAGCTAAAAGAAACATTTTTCATAAAACAAAGAGGTGCTGGCAGCCCCAGATCAGCATGTGTCCCAACAAGAATGAAAGCACGTGCCAAACAAGTGTTTTGTCATCTCCTGTCATGGCTATTACTGTGTGCAGGTCTGGGTCACGGGAGGAGGTCAAGAAAAGAGCAGTAAAGAGAAGAAAGAAGGAAAAAAAGAGACAAAGGCTTACTAAGGGCATTTGGCTCTGAAAATAAGCTTTGAAAGAGGGTTTTTTGACATAACTGATTATCAGTGGGAACAAGGAACCAAAAGACTTGACTTCTATCCTGGGGTTCAGGACTTGGCACATTCCTTTTAAAAGCCATGGTTGCATTATAAATTTTCAAACCGAAACATTCAGATTTTATCCTCAACTCCTCATTTACTTAAAAGACCACACAATTTTGTCCAACCCCTTCATGTCAAAAGGGATAACTCTTTCTAGTTACGCTTGATGGATAAAACTAGATATTCCTTATATTTTAGAGCAACAGGCTATGAATGTAATTGTCAAACAGCACGATACTTTAAATGTCTCCAACTTTAGATGGATAAATGGTGTCATCTAAATCAAACAGTGCCCTGAGCTACTTTGTCTGTTTATATACAGCACTGAAATGCTCAGAGAAATGTGTTATACCTCAGCAGGAAAAGTGTTTCCAAATGTCCACCCATACACTCCTTGTTTTAACACACAGAAGTCACTCATGGTTTCTAACTTGGGTTTTAGCATTAACTGGATGTGCAGAGTGAGCTCAGAATAGGCTGGCAAACTGATATCATCTATTCAACTGCATGATTCTTAATGATTAGACTAATATGCTCCTAATCAAAATTATATCTGATCACTCGGTATATATATTCAGTTAGGACTCTGACCGGCATTAGGTTTATACATACGTCTAGTTCAGGTAGCATAACCTTACACGTTTGAGTCACTGTGCACCCTAGAAAAAAAAAAGTAAAATACCAACAGTAAATGGCTCAGTAATATTTTTAGTTCGGCTGATGTGTCTGCAGTTATTCTCCTGTAATGAAGAACAGAGCTACAGCAGTAGCTCACCACAAGCCCAAAAGAGTACAAGCATTCAGATTTCAGTTGGGATGCTGGCTGCAAAAAGCCCCCTCATTGACACACAGTCCCCTTTGGCACTCATGGGCAGACTTTTGGAGGCCAAGGAGGCATATGGCCTTTCTCATGACTTTTGCCTTAGATTTGGCTGGGGGAAGTTAATAACATGGGGTGAAAATAAACACGCTGTGGCCCACACGAGAAAAAATGGTCTCCTCTCTCCTCGCCCCGTCCAGAAACCCAACAAAGAAAAATAAATTATTTGTATTGAAGTATGAACAGACTTAAATGCAAGGATAACCAAACTCAATACACATATATATGCATCTCCAAGGTCACCATTTTTAACCTTTTTAAAATAATTGTTTCTTAAGGATAGTGCAGTGTACACCCAGCAAATTATTCTAACTGGGCAGGAACCGATCAATGGCTAGTAAGCCTGAAGTTTTAATACTATCCTTAAAAGGAGCTAGAAAAATACTATCTAGGAAGAGCACAGAAGCCTTGGTGTTATCTCTGCCCACACCTGAGTCCAATGGCACTTTTAAAAAATAAGCCAGTAAGGCAGACTCTGCACAGAATAACAAGCAGCAAGGGGAGCCCACCCCTCCGCCGGGCTCCTGCTTCCTCAGGGCAGTGGGCAGAGCACCCTCAGCCCGACGGTGCTCATGAGCTTCTGGCTTCATTTCAAACATGTCACACCAGCAGAGGACTGGCATCACAGAGCTGTCTTCTGGTGTTTCACCCACGTCAGCGTTCAGGTGAATGGAGGCATCAAAGGATCCTGAGCAAGCCCACAGGTGATGACAATGTAGTATTACCCTTGTGATCCACGTTCAAAAACAGGTCCAGCTCCAAATCTTGATCAGTTACAACATGTTTCCTCCTTCAATTGCATTACAAATAAACACTTATTTTCTTCTGCTTAAAAGCAGATGGATCAAGTGCTCCGGTTCTAACTCCAACCCCATCAACACATGTGACAATGGGGTAGGATTCTGTATACCTGAGGAGCAGGCTCCTGAGAAATTTCTGAATTATTTTCACCGGCATTTGAGTATCTCAAGCAGAGAAGTTGTGCTACCAACAGCAGGGAGGAAAGGCTTTCTGGCACATAAAAGCAGCACACCCGGGAGAAAAAAGCCTCCCCAGTCATCTCCACGAGGACACCAGAAGGTGATTTCAGACACTGAATCGGTGTCTAGTTCTCACCATTAAAAAAAATTGGCTCACGCTGACCGAGATGATGGAAAAAGTGAATATAATAACAATAGCAATTCTCAGTACTAGGAGAAAATAAACCTTTCAATAGCTGATGGTTGTCTAAAACTAATTTTGTATTCTTTCATATGTTTCTCCTCTTATTTTATTTCTGGTATTTGCTATATCTAAGCATGTTTATGGACAGCTTTTTCTGCCTGTCCTGACTCCGAGGCTTGACAAAAATAATAAAAACATACTTAAAAAAGTAATAAGATCACTATTTAAAAAATCTTCAAACCAAACTAGAGGAGAGCTAAAGGTATACAGGACAAGAAAACACAGCAATGGAAAATGTATTAACTATATTCCTCATGGCTGTGTTCATCGTCTTCTACATTGTTTCTTACATGGAGCAGTCAGCCAATATTCAGAACCATTCACGTGAAAACAAGTGAGTTTTAAATGCTAGCATTGTTGTGGTTGACAACAAATGTAAAGTGCTGCTTATCCAAACACATAAAGCAAGCAGATTACTTAGGAACTCTAAAGTTTACCACTTAACGCAAGCTCTCTGCCCCAACTCCCCCAAGTGAACAGACCCGTATGATCTATGAACAAGTTTGGTTTATTCTTCCTCCTCTCCCACTAGACACCACCAGCCCCACAAACAAACTCTGCCAGCTGGGCTGTTTATGTACCCCCTCCTGAAATGAAGACTGCCTTCCCAAGCAGCATGGCCTGATGGCTGAAACAGTTGGTGATAATGTCCTGGTCCCCACACTAGAACACATTTCAGGAGTTCTACTCAGTGCTAGCCTGATCCTATGGATCAAATGCTGACTAGCATCCCTAGTTCATGAGGTACGCACTGGGACCACATCTTCCAGCTGTGGTTCTTCCCAGCACAATCCAACACACATGCTTTGAGATGGCTCTACAAGGGGAACTAAGGTGCAGTAAGGGGACACTGCCAGGAGGTTCACTTATAAAAATGTCTGAGCTCTACATTTGGGCTAAAACACCCGGGATAGCAAACTCTTCCTACTTCATCCATTTAAGTTAACCATAACTTCTTCAGGAGGTGCAGGCTCAGCCAGGACAGAATGCTCTTCAAAACCTTCCATCCTCCACTCTTAGATTTTACTCAGCCTCTTCCATACGCTTTGGTATCTCTGAGAACCAGTACCTCAGGCCATCTGCCTGTCCAGCCGAGGAATGCCTTCATGCCAGACAGAAGCAGGAAGGTGTCTTGTAGCTCTATTTACAAAAGATATTTTTTTCCCACTGGCAATTAATAATGAAGCATGCGTGCGCGCTATGGAATCAGTATTTTAATAAATATGCATTCTTAAAAAGTAATACTACAGTATTGGCTTATTATGGGAGGTTATATCTGTTTCACAGAAATCCAACACAAACAGAAGTAATTTCATAAATTTCTTTGTTTTTAAAAGAGTTCCAGTGACCTGAAAGGAAAACAATAATGAAAAGTATGTTCCACATTATTTGAAAAACAAATAAATACCACTTAGACTTTGCAACAACTTCTATTTGCTTTTGTAATGCAAAGTGCAGAGAGGACATACATGTAATTTCCTGCTCTTTCATAAAAGTAAATATTCTGTAATTCATGATCTTCAACATGTAAAAGCACAAATACAAAAGGGAGTTATAATTTATAGCAATTTCCTTAATTCAGGTTTGGAGTATTTTTTTTTTTTTTTTACAATCCTGAAAAATAATTACATTTTAAACAAAACCAGCAAAATGTGGCATTTTGTTTATGCCATTTTCATAGCAATTTTAGAGGGGAAAACTAGAACTGTAGGACACTGCAGTTCTACAGGTATTTCTTTACAATAGAAGTGCTTTTAAGCTAATATCTTACTAAGACACTCATTTCAGTGGAGAAGTGGTGCAAATTTAAATCACTGGGATAATTCTTACAATGGTTTAATGCTACTTAGAATTATAGGAGAAACTGTTCTGAAAATGATGAAAACATTGAAGACATGAATGAAACTTAGCCAGACAAAAAAGGAGAACAAAGCACTGGAAGCAAAGAAATAAAAAGTGATGGTATCAATACTTCAATATTTTTTTAAAATTTAAAGTATCTGAAAACACAAAAGCACAGAACAGGAGCTTCTTTGAGTGGAAAGACAACCGGAGCTGGTTTATCAAGGTAACAGTAAAAAGATTCATATTGGATTTGGTGAAATTTCCATCTCCAGAATAAAATATAGCAGTGTAAATAGCTTGAAAAGCACAGTATCTTCTGGCAGCATCAGCTGCAGATGCCCCATTGCCTTTCTTTCAGTCCTAAGAAGCAAGTTTTTTCCTCCTAAGGCCCACTTGGTATCAGGATGAACCTGATGCTAGTTCTACCTGCTCCGTAGGAGGGAAGATACTTTCTTGTTCACGCCATAGTTTCCTTTGCTTAAGAAGCGCTTGGAGAGACAAGAGACAACCTTTTTGGTTACAGCTAAATCAGCACTTCCCATTCTTTCAAGAGTAAATCCGTGCCAGCACCTTCCACCATCCCCAAGCAGAAATGCAATTACGTTTTTAGTCCTGTCAAGTTGGAAAATCCTGGTTTCAGAATATAGATCCTTAATGTTTCTGCATTTTTTACATGGAAATAAAGAAAATATTTTGACTTTTGTAAAGCACTGTGAATCACAGAGGAAGGTGCTAAATAATATAATTATTAAATAATTTATTTCAGCACAGCCATTGCATTCTTACTGAATAGGTCTCCCTATATGAGTGTTTGTAAACTTAATGCGATGTTTACTTGCAAGAACAACAAAAGACTCTTGTAAAGAACCTACTTGAAAAGTCATAAAAAGCTTCTTCTAAAGTTGGAGTTAAGTGAATCCTACAAGTGATTAGATAATGGGCTTTATGAATGAAATACAAATTAATGTCAAGTCCTATTCCTGTTCTGACGAGCAAGATTAAACTAAGTTATCTAAAACATATTTTTAATTTAAACCAGTTTTAAGAGTCAGTCTCATGGATATGAGTATCTCATACATAGCTGAAATTTACTGTTTTCGTCACTTTAATAATAACATTCCTTGTATAGAGAAAACCAACTGTTGCAAAATTATGAAAATAAGAGTGTTTTATTACTGTATAGCATAACACACAGACACACACACAGAGATGGTATGTTCTTAGGAAAAACAGTGGAATACTGCACCCAGATCAGAAACATTATCAGCTTGCAAGGAGAGCAGTGTTTAGAAAGGTCTGAGACCCCTACGACTCTGAAACAAGGAAATAAATCACTGCACATAAAAGAAATTGCTTTACCATCCTTTAAATAAATGGAACATGCTCATTTCCTTTGCCCAGGAAGCTTCACTGGCTGGCTAAGCAAGGAAAACCTCCCACACTGACCCTTGCTAGCTCAAGTCGCAACTGGCTCAGAGGAGCAAAACTCATACCTTAGGCACAGCACACTATGGCCTGGCAAAGTCCTCCCCAACACGGAGTAAAGAAGAGGGTATCCAAAACCTTACACCATGAAGGAAACACGAAAAGCCTAAGTCTTTTGCTTCAAAGTGTTACAGATATAAAATACACCATGCAGACCGTTTGCAAAGTCCAGATTAAATAACATTCCACTTTCCCAAGACTCAGACCTGTACATAATCAATAAAATGATGACTTAAGGAAAAAAAACCCCAACATATATAAATAAGCACAACCCTTCAGAAGCCATTCCTCATGCCTGAAGGCAATTACGGAAGGACCAGCTGTTTTGTCAATTATAGTTTGTTGAAAAGTACCATCTAGTGGTGATTTTATATTACATGCTGCAACTTTCTTTGGCCTGGTAATGTCAGAGCACAGATTCACCAAAACCGAGTTTCTCACTGTGATGCCACCCTATACAACACTTTCCTTAAAAGAGTGCATCATCCTTTGCTCTTAGCTTTGTTCACATACCAGCTTGTGAACCGCTGGAAAGGCATGATATTCCTGAAGAGAAATGAAAGATCTGCCACCTTGCTGCTGAGTTTAGCTCATTTTTGGGATTGTAGTAGTAAAGACTTGTGGAAAGAACATTATAATAATTACTGAAATTGTTTTTTTGCTCTATTAGCAAAAACCTCAGGTGGCGTTTTCTATCAAATGAACTAAGAGAGCAACCCAGGAAAAAAAAAAGCACCTTGGCATTTTTCATGTTGCCAATCCTTGGTGTAAGCAGGGACATGTTTGTTGTAAATAAAAATATAAAAGGTTTTATTGGAATTTTTGCTATTGATTATCTACATTTGTGTAATCCACATCAACTCTGATGTCAAAGCACAGGCTACGCTGTTCAACATGTTTGATCATAAATATGCCTGCAGACCACATTAATAAGTCCCAAGTTCTCCTGAAAACAGCAAGACCCAAAGAACAAAAATAAAATAAGAAATAAGTGCTGCTATGTTTTTTTACAGTCTTTAGGGTAACAAAACAGTAGGTGATAACCAGAAGTAGGTGTGTTTGTTGTAGCTCCTGGTTACTGCAAGCCTGCAAAAGGACAGAATATCGGGCATCGTGGGTATCTACACCATCGAGGATTCTGCCCAAATGCTCAGTCTCACATGCCAGGACCCGTATCAGCTTACGGAAAGAATAAAAGCCAGGTCCAACAGAGCTAAGGGTAACGGATAAAGAATATTATTTAAACTTCCACTTAAGCCCATGATGTCAAGGTTATAAACTTCAAGTAAAGGATTCCCAGACAGACTGCAAACGGCAGTGGTTCGCACAGCAGCAGGGGATCTACTCTTGGTGGGTGATCTGTGGGGGTAGGAAGGCAAGCATGCACAACTGATTAAACAGTTTGCCTTCCACTGTCCTTGTAATTTCTGTTGCTATCCAGACGATGAACCGTCACATTGGCCTCTGTTTTCCTAGCCCAACTCTCTACATTCCTGGCCTTGCAGATGCAAATCTCATCTTAACTTTTTTCCCAAAACTCCTCCCAGAGGAAGACACTCAACATTCATTTTGCTGCTCCAAATCCCACTCACATGAGTATGTAAATCCTATGGCAAGAATTCCCCTTCTGTGTGCACACAATCTTTCAGAGTGGTTTTGACTTCCAAATAGCTCAACCACTAAATGCAAAAATCAGTTTAATTGCTAGACTGTAAAATATGCTGCCTCATGGAATGGTGTGTCACGCATTACATAGGTCCTCCTCATACAGATGATCTAAACGCACATTCTTTTCCTAAAAGAAAAAACAAACAAACCCCAAAACCAAAACATTAATTTTTCTCTCTGCTGGTTCCTGCTCCCCTTACATTATCCAATTAATCCTTCAAGCCCTCCTAATAGTTTCTGGTATGACAACCATCACAATATGCTCCACCCAGTCCAGTTTATCTTTCTTCTACCATGTCGTAGTTTCATTTCACTGGTTTAACTATTCAGCTGTTGAAAACAGCTCTAGCAGAAAATCTTTATTATTCCAACTGCTTGACAAATTCATTTCAAAGAGAGCTTGTCAGTGCTTTTAAATACAGTCAGCCTAACAATTCTGAGTTTATTTCAGTTTCACAGTAGCGGGTCAAATACAATTACTTCCGCTATATGTTGTAGAGATATTTTTGAAACCTAAAGCATGTATACTTTCTCAGGTGGTCCTTTTGGAGGCCAAGTTATAATCACATGGTGTCAAACTGGATAGAATCATTCCTTATTGGTTTACATGTAAATTACTTCCAATTATTTCTTGTTAAGCATATTATGCTTGCATGAATTAGAACTGTACTGAGTATTTTAAAAAGACAAATATTCAACCCTAGTAAATATTAAAAAATAACCCATGCAAGATAGTAAAAGTAGAGGATAAACCATTTTCTTAAAACATTTGTGTCATTTCAACTGCTTCAGATGGCTAAAGTAGGGAACTGAAAGCCAGAAATTTGAATTATAAAAATACCCAAGAGTGAGATCCACTTTACAAAGGTTGATTGTAAACATTACATTAAACATATCTATTTCAATAGAACAATCAAAAATAATCTGACTTACTTGCTTTGGTATGATATGAAGCACATCTACATTTTCTAGCCTCAATATTTTCTAGCTTAAATGTTATATATTACTTCTGTTACAGATTTGCATTGTTAATATGCAAATTATACTGCAGAGTTCCAAACCCTAGAGAAAAGGGTGATAAACTTTACAATACCTATAAATGGAAAACTATGTGTACATGTGCACACAAATGGAGCTCTGCATACTTCTCCCTTGTCTCCTCTGTGCTGATATTGTGCTGCACCCCACATTTGGGTAATATGTTCTTGCCCGAGACAGTAATAGCTTGACACAGTGGGTGTTCTGGAATTTAAAAGCAACAAAGGCTCAAAATGTCAGTCAAGTCCACGCTGGGTCTTATTCATATGGGGCATGGCACAGCCTGAAGGTTTTTAATGACAATACTGCCTCAGATTATTGACTGTTCCTGGTTTATCCACCAAATCCTGCCAGATGAGCTGGATGAGGTGAGGCTGGTGCTCCCCAACAGATGGATGCAGGCAGGATTTTGAGGAAAGAACTGGGTTTAACTGTAGTCAGAGGGTTAGAAGGCAAAAAGAAAAGAGGCTGCACCTCAGGACACCTTCCTTTTCAAAGTGTAAACACCCATGACTTCCAAGCCTACATGTAACAGCACTTTAGAGATGCTCTTAATTCTTGCTCACCTACCACAGTTCATCTGAAAATATATTAACTGCAAATTGGTAGCAGTTGGCACCCACTGAATGATGTTACAGAGTAATATGTTCTCTTACAGGAGAATTTCTAGGCATAAAAATGGTTTCACCACCTGGTTCACATACAGGCAGACTGTGGATGAAATCTGTAGAACTGCAGAGGGTCACCCTTACAGTACTGCACTGGCAAGAAGCTCTGAAACTGGAGAAGTGGAAATCACCAGAGCAACACTCACAAAAACAGTATACGACTATACAGGCTTTCAGAGGAAAATTCAGACTTGCCTGTACTTCCAGTGGCTTTAACCTGCATGGCAGTGAGGCTGGGTCAGGACAAATTGCAGAAGCCAAGCCATCACACTGGTGGCTTCTCAACAGCTTTGTCACTGCTGGTCCCCAAAGCGGTGAGCTTGGGTACACCCACACAGGCTAGAACAGAAGCTCTGGATTGCAGAAAGGATATTCTCACAGCAATAATGTGACTTTTAGTTCAGTAAAGTGTACATGTATGAGAAAAATGGATGTAATTATTTAAGAATTTGAGATTTCCGCACAACTAATGTTGCAGCGCTCTCAAAACTAACAAGCTGCAACAAGACTTTTACCATCCCATACCAGGTTAACTTCAATAAGTAGTTCCCATGCCTTGCCCCGGCACAGCCACCAATCCCTCATGAGGTTTCAACAGTTCATCTACTGTTCCTTCATCCTCTCAGGCCAGTCCACCCTGCTTCTTGCCTCTGCTGCATCCTTCTTGTCTCTCCTCCCTCTGCTTCTTCCAGGTCTCTCTTCATCCAGGGACCCTCTTCCATACCCCTTAGACCTATTTAACCACTTAGCAGGAACCAGCCACCACTGCACATTATCCACTTCAGCCAACCCACCACCCCTGAAGCCAGCCCACAGCTGTATATTGTTAATTAACCCAGCTGCATTCCTCTACAAACTTACACTTCTTTTTGTTTGAAAGCAGAAGACAGAAGAAGCACCTCTTAGTGTTTTTACTTCTACAAAAGCTAGAAGCATGACAGGAATGACACAGCTTTCAAGCATATAACGTACAACAAACAACAAACCTGTGTTTGGAAATATCAATAGGAGAAAAATATATTAGCTGAGCCTTTAAAACATAAGAAAACAAGAGCATCTTGGAAAAAATACAGTGCTAGTTAGAAAAAAATATGTCAGTTCAAAGAGTCTGGTTCTGAATTTCTATAAATAGATGGGATTTTTGATCTATAGTAGTGCATGTTTTGTTATTCAGCTTTGGTCAGTGGTAGAAGAGAGAATTAATCATCCTTTGTAACTCTTTTGAAAGGTTGGCCATGGAGAAAGTACTAGACATCTAAGCAAACCTCAGAAGGCTGTGTCCTATCTACAGTTCTAAAAAAATTATGTTTCAGTAAGAGCCACGAGTTCATCCTGACATGTTTTTCTTTCTGGAAAACACTGCTTCTTAAAGCTCCTGTCTGATAAGAACCAAATCATGGGCCAAAGTAATTCCAAAGGATTATTAGCTACAAATACTTGGCTAGCTGCCCCCCAAAAGGCAAGCAGAGATGAAGGTGACTTATTCAGACAGAAATTCTTAGGCCTGTGACCTAAGGATGTGCAGCAGAAACATCTGTCCTTGACTTGTGGTTGATAGTCACAGGATTGCTACGGCTCTTCAACTGTGACAGGCTCAGTATGTCATGACAGTACCTATTGAATGGAAGAGTTAAAGAGGGCCTCTAACCCAAAAGTGCAAGACAAAACAGTGGTAATCAGAATCTTGAGACCATGGGGCAATCACGTCAGGGACTGGTAATTCATCTTATGGACTAGGTTAAGATCTGCGCTCACTTTGAGCGTCTCTGAGACAGTGGTGTGTTCCACAGTTTCAGTCTGTTGGGTTTTTCTTCAAAACATCCCTGACTGATAAAAGCAAAATTTGTTGAAAGACTTTTTAGCTCTCTTTTTTGTTACTAACCATTCCCTAAATTGTGTAACTACTTTTACAAAAATTCTCAATCTGCAGCGTTTCTCTACACCTTTCCAAAATTCTCTTATTCTGGACATTGAGGTACGTTCACCTTTTATTTGATCCATTTTTAAATTAGTAGCTTCAATTCCCATTTCAGACACGGGATTTAATCCATGCAGTACCAAACCCAGTTTGATCTTTGCAATTCATAATTGAGATCACAGTTTTACTTCAAAACAATCAGCATTTTCTTAGTTTATACATTGTTCTAGATAATTTTTTTATTTCTTGATAAAGACAGCCCAACAACAGCTTCATAGAGTCAACCAATACCTAATATTAGTTGGTATAAACTAACACTTTTGTTCTGTATTCTCACACTATTAGCTAGTTGAGCACTGACAGACACTTCAGCCCTGGGGTTCGACCAGCTTTAGCCAAAAGATCAACGTTTGCATTACACAGAGGCAATCTCTGCTTGACTCACAAGCCAAACAAAACCCATTAGCTAATTAGAAAAAGGACCTTTAGCAGTTCAGCCAGACTGCTCTTGCACACTTGTGGTGGCAGGTTATCCACTAACCTAGCCAAAGCCAGCAGACTGCCCAGCACTCCTAAAAGGCAGACCTGCTTGGGCTACAGGTGCCTGTAGCAGGCTGAAGGAGGTTTTGCAGTGCAGCAGGAGATGCTGTCAGCAATGACAAGCCCTGGCACAGCCCAGAGGGCAACCGCAGCCTATAAAGATACAAGAAGACGAAGGTTAGTATGAACTTTCGATCAGGTGCTGCAGCCCAAGATAAGATTTTGGTCAGATAAAAAATAATCAGTCCTTACTGACAACAGTTGCTAGGCTTGCTTTCTTAAATTGGCAGAAAGCTATGGAGAAAGACTTTCATTTTTATTTCATATACTCACCAAGTTTAAGCTCTGAATCAATAGTCCGTAACACAAATAGCAAAGAAAAACCAAAATACCAAATTTTGTGATAAACACAGCAAAAATATCTCTCAGGTAGATTAATCTTCTCCAATGTAGGCAGCTTTCATAAGAAAATGCTGCAAAGCTTGTAGTTCACATGGTTTTGATAATTAATTCATAAACACTGACTTTTCTGAAGTTGGCCTTGTATTTACAACTTTTTCAGAGGACAGTTTGGCATTTTAGCAGAAAATCCAGTTTGCTGTCATGTCACAGCAATTTTAATACACTGTGTTCTGAATTAATACTCACACTTGGTTTATGATTTACGGAAATGAAAATCTAATTCTTTCCATTACTTGGTTTCTATTTTTAGAACTGTCACTATATCAACACATAGGTCATTTTAAGACTATGTAAAAAATAAATTTTCTGGAGGATCTGGAATTAAAACAAATAAATTGCTTCCAGGTAATGTTTTTTGAAAGTTGTTTTATTTTCCCTTTTAAAAAGAAATTACTGTAATAATTCCTGTGGATGATTTTAGAAACTATGTGAAAAGGACTCAAGTGACAGCATGTGGCAAAGGAACAGCTGAACTGCTGAGTATGTTACACTGTACCTTAGCCAAGACACTCAGGCCAAGGGTAAGGCAGCAAAATGCCTTTAAGAACAAACACAGGTTTAAGCCAAAACACCCTCCAGCGCCATGCTGCTTTTTGCATTTCAACAACCCAGCTGGTTTTGGGGCACTGTTACACATGCAAGTCTTCACCCAGGCCCCCATCCCCGGCCTTTGACCCTACAAAAGCAAATATCAACTAACACCAGCACCTAATATGTCATTTTGTCTGCATTGTCTTCTGTGGGAAGGGAAGATGAACTCAACACTTGCTCCCGCAACACCAAGTGTGATCCCTGCCTCCCACCCCTGGCCTCATGCCATGGCAGTGACCGCTGGGGACCAAGTGGTGTGACACAGTTTCAGCCACCTTCAGAGAGCACAGAAAAGGAGGTTATTGAAGAAGCCACTAGAGGCAGGTAGCACATGAGCAAGAAGGGCTTTGGGTGTGCAAGAAGGCACTGTGCAAGGAGGAAGGCATTTGGGAAGCTTCTGCTATTGTGGAGCAGGCAGCTGAAGAACCAAGCAGCACAACAAGAGTTGTGAGCAAACATGACAATGTCCAGCTACAAGAAAGTTAAGCATCCTGACAATTTCTTGGGAAAAAAAATATGGTGGCTTCTTTTTTCCTAAGAGGGACTGTGCTGTTTATGTTACCAAAGTGGGATAACCCCACAAGCATTCAATACCATTTTCAAATTAAACATGAAAAATAATTTAGCAATAATCAAGACAAGCAGAAGAAAGAAGGTAGCACATGAAAAGATAGTGTTCTGACACATTTAGAAACAAACTAAAATTAAAAGAGACATTACAGAAATAAATTATTGGATTACAACAACACACCCCTGCATTTACAGATGGTAATTCCAGGGAAAAAGGGCCAGCATTTCCTCAGAAGTGCTGGATGTTTACTTAATTGTGATGACTTAACACTGTCCTGAACAGAAAAGTGCCAGTTTCTGTAAGAACTGGTGAACAGCAGGCACAAGAAAAAATTATTAGAGACTCACAAGTAGTGAGAAAAGAGAGGAGCTTTACTAGTTTTATACTTGATGAAAGCACAAATTTAAATGACACCTCATACATGGCTCTTCTTTCAAGACCTGATCTTCTGGAAAGAATCCAAGAGGAAATGCATTGCCTTAAACAGAGAGGATAGATTAAATGGAAGAACTCTGCTAACATTTTGAAGAGGGTAGGCAAAAAATGTTTTGTACTATAACTTGATGGTATTGCTGTTAGGCAAAGAGGAAGACTTCAATGCTTATTACACTCACACATGTCACTATCTGACCCACCAAAAGATAATTTAAGTACTGAATTCTCAACCTAATGAAGAAAACTGGTAATTTACTCACTTTGAAAGTCAAGAAAGACTCAGGCAATTTAAACCTGTGATGAATCAGTAAGAATGTTTAGAGAAAGCATTTCATAGAATCACAGTCATATAATGGTTTGGGTTGGAAGGGACCTGAAAGACCACCCAGTCCCACCCCTGCCCGGGGCAGGGACACCTCCCACCAGCCCAGGCTGCTCCCAGCCCCGTCCAGCCTGGCCTTGGGCACTGCCAGGGATGGGGCATCCACAGCTGCTCTGGGCAGCCTGTGCCAGCGCCTCGCCGCCCTCAGAGTGAAGAATTTCTTCTCAATATTTAATTTAAATCTGCCCTCTTTCAGTTTAAAGCCATTCCCCCTTGTCCTGTCACTACCCTCCCTTGTAAAAAGCCCCTCTCCAGGTTTCTTGTCAGCTCCTTTAGGTACTGGCAGGCTGCTATAAGGTCTCCCTGGAGCCTTCTCTTCTCCAGGCTGAACCATCCCAACTCTCAGTCTGTCTCCATATCAGAGGTGCTCCAGCCCTCTGATCATCTTCACAGCCTCCTCTGGACTCATGTCAACAGGTCTATGTCCTTCTTACATTGGGCTCCCCAGAGCTGAATACAGTGCTGCAGGGGGGTCTCACCAGAGCAGAGGGGGAGAATCACCTCCCTCACCCTGCTGGACATGCTGCTTTTGATGCAGCCCAGGGCATGGTTGGCTTTCTGGGCTTCAAGCACACATTGCCAGGTCATGTTGAGCTTCTCAGCAACCAGTGCCCCCAAGTCTTTCCCCTCAGGGCTGGTTTCAATCCCTTCTCTGTCCAGCCTGTACTTGTGCTTTGGGTCACCCCAAACCATGTATAGGGCCTTGCACCTAGCCTTGTTGAACTTCATGAGGTTTGTACAGGCCCACCTCTCAAGCCTGTCAAGATCCCACTGGATGGCATTCCTGCTCTCTGGTGTGTCAACCACACCACAAAGCTGATGTGGTCAGCAAACTTGCTGAGGGTGCACTCAATCCCACTGTCCATGTCACTGAAAAAGATGTTAAGTAGCTCTGGTTCCAGTATTAACCCCTGAGGAACGTCTCTTGTCACTGGTCTCCACTTGGACATCAGTCTGTTTCTTTCCCTACTGACAGCTAAGCCACAGCAAAAATTTTGGACTGATAGGCAAACTGCCTCAATGCAATCACACAGGCTTTGCATAAAAAAACCAGACAGCATTATGCTTAACCCAATCGTGAAAAGTAGGTGGGCAGGCTCACAGTGATTACTGACATGCTAGTTATAAATACTGGGACAGCCATGACATCTGGAAGGAGTATGTTTCAAAACTGATGGATTCCATAGGGTCTAGTTCCTGTTTGTGGCCATAATAATTTGGTCCTCTGCAGTGCTGCTTAATACCATACCTCCACCACTGCTGCAGGCATTGCTCCTGCCTTTGTTGTCTGCCAAAAGCAGTGATGTTCTACTTGACACTCTAACAAGCCTTGCCAAGAACTTCCATTGCAGAAATATTTGTCTGTGGCTACAGGGGTCCAAACAACCAACCAGTGTAATGTGGTTCTAATAATATCATCATTATCCACTGTATGAATTTCCTAATCTCCAACCAGAAGCTCTGCTATCACAACCCCAGCTGGGCTGCTGAGGCTTCTACCAGGGTACAGGGGAAGCTTTTACACAGAGCACAATGTCAGCTTCCCCCTTCCTCAGAGGTGGTCTGGCTCCCACTAAAAGCAAACCTGTTTTCCACCTTAACCCACCCAGAGCCAGCTGCTGGTACTGCTGTTGTAAGCAGATTTCTCTGGGATTCTTGGCAGTGACCCAGCTCAAAACTAAACACCAGGAGCACAGAAAGCTGATGGGAAATCTTCAGCAGGCCCCTTCCTACACAACAGGGCAGCATGCATCTTGCTGCAATTTCTTTGAACTTCCCTAGCTTTTGTTCATTTTTTCCTCAGGATTCCCAGGAAGAAAAATTCAGGCTTCCTAACTGCATCCCACCTTTCACAGTCCTTCCAACATGTCCTCCCAGATCCCTAACACTTCTCTTCATTCTGGATTTCTAATCATAAAAAAATCCATATTTGCATTAGAAGTATTTTTCTTGCTGCAAAACAGGGGTGCTTGCAGCCTGTATTTCATGTACTTGCTGTAATAATCCACTCCAAAGACAGAAATAGGGGCATATAGCTGAACTGAAGGGGAGCTTCAGACCAAAAACATCTTTTTTTGCTGTGTACTTGTTACAGAAGATAGTGACAGTAAATGAAAGAAGGAATTATGCAAACAAAAATTAATAAATGGAGATTGAAGTAAGAGCTCTAAAATCTCAATGATTTTAAAGGCATTTAATACCAATTTTGTTCAACAGACTGACAGTCTTGTATGTTACAAGACCTTACCAGACACCGGGAATAGTTTCAACAGACCGTAATATCATTTACCATTGCTTCAAATCTGCACAGTGTTCTGGCAAATCCCAAAAATGCTGACACAACTGTGTTTTAAATAACCACATATTCAGCAGCTGGAAAACATCCTCCTAAAAACAGGAACAGGAATAGCCTCATGTTTGTAGCCTCTGTAAGACTGCACAAGCTGTAAGCTCCTCAGAAATAAAACTACTATGATTAATTTGTTAGGGGCTGTCAGAATGACATGATATACAAATGAAAACAAAGTTGCTAAGCATTTTCATATTTCTCTTTCCAAACAACCAGGCACAAATGAACTACAAACAAGAAGAAACACATTTCAAGTTAATATTTTGTTACTATAGCACCTGAAATTATTTTCTCTCTTTCTCTTGATGACAGCACGAGTATCACAAACGTTAAAGCACTAATACTGACAAAAGTAATAGCAAGTATTTTGTCACATTAAAGAGAGCTGGTCTACATTGCTACTTGGCACTCTTAGTAACAATGCCAATAATTTTTAAGTAGTTCATCATGCCATAGGTGATTACAGTGGCTTTGGCACCGTATCTGACTTTCTAAAAGACAAATCCAGTTCTGTGATACAGTTTTGTTGGGCTATTAAGGCATAAATGGAATAAAGCCTGAGCAATATATTACATTTTTAAGTAGGAAGCCTTCCACAGTGAACCTTTAAAAGTTAACAAAGGTTATGAAATGGTCATGCAATCTGTTACCCTCATCAAAAATAGTAACCCAGGATATGCTCATCAGTGTTTTAAATTCCCCCCCCCCCCCCCCCAAGTTTAAATACAGCACCCAAAAAATTGCTACTGCATGCAGAAGACTGACACTTCAGCTGTAAAGAAGTGTCTTAAGAGGACTTCTTAAGAGTTCATTAAATTTCTAAGGGATTTAAACAGGCTATGCTCTTCTAGCAGAGGAATGCTGGGATTCCAAATGTCTATGCCTTTCTTACAAACTTATCAAGCATTTTCGTGACCAGAAATGGAGAAACATGACTAAAAGCAATGTATCTCTATGCTTGTTAGTTATATCACCTGGTTTTGTAGAAAGCTGAAGCATCAAAATCAAATTATGATTTTGACAAATTACTTCAACTTGTTCCCATTTACAAAGTCTGCTCTGAAGAGTATGGTGAAGTTGACTTGAGCTCTTTGTCTAGCACTGGAGAACTGACTTCCAAGATCCTTTTCCAAGACCTCAACAACCTGCCCTTTAGTTGACTCTTCAACAAACCTCATGAAGATGAGATGAACTTCAGCAGATTAGCTGCTAGTCAGAACTTGGTGGCTTTGAGGGTGGAGCCATTTCTTAGAGCTCAGAAAGAACAAAGTATTGATTTTTTAAAAAATCTTCTCAAAATTGTCATAATCTTGTATTGTGGATATTGTCACAGAATATTGACTTCTCTGTTTTTACTTAGGACTGTGACCAGTCACACGCCTGAGCGAATGCTGTATTAAAAAATATTAATAGCTCTGAAATACTTAATAAATTAACTTTTTTCCCCTCGCTTCTGAAATCCCTGCAGCATTGATACAATATAATATTTGCACCTCCTGTTTGGCTATTTAGATTAGGCACCTGGCCACAGCATTATCTTTAGGCACAGGCAAAGTACCCTGCAGTTGAGGGAATGCTTTGGAGGTACAAAATGACAGCGTTCTGCAGCACAGAAACGCTGATTGAGTCAGACAGCTTAGAACAAGAACAACCTTCTACAGACACAATGTGTTTTATACTGACACACACACACAGCCCAAGCTGCATTTCACATGACTCACTCTTCCCTTCTCTGATCCTCCATGCTCTCACACTACATTTGATAGAAGTGACATGGAAAGCTGTGTGTGCAGGCTGATCCTGCAGCAGCCACCGAGTCCTCTGCCAGCAGACAGATATTCAGGTTCCTGACAGTAACCATTTTATTTGCTTGAAGAGCCTTCTCCTCTCTCAATTTCCATATCAGACAATGGAAAGGTGTATTTTTTCTTTAAATATTTTCAAAATCAGGAAGTACAGCTGTATGCAAAAGTGTTTCTCCTTTTTACAAGTGCAACCATTCAAATCTTGTCTCCAGTATCATCGAAGGTGTTATTACTGATATTAAATAACCAACTGAACTACAGAACAATTAATAAAAGAAAAAGCTTGTCAATCTGTTTTCCATGGTGGGGTAATTAACTTGGCAAGGGTTATATACTACAGGAGAGTTGTCCATTCATATCAGCCTTCCAGAACAAAAACACAGAGTGAAAGAAATGCTAATGTATCTCCCCCTCCTCAGATGTGGCTTATCTGATTATGATGCTACAGCAAAGAGCATCTCATGGCCTCAGAAAAGTAAGCAAGGCCTGGATTTTAGTCAGGCATCACATCCTTAAACAAAAGGTTTGGATCCAAATTTAAAAAAATATATCCTTAAGCATATATTGTAGAGTAATACATTGGAAAAACCCTACAGACCAGCTAGCTATTGATGCCAAAACTAAACAAACTACTCGGCATCTTATTCAAATAAGGAACTTCATTTATGAAGACAGCAATAGCAAGCTACTTCACAGTAAGCACTTATCCTGATATTGTCAAATAATAAAAGTGCAGGGAATCTTGTACATGGACCACAGAACATAAAATAGAGTTGAATTTCAGCACTAAATTTCAGTATGACAGAGCAATTAACAATTCTAAAGAGACCAAGCAACTCCTTCACCCTGTCATAAAACTCCAACCAGTCTAATAAAGCTATTTTTACTGCTAAGGAAACATTATTTTTTTTCACCCTCAAGTACTGTGCAGTGTTTCTTTAGTCCCCAGAATGCTTCCAGGTGACATTAGGAAACATCACCATGACCTCAAGAATGTAATGTCTGACAAACTATCATCAAACATTTTTGATTAAATGATGTCCTAGGGAGACAAAGGGCAAGAAAAGACAAGTACTCACAAGAGCAAAACAGAAAGCAACACAAGCCATGGGATATTCATTTCTAGCTACAGTTTGTCCAGAATTTCCAAAAGAATGCTTTAGCTTCACCCCCGCTTTTAGCTGGTGGGGAACAGCCGCTGTGCATTTATTTTTATAGTGGCACATCAGTTGCCTCTGCTGGCCTCCCTGCTCCCTCTGAAAGCAGCTTCAGCTACAGACCTCTCCCACTAGTCACTGGTGCCCCACAGCCTCTGTGGTCATCCCACCAGGTCTTCATCGCAGCTCCAGGCAAGCTGATGCAAGTCAAGTTTTGACAGAAATTTGACTAGTGCTATAGAACTCAGCCAGCCTTATCACAGCCTCCCACCCAGAAGCAAAGGGAGGTTTTGGCTGGCTGAGGTACAGGCTGCAGGGGCTGGGTTGCCCCAAAAAGAATTTTTGACTTCTCCCCGCACTCCATTTTGCCAGCAGAAGGATCATGAGGCAAACCCCCAGCATCATCACCTGAGCTATGGGAGACTCTGGCTACAGCACTGTTATTTGTGTAACGGAAAAAAAAACAAGGACTTACATACATAAAATCATCTGAAAAGTCAGCTCCCTTTGCCTGCAGGCCTTCAGGACATGGTGGAGCTCCTGCATTGCTACCTGCCCTGCCCATGAACAAGGAGTCCCATCACAGCAGGGTCACTGGGGAACCCGTGGCCTCCTTCCTCACACTGCCCAGCCTGTCCCATACTACGTGCCCAAAAGATGTCTCCTTCGCATCCTCCTCTTCCCCAGTCACTGTGGGTCCCTCACCTGCTATCTAGATGCTGCACACAGCTAGCGCTGCTCTCTCTTTGTAAGACAGCAAGTGACTTGTTGCAGCACTCTCAAAACCATCAAGCTGCAACAAGGCTTTTACCACCCCATACCAGGTTAACTTCAATAAGTAGTTCCCACACCTTGCCCTGGCACAGCCACCAATCCCTCACAAGGTTTCAACAGTTCATCTACTGATCCTTCATCCTAGGCCACCTGCTTCTTGCCTCTGCTGCATCCATCTCCTTGCCTCTCCTCCCTCTGCTTTTTCCAGGTCTCTCTTCATCCAGGGACCCTCTTCCCTACCCCTTAGAGCTATTTAACTACTTAGCAGGAACCAGCCACAGCTGCACCTTATCCACATCAGCCAACCCACCGCCCCTGAAGCCAGCCCACAGCTGTATATTATCAATGTTAATTAACCTGCCTTCGATTCCTCTACAATGACTCTTGCTTTTTCCTTTGCCCCTTGAGGTGACCCCATCTCCTCAGGTGGTTCATCTTCTGGCCCCTGACTTTAGCTCACAGCTTTGGCCAAAAATTGGATAAACCCCTGGGGCTCCAGCTGAATGAGCTTCTCCACTCCACTGCCAGGAACCCCGGGAGAAAGAAGTTCCAGTGGCAGGGAAGGAAAGAATTGCACAGAAGTGTCCTCTTTACTGTGACAGTCACTGGGGCTGCAAGGGCAAACCACACACTTTCTAGTCACCAGTCCATAAAAAACACAACAGTCAAGCAACTACTTACCAGAATGGGTACTTTGAGCTCTGGTGCCTTGTAGGCAATTTTCCGAGGGACAGCAAGAACCCTCTGGGGCCATCACAAGGGAGTTCAGAGAAGTAAGGGGATACCTGGGGACATGACAAATGCGCTTCTCCATAGCAATTCTCCATAAGGGAGAGAAAACTTTCTGATCCAGTCAGATAAATCTGGTGGGCTAAGATTTGTGGTGCATTTCAAGAGCAACCGGCACAGCCACATGACACCTACAGATACAGACACGTGAGGACATTACAACAGATACCAAACTTCCACATTTTTTCCCACTATAGTAGCCAAAAAGAGGTGACAGCAGAGTGTACTAACAGGTTTTCACGTGGCATCTGCACTGCTTCTGCAACTTATCAATGAAAAAGCAGCATGATCCATGAAATAAGTTGATAGAAGCGTTACACACTTCTGCCTTTGATACAGTGTCTCCTATGAGTGGACCACAGAATAGCTGCACAAGTATGTACCAAGCACTTTGAATTTCAAAATTACACATTCAGGAAGGGTCCTTTTCAAGTGTGCTGGGAGCTCAGCACAACTTCTGTACACCCGTGAAACCCCAGGTGAGTGTAACACTGTTGAAGATGCAGAGCTCTCCCCAGTAGAAACGCTTGGGTCCTCTAAAACCATTTTCAAGTTACTGGATTTCTGGGAAGGGATGAGATTTGAGAGAAAATGGCTGCACAGGATTTGTGAGCAGCATGTTGCCCAGGCCTTCTCAAAGGTAGCACATCAGCACTGACTGTATCTATGCCTACCTGATAACCAGCTGATACTTTACAAATCTGTGTACATGAATCCTATTTAGAGGCTGAAGAGGAATTGCCTTGACAAGACGGGCATATGCTTCCGGCTGTCCCAAATACAGGCAATGTATTACACAGGATATTGGGCTCCTGGTTACAGTTTGTAGCTGAAGGGGAGTGTAAGTGCTAAGTGAGTTGATGTTGATCCCACTGTCTACAGGGGCTAGCTCAGGCAGAGCCGTAATGGAAGCCATACAGTGGATTAAAGACAGTGAAGATACTGCTTGGGTGGTCAAAGACTAATTGCAAGGGCAGAGACTAGAACACCTCTCCGGTGCAAAAGCTGAGGGATTTCTTAGCAAGAAAAGATAGAGCACAGGTTGCTGAGCTGTGCACAGTACCAGGAGTCTCACTTGGTTTTCATTTGCTGCAGCAAAGCAAACGGCTGAGCTGTGCGCAGGGGTACAACACCAAGTCTAGCACTGGCTCATTTCCAACAAGGACGGCCACATCAGTTGCCAGGGCATGGTTTTGTCACAAGGCGATACATCTATTAATCCATGGTTTTGTCAGAAGGCGATACATCTATTAATCAACATACTCATCAGACCTCTGTTAGTCTCAGACTCTAAATGGGCAGCTGTGACCGAGACTACCACGTTCCTCTGTTTCACAGGTCGAATAGGGCTTGTTAACAGTATGCATGTGTGACTCAGGGCTTTCACCCAGATTATTCTGCTCTCCTTCTCCCATGCCTTCAATGATGTGGATGCATTGATATTTTCTCCAGCAGCAAGACTAGCTTGAGGTTCCAACCCTCTTCCATTTAGTGAAGTTTATTCCCACTGCAATACCACAGTTTATGTTCTCCTCAGATATGCCACGTCAACAGGTTTGTTAAGGTGCTTGATAAAGTGGACCTTTAAAATAATTCAGGTTAAAATCAAAGCAGGGGTTTTGGGGGGGTTGGTTTGTTTGTTTATTGTTGTTTTTTTATCAAAAGGGATACAGGAACATGGAAGAATACAGACACAGAGACATGAAGTTCTCCGGCTTATCCTATCACACAAATTCAGTGTAGAAAAAGCTCTCTGAGCCCAGTAAATTTTAAGATGCATTACTATGTGTCTGCATGGACTAATGTCCACACTCTCTTTGGTTGTCTCCCCAAAAAGAAGCCCAGTGAAGCAGACACAGCAGACATTTTAGCAGGAAGAAATAAAGTTTCTAATTGCCTCACAGGAAAGTGCTTTGATTTTCAGAATTTTTCTGCCACCACAAATCTCTGCCACTTCATAGCATGTGATCATACTTACAAGCCATGTGTTTCAGGACTTCAGATAATGAACAACACATAGCCTCATCATGTCTTGGGAAGCTAATGTTCTCAAAATCTACTACTGTCAGACACATCAATCATTACTTCGCATGCATGAGCCACAATAATTTGAGTGTCTTCATATTACCTGCTGCTGATGCTGAAAAACTGATTAGTGGCCATTTTCAGTATGGGGTAATCTACTTTCAGATGAAAAATCTGTTTTAATACAGCCTTCTGGAAACAGAAATTATGTGGAACCTTGGCCAGATGCCAGATATTCACCCAACTACTTTCTCACTCCCCACTCCTCCAGGGAGAGAAAATAAGATTAAAATGCTGGTGGGTCAAAATAAACACAAGGAGATCGTGTACCAATTACCATCACAGGCAAAACAGCCCAGACTTGGACAAATTAATTTAATTTATTGCCAGCTAAAATAGGGTTGGAGAGTGAGAAATAAACACAAAACCTTAAACATCTTCCTCCTACACTCCTTTTTTCTCCAGGCTCCACTTCATTATCAATTCCTTTATCAACGGCCACAGGGTGGGGACCGGGTGCTTCAGTCCAACACTCCTTCTTCCTCACACTCTTCCCCTGCTCCAGCACAGGTCCTCCGCACAGGCTGCAGTCCTTCAGGACTAAATCTGCTCCACTGTGGTTCTCCATGGGCTGCAATGTGGATACCTGTTCCACCATGGTGCTCTCCACAGGAGAAAGGGAAACACTTGATCTGCTGTGGTCCTCTCCCGGGGGTGCAAGGGAATCTCTGCAGGCATGCCTGGAGCCCTTCCTCCCTCACCTTCTGCTCTCTGCCCTGCTGCCAGCACCTTGCCACGAACTCCCCATACATACAAGTAGCTAATGCTAGCATTAACTGCAGTTGGGAAAAGTTGTCTTTGCATGTCACTGTAACACAGAAAAAAGCACCTAGATCGTGTATTACCAAATCAGTGCTTGCACACTATATGCGGATTGTGAAGATGTAAATATTCTTTTTAAAATGCCAAACACTTGTGTGAAATTCTTCTACAACACCAGTGACGAGCACGGGTATAACTGTGGAAAACACTTGCCACCACACAGCTTGCCATGGCAAGCAGGCAGAGAGATGCAGTAAGCACCCAAATTCACAGCACTGTTAGGAAGTAGCTGACATACCACCTGCGCCGGCGAGGCTAAATGCGGTGCTTCTGCTGCAAAGGGCATGTCAACCACATGCGAGTGACATGAAACCTTACGCTGTTAGAGGTCTGTTAAAGATCTCTTAAATGCTATGCCATGTGCCGGGTAATGTTGGAAGATGTACTGGTTTTTAATAAACATCCTGCATGTTTGTGTGTCCAAGACACACAACTCTAAGAAGGAAGGTGGCAGTTACACTGTTTATCCTTTCTCATGCATCTGTCACTTAAACTACTTAGAGCCGATACAGCACTATATGTACAAGAACTGGGATTGGGAGTGGAATAACTTGACAGGTTATAATGGAAGCATTGTGAGCATGGGTCCCCCATGGGCTTATAGGGCTCACAAGATTCCCTTCCCTTGCCTCTCATGCAGCACACTCTGGGATGGAAAAGCTGTGTTATCTTGTGCCGAGTACACATACTAGTTCTCTTTAGGAAATTTTTCACTGATGTAATCTGCAACAGACTGTACCAAGCAAGTTCAGGCTGAATCCCCTTGAATTAACCTCCTGGATAAAAAAATGGGCCCTTTACAGGTGACAAACTGGAAGCCCTGTGCTTTCATGTGTCAGCCAAAAGCCGTATGCAAGATGCTCGCCTTTGACTTCGGAGTGCTGTACCACCCAGGATAGCTGCTCAAAGGGCGACAGCCTCCCCCTCCGGCCACAATCTGTTCCTGCTCCTACTCCTCTCGGCTTCCTGCTCTTGCCTTGCCTCAGATTTCTGCTGGGTCGGATGCACAAACCAAACCAAAAGCACCCTGAAAAGAGCTGGAAAAACTCCTGCCAGGCACTGTGGCATCAATGCCCAACAAGCCCAACAATACCGCACAAGTTTCCAATGCCAGGGGCTGATGCAGCCACTGTTCCTTGCAGCATTCACAGAATGAGGAACGGGGAGATCTCCACTGTGTTCAACTTCCCACTCCCAACTTCACTCTGACACTGACATCTTGTGATCAGCTGTGCATATGGCAACACTCCTGTGCTGATGGGGATGGGACCCTGATTTCAAGGGGATGCTCATTCCATGTTATATCTCCTTTCTTTTCCTGTGGGATCAGTGGATCTCCTCATAGGCTAGATGGATCAGAGTCAGAGCTAAATGAAGATTAGAGACAAATCCATGCAGGTGATGAGGTGTAAACAGACGATGCTGGGAAATCTGAATTTCCATCAGCATCACTAGCCCTAAACACAATCCCAAAATGAAGTCAGCGCTTCCAGCAACTGCGCAGCACCATTAGCAAAACCACTTCTCCACATGGGTCCCTCACCAGCACCTTTGCTGAGAACACCACTCCTCATCCTGCCTGCTGCTTATTTAAGGTGCATTCTTCCATACTTGCCTCTTCCATACTTGCCTCTCAAAGCCCTTTCTTCTCCCTGTTTGGGCAGGGTCATTTGTGGCAGGTCTCAGTGGAAACAAGAGAATTTTCTCTGGCTGCAAAGAAGTGTTTCAACTTTCCAGGCTGCACTCAGGCCAGGTGAAACCATCTAGGAATCTTTTTGCTTTTTACATAAAATTATTTCACCCTCCCTTGCTTCTTCAGATGGAAAGATGTGCCCAAACACTGTGGCACCTTTGACCTTTGGAAAAGTTACAACCACCTCTGCAAGGTAATTACCATTTTTTTCAATTGTCCAACATAAAACAACTATCCTCATCTTGTTAGGTCAACCATTATCAAGAAACTACTATACAGTTCTGTACCTTCACAGTACTGTTCTTTTAAACCTCCATTGTGCTATATGCATATATCTAATGCACAGATAAATCTGCTAATTTTTTTTTCTAGTGAAATCCCCATATGCCAAAAAGCATTAGAGCCAGCGATGCACTGAACTTCACAAACTTTAACTGTCCCTTACGGGAGGCAGGGCAAACATTTAGCCATCTGTACAAAAAGGTGGAAAACAATTTGTGAAAAAGTAAGAAATTCTAGCAGTAGTCACCATGAAAGTTCCGTTATATCCATTCTGTTACATCCAAGCTGTCAACACATTGTAGTCTTGAATACTGGTAAGACTGCTTTTGCATGTTGAAAGCACTAGAATGTGACCTTGTTGAAAGGTTCCAATGTTTATTCCATATGAAGTTACCATTAAATCCATGAAAGTGATCTATATGTATATGTTTCAGCTGGAAAAAAAAATATGTTATAAATTACAGTTTAGATATAAATTACATTTACAAAGTTGGTTTGGATTCATAGCCATCCAAATTTAGAAACCTTGTAAGTTCACAGACACCTGAAGTAATCAATCCCTTCTGATCCATATGTCCAATATAGAACTCTGAAGAAAAATAATGTGAGGTACAGCATTTAGGCCACATATCTCAGTGAGTACATATTTTCACACATTCTCTGCTATTCTTGGCACCAGTTGACAAACCCCTGAAATGCCAAGTCTATACCGGTAAATTAGACACGCCTGGGATACTCCTAGGCACTCGGGCCAACCAACATGACGTGCTTGCTTTTATGCTAATAAATTCCCTCATTCTCCAAGCAGGCTGGCTGCACACAAACAGCTCCCAGGAACACATCAGCTCCAGAAGAATGCCCAGAAGTCCTTGGAAGTGCTGCTCTACCTGGCACAGGCCAGCATTGTGTCAGCAAACAACTATCAGTTTACTGGAGCAGGTAATCACATTCCCTTTCCCCGGGCGCTTGTTTAACTACTACAAACGTTGCCAAACCCTTCTGGCAGGCAGTGTCCAAACACACTTGACACATGTAATACAAAACACTTGTCCAAACACAGTTGATACACTTGAGGGAGGGGATGCCACCCAGAGGAACCTGGGCAGGCTGGAGGAACAAGACCAGCTCCAAGGTCCTGCACCTGAGTCCGGGGAATCCCCAGCATCACTACAGGCTGCAGGATAAAGGGATTGAGAGCAGCCCTTCAGAGAAGGACTTGGGGGTACTGGTAGATGAAAAGGTGGATATGAGCCAGCAATGTGTGCTTATAGTCCAGAAGACAACTGGCTGCATCAAAAAGAAACGTGGCCAGCAGGTCGAGGGAGGTGATTTTGCCCCTCTACTCTGCTCTCTGAGACCCCACCTGGAGCACTGCATCCAGCTCTGGGGCCCCCAGCAGAAGACAGACATGGACCTGTCAGAGTGGGTCCAGAGGAGGCCATGAAAATGGTCAGAGGGATGGGACACCTCTCCTGTGAAGACAGACAGAGAGAGCTGGGGTTGTTCAGCCTGGAGAAGGCTCTGAGGAGACCTTATTGCAGCCTTGCAATATATGGAGGGGGCTTATATGAACGATGGAGAGAGACTTTCTTCCAAGGCCTGTAGTAACAGGCCAAAGGGCTACAGTTTTAAACTGGATGAGGGTAGATTTAGATTGGACATAAGGAAGACATTCTTTACTGTGAGAGTGTTGAGACACTGAACCAGGCTGCCAAGAGAAACTGTAGATGCCCCATCCCCAGAAGTGTTCAGAGTTGGGTTGGAGAAGGCTCTGAGCAAGCTGATCTAGTGAAAGACATCCCTGCCTGTGGCAGGGGGGTGAACTATATGATCTTTTAAAAGTCCGTTCCAACCCAAATCATGCTATGGTTCTATAATTCTATATGTCTGACACTGCAATCCATACTAGATGAGATCAGCTACAAGAATCTTAAAATTTTCAAATGTTTTTTAAGCCCTAGACCCAAATTTTTAATGACATCAGTATAACTGAAATTAGACAGTTTTCTTATGCTAATTTTAGCAGTATTTGTATCATTTGCTTCTGAAATGAGGTCTGAATATTATCTACCAATACTGATGTTCACAGGAAAGCTACCAGAAAAATCATTCAAAACACCTGTGTGATACTGTGCCAGTTTAAAACTGGCAGATCACATAAAAGAGAGGTTTTGTAACTGAATGTCTCTTCTTAGAAAACAAATTTTGAGAGCATTCCCCCAAAACTATTCAGAACTGTGCACATTCTGCAAAGTTAAGTGTGTATTAGCAGCATTTCATCCACGTTTTAGACTGCCAGTGGGTGGCATCAGAAGCACCATCAGCTCATGCTGTACAGAACTCTACTCAAAAAAAATCAAAGAAAAAAAGTGGCCTGTTACACAATCCTACTGACAATGCTGTGCATCACAGTCCAACACCTTAGTTCACTGGCATGGCTCTGTGGCTGCATACATCCCATTAAAATGCATTTCCAATCCTTTAAGCACAATCAGCAACTTACTATAGCACACAGACACAACATTCATATTTAAAAATAGTAAATTAATTTATTGCACCTCTATTCAGACAATACCAGTCAGCATCACTCTGTGATATTAAGGATTACAATAAATTAAAGCAGCTACCACACACGTGAGACCATTATAATTGCTCAGTACTGTTACTGAGCTGGTTCAAATCTACTTTTGAGACTGTGATATCATTTAATAGCAGAAATTAGACTAATGTAGCTTAGTCTGGCATACCTTGCAATTTTCATTACTTCACTGGCTTTTACTTTTTTGACACTTACGGCTGAATTTGCCTTTTCTAAAATCAACAACTGTACCCCATAGTATTTGCAGAATGATGGACAGATGACACTAGTCAACTTCTAGGACACCATTTGAAGCAGAAAATCACAGTATGCTACAAAGAGCTATTTTCACAGTCCATCACTTAATGATGCTGGAAAACACAGGTGCAACCTGTGAGGACTTTAAGGTAGCCATTGACCACTTAAACCAACAGGAAAGACACATACCAAATGTTCCTGAGGAAAAGCGTATGTAAGGATTATGATCATCTGCTTGTTCCTGAGGATACAAGTCTGCCAACTGTGATGCTAACAGCTTATAAGGGTATCAAAACACAGCATGTGCAAAACATAATCCATTTTCAAATAACCAGTGTGCCAGCACCTGGATTTTTCTGCAGCATAGCAGATGTTAGCAGACAGAAATGCCTTTTACCCAGGAACTGCTCCATCAATGCTCTTGAGGTCTCATATTTCCAGTGCTTGTTTGCTTTCTTGTATGTCTGAGCCAGAAGTAACTTGTAAGTATGGCCAGTTTCTCACAGCACACATGCTGCAACGGACCTGTGCCATTCACTTTTCCATGCATCTAACCTACAGACGGTCCTATACTTAGTTATCTGTTCCAGGCTCAGTTTTACTTACCTTCTACCTAGAGACTCTCCTGGTAAAGAGGAGAGTTTTCCTGTTACTAACTCATGTAAAGAATGAGTACCTGGCAAAAGGCACAGTGCTCTTACCAGTTCAGAGGTTCATTCTTAGTTCAGGGGATTTTCAGCTTCATATGGTCACCCCCACAGGTAAGGAAGCCTTTAGAGAGCAGGAAGGAATCTCTTGGAAAAGCTGCACAGCTCTTCCCAGTGCTCCGTGTATTTCACAATCGTATCAAGCTTGCACCCTAGCTGGTCCATCATGAATTGCACTTCTGTTTGGTGTGCTATTTATTACTCGCTATGCTATTTTCCGTTACTCCAAACTAGGAAGACAGGCACAGCCCCGCTGGTTTGATGACAGGCCAGACTACGGTCCTTTGCCCTGTTTGGCTAGTGGGATGTGCCTAAGATCTGGGCTACCAATACTGGAACTACCCACACAATGAATCCACAATTCAGCAAATCTCTCGAATGATCAGGTTATCCTTGGCTGAACAGGGATTACAGGGACTCTGTCTTGCAGGCTTTCCTCCTGCAGTTCAAACAAATATAAAGGAAACCCTGTATTTTTAGTATTTGCACTGCCTTTTCACTGTCTAGCTCAGGGGTCCTCAAACTACAGCCCATGGGACAGATAAGGCCCTCCAGGGTCCTCAATCAGGCCCCCGGTGTTTACAGAACCCACCTGACCCCCGCCACACACACACCCCCACACACACACCCTGATGGGGTTTGGGGGGGAAACCAAGCAGCCGCAGATGCCTGCCTGCCACTTCATCCGCGCACCAGCCTTCTGTTTAAAAATTTTGAGGACCCCTGGTGTAGCTGGATGTTGGTGCTTGACACCTTTGAGTCAAGATCAACACCTGATATCAATTTTCAATTTGGTTAACTTGTATAGGCATAAAACACAGCAACCATAAAACTTAGCCATCACAAAAGTACTTAATCCTGTATTTCACATTCTAACAGATGAAAGCAATACTCACACCACCTCCTCATTTTACATACCTGTTTTTTCTGCAAGCTTTTTTAACCAGTTTTCCAATGGCCTCGACAATGTCAGTCATGAAGTACTGGGCCTGACAGAACTCCTCTACTTTCACAGGTCACTGTCAGGTGGATAATCTCCAACCTAATGCAGAATAAAATGCATTACAATAGTTGCTATTTCTCTTACAAACTCTAATGACAAAGGCAGTAAATGTTTCACACACTGACATAGTATTCAAATCGAAGGCTGTGTTAACCAGTGAAGAGACTCTAAATAAAAGCCTTCCTTACTACTAATTTTTTGCATTCAGAACACTAATTGTCCAATCTGATTATGTGTTATCTTCAAATTACTGAATGTGTTAATCAAACTTATCCTCAAAACAAGTTCTGGGTTTTCTTATACTGATACCAAAACCAGACAGGATCAGGATCAAGATCCTGGCAGGATCAAGACAGCTCTAACCTGGTTCAGATCAGGTCTCACTGGATTGCAGCAGCAGGCAGATAAGTTGAAAAATTGCTAGTTTATCAGCCACTGTATTTTAAAAATAACTTGTTTGGCAACTGAACTGAAGGAAGACAGCCTCCCATTCTATAAGTTCACAATGTAGAACAAGGCATCGTTTTAATGCCTTTTTCCAACCTCTTTGCTACAGACCACAGACAAATGCTGAATGGAAACCCAGATACATCAGCAGTCTTTCAGAGCAGTACAATGTCTTCTCAGTCCCCTAAAATAGTGGGTTTCTTATGTTAAGCTTGCACTTCAAGGTCTTGAAAGTATTTGCTTATCAGAAGCTGCTGCTACCACCTTACCGTGTGGTTGCTCTGCACTGAATTTAACAACAGTGCTTCTTTGCTTACAAACTATTCAAGAGTCATGAATTTTGTTAATTGTTTCACGAACCTACAAACAGCTGTGTTTTGTCCAAGTATGTGGCCAAACCGGCAATGCGAGCACCAAAAGCCCAGTTTTTAGTACTGTCTTGTTAGATCTTAGATGTTCACCACACAAGTATTTGAACAGTCATCGCTAGAAATTATGCTGATCTCTCTCTCCAGTCCCAATCAGTACGCAAAAGGGAGAAATACAGTTATTAGGGGGAAAAAAAGGAAGAAAAAAAGAAGTGCCATGGCTATGTCGGGAAGGGGAAAGGGGAAGAATCAACTATCCCAAGGCCCACTTATGCCTGTAGGTTTGTTGATGAGGAAGCAGCCAATACACTTGGAAAAACCTGACTCAGCAAATACCCGCTCTCCAGTAAACCAGCGAAACGACCTCAATTTCACCACAGCTTTTCAGAAACACAAAAAGGTAAGCATAAGCTATTGAGGCAGGCAGCTGCACACCCTAATCCTCTGCCCAAGGCCCGGAACACTTTCGCTTGCGTTGCTGATGGCAGTGTTACAGTCCGACTTGCTGCACCCCACCATCCTCAGCCCCACCAGGCATTTTGAAGCAAAAAATCACAGTATTTTCTGTGCTTCTAGGACACTAAAATTTTCTGTGATTTTCTGTGAAACACGGGCCACCAGGCTCTACGGCACTGCCACACACTGCAGGTAAACGGTGGTAAGTCACCGTGTTGGGTTTGCCTAGTGGGGGGGGGGGGTGGGTCGGCTACGGGGGTGGCTGCTGTGAGAAGCTGCTGGAAGCTGCCCCCGTGCCCGCCGGCCCCGGGGGGAACCCAGGGCTGAGCCCACCAGCCGCGGGGGCAGCGGATTTAAGGGGATAAACACCACCACCACCCCCCCAAACCTGCACAACTGCAGCTGGAGAGAGGAGTGAGGAGGTGCGAGAGGCGCAGCCCGGCAGCCCCCCGGGGCTGGGCCGCAGGGGGCCGGGGGGGGTCCCGGCACCGCCGCAGAGGCTCCCCCTGTGATAGATAGTAAACTGTTTGTTCATCAATTTCAGTTAAAAGACAAAGGAGAAGGAGGTTGCCACATAAACCATGTAAGACTAACTGCAAGGCTAACTATATTGCTACATTGTGTGAGACTAACTGCAAGCGCTCAACTAACCAAATATAGTAGAGCAAGACAACATTGTGTGAGGGTCAAGGAAGCAAGGGAAAAGGGAGTACAGAAGTACGAGGCGAGGAATTCGTGACGTGAGGAAGACAAGGAGCCTTCATCCCCACGACCACCAGGAGGCTGAAGAAGACAATGAACGACCCCCTAGCAACGAGCCGCGCAGACGCAGAGTACACCGCTAAAGGAGACACATATACAGGAAAACGAAGGGTATAAAACCAGTGACTCTCGGGAGCTGGGCGCGCGCCGTTGGTGGAGCAAGAGACTCCCCGGCCGCCCAGCACTGTTTTGCTTGTTGCCGCTTGCTTTAATAAACTAATTCGGTTCAATTGGCTCTGGCCTTGACCAGTTATTATCGCCAACTTATATAACACCCCCAGCCCGGGGAGCCCCCGGCCGGGCAGCTCCCCCCCGCACCGGGGGCAGGGGGTGCCCCAGGGGTCCGTGACCCGCGGGCAGCCCGCGCTGGGGCAGCTGCCGGCAGGGCCGGGGCCCCGCGGGGAGAGGGGCCGGGCCGGGGACCCCACATTGGGCCCGGCTGTGCCCGGGGGGCCGCACCCGCGGGGCCCCACGCTGGGGCCGGGAGGGTGTGAAGGGGATGAGGCGGCAGAAGCCCCGAGGGACGGACCGGCCGTAACCCCCATGGCCCAGCCCCCGCCCGCTCGGGGGAGGGAGAGAAACCAGGAATTGGTGGAGCCCGGGAAGAAGGGAGGGGCGGGGGGAGGGTGTTTTTTCTGATTTGAATCGCGATAAATCACAGTAATTTCCCCAAGTCGAGTCTGGTTTGCCTGTGACGGCAATTGCTGAGCCACCCCCCAGCCCTCCCCCCGACTCATGAGCCTCCCGTGGGGTTCCCCCTCCCCTGCCCGGCGGAGGCGGGGTCAGTGACAGAGGCGCTGCCAGGCGCCTGGGGTTCAGCCAGGGGCAAAAGGTTGCCTCAACTCCCTAATTACCAAACTCTGATCTAATTAAACAAGAATGTGCACAGGGTTTGGGTCGGGCTGGCCCACCCTCTCAAGCCGGTAATGCTTATGTACGCACCGTCGCAAGTCACCAAAACTGATGGCTGAGAGGACTTCACAGAGGCAGCCAGCCCCGGGCAGGAACAGCGGTAAGGCCACCGCCATATCAATTATGCAGAAAGCAGTCTGCAAGTGAAGAAGTGGCTGCAAGAGGAGACAAGCTGATAAGGGGTTGCTATCACTGATTTGCACTAGAAGCGAGAAACTTGTAAGCAATCTTGCGCATGAATGAATATATAATGTACTATGAATATGCAAGTACTGTACTATATGTTAACACGTACCCCCAAGTACGGTGGTGTGCATGTTACCAGGAGAGATCCCCCACGCACCCAGCGCTGCAATAAATCAATGTCGTCTTTCTGTACTGTCATTTGCTTTGGAGATTTTTCCTGGTTACGATTTATCGGTAACAAAACCACCCCAGTTACTTAGATAATACAAACTTCGGGGCCTGCGCCACCAGGAGCCTCGAGCCCACGCCCCATGAACTAGAACGCGACCACCCCCGCCAGATTCCTGACGAGGAGAGCCCCTCCCGCCGACCCAGCAGCCCCCGCCCCGCCCTTCATACGCGGCGCGCCCTCACTGGCTGCAGTCGCCCGCTGGCCCCACCTCTCCCCCTCTCCCCGCCCTCCGCCCGCCCCCAGCGTCCGCCGCCGCCAATCCCGAAGGGCGATGTGGCTGCTCGCCCTTGGGGCGGGGGCGGCAGCCCCGCCTCCCCCACTCCCCCGCCCCGCTGCCAGGGCGGCTGCGCCTGAGGTGCGTGGCGGCCGGCGGTTGGCGGCCCGCCGCCAGCCAATGGGCGTGAGGCACCTCAGAGCCGGCGCCCGATGTTATGGGGGGAGGCGGGCGCTCGCCCCTGGCTTTGGCCGCTCACCGCGGCGCCGCTTCGGAGGGACGCGCCAGGCGATTGGCGGCCGTGCCGCCCGCGTCGCGGGGAGGCAGCCAATGGGCGGGCGCGGCGTGCTGTGAGGGGCGCGGCGGGCCGGGCAGGGCCGGAGCGGAGCTGTGCAGTGCCGTGCCGTGCCGTGTTGCGCTGCGCTGCGCTGAGGAGCGGCGGGATGAGGCCGAGCGGGCTGTGGGTGCTTATGCTGCTCTTGGGCCTTGCCCAGGTCGCCCTGCTGGCGAGGGGTGCAGCGGCCGGCGAGGAGGAAGAGGGTGACGGAGGTGAGAGCGGGGGAGCGGGGGCTGCCTGCGGATGAGGGCTGGCGGGCCGTTCCGCGGGCCTCCGGGCCGAGTCGGCGGGGCGAGGCGTTCCCCCCCTCCCGTGCGGGCGCTGGTGGCTCGGAGAGCTGCTTGCTCCTCGTAACGGGCTAGCTGCCGCTTGGCTGCGCGGCGCCTTCGCCTCGCCTCCTCGGGGCTGAAAGCTGGCGATTAGCCATGTTGGCGAGTGCTGGCTTTGAAATTACCGGTGAATTTGCCATTTCGTTATTCGACGGAGCCCCCTTTTCCTGACCCCCTTAGCTCAAGGAATCTGTGCACCCTGTGTGTCTCAAACCGAGTGCCTGGGCTTCTCCCCAGAAGGAAAGCCGCCTGTTGCTAGTTTCTTGGTGGTTCTTCCCATTGTCTTTGAATTTCACTGATGCGTGTCTTCTCCTTTCCAAAATTAGCTGAGACAAAGCTGCTCGGACTTAAGTTTAGCAACTGTACGTAGGAGGCAGGCCTTTGAAAGTGCTGGGTTTTTTGTTTTAAGCGTCTTTCACGTGGATTTTGAGAAATCCTACACCTTTCATATTTCCTGCATTAACGCTGCTGTATGTTAAGTATTGGAGGGCGTTCAAGGAGGCTGGATTATGGATGACCTCCTGAACTCCTGTCCTGCAAATTCTTGCTTAGTGAACAGGCACTGGAACTTGAAGAAATGCATTTATGTCAAGGTACGTTATCTGTGTCACCAACTGCATAATGTGTAGGATACGGATTAAGAGATTTATTTTTTTAATAGGATATCGTATCTGCAATAAGGAGATACATATATTTCACCTTAGAATTAAAAAGAAATAGCTTCATGGGAAGATTTTGCATTATGTCTCTTTCTCTGCTTTTGTTTAGAACATTTGATTACTATCACTTTGTAGTCTGTGATGAAGCCTGGTCCTTATTTCCCCCGCTACCATCAGATGATGAAGTAACACCTGTGGTGTAACAGTGCAGCCTGAGTCCTTTGGCAGACAGCAGTAGCTCAGTTTCTCACAGCCAGGCTCTCATCAATATTTCCCATGTGTGCTGTGTTTCTCATCGTGTGAGTTCTTGGTATCAAAGATGCATAGTGATGGAAGTATTTCCTCCTGTGTGCGAGTTGAACACTAATCCTTTGCACAACTTGAATCGTTTTCCTATGTCTGTTGGGTATCTCAAATTTGTATATAAATTGTGAACCAGGCTTTACCAAGCCTTTGCTTTAAAAATACATGTAGTTAGGCATTTCCATTTTTGTCCTTGAAATGCAGACCTGTAATAAATTTACTTAGTAACAAAGAAGTAACCTTATGTAAATTGATTGTTCAGGGGATGAAGCCTGGTTTTGTCTGGATTTTTCTTGCACTGTATGGCTTTGGAAAAGAAATTTGACTAGGGCAGTGTGGCAAATACACTTGCAGCAGCAAAGATGCTTCAGTTTGGGTGCAGCTATTTTATTTTCATGAGCTGTGTTATGCAAATATTTATTAGCTACTTCTGCCTCTTCAGGTGTTACAGTTAAGCTCATTCTGTATCTGTTATTTTCAAACTGTAACTCAGTAACGTAGAGGAAAGTTTGTTGCTCTTTCATTAGAAAAAAGTGCGGATTCCTTCTCCCGTACTTGGTCAGGTCCTTGAAACAGGCCTTTCAGTCCCAACACTAAAGGGGATGTTAGAGGTAGCTAGGATAACCTTAGGTACTGGTGAAGCTGGAGACTGCAGAGGGCGAGTTTGTACTGTTAAGGACCAATCTATAGGTGTGGTTACCGTTTTTGTTTGGAAATTCATGCCCTCCTTAAGCCAGTTGGCAAAAGCTGGAGTCCTGCTGTTCCATGCTACTGTCCTGCCTCCACCTCCAAGGAGGAGGAAGTGGGTGTGTATAATATCCATGACAATGCGTCACTGTCAAGGAAGTTTTATGTTGGCAGGCTGTACAGACACTTGCAGGGAAAGATAAAAAAATATTTTGGTGATGGACGTTAGATCTAGTGGTAACATTTTCTATCTATGCAGGCTGTTTTTGGAGGTGGTGCTTTGTTCTCGGCTTCTTAAACCGTGAGCCTGTGCCACAGTAGCTGCAGTGGTCTTTTGTCTGTTGGGGGTGGGTAGTTAGCAATAGTAAGCCTGAATGAGAGCTGCAACCTGGTAGTGAGTTTCAGAGATGCGTGAGCAGAATTGGCCGGCTAGTTTTGTTCAAATTCCTTTGTGTCAGGAAAAATCAAGTCTGAAGTGATTTGCTTGGAAAAGCAATAGGCATTGCACAACTTGCGGGGAATTCAGGCACAGACCAACCATGAACACTTTGTGGTGAAACATAGCCCTCAAAACTGCTGGGTACAGCTTTGTAGTTACTTCTGTGAGCAGAAGTTTTGAATGCTGAAACCCCCTGAAAACTAGGCTTTTTCACCAGGACATTCATTCCTGTAGGTACGTGACTGCTGTAGATTCACTTCAAGGGTGTTCTGACAGTTCAGCCCTTTCACTGCAAGTGCTCAGAGGTAGCAACACAAGAGGCATTGTCCACTTGCAAACAGTGCTTTTAGCTGCTTCGTAGATCAGAAGAAATGGTAGTAGTTCTTGGAAGAAACTTAATCCAGGTGACTACTGTTGTGTGATAAATGACCTCCTGTGATCTCTTCCCCTCATCAGAAGCTTTAGTATTTTGGTGGTGTGTATAGTTGTGTTCTAATTAAGATAAATACATTTTCTCCAGGAGCACATATTGTTTTCTGAGAGCATATAAACTTATGTTTTTTAATACCTTCTTCTAACAGAAAAATAGGTATTGCAATTTAACAGCATAGTTTTGTCTATGGTGAGGTTATTCCTGTGGCTGCCTTTGGTCTTAAAATAGCAGGGTTTGGTTTTTTCATACCTGTATATTACATATTTATCATTATCAACTTTCACATTTTAGGTGATATCAGAGTAGTTTCAGAATTCTTGTCCTGAATAAATAACTTACATGTATGTGATTTACTGTCCTACTGCAGCAACTCCGATCAGCTTAGTCACAATTGAACAACAAACCTTAATTTTCTTATTTTTCTTTTCCCTAATCCTGGGACTCAGTGGTTGAAAGAGCCTTAGGTTCACAGTTTTCATTTGGGATGAGGTATTTTCATTACTTGCTCTGTGGCTTAACATTCCTTTAAAGTCATTCAAGAAGGTCTGCTTGCCTCCAATGACAGCAGTTTAAAAAAATGAAAGTTTAAAGGAACATGTGAGAGATCAAATATTAAAGAACCCATCTCAAATTCCAAGCCAACAAAGACTGAACCAGTTGAAATATCTTGGCTTCAGATTTCATGTGCGAACTTTGCTTCAGTAATTTAGCAAATGTCCTTTCTCCTTGAATGGCCTGTTCTGGACCAGTGGATTGGGCCTCCTTAAATAGAAGGCTTCCCGAAAAAATTCTTTGAAAGAAGTTCTCACTCCATTAATTTTTAGGAGAGTACTTGGTATCCACCAGGTGCACAGGAATGGATTTTCACAGGACTCCTGTGACAGTCACTTGTTTGCTTTTACACTCACTGTGCAGCCTCCTGCTGATCCAGAGCAGTGATGCTTCTGTGAGTGGAAAGCCTATCCAATGAATTGCAGGCCTGAAACGTTGCTGTAACTGAATGCAAGATACATTGAGGTGGTAGGGGTGGGATCGAGCAGTCAGGAACAGAAGCATAATTTTGAAGCACTGCCTCTAAACCATCTTGGTAGTAGTGAAATGATGGCATTTGAGTGAGTTTGTTTGATTAGACCTTCAAACAGGCAGAGCAGAGCATATCAGTTGTGGTGTTACAACTGTAATGAGTAAGGGTACAAGGGAAGCATTGGGGACAGATAACATCTACTTATTTGGTATGAGACACCTGATATTTTTCCAACCACAAGTTGCTGCACTTGAAGGACAGCTGTTTTGCTGCATGACGGAAGGCTTCTTTTTGAATTCAGGTATCATCCGTGTGCCCCTCTTGCCCGACAACACATGTCTCGCTTCCAACATTTCAACAAGATACCCAATGTACTTTGGTAACGGCCATGACATAGGTCTGTGTGCGTTAATTCTTGTTGTGTCCATTTTACTAGTTTGCCCTGAAGCGCAAAATACATTTTGACACTTCACTGAAATACTTATGCTGTTAGCTGGTGTAGAGTGGACAAAAATTAAATGGTCAAGCATCTGAGTCCAAGCTCTTTGCAAACTGAAGTAGCTGTCATTTTATATGGAGCAGGAACTAAATTGTGTTGATACTTTTTTAACCACAGAATATACTTACTAAATCTTTAACCTGCTAGTGTTGTTTTAATGTTAAACTTGACACAGTCTAATCCCTATTGCATTTTTACTTTTCCAGAATCTGTTACAGAAGAAGCTGATGATGGTGGTGATGATGATGATGATGAAGATGATGATGATGATGATGATTCTGTAGTTAAAGAAGAAAATGGTGTATTAGTCTTGAATGATGCAAACTTTGACACCTTTACTGCAGACAAGGACACTGTGCTGCTGGAGTTCTATGCACCATGGTGGGTTTGCAGCCTGTGGTACCTCCTTAGGTGCAGGATGTCAAGGCTGTCAGGGGCTTCTCTGACAGGACATGCTCCTAAAAAGTGAGCTTGGGTTAGGAGTAGCTGGCATGCAGGAGAAGCACTGGACTCTGCGGAGTCCAAGGTAGGAGACAGTTCTGGTGGTGTGGAGGTCCCCATTTCCCTGCCCCTGTACAGACAGACAACAGCGAGCTCTTTCTCCACAGATGTGGGTAATGCTGAGGGATCCCATGCCAAGAGAAGGACAGCCCAGGTTCAGTCCCTGCTCTGTGCCTCTTGGGGAAGGGAAATGGTCCCAGTGAGCTCCAGAAAAGTAATGCAGTGTGATCTGGCAGCCTGCTATTGTGTCCTTGTGCTGGCCCACTGATAACTTGCGCGTTTGCTCACCTAGATGGACGAAACTTCCCTAGTAGGGGAACTGCGAGAAGGTCTCCCTTGTCCAAGTTCAAATCTCTGTCCTTGCTGGAAGGGTGTGGTGTGAGTAGGGATATATAGCTCATTAGTATTAACAGTTTAAACAGTGCATTGTACATCTAACCAATTATGATAATTCTGCTGGCATATCAGTGTACACAGTAGCACTGGTGCATTTAGGGGAGCTACAATGGATTTACCTGCATATAACAGACAAAGGATCTAGGCCAGAATGTATCTTCTCTTGCATTCTTATGGACGAAAGTAATAGGGATGGTTATTGGGGGAAAACAAGAGTAGGATACATTTGCAGTCAAGTTGGTGAGTTAGTGTTGCAGCCAAAACCTTTTTGCTTTGTGGCTTAGTGATATAAAGCTGACTTGTTTCTCCTCTTTTAGTCTTTAAATAGAAGGGGGAATATGATCTTGCTTGAGGTGGAGTTGCATTTTAACTAGTACCACTCTTTTACAAAGAATCCCATCCCTGCTTGGCTGTAGATACTATTTCTGCAGCTGTAGTTTGCCTGTGTGAAAACTGAACAAGAAGCTGGATTTATTTGAACAGAAGGATGCGTGGTCATCACAGACTAAACACCACTGTTGTTTTTTTTCTTTTTCCTACTCCCCTTCCTGCCGGTTGAGAGGCTAAGGAGCACAGACTATCTGCTACATGCTACTTTCCCTCTCTTTTTTTTTTTTTTTTTTTCTGGTTTCGTCTTCAGCTTCATAAATTGTCATAGAGTGGTTTGGGTTGGAAGGGACCTTCAAGATCACCTAGTTCAAATCCCCCCTGCCCTGGGCAGGGACACCTCCCACCAGCCCAGGCTGCTCCCAGCCCCGTCCAGCCTGGCCTTGGGCACTGCCAGGGATGGGGCACCCACAGCTGCTCTGGGCAGCCTGTGCCAGTGCCTCGCCACCCTCATTTCTTCCTAATACCTGATCTAAATCCACCATCTTCCAGTTTAAAGCCATTCCCCCTTGTCCTGTCACTACACTCCCTTGTAAAAAGCCCCTCTCCAGGTTTCTTGTCAGCCCCTTTAGGTACTGGCAGGCTGCTATAAGGTCTCCCTGGAGCCTTCTCTTCCCCAGGCTGAACAACCCCAACTCTTAGCCTGTCTTCCCAGGAGAGGTGCTCCAGCCCTCTGGTCATCATTGTGGCCTCCTCTGGACTTGGTCCATGTCCTTGCCACGCTATATTCAGCTGTGTTTTATGCTGGTGTCCTCTGTTGTGGCAGCTTTTGCAGCTAGAGCCTGTGTTCTTCCCAAAGAGGTTTGGTGTGGCCAAAGAGAGAGCAGGTGGTGTTCTGCCCTGGTGGGTGTGATATTTCATTAGGCAACTTAAATACAGGTTCATTTTTCTCTTTAGTTCAATTTAGGGTGCTAGGTAGAGAAGATGAACCTAGAGTAGGGAGAAATTGAAGTCTGAGATTTTATTTGGAGGGTCAGGGAGGAAGAAGCATGGTACAAGGTTTGAGATTTTGTTGTAAAAGCAGCTGTTAATTACATTTTACAATGGCTTTATAAAGCATATATGGAAATGTCTGTCAAATGAAAAAATTACAAACCAAAAGTTGGTGTGGTGGTTTTGCATGGCAAAGTTTTGGTAGCAGGGAGGCTACCAGGGTGGGTGGCTCCAAGATGGATCTGCTTCTGGCCAAACAGTGGTAGTGCCTCTGTGATATTAAGGAGGAGGGAAAAATAAAAATCTGCCAGCAGGAGAGAGGAGTGAGACTACATGAGAGCAAAAGCCCTGCAGACACCAAGGTCAGTGAAGAAGGGGGAGGAGGTGTTCCAGGTGCTGGAGCAGAGATCCCACAGCAGCCCACCGTGAGGCAGGCTGTCCCCATCAGCCACTGGAGGTTAACGGTGGAGCAGGTACTTACTTGCAGCCTGTGGCGGTGGGTGCCCAAAGGAGTCTGTGGCCCATGGGAAGCCAGCACTGAAGCAGGTTTGCTGGCAGGACTTGTGACCCTCTGGCAGACCCACGCTGGAGCAGTCTGTTCCTGAAGGACTGCACCCCATGGAAGGGACTCGAGCAGTGTGTGAAGAACTGCAGCCCGTGGGAAGGACTCATGTTGGGGAAGTTCACAGAGGACTGTCTCCCAGTGGAGGGACCCTATGCTGGAGCAGGGGCAGAGTGTGAGGAGGAAGGGATGGCAGAAACAACATGTGATGAACTGACCATAACCCCCATTCCCTGTCCCCTTGTGCCCCCTTGGTGGGAGGAGGAATCGGGAATTATATTGAGCCTGGGAAGAAGAGCGGGGCGGTGAGAAGGTGTTTATTCTGATTTGAATGGTGATAAGTTACACTAATTTCCCCTAGTTGAGTCTGTTTTGCCCCTGACAGTAATTGCTGAGCCACCCCCCGCCCTTCCCTCAACCCATGAGCCTCCCATGGTGTTCCCCTTCCCCTGCCCAGCCGAGGCAGGGAGTGACGGAGTGGTTTTGCTGGGCACCTGGTGTTCAGCCAGGGGCAGACTACCACAGCTGGGTTTTGAACAAACAGCACATTAACTACAGTTACTCTCTATCCATGATCTGAAAACATAGCAAGACAAACATTTTTATATTGATTTTGTGAACATCTGCCAGAAGACATCCTGGAAATGCAGAGCAGCAAAACATTCCTGTGGATCTGTTTTTCATTTATGTATCTACTTTTGTCTTCCTCTGGCAGGTGTGGGCATTGCAAGCAGTTTGCTCCTGAATATGAAAAGATAGCCAAAACTCTGAAGGACAATGACCCTCCTATTCCAGTTGCCAAAGTAGATGCTACTGCAGCCACCTCACTAGCAAGTCGTTTTGACGTCAGTGGCTACCCGACCATCAAAATCCTGAAAAAAGGCCAACCTGTTGACTATGATGGTTCTCGGACAGAAGACGGTAAGCACCAGTCCTTTGCAATTCTCTGTAAAAAGAAAAAAAAAAAAAAAAACCCACCGAAGAGGTATATGGTCTTGCTTCTTTGTGTGACTGTTTTGAAGGACTTTGATCTGAATTACTTTATCTTAAGCAGAATAACACTGAAGACTGAAATTCTCAGTTGGCTGTGTGCTAGAAGAGAATCTTGTAGGTAGTGGGTAGTGCCGTTACTGATGGAAGGTTTCTAGAAATATGACTTGAAGAGGAGGTGGTCTCATGTTTGCTGAAGGATCAGCTAATAAACATCTGTTCTGTATACTGACTGTTTATAAAACCACTTGGTTTTTGCTTAATGAATATGTCCAACTTCAGTCAGAGCCGGGGGGAAAACTACCTCATCTGTCTGTTGAGATGGAATTCATGTGCTGTGGTGCTGCAAAGTACAGATCTGTGCTCTGCATAAGTAAGATGCTGTGTGGCATGGAAAGGAGACCTTGGCAATACCAACAATGAAGTAAAGCGTAAAGGAGCTTGATTAAGAAAGTGTTCTTGTGTAAGCTCAACATGTAAGCTTTGGTCCAAGACCATGCTTGTCACTCTTGAGTTTTAAATTCTTGATACAGACTCTTGCATTTGATATGCTACTGGTATGATAATGCAGACTTGCTGATTGGGCTGTTGAACTGTCTTTCAGCAATTGTGGCCAAAGTCAAGGAGGTATCTGACCCCAATTGGACCCCTCCACCAGAAGCTACCCTCGTATTGACCCAGGATAATTTTGATGACATTGTGAATGGTGCTGACATAATCCTGGTGGAATTCTATGCTCCATGGTAAGCAAGAAGACAGTCCCCTGTACTTCCTCAGCACAGCTGGCCTGAACATGCTTGGTGAACCTGTTTTATGTTGTTATGCCTCTTCTAAAGAGGCTTGCCTTGGTAGGTGTGTATAGCTCTGGTGTCCCTTGGTTCTAATCTGGGTCTAGGATTGCATTGAAGACTAGGCTGGATCTGTGTCTCAGCAAGGGGTGGTCTCCAAAATTTCATTGAAGATTCTCCTTGTTTATCTACTAATTTAGGAACATGTTGAGAGATCTGAAAACCAAAGGGATTTGGTCCTTAGTTTAAAAATGGCCTCTGAAATTCAAACTACTGATAGTAATGTGGGGCCAGCCATAGAGGCTAGCATCAGGTTGGAGAGACAAGTCTTCTAGACCGAAGACTTCTTCCCTAGTGAATAACCTCATTTTTACTTTCTCCATTCTGGAAGGTTAACCTTCTACTTCAGAGGTGGAAGGTACCTAGCAGGACTTATGGCTTGTAAAAACTGCCCTCCCCTCTCCTTCCCTAGGTGTGGACACTGCAAAAGGCTTGCTCCAGAATATGAGAAGGCTGCCCAGGAGCTCAGCAAGCGCACACCTCCTATTCCCCTAGCTAAAGTCGATGCCACTGCTGAAACTGAGCTTGCAAAGAAGTTTGATGTTACTGGCTACCCAACTCTGAAAATATTCCGCAAAGGCAAACCTTATGACTACAGTGGTCCACGGGAAAAATACGGTACTGCAACTTCTGTTTTTTTCTTATTTCCTGAGGGTTTGATCACATATGTACCTATAGGACTTGCAGACTCATTAATATCCTAGCAATGTTAGTTGGGAAAACCTGAAAGCCTGCTCTCCTGCCTATGTAGGGCAGCATTAAATTTGTCTCTAATCTTTGTAATGTCTTCTGGTGGTACTGTAAGCTCCTTTTTAATATAAGATAAATACACATGATGAAGCAGTGGCAGTACAACTAAATGGGCGGCATTTAATTGCTTTGGAATGTGCTCTAAGGGCTGGTAAAGTGCTCAATATTACATATCAATAAGAGGGAAGACTTGAGACTTCCAAGTCCAAGTAGAACTTCGGCTCATAGGGTCAGGAGACGGTGAAGGGTCTGGAATTTCCTTGAGGGTTTCTTGAAAAATCAGCTGATATCCATGGAACTAGTGCTTGGCCACCTCTTCTGAAATCAACCTGAAAGAAAGTATCCAGAACTGTAGCTTTAAAAGCTTGGACTGAGTTCTTGCTGACTTGGTCTTTAAGTTACTGCAGGAGGGCTGCACAGAAAGAAAGATGCTCATGGGAAATGTGGTATTAAGCAGTGTTGCAGAGGGAATGCCTGAACCTTTCAGTTCAGTAAATGTTCTGAGCAACTTTTTGGGGCTGGGTTTCTCTCACAGGTATTGTCGACTACATGATTGAACAGGCTGGTCCTCCATCCAAACAGATTCAGGCTACCAAGCAAGTACAGGAATTTCTGAGAGATGGGGATGATGTCATTATCATTGGTGTCTTTAGTGGAGAGAATGACAAAGCCTATCAGCTCTATCAGGAAGCAGGTAAAGAATGTTTTAAAATCATTAATGAAATTAATGTTTTGTTGAGATCCTGCCCAGGACTTTGGGCATGGTGAGATCCTTTGTTTCTGCTCTTCGTTCAGGGGGGAAGCTGGAGAGGAATAAGACTGAAGGGTGTTCTTCCACTTGTACTCAAGAAAAAAACCTCACACTAGATTTTGAGGCTATAATTAAAGTATCAGGCAGTTACAGGAGATACCTGTTGGTATCATGTCCCTAAAAACATGTAGATTAAAGAGGAGGGAAAACTCCTGGCTGAGGAATAAATCACAACTTCTTGGTTTAAAGCCTTGGTGGCTTTGTCTGCCATTGCTTGTTTTGTATGACAGTTCCAGAGGCTCAGCTTTGCCAAACTTGTTGGGGGGGGGGGGGGCGGGGGGCCTGGAAAAAGAATAATCATCCACCTCTGTATCAGTTTAGTTAGACCATTCCTGGCAACATTTGTTCTTAAAAACTGTTTTGACATTGTGCATTGACCATCCTGTTAATGATATTTACTACCACACGGAAGAGGTATAACAGTTAAGTGCTCAGCCCGTGTCTCACATGATCAAACCACTCACAGCAGCTCTTGGTTTCTGCCAGAGCCTTGAGAGCAGTGTGGGCAGTTCTTCTCCCCTGGCTCTGCCTGCTTCTGGGACTGCTGTCCTTTATAGTTGAATCAGGAGCTGATTTGGTTGTTCCACTATGGCAAGATACAGAACTGTTTCCCAGGCTGCCCCAGAGCCAATAGACTGACCAGATGACCTTGTGAGTTTCTTTCCAGCTCTACTTTCTGTTATTTGGGGAGAAGCCAGCAGTAGGAGACTGATAAACAAGTAGCTGTTTCACCACATGTTTGACAAGCTGTTAAAGGTTTTTGAATACATAGGCTACCTTATCAAGTAGATGGGTGGTTGAACAGCATTCAAATAGTGCTGCTTGAATTGTATGTATTTTAATGTGCTTCTCAGCCCTGGATGAGAGCTGTTCCACAAGACTATGCGTTGTTCTGTGTCTCATTGGGAATGGGAAGAGTTTCCTTGCAGTGCAGTCTTGAGATTTCAGTTGGAAACTGTTGGTTTGCTTCTTGATGACTTGCCTTCTCCCTAACCTTAATTTTTCAGCTAATGGTTTAAGAGAAGATTACAAGTTCCATCACACCTTCAGCAGTGAAATAGCAAAACTATTGAAAGCACCTTCAGGAAGACTAGTTGTTATGCAGCCAGAAAAATTTCAGTCAAAGCACGAGCCCAAGATGCATGTGTTGGATCTTAAAGTGAGTAGCTGATCCAAAGCTAGGAAGTTTGTGCATGGATTGAAGGTTCTCTTTCTTTGTACATATGAAGAGTTGGCATCGTCCTGTTGGAAGTACTCCACTAGATATTTGAGGCAACCTGTTTGTCCCCTGAAACTGTATGGCTTTGTTTAAGAACGCTTTATGAAATTAACCCAGAGGTTACATATTCAAATAATAATTGACCATTACAATACTCAGTTTAAGGGTAGAATAGTAAATTCTTTAATGCTCAAGGATGTGAAGACTATGGTGACAGCATTGTTTATAATATGCCCCTCTTATTTGTGCATGCATCAAGATCAATTTTCAGTACTGTGTAACAAAAATGCCACTTAAATCCATTTGTCTGAACTTTTTCCCTGATTTTGTTACACAGGACTCTACAGATGGCTTGGAGATTAAAGAGCACGTGCTAAAACATGCTTTGCCTCTAGTGGGTCATCGCAAGCCTTCCAATGATGCTAAAAGATACACCAAGCGTCCTCTAGTGGTTGTTTATTATTCTGTAGACTTCAGTTTTGACTATCGTGTTGGTAAGTTTGCCAAGACTGCTGTTGCTCTGCTTTGGAAGGAAGCAAGCAGTAATTAACTAGAAATTACTAATCCTGTTGTGTTCTTGTTTTTCAGCTACCCAGTACTGGAGAGGCAAAGTCCTAGAAGTGGCCAAAGACTTCCCTGAGTATGTGTTTGCTGTTTCTGATGAGGAAGATTATTCTTCTGAAATAAAAGATTTGGGCCTGCTTGAGAGTGGAGAGGATGTCAATGTTGCCATTCTGGATGAAGGTGGCAAGAAATACGCCATGGAGCCAGAAGAGTTTGACTCTGATGTACTCAGGCAATTTGTGCTGGCATTCAAAAAAGGTACAGTTTCTAAAATAGGGTTGTCTAAGCAGTTTGCTTTGTTTTTCCCCTTCCAAGAGCTTTTCCTGAGGCAATGGCTGCAAAAAAGTCTTACATGCAACCTTACAGTGTTCTGTGGGTTAAAGCTTTTGAACGTTGTTTGCTTTTTTATTTTCAATCTCTGTTCATTAAGTTTGCTTGGACTGTGCTGTGGCATCTAGCTGTATTCTAAAACTGAGCGTGTTTGGCAGGCCTAAAATGTTCTTGCAGCTTTGAAGAGTGAGCTGAACACTCACATTTGGGACTAATAATAAATCACTGTGTAATACGTTGTGGTTGAACAGCTATAAAAAGAGGGAGAAAGGTTCTAGGGGTTTGTGAAACAAATTGTTGCCTATATTTCATGAGGTCATTGTGCTAAAAGGTCACCAGCAAACTAGTCTTTCATGCGGAGGTAAGTTAATTTACCGACATAATGCTTTTCCCTGGTGGGAGGATGTACTTCTGGCCTTTCTTGGAGGGGGGAGATCATAAGGACTGCTCTTACTGTATTTTAACGGTGGTGTGTGTTTTACTTCCTTCTAGGAAAACTGAAGCCTATTGTGAAGTCCCAGCCGGTGCCAAAAAATAACAAAGGGCCTGTGAAAGTGGTAGTGGGTAAAACTTTTGATACCATAGTAATGGATCCAAAGAATGATGTTCTCATAGAGTTTTATGCCCCATGGTGTGGACACTGCAAGAAACTCGAACCAGTGTATACAGAGCTAGGCAAAAAATACAAGAATGAGAAAAATCTAATCATAGCCAAGATGGATGCTACTGCCAATGACGTGACGAGTGACCGCTACAAAGTGGAGGGATTCCCCACTATCTACTTTGCTCCAAGGGACAAGAAGAACAACCCTATTAAATTTGAAGGCGGGGACAGAGATTTAGAGCATTTGAGCAAATTTATAGAGGAGCATGCAACAAAACTCTCCAGAACAAAAGAAGAGCTTTAGATAAGATGGGGGTGGTGAAGAAAAATTGTTTTATGTTGTAGTTAAAAGCAAGTTACTGACAAAACTTCAAGAGAGAAGAATTAAGCAGTTTGAGCAAGGAAATCATTGAGCAGTAAAGCAATTGCAGTATCTTTTTTTTATATGGCAGAAGAGTTTTTTTCTGGACAATGAACTTCTAATATGAATGTCTTACGTTAGCTATGGTTTTGATCTTTGGAGAAAAATACATCCTTTATTTTTTGTGACTATCTTGAGCTTGGTTATTTGACTCCTGTGTTTAAGATAAAAGATCTTACCAAAAAGAGAGAACCAGATCCCTCGGCCAAACAGATTTCTCTGTCTTGTTTGTTGATATGATTACTGGAGGGAGCAGTGTTTCGAGCCACTCTCTTCTGATATGTTTCTGTATACATATTCATGTAACTATTTCACTATATTCATCACTGAGGGTAAGAATGGAGGTTTTCTAAAGTGTGGACAAATTATTCAGTCCTATTGAGATAAGACACAGTGACTTGCTTACTAAATGTGCTCTAGACCTGTCTGCTTTTGCTTTGTGCCCCTCTGTACAGAGGGTGATGCTAAAATACCAAGTTTTCCTAATTTACCTCTCTTTACTAGTCCATATTGGCCCATTTACGTCTTAGTCTTCCCAAGTGTGTTTTGGAGTAATTGGAGTGTGCCAAAAAGAGCATCTGGTGGGTGGTAATGCTTGGATTCCAGTATCGAAGCTGTGTATTACAGTCTCTTTCCCTTTTGCAGAGAGGAAGGTTTGGTAGTTGCTCTGCTTCAGGGAAGCAGAATGAGCAGTCTGATGGACTTCAGTCCTGTGGCAGTTACTGCAGGTAGAAAGGATGATTGAGTCTACTCTGTGCTCCACTTGGGAGTATGTGCATTTAAAAGTGGATTTTGATCTTGAATGTCCCGGTTTAGAGATGTCCATAAATTTATGGGCCATGATGAGGTGGTAGCCTTATATAGACCAGAAGCGCTGTCTGCCTTTTCTCAGAGCTGTGATGCTGTGGTGTGTGTGACTTGACTCTCACTGAGGTGGCTTTGAAACATACATACTTTTATGGGTAATGCTTCTCTCCTAGCAGCACTATTTTGTGTCTTGCAAAAGACCAGTGTCATCAGTGTATCTTCAGTATTTCCTTATTGTATTAGTTTTCAACTTTGTGGTGGGTGTGCAAATCTAAAACTACCGCCCAGTCTTTTTTTTCTTCTGGGGAGATGCTGTCTTCTGTATAGTAAGGATAAACATATCTGGGAGGTAGCTGTTAAGGTATAGTCCAAGTACCCAAAGGGGCCTGCAAGGACGTATGTAATCTTTATCCTTTCCTACTACATTTTGCACCCTGGTTGAAGGGATGTGCCTTCAAACAGGACTGTTCCTCACTTACTGTTACAACCTACGCGGCAAAGCATGGCTAGTGACTTACTTCTGCAGAGGTGTATGAGACTGCATGAAGGTTTTCTCTTAATTAACAATTTAGCTGAAGCTAGTGAACAAAGCTCACCAGCAGATTAGGAATGAAGGGGACAGCATCACATCTCCACAGGAGTGGCGGGGTGTGCTGGATAGCATTCAGCTCCTGTTGTTTATTGGCAAAAGCTGGGAAGTGCTAAGCAGCTATTCAGGATTAGATCTCAATTGCTGCTTTGTGTTACAGCGTAGGCATTCACTGTAGGCACTGGCATTGTCATTCTCCTCTTGTCGTAGAGGGCTTTTTCTCTGCTGTCCCTAAATGCACAGCTACCTGTTAAGCTTAGGCACTATTTCACCTGCAAGGCTTAGCAAGTACATTATCTTCCTGTCACTTGCTATTTCTGTTTGCAGCCTTTCTGTAGAGCCTTCAAAGGCCATATCTGTGATAAATGTCTTGCACAGCCAACGGGACTGAGATCAGACTTCGCTGAGCACCAGCTTATGTTAGAGGTGACTTTTTTAGCTTTAGAAAGTATACATAAGCCAAGTAGCAAGTGCTGTCCTGTCTGCTAGCAGAGATCAACGCAGTTCTGCAAAGTAGGCAGACTCATAAAATCTGTTCTTAAACATAGTTCAGTTTCTATCCCTAAGTAAATATCAGGCTTAGTATACTGCAGGGAATTAAACAGCTCCTGCTTGTTAGTTTAGTTTTGCGGGTTTATAGGGATTTGTTCCAAAACAGATGTTGTCTAACCAGCAGGAGGATACTTTCACCAAAATTGGGAATAAAAAAAACCCCAACTCCTTAACACCTTTATTGCAGTGCTGGATACACAGGGGTGGATCATTCCACCTAATGGGCATGCTGTGTGTTACATTTATATAGACCATACATAGGTTTATGCATTACATTTCTTGGAAAAGTTATACATGTTCATTCATTTACCAAGAATAGGTGGTGCTATGTTAATTAAGCATTGTGTATGCTCCTTACAAGTATTTAAGAAAACTTCTGGGGGTCTCAAACAGTAGTTGACCCTCTAGTTACAGTTGACAGAGAATTGAACCTCAGTCACCTTTCCCTATATACACTTGTCTTGACCACAGTTCAGCTTCTTTTGGCAAGTTTGATTTCAGATCTGGCTTTGCAAGATCTTTTGTTTTAGTTCCTTCGTGAAATTAAGGGAAGGTTAATCAATAATGATACAATTATGCACAACTACTCTGATGGCAATTATCCATTATACTGAAATGAACAGTACACAGTGACAATATGGATAAGTATGGAACACGTAGAAGGCAGGGTGAAAAGTTCTTTATTGGTGGTGAGGACTACAGAATGGTCTGAAGCTCTGTTCTTCTTAAGACAAACAGGGTTAGAGTTGAGCATAAATGTTTCTCACCTCTCTTCTTGCAGGTGGTAATTTCAGTGTTGGCAATGACTATGTTAGCTACTGTTTCTGTAGATCTCTTCCATCAGGAGCTGACATCATTCTGGGTGATAGACTACCTCTCCAGCCTGCTGGGAGCCCTGGTGGCCATGAAAGGCAGAAGGCCCAGGGTGTGACTGCATGGTGGTCTTGCTGTCTTCCTTGCCTCCACTGGTGGAGACAGCCGGTACACAGTTACTTCAGGGCTGTGCTCAAAGACCTGAATTTTCTTCCGGAGAAGCAGTGCTTAAGGCAGAGCTGAATGAGGAAGAGGAATATACTAGCTGTAGCATAAATAACTTAGTTTCTTGACAACAGCAAGCTGCAAAAACACAGTGTTACCCCAGTAACTTATACCCAGTAGGCTATGGGTTTAGGTTACGAGCAGTAGAGGGAATGAGGATTTGATCCATCCTTACGCTAGTGTCTTCTGGTCACGTTTCCTGCGAGTCCTTGGCTGTGCAACGCACCTTGGCTTCTGCACCTCATAATTTATCTGTTTATCTTGATCACTTCCCAGCAAGATGAGGGTACTGTTGCCTGTCAACTTTGGGCAAAGTCCTACTGGAAAGCAAATTGCTTTCCTTAGCTGCACTATCCTGTCTTCTGCCGTGTGCACTACTAATATCACATCGGCGTTCTGTGAAACTCGCTGGGATGGCTACCTCACTAGGCCTGTTATCTCTTCTGAGATAAAGCTCTCTACCTGAAAAGTGATATTAAGGCAATTGATGTCTTTTAAGGGAACAGGTCATACCATCTTTTTGGAATTTGCTTAAGGCATTATGCATGTCTGCTTTTCCATTCCCAGTGCATTAAGATGCTTTCCTAAGCATTCTAAACTTCATTAAAGTATTGTCTAAGTGCTGCTGCTTGTAAGAAGGGGACATCTAGGCTAAAAGGAAAAAAATGCATGCAGTGCAGAACAAGGGTGCTCCCTTTTAGCCACAGCTGTGTGAGCATATGGTGTCATTTCTTATTACAGTTCCAGGTGGAGGAACACCTGCAGCTTATGCTTCAGCACAGGGCTGATTAGTCATTGTAGTAATAACACATCCTGGGTAGGCTCCAAGGAGACTGGCCTGGTGTATCTCCCACATATGCATCCACTAGAAAACAAAAATTTTTCTGTAAATGGTAGTACATCATTAAGTAGTTGTACTTGAGACTTCAGGGTCAGTACCTTTTCCTGCAGGGGCAAGGACTGAGACAAGAGGGAACTCCAGCACAGCTGATACTCCCTGAAGAGTATGTCACTACTGTGTGGCGGGGACATTCAAGGTGATTCTAAATACTGGTCTGGGATCTTGATACTGCATTAAGTGCTGGCCTCTGATTCTGGAAGAGATGGTTAACAACAGAGGGTCCAGCCTCTGCTCCTGCAGGAAAGGTGCCCTGCAGGAGTTCTGCAGCTGGCCCTCACCTTCCCTTGGCAGCCATGGACCTGCTGCAGCAGGGCTTGTGCTACCTTTTTTCTCAGCTAAGGAAACAGTCCTCACATGTTCTTGCCTCTGCTGAACACCCTTGGCCACAAACCTGAATGTCAGGCCTCTGCTCCCACGGGGAAGGTGCCAGGCAGGAGTTCTGCTGCTGGCCCTCGCCAGCCCTTGGCTGCCACAGACCTGCCGCAGCTGAACTTGGACTACCTGCTTTCTGCACCACGGCAATGGCTGCAGCATGTTCTCACCTCTACTGGGCCCTTGGCCACCGAAGTGAACGTCCAACCTTTACTCCTGTAGGGAAGGCACCAGGCAGGAGTTCCGCTGCTGTCCCTCACTGGCCTGTGGCCACCACGGACTTGACGCAACAGCATTTGGGCTACCTGCTTTCTGTGCCAAGGGAATGGCCCTAGAGCATTCTCAGATCTACCACAGGCCCTTAGCCACAAATACATATGTCCAGCCTCTATTCCTGTGTGGAAGGCGCCAGGCAGGAATTCTGCTGCTGGCCCTCACCAGCCCATGGCCACCATGGACCTGTTGTGACAGAGCTTTGGCTATCTGCTCTCTGAGCTGAGGGAACAGGGAACAGTCTCTGTGTTTTCTCAGCTCTGCTGGAGAACCTTAGCCACAAATGTGAATGTTCTTTTCTGCACTGGAGGATTTTACTTGGTTTCTTCTCTATAAACCATCTTTTTACTTTAAAAATGTTAATTATGGTAATACCTAGATATGGTCCAGGATTAGGCTGGGAGCAAGCAATCATGGCACTGTGGAGCTGGAGACTAGTCCACAAAGTTTCCTTCCTCTTGTGCATGAGGCTAAGCGTGGGGGAAGCAGTACTGAAAAGTAGAACATGAATAAGAATATACGATACAGGTAAAAGACTTCTCAGTAAGTAGCATTGACTGTAGTGGTCAGACTCGTGTCCTTTCTTTCATGGTACGCAAGAGAAGCTGCTGCAAACTGTCCATGTTCTAAAAGGCTTTTTGCTCACAGCCTGCGTTGGACATGGACTGGGATCTGAGGACTGAGTACTGCAGTCTGTATGCTCAGCCATTGGAGTGGGGTAATGAGTTCATCAAGCCCTGTGCGAACAAGTATCTAATCCACTTAAACTGGTATAGACCCTTGTATTTCTTAAGCACAAGCAAGCCAAAGACAAATTGCTTAAGTTGTAAAACCCCCTTTCTCAGTGCAGAGCAGGTATCTGAGCGACCCTGGCTGAAGGCACTGAAATGCTGTAGCGTCTTGCCTCAGGTTGCAGGCGTTTCTAGGACTTCAGCTAGTAGTGCCTCACAGCTTAAGTATGGAGGTGTCGCAGGAATCGCTGCGCATCACTGCAGTGCATTTGGCAGGGGAGGGTTCCCCTCCTGTTCCTGCCTGGACCTGTGGGACCCGTGGTAGGTCACATGAAGCCATGCAGCCATGGGCAGGAGAAACATTTTCCTGGCATGTGTGACCTGTCTTGCTATCTGTGCCCAGAATCCCACAGAGACCACAAGTCAGCTTGTTTTCTTTCAGCTGCTTTGGACGTTGCTCTGTACTGAGGCTGGTTCCTTGAGACTCAGCTGTGAACATTCTCGGAGGCTGCAGGCTGAGGTCACATAAACGTTGGTGCTGGGTTTTCTGTCTCATGAACAGCTGGTTTCACATGAAGCTGCTGTGCTGTTATCTGATCTTTCGCAGCACAGCTTTCTGCACCATTTCTGAAGGTCTGGACAAACTCTACACACCATGAAATCTAAATTATTGTGTCTTTGCAGAGGCTGGGTGACACCACCTGGATCTAGAAGGACATGACCATTCTCCAGTTTCATTTCTGCGTGTAGCAAGGAAGAGATCTCTTTGAATTACCATGAATCCTCATATTAGAAAGGTGGAACCTTCAGTTCCAGAAATGCTGTTTGTTCCTATCCCAAGCTGTGTGTGGCTTGATTAACAAAAAGGTAGAGGAGGTAAAGCTATATTTAATAGAATCATGCAAAGAAAACCCTTATCACAATCAGTAACCTGGCCCTCTGACGGATTTCCATGTGCTGGGATTTTGAGCAGCCAGTTTTTTTCTTCGTGGTGAAAGCTGATGCTTGTCACCCCTCCTTTGATTAACGCCCTCCTACTTGCTCTGCCTAAGTTACAGTAGCCTTCCTGAAATCCAGTATGTTTTGCCTTACAACAAGGGAGAATTGTTCTTCAATACAGCCCAGTAAATTGCTGTCCAGCATGATAGAAGCAAAGAAAATACAGAAGAAGGTGTGTGTGTGTGTGTATATATATATGTATATAACAGAAGAAAATACTGCTCAGAAAAAAAATTAATAACTCTAATTTCCATAGTCAGAGAAATCAAGGCTAGACAGGACCATTTACTCACCTACTCCAATTGCTTTACATATCAGGCCACAAGTTTTCAGCTGTTTGTTTTTTATATAGAGCCTAATAAGTTGCATTTAATCTATGTACCTGTTTAAAAAAACAAAAAACAAAAAAAACCAAAAACCCCAACAACAACAAATCAGTGTGCAACACAACTAAAGCTCCTCTTCTCTGCTAAGTGTCGATGCTATGCCAATACTGATTTCTGAACCACAGAATGCATTCAGGAGGTGGAACGTACCTCTGGAAAGTGGTACTGCCTTGAGTCATGAAGGCAGCTTTGCATTCACCTGCTATGAGAAACATTTTGTATGTTATTTTTTGCTAATGCCTTTGGTCAGTGGATTTTAGTCATGTATTTTAATGTGGGGTTTGGCTCTTCTGCACTTTGAATTGGGTTTGGTCATTCACAGTCTCAAGATGTTATAAAAACTCTACAAGCTTAATTAAGCCATAGCTCTCCCCAACCAGCAGGTCTTCATCCAGCAGGTCTTCATAGAGGGCCTAGTGTCAGGTGGGTTGAGCTTTGTTCAAGATCCTTTCAACAAGCCTCAAGGAGCAGTAATAGAGCACAAAACTACAGCAGATGCACATCAAGAAGTGTTTATTGGTGTACTAACCAGTCAATTGGAATGTAAGTGGCCTTACTACTCCGCCTGCCTCCTCATTTTTCTGAGAGATCACCCTTAATGTTCAATTTGGGTAAACCAGCCAATCTTTAAATAGAAAAGTCACATTCTAAATAAAAAGGAAAAGTCACAGAGGGGTTTGTTTTTAATTTTTTCACTTCCAAGATGCATCACAATAAGACCTTTGAAGCATGCTGTTTTCTGTAGTGACACGGCAGTGGGAGTAAGGGCAGCAATTCCTCATACCAGAAGCAGTCCAAAAGGATGGGTATGGATCAAAAAGTCCTTCTTTGATCACGGTGATGTAGCAACAGCTTCAGTGGTAGGAGCAAATCAGTGTTTGGGTTTTTTTCCTAACAATGCAGCCCGTTTTGCCAAGAATTGTAGCCTGAGGGGATCCTGTTGAACTATGGATACATAGGGAACAAGTCATCCTTTTGGCTGTAAACCACTGCACTTTGAAAGATGAGACCGAACATGCTAATGGAAAACATATTGCTTGGAAAGGAAAGAGGAAATTAGGATAACATGTGAAAATCACTACACATAGGGAACCATGAATTGGCAGTACTAGCTTAATTATTCACATATGCCACTAGCATATACGTATCGATAACTATGTGAGTGCAAGGAGATGTGGGAAAACAGTCTGAGAAATGCATCAGCTCAGACACAGAAAAAGTAGAACTATGAAGATGTTCTAGTGGGAATTGTGGATCTTGCATTAGTGTTTGGGGGGAAAAAAACCCACAAGACTCGTTTGCTTTGAAACCTTCCTCGTTTTCATCGTATCACTAGCTGAAATCTGTAATCAATTTAGACAATACCTTTTTAATGATGGTAAAAGAATGAATGAGCATTGCCTGACTCAAGAGCAGCACTTCCCTAATAGGCAAATAAACTATCAGCTAAATCTAACTGATTCAGAGACTTTGACTTCAGAGAGTCCATCAAATGCATTCAAAATTATACTGCTGGGCTCTTTTGGATGCCACCAGAAAGAAGTGGTTAATATGTGGTTCTCTGCTACAACGTTTCCTTTCTCCTAGGTCAAATTTTCTTTCTTCTCTTTTATTAAATTGAGTCCTGTCTTAAGCTTTCAGAATAAGAAAGATACAGCCAGCATTATGGTAGCAACAAAGTTTTCCTCATCCCATCACAATTTATTAAATCCAGTAAAAGACTCAGTGCCTAAAAATTAGGTGACTGGTCCCTGCGCTGGTGTGTAAAGTCTGAAGTTCCATATCTGGGATGCACCTACAGGGTAAAAATCCTCCCGCATGGGGTGGATTAAGCATCTCAGACAAGATCCAAACTAAACAAGGTGGTGAGTAAGGAGCAATCAAGCTCCACCCAGCAGGAAACAGCGAAGAAAGGGCCTGAAAGTCACCTCTTGTGCAGGCTTAGGCAGATTTCTTGAGGTCACAGGAATATGCTTGCAGTCAGTTGTGATCCTTAGCATAAAAATCCCTCTGGAAAGCAGTGACTGACAATCTCCATCAAAGAATTTCTCTTTAAGCAGGAGGTGTGACCGTCCATGTTTTTCTAACAGTGGTTATAGCACCTGCCCAAGGTCAAGAAGACACCTTCCCTTTCCTAAAAATGCTCAGATGTGCATCTCTTGAGACAACGCTGTAACTCTCTATCTGTCAGACAGCTAAGCTGTCCCTTCTGCCACATCTGCTGGGAGAAATAAAAATTGGTTGGGTTAGAGAAAGAAAACAAAACTTCACTGCATAGCTGGTGGAGGGGACCAGCTTACTGATCTTGTTCATGGTGCAGGCAGGTCCTTCTCACCCAGTACTTAGGTGTAACCTGTGTTACATTGGCACACAGCTGCCCAGGAGAGCATGGCCAGAGGCAATGACTTGGCTGCTAGGCCTGGTGCATGGGGTTGCTCCCAGCCCAGCCAGTCTGCACAGCTTGGCGGGAAGCTGGAGGACGCATCTCCCCAATCCCTATACGTGCAGAAAAGCAGGTGGGAGAAAGGGTGATCTGAGATTTACCTCTCTGTGCTACTTGCTTTGGAAGAAAGACTCTGAAGGTAAAGGGCATTAAGGGAAAGAGCTGGGGATGAGGCAAGGAAGTATAATGCTGAGGGCAAGAAAAAGAAAAGAAAGATGGAAGAGAACGGAGCACCAGTAAGAAGGGGGACATAAGGAAAGATGAGGAAGAAACCAAGAGGTAGGAAAACCAAAGATGGTGAGAATGTTGCAATACAATACCTAGTCAGCTGTCTTTTCTTACTTTAATTTCTAAAGACAAGTTTCCCCCCCCCAAAAAAAAATGAAGTGTCTTTTTCTGTTTTGTTTTGATTCTCCTCTACAAATCTGCATTATTTCTTTATCTGTGTTAAAACATGGCTTCATTCATTATGTTGTAATATTGAACTCCATTGGCACATCCTTCTCTTCTCCTTATATGCCAAAATTATTGATACCTTTAATTTCTAGGCCCCACCTTTAATGATTTGAGATACATGAACAGATGAAATGTACCTTTAGAAGTGCTCCAATGTGCTCTGAAACTCCCTTTATCTGACCAGGTACACTTTCAAAAGTGAGGTTCTTATACTGCTTCACAAAAATACTTAGCAGTACTTTTAATTGGGCTGACTAAATGGTATGTATTTATAAATGTGTTTGTATTCATAAAGAAGTAGGAGTTAGTTTTCAAGAACAAGTTAACTACAGATATTTCAATTTTCCTCAGAAATCCTTTGGTTTTTTCTGAGAAAGAGCAGACGGCGCTCTTCCCATTACTTAAAAATATTAAAAGAACCCCAAAAGTTACATCTCTAGTTCTCTGTGCTGTGCAGCATTTCTCCAAACCACCCTTACCTTAGAAATGCCCTGGATTCCTCAGGCTTTGGCTCTCCTGAGGCGCTCACGTTTCCCACGCCCAGATTTTGGATCATGCACCAACCCTCCCTTCCCACAAAACCTCATAATTTCTCGTAACAAACAAACCTGATATGCTTTTCGTTTTCCCCTGGAACTCTAAAACCCCACAATTTCTGATGCGTTAGACCCCTTCCTTGCAGCAGGGCCAGACGCGGCACCGGCCCTGTGCTGCCCATTTGCTTCTTGCCCGTTTCCCCATCACAGCCCTGGGTGACGGGTGCAAGGGCCCGTGGGGGTTTTGGTTCCTCCATGCGGCTAAAGGCAGGGCAGCAGCTGCGCAAGAAGCGTGTGGGGCCTTAGTGGCTGAGCACCACGGCCATCCTCTCTGTCACCCTGGTCCCCAGACAGGTGGGAGCAATGCTAGCCACTGGGCATGGCACTCAGCTATCCCAATGCAGTTAGGAGGCGTAAGATGCAATTCAGCTTTACGCAGTGAGCTCTGTCTCAGAGGGTCATCCCTGTTAGAAGCAACACTGCTGTGCTTTTTGCATACCGCCAAACTCATCTAAATGAGCAGATTGTGCTCTGTGCTTTGAAGGCTGCAGGCAGCAGCAGGCAAACCGGACCACCAAGAAAGTGACTGGAAGTATGGATATCGAGAAGAACAGGTACTGGATTCTTAGAAGTTGGCTTTCTACTTTTTGGGGTGCTTTCCTTTGCACCTTTTCACTGAAACTGTGATGGGGAGCGGTGGCTGCAAAATGCAGTGGCGTCTGCTGGAGGGGCAAAAGACCAGTCAAGTGCAGTAGTGGGAAGGGGGGAAAGAGAGAACGAGGAGATCAATCTGTAACTGACTGTGAACAATCAATTGAGATAACCCACTACCTTCGGACCAGCCGAAGCACTCACTTCCCCTCAAAGCTATTTATACCTCAGGATTTGGTTGCCTTTGCAGGTCTGGCTACCAGAGGAGCGATGCCCCTGCTTTTTTCTAGCGATGTGTCCACCTCTTTCATCCAGACACGGTGAAAGCGAGATGAAAAACGCTTTAAATCCAGCAGCAAATTACCCTCGCTGCCCAGGGCGTGGCCGCGCTGCATGCTGGGATGGCAGTATGCAAATCACGGGGAGCCGCCTCTGCGGGCCGGCCCACTTTCCTTGTACTCCGGCTGCCGGCTCCGCAGCGCACGGCTGCAACGCTCCTCATCTCTTTTCTTTTCTCCTTGTTAAGGCCAGCAAATGTTTTCAGGAGCCTCGTAACAACTGGCGGTTCCCCCCCCCCCCCCTCCCCCCTCCCCCCATCTCTTTACTGTCTTTTCTTAAGAAAACTAAGCATCTAGTATACGCACGCAACTGTCATGCTCGTGTCTGCACGCAATTGTTGCTTGTTTGCGTCTCCTTCCATCACATTGTTGTCCTGGCTTTGGTAGGTGGAATTGCAAAAAATAACTCCGCGCCGACCAGCTAAGAGAAAAAGGCTGGCTGGGGGGAAGGAGATGCTAGGCAAAAAATGGTGTTTAAAAAAAAGGTCTGTGCATGTGCTGCCATTGCGGGAAGGGCTTCCTTCATCATGAGCAACCCGCCGAGCACAAGGAGCAGCCCAGGTAACAGCAGGAGCAGACGGGCAGGACCAGTCGGGCTTGGGACCTCTACCAACTGCCAGAAGCAAGCTGCTGGATCGGCTCAGCTGCAGAAAGGAACTGCATGTCTGAGAGCCTCCCTCCAGCAGATTTTTCAGCTTCTTCTGCACGTAATGAAGACAGATATCAATAAGCACTGATTTATGTGATTTATTTTCCTCAAGCTTCTCCCTCCTCTCCCTCAAGGGCCACTTTTGCTGTGGGAATATAGCCCACCTCTTCTGCCTCGCGAGCCCTGGGACAGACACAGCTGCGCTCTCTCCTTCCATAAGTGGAAGCAACTGGTAGTTAATCTCTCTAATTGCTACTTTTGTCCTTCCCCAAAGGCCTGGGATTATCGAAGGAAGATGGGTTTTCCTGGATTTGGAGGTCTTCTCTTGGATTTTTCTCTGAAGGCCTGTGGGTACTTGTCTCCCTTGGCCATTAGGTCTGGTGTAATTCTTCATCAGAAGTGTTTCCATAAACGACTTCACCAAATGCTTCCAAGCTCAGTCTCTCTTGAGAGTTTCCTTGGTGCCAGCGTATGTTCTGGGGAAAATCTTTCCCAGTTAAAGGCTGGGCAGGAGAACATCTAGTTTGGTCCTACGCTGGTGAATGTATAGTAAGAGGTAATGTGCCCAAGCTGTGTGAATTCAGCACTTACTGCGGAAAAGACACAAGTATTTGGTTCTTTAAGCTCCCAATACATATGCAGAAGTCTGTCTGTCTCTCACCCACTGCTATGTGTTCGTAATATCTCCTCCTTGACTCTTCCCAGAATCCCAGCAACAGGTGCCCTTTTCCTTCTGCGGCCTTGCTAATTGCCACTGCAACCGCTATTGCATGACTCGCTGAGCCCCAACGAGCACATGAAAGTCTAATGAAGTAGACTGTTAAAAAATCCTTGGGTCTGGAGTGACCCATAGAATCATTTCGGGTGGAAAAGACCTTTAAGATTATCAAGTCCAACTCTTAACCCAGAATGATTATGGACAGAAACATGAGGTAGGTAAAACTGACTAACAGGCAAGGAAGTTCATTACTGTCAAAAAGCTTTCAGAAGGGCTGTGTGTTACATAAATCGACTAGATGAACTCACTCAGCAGTGGCAGAACCTGAAACACAGAATATGGTAAAGCAGAGAGAAATCCTTCAGAGGCTACGCTTGCTGTACTTGGTTTGGAATCATATGATAAATGTTCCCTGTGTTGTCCTCTGAATGTTCATTTTTTGTAATGCTGAAGATAGCTGTCCGCAGAGAAGAGATATAGTAAAAGGGTAGGGATTAGCGAAAAATAGGTGCCTAAATGTTTGGGTGGATTGCTGGTAGCAATGTTTTCGGTTTTTGTTTTGGAGCAAGAACTGTAGCATTATTAGCTATCCAAAACTAAAACCTTCACATCCAGTCTCTATCTTGCATCTTGAGTATGGGCTGCAATTAAATACAGTCACATCTAACTACTGAGATGCTAAGCTCCTGCACTTCAATATCAACATTCTCTTTATTCTTTTCTTCTAGGAAAGTTGTATTATATGTCATTACTACAAATTGAGTAAGTTCTGGTCTGTTTGATTTAGTCTGGGTTTCTTTTTACTTGCTTCCTAGAAGATCACAGACTCAGATCTTTATCTGACCAGCTTTCTCTTCTGAAGAACTACAGGAACACAAACCAGGTGCAACTTCTTGCTTAGTCCTCCTGCTTACAATGAGAACTCTGCAATAGCAGGAGGTATTGGAAGCTATTTGGTGTCCATGGTGCCATTCATTGTGGCTACATAAATTTTCATTAAAAAATAACTGTTTGCAAAATGGTTTATTTTATCCATACTGTTTGGCTCCTCTGACACTTGGGTTTTTGCCAAGGGAATGTTTCTCTGTACTGTAGCTGCTTTTTTTCCCCAGCTAACATGCACGATAGGTTTCCATTTCATTTTGTTTTCATACTTGCTGATAATTAGGTTCATACCTTCAGTCAGTGTAAACCGGTATTGCTTTATTAACATCAATTACTGTTGGCTATTATTTACATTGGAAAAGCACCAATATGTCTCAACAAAACCAGCACCCCCCTCTGACAGACAACAGGGCAAACAAGAGGCAAGGGACACTTGCCTGCAAGCTCCTTAAGGCAGAGATTTAATGCATTCCAACATACATCAGCTATGGTCCTTGGAGTATTCACGGGGCTAGGACAGTGACAGGGAACGGCACACACTTGTTGCAGCACATTCTTAAAGCATATCTCCTTTAGATGTATAACTTGCCATTGTTTTAAGTTGGTGGGGACAACTTGTTAAATTATAGATCCATATTTTCAAGGCAACAGAGGAAATTATTTCATGTGACACTGTTAGCAGTGCTTCCTTCTGAGGCCAAGTAAGACTTGGTTTACCTGTACTCAGGGTTTCAGTCCTAAGAGAGATAACCCGTATCACTGTGAAAACATTTAGTGTTTTCTGGGGTGGAAACAAACTGTGAAGTAGCTGGAATTACACAACATGTCTATTTTTTTTCTTGCATAGCTTCCATACAATTTAGAGTTTGGGAAGACTCTCTCCCTGTTGGGAATTAATTAAAATTACTTCATTTAATCTCTGCAGACTATAGGTATTTGTATATTCAGAGACTTCTAACGCCTTTCCCTAGGGAACGCTTGCTGAAGAAATAGCTCAGCTTTTTCAGCAGAGGTAATGATGTTGAGTGTTTGCAATTATTATTTCTTACACTAAGCATCGAAGTTAATACTTCCAGAATTCAGTTTAAATAACAAAACAAACCTCTAGTGAAAGGATAACTTTGCCTAGAGAGAAGGTACTATGTCTAAATGTACTTTGAGCTATGTTCTGTTCAAAATGGTTGTTTTGCTTTAATGAATTTCATAATCCATTAGTCTTACACTACCTCCGTAAAATGCAGATAAAAGAAATTGAGTAAATTCTGTAAGAAACTTGTCATATCATGAGGAAGATTATTTTCATGTATTTTTGTTTACCACATTTGACTCTTGCTGGTTTATGGTATAGATGTTGTGGCCAAAATGATTGTGATTAGTGTCTAAAGACCGATGCGGAGGCTAGGAAGGCAATGGTTTTCCTTTTGCAGCTTATTTTGAGGCCAATCCTCTTCCCTCCTGCACAGGTGTAGATAACCCTTTGGCAGAAAAATAGCAATATTTCTGTGGCACGAAGACAGACTGTCACGCAGAAGCAAAAGGTGTTCCGCCTGGTGGTACAGGCACCGCACCTGCGTAGAGGGGCAGGGATGCACTGGAAGCATCAGCTGTAAGCCCGAGGAATACACCCACAGCTACACAAGGGGCTCCCCCGGGGAGTTGCTCTGCTGGTAGGTAGTGGAAGCTCTCCCTGGTGGAAATTTCAGTGGTTTCTATTAAGTTACCTTAACCTTTTTTTCTCAGTCTGCTGAGCTCCATGGGTTTGAGATGGAGAAAACCAGTGGCTCCCTAAATAAGCTACTCTGATCCTAAAAAGGCCTATGAGCCTGGGAAAAGTGATCAAAATTGCCTAATGAAATTTCTACTTGGGTGATCAAATTAAGAGCACATGATTGTGTGTGCCCACACCTCTTTCACTATCACTGACCTTTATATCGCATTCATTTGCGTGAGACTCAGCTGTTGCAGTTTATATCACATAGTAATAAGAAGATCACTAGCTTTTGCTTTACAATATTCTAGTGATTAATATTCTAATAATCGATACTCTGAATGATTAATCAAGTCAGTCTATAAAATTTCATTTGACATCTACAGCTGGAGACAAGTTTCACAGGTTCAAAATGTTATGAAAAGAAGGCATTTTATAGAAAAATAGTCATCACGCAAATATAAAAGATACTTTGTGGCATTATTACCCCCAAACATAAGGTGCAGTGTAAAGACTTGCTGTCCAAAATATATGTTGAGCTGACAGTTGTATTTAGCAGGAATATATTTACTGATCTAGTGACAGCAAAGCCAGCTGTGAGATGTAATCAGGACTCCCAAATACTTAAAAGTCAGAAAGTCTGAATATTTAAAAATTAAAAGTTTAAATTTTAAATCCACCCTCAATTCACAACAGCTTATTTTCTGAAGAAAACACTTTGAGGCTGACCTTTTGCTACATTTCTTCTAACAACATTCATGCAGCCTTTTCTGTTTACAGTGGTTGCCACTTCCTCCGCTCAAAACTTGTGACCTCCAGGATATTTTTCGGAAACAATGAGGCAAACTCTAAATTCAGGGCACATGTACTGCCCCAAGATTTGTACAGACCTGCCAGATGGGGATGAAACTTAGTTATTGCTTGTGTTTGAAGGGAAGGTGGGTTGTTGAGGCTTTTTAAAACAACGTTGACAGGGTTATATCTTCGGAGGCTTGTTGAAGTGGGTCACAGCAGGGACGGGTGCTGCGCTAACAGGGTTAGCAGGATATTTAACTTTAACCCCTCAGTGTGTCTGAATTTTAAAAAAGACCTCACAGCAGAGGGATGTTTTTTAAGCCGCTTGCACTCGATAGGAAACGATATTAGAAATTGCAGTCGCATAGCATTAAGTCTTCAGAAACGCGACCGTTTATTGCCTTCACAGCCAAATCCCTGTGCAGCTGAGTGTATCAGCAATTAAAGTGGTTGAAAGGACTATGACAAAATGACAATAACCTATATACTATATATACTTAGAGATTGTGATTCAACACAGTGGCCAGCGCGGGTGCAGTGGGACGAGTCTCCAGTGCTAGAGGGGATGGCCGGGATGTACAGCGTGCTGGAAGAGGGAAGGAGATTGATCCTGCACACCGCTGCTGCGGAGGGCCTAGGGCGGGCTCTGCTGGGTCTCACTTATCTCAATGGCTTTCTTTAGAAACAAGTGTGCTTGACTAGAGGACGTGGCTTTTCTAGAGGAGGGAGAAGTGGTTAGAAAATAGACTCAAGATTGGGTTTCCAAAGCAGGGAAAAAAAACTCCCTGCAAAAGCAGAGCAGACTAGAATCATATACTGTAAAATGATTTAAAAAATATTAATTCCTTTGAATGCAGCGTTGAATAATGCAAGTGCCTTTCCTCACATGCCAGATACTGCCTAGGTCTTATTAAATATCTCTGCGGTAACACAGACATTACACAGTGCTGTGCAGTAAAGTGGGCCAGGTCAGCCACGGCCTCTCACCGCAGACATGACAGTGCTGATGCGGAGCCAAAGCTGCAGCACTGCCCCGGGCACTGAGGGGGTGAGCCCCGGGGGGGGCAGGCAGTGCCCCGGCATGGGCCAGGCCTCAGCCGGGTCCAAGGAGATGTCTGAAAGCTGGGATGAGGAGGCTGAAAGCTGGGATGAGGCAAAGAAGAGAAAATGGCAGTGAGCCCTGGCCAGCAAAAAGCAACTGTGGGCCATTGGCAACATGGGTGGGCTGCTAGCACAAGTGGGGGGGCATGGTGGTAAAAAAAGCCAACGTCAAAAAAGAGGGGAAGGCTTCCCACACCTCACAGAGGTGCCCTGCTTCCCACCGGCTGCCAACTGCCACCCTGCCCCTCGCAGTACCGTACTGCGCCTGGGCCTGGCCATGGAGGCATGGCTGCCTACAGCATCAGGTCAGGCTAAGCCAGTGGGGGGCCTGCCACGAGAGGAAGAAAGGGGTTTCCCCAAGGTGTTTGCAACCCTTCCGCCCCCCCACCCCCACCCCAGAAAAGGCACAATGTTGAGTTTGGAACCTGCTCCATAATTTGTGCTCGCTTGGCAAAGCATCCGCCGAGATGGCTGTTGCATAAGGGTGGGCACTGCTGCACTGGGGGAACAGGGAGCCCCTCTGCTGGGGTCCTGGTGGCTGGCTGGGCAGCAGCTCAGCGCGGGTATGCCTCACATATTGACCCTGGTATTTGACACCAGGCTCTCAGCATGATCCCTGAAACACATATCCCTTGGGAGCTGGAAGGGTCTCTGTTTGTAGAGGAGAGGGCCTGTGGCTGGGGAAGTGTTCAGGGCCCTGTGATGGAGGCAGAGCTGAGTGTTTGCAACCACCCACACCTGCTGCTGCGTCAGGAAAAGGAGCCAAATTATTATCACATTGATTAACAGTGCTAAATTAAACATTAACATGTGGCAAAGGAGAGTTACTGGAAGGCTAACTCAGGCTTTTGTTAACAGAAAGCTTCCGCACACTAGAGGAAGGGATGTTGTGGAATACTTGTAGGGGGGAAATCAGGAAATGGTAAAGAAAAACCTGAAGGGGGGAAGAAAATATACATTGGATTTAAACCTATGACAGCAAGCAGGTTTCTACCAGTACATTCATGTGATTTGGTTTTATGGAGAGATTTGTCGTTCTTGATTTCCAGAGCTGTGCCTGAGGAGCTTGCGGTGCAGTTGCACAGCGTGAGCACAGCTGAGCCCTCATCGCTTTGGCACGCTCAGCCTGCGGGCATGGTGGGAGGGGGCTGGGGGGCGAGAGGGGTGTGCAGTGCCACTGGGCTCTGCAGCTCACAAAAGGAGCCTTTTGTTTGCGTGCTGCGTCTGTGGGGCTGCAAGGCATTTGTAAGGTACGCAGGTGAAAGGCAGGCAGTGGAAAAAACACAAGAGGGGAATGGAAAAGAAGGGTTGCTATGTGTTTGTGGGGCTGTAAGGCAGTTGTAAGGCAGACACAAGTGAAAGGAAGGCAGTGAGGAAAAAAACCAAGGGGGAATGGAAAAGAAAAGTAAACAGAAACAATAGAAGTTTAGCCAGCAGGCTTTAAAAATTGAACAATAAATGCAAATTTCACATAGAGGAAAAATGCTGATACAAAGAACCTACAGGAAAATGAATCTGTAGTAGCTGAGGCTATATTCCTTTCAGCACAATTAGCATCTCACAGTTCCAAGACATAAACCCCTCAGTCTAGAAAGAGGAGGCTGAGATGGCTCAAGGCTACAAACTTTGAGCTGCCACCTGTGGAAGCAGTCATCAAAGAAATATTTGAGCTTCATGATGACCAAAATTAAATACATTTCTGCATAAAACAAGGGCCTCCACCTTGCTCAGTTGCCGTATTCTCTGATAAATCAAACGGCACATTTTCTTGAAGCACGTAGAGCAGAAATTCTTATGTCTCGTATGTGAAAGGTTTAGGCAGTCATCACTTAATTTTTGCTATTTATCTTTTTGACTATTCTGTTTCATTTACCTGTGAAAAGCATGCTTGAAGTTGTAAGCATGATGTATTAGAAATGAAAACCATTAATTAAAGCAGAATCTCAGGTAAGTGACTCTTCTTTCCTCCTGTGCACCCAGCAGTGAGTAACGCTTTCAATTCCCTCTGAAGCACAGTGCCTGTGTTGTTAACAATGGTAAAACCCAAGTAAGTAGCAGGCACTGGCTTCTCAAAGAGACTGGAGGAGAAAATATATTCCATGAGGGACTAAGATTAAAAAATATGTTCTTGACTCGATGCTCATTTATTCCAGAAAATCAGAGGCTAATAAAAAAGACTGTCAGCTTGCAAATTAAAGGGAATAGGACCTACAAAAAAGGGGAAAGTCACTAAAGCACTTGAAAAAGCAGAATCAGGATGAGGAAGGTTGAATTAAGTGTATAGTGTTGGAAATATTTCTGAGCCCAGGAAGCTGCATCCCTGCTTTGTCTGAGCTCTATACAAACATAATTTCTATAATGTTCTATTGCAAGTGATATTAGAAATATGTGGAAGTTCCATAGCAAAAGACTAGTCAAGTGCAGCAGTGGGAGTGGAGAAAGAACAAAGAAATCTGTAACTGACTGTGATCAATTAATTATAAGAACCACTGCCATCGGACCAGCCAGTATACCATACCTGCAGCAAAATTATTTATATCTCTGAAAACGGCATACCATTTCTGTTATGATGGCACCACTGGCACCCAGGTTTTGCAAAATTACATTACTGTAGTTTTCTCTTTTAAAAACAATGCAGCTGCATCTCTTTTAAAACCCAAAGTGGAATATATTTCGTATGGACCTTTTCCTCTAAGCAACAACAGACAATGTTGCATCATGGGTAAGTGATATGCAAATAAGCAGCCTCGAGCCATAAATTGAAAACGGCTGAAGAAGGATGCTGTTGTCTGAATCTTTTCAAGCAGCAAAGCAGGCATTACATGTGATCTTTGATAGGAGAAACAAAACCCACGTTTTCAGATAATCTTTACAAGTGAATTGAACAGTCCTCCACTGAGTACCGTGCGCTACACCTGCATTTCTGCCTCTGCAGCCCTCTGGAGAAGGCAGAGTCATGGGCTTATTTATACCCATATATTTGTTCGGTTACGCCTGCTGTAGCTCATAACACCACACATACCTTTCTCTGCTCGAGAGGGGCTGCCGAAGCCTTAGCACCCTGCTCCAGAGCACAGCAGTGCTGCAAGTAGTAACAAAGTGGAGAGGCCAGGAGCAATTGGGTGCACTTGGGATCTGGATCCCAAAAGCTACTAAGAAACTACTCTTGCAAAAGAGAACTTTTCATTTAGGGATAAAAGAAATACCTCAAAAATGTCTTTCTCTCCTTTTTTTTTTTTTTCTTTTTTTTTTTTTTTCCCTTCCCTGATGATATTTAGAGCCAAAGTGCATCAAGGAAAGAACACATCCAAAAGGCAGAGTTTCAGCTCTGCTTGCAAATGAAATCAGCTAAAGAATAATCTTCCTTCTGCCCCAGACTGTCCCACAGCCACCTGCCCCTCAGCAGTGCCGGAATAACTGCTTCTGCAGCAAAACCGCACACCCCTGGGAGAAAAATGGCCTCAGTTCTGAAAACCAAAAAAGCCGTGTAATATGTGGAGGGCCCTGGGTAGTGGATCAGCTCAGCCATACAGTTTACAGTGCAGGTCTCCAAAAGAGCACAGCTGCCAGGGTAATGAACCACAGCACTGGGGCAAGAGTTCTGCCCTCCAAACTCGGCATCTCACTCGCTATTTCATTGAGTTGCAGTTCTTTTCACTGTCCCCTTTCTGGCTGTGTAGCAAAAGAGACTTCATGAGCTGTTCTGCAGCCTGTGCTGCTGCCCTAAGCCTCATCCCCTGCAGCCTCACCTTTTCCCACTGATACCCTGGTTGCATAGTCCCACCCTCTCCCTTGCATCAACACAGCTAATCCAGAAAATGGGTAACACTTCAAGTGACACCTTTTCAGCCCAACGAGTTCATGTGCAATTGCACAGGAGCAGTGAGGAAACAAGGGAAGGATGGAATTGCCCTGGAAAATCTTCAGGAGCCTGATTTTAGAATGTCTTTAAATTGCTGTGTGTGCAGTAGCCCACTGTCTTGTCTGAGGAGTAGATTAAATAATCCTAAAGAGAGAAAATATCATTCCTAGTGATTTCAGAGAGATTGGCTTGAAATATTCCAGGGGCTCAATTAAGCTTGATATCTGTGATCTATTAGGCTTCTTTGGGCTTTAAAAGGTGAAAATACAGATATTCCTTACTCTCAAACCAAGCTGGCTGCCAGAACAGAAAATGGAATTATTTTCTGAAATTTGGAATAATGTCTAAATCTCAAAATTTGGTCTATTTGGCCTCTGTATTTCTGATACTAGGTTGGAAGCAAAAGCAAATGTTTGTTTTACTGTAGAATACTGGTATCCTGATGGCACCACAATTAATAAATCAGTTTCTTCAGAACAGTGCTGCACTTTCATTCCAATCCCCACGAGGAAGTGAGGAGTCATAGTTTATCCAAATTGTTCTGTCTGAAGGCACATCAGGCTGTTGTGCTTGAGACCCAGCAGGTTTAACCTGGGTCAGAGAAAGCTTATTACGACACAAGTAGGGGCACCGAATCAGGGTCTCTTTCATGGGAAAGTAGTGTCCAGCCAGCAATAACAGCCAGATCTCTTGTCATTAGCCTTCCTCCTTAAACTGAGGACCTTTTTACCTTTCCTGATTTGTCAGGAGTTCAAAAATGTGTTTTGTTTTTGCTTTTGCAGAGTTCTTTTGGCTACATCAACCTATTGAGCAGAAAGGGAGGCAGGGGAAAAAAAGAGCATGTCATTGCATAAAATCAGTTAAAATGCACTGCAGGATACACAGCTCATTTGGAATGATCCCTGAGATTATTTGCTACCTCTCATTTTTGTCAAATACCTTGATAATGTTGTAAATAAGTTTGGTTAGGGATTTGTTTATGCCACATAGTTCATTTGCACATGTTTTACATCAGTAATATTGTATCCAGGATTTTCAAACAAGTTCCTGATCTAACAATATCTTTTTGGGCTATATCACAGTAGGAACTTATTTCATTTGTTACTACAAAATCTGTTTTGCTGTGAAATTTATTTCCTTCAAAAAGTTGCAAAATTGGGCCACTCTCATCTGCCTCGCAGTGCTGTGGTGCCATTGCTGTGGCAGGCTCCAGCAAGTGCGTGTGCATGGCAAGTAATCTCTGTTTTCACCCTTAAAAGGGATTGTCTATTTTCCTTAAGTTTTCATACCCCTATTTTCATGTGTTTCACTAACAGGGCCCTGCTTACCTTCACAGATACATCTTTTACGTACTGCAGAGATTTTCAAGGGATGATAGGCTTAGAGCTGTAAGAATAATCCCTTGTCATGGCAAAGACCCAAAGTATTTGTAAATGCTGGCAGAGACAGGAACCTGGGGCCAGCCCACAGGCAGACATCAGGATTGGGCCTGTGCTCATTACTCCTGGCTTCATCTTTGGCTTTGTTCCAGCCACATCTCCACAGGCCTCACATTCGTTATTGTTTTAACATGCTAAAGCAGGGGATATATGTCATCTTCCACAGCACCTTTTTCAATATATGTGTAACAATACGTGCTGGAGCCTTGCTATCTGTTCCAGAGGACCCCATCTACAGCACCCACCCACTTTGAATGTAGTAGGACAGGTTTTTTATAAAAACTCGAGAGGATTTCTTTATATAGCTTGTGTTAATTTGTTTGTTGTGAACTGCTGTTCTTCTGACTAGCCCTGTTAGGTTTAATGCTGACTTCTCTCTCATTACCCGCTGTCTGTGTCTTTACAGACTTAACCTGTGGTCAAAATATTTGACACGTTAAGTGAGAGAGTTAATGTTGCTACAGAAACCTTTACGATTGGTTATGTCTGGTTACTTTTAATTCATTTTGACAGACTGAAAAAAGGTAACAAAGATTCTACGGTGTGCTTCAAATATAGAGTGCTACACACAGCATTTCAACATCTAATATTCGTGATGGGTGTATAGACGATCATTAAAAACAACAAATGACCTCACCTGACACTTCGACATGTACTACAAACCACATTCCCAAGAGTGTTTGAGGAATGCAAGACAACACACAACTCAATGAGCATCTCCACATCATCTATACATTTGCCAACGTAAAGAATGAGAGGTGTCTCCTTCCAATGTGTAAGAAGGGAAAAGTAACTTCTGTTACTCAAAGCATTCTCCTGAAGACAAATAACTTCTGGAGAGGTATTTGATCAATATTGCTGATTTTAGCAAACAATAGTATAGCTCATATATCAAAAAGGAATTTTGTTTATCAAGATAAAGCATTCAAAGCACATTACAAAGGAAATAAAACTTCCTTGATTTCCATACAGCCTTAATATGCCTAAAGAAAATATGTGAGTCTGGAGCTAACAAACAACCCTTCCAAGTGATCTAATCTGGCAATAGGGTTGCGGTGGGTGGAGATAAGGTCCAAAAGACATCTCTTTTCTCCTTAACCTTAGATCTCCTAAAAGAAACACGTAGCTTATTTTTTGTTATGTTTTCCTGAACATCCCTGGACTCAAACAGTTTTAAAAAGCATCTCGACCGTAACCAAGAAGCAGTAGTAAAACCAGTGTTTGATGATGCAAATTTCCCGCTGATGGCTGAGCTCCCAGGTTAAAATCAACCAACTAAATATGACAGTACGGCATGCATTTTCTTTGAAATAACTTTTTTTGTTCTCTGTGCCATGCTGACAAGCTCTCTAAATTGTTACAGACTTGCAAGTGTCAGCTAAAGACAAAGTGATGTCACGAATCTAACTAAATTTCTCGCTAGCATAGACTACTTCCACTTTCTTCCCAGGAGTTGTAATAAGTAAGTCCATAATAGTCCAGAATTATCAGAAGCCATGTGTAGCGGCACCACAACTGCTCTGCTGTTGTGCTTTTTGCATTTTGTCTATAAATGCCATAGTAAATGGCAGGATATTTCAGAAATGGAAGGAGTGATCAGAGACATGATGTAGTTGCAGGGGGTCTTTGTTGTTTCACCTAAGGGAAAGCCTAAAAATTGGTATTTATGTAATTAGAAATTTGGACATAAATACCTTATTTTGAGCATTTCCAGACATGGAGGTAAATGGTTTTTTAACTTCTCTCTTTCTGGTTTGAAGATACAGCACAATTTTCTATGCTGAATAAACTAAACATTACAAAGACTATTAATCAGAACAACAAGCTTTCCCACCTCTAAAGGCAAGAGATCACAACCACAATATTTAAAGACTCGCAGCGTTCATGGTTATTAGCCTACTCAAAAATAAACTGTTCAGAGACTAAAGCTAATTCTATTTGGTGCTGTTCAGACAACTTTAGAAAAAATCATCTGAAAATTGATTTCTGCCAATTTCAAACAAGAAAATCATCTTGCCATTTCTTTGGTTCTGACAGCCCTGACTATCTCCACTCAGAAAATTTTATTTCAGTTTAAATTGCCTACCAGTAAGTCTCTTGCTAGCGTCTGTACTTCATCTTTCTGATCTGACTTGTTCTTCCAAAGCTGAATTGATATTGCAATTTCCTAATTTATGTTGACATGTCATCTTATTCAGGAGCCCAAAGATGTTGAAATCTTAATACAGTAGTAATGTTATGGCCTGTATAAACTGGTATATCAATTACATTTGTCATATGGAACATCTGTGTTGAATTGCTTTTGGTAGGCCTGATCAGGGAATAAGACTTTGTTACGGTGAGAATGGGGATTTAAATATAAAAATACAAATTATGTCCATGGATGCCAATAAAAATCATGTTCAAAAATATCCCTGTTCAACAAATAAAGATTTAGGGCTGCCCCTGAGAAGTGCTTAGCACATCATGGTTTTAACTTATTGTTACAAATAATCTTCGCTATCAGTACTTAGCACTTAGCTGGCCTTCAAGTAAAAAAATAAAATAATGGATGCCTCTTTGCATAAGATTTTATTTACGCTATATGTTTTTATTAAGGTTACAACCTTTTACTACACAGTTTATGACTAAACGCAAGCAGTTAAACGGTTTACGACAAAGCACTACTTAGTGAAATCTCATTTAGTAACAGTGTGAACTGAAATCCAGATCTAGCAGAATATTTCAATATTGGCAGTACTGTAAGCATGCAGCTATTCCTTTTGATGCTGAAAATATTGTGCATGAGATTACTGCTGAATTGACGCCATATAGTGTTTCATCTCTGCTGCTGTCTAGACTCTCAGACAGAGGGTTTTTTGCTGATGTTTTTCTGCAAAGGCTATGCACACTGCATATTTGTGCTACAAGTAAAAAGCAGTGCTCCTCTTGCCCTTTTCTCAGTAGCCCTTCCCAAAATGATAGTGTTAGAAAAGGCCAAGGCTTAGAGAGACAAGAAAATTAGGATAATTCAATCCTTGGCAAGCAGATGTCGAGTGACTCCTAACTTTTGTATGCCTGCAAAAGTGGGTCTCTGTGATTGACTGAGTGCCTTTAAAGCAAACAAAACAAAAATTAACTCTTATTTGTCCTTCCCTCTCCTCTCCTCTGCAGCCTGGGTTTAATGTTGACCTCCAAAATATGATATTTGGTATGCTAGAAATCTAAACAACAGCTACTTTCTACACTTCAAAAATGCACTATGGAATATGAAAGCAGGTTTATTTGAGAGGCTGCAATGCATTAGGAAGGAAGGATTCAAAGTCTGGAAAGACACCTACGTTTTTTGTTTCAGGGGAAAATTATAATCAATATGTTACCCTTATATTAACAGCTCCATTTTTTGATTTTTATTCTAAAAATTAGTCAAGACTAATAATGTATTTTAACTTCAGTTGAAGGTCTTCTGAGAAAGGTGAAGTACAGTTAGATGATCCTTGAGAAGGTACTTTAATAAAGCATTGAATAGCACTGGGCAAGCACATACACACACATTACTGCATATATTTAAGCACAAGTAATGTTTATGTTGCTACAACAGTCAGGAATGACCTAAGGGGGCCACATTTGGGTTCACTGTACATTTATAGCAATGTAGGCTGTTATCCAAGTTTGAGCCAGGGATTCTCCTTCTGAAGGTTTTCCTTCTAGACTTTCTCTCCTTGTGCTATAAACCTTTTTTAAGAACAGCTACATTAAAACTGGGATGAGAAATTGAAGTTCCTTCTGAGTTTGGGTTCAAACTGCTGCATTTAGGCAGATTTCAGTACAAGAATCTCATGTGTTTCTGGTTGTCTTCTCCTCTCCCCCAAAATAGTATTAATTTTTATTAGAAGTGTTGTATTCTTGCCTGGCAGAACATATTTCACTACTTTTGTTCAAGCAGAGTAAATACTGGGAAACATAGCTTTTAGATTACCAAGTACAATAGTATACAATTTCTTATCTCTGGTATTTAGCCGTTAGTTTACAGTTCATATAGAAACTGGTGAGAACATCTAATGTAGAGCCATTAAGATTGCTTTGCTTGTATTTGTGTAATTTAGTTCAGTAACAGGCATAAACCATCTTATGTGTTTATAGCGTGGGCTTATGCTGGTTTACAACAGCAATTTTAGATTGACACTGGTTAGAATACTTAAGCCTTCTAGTACCAGCAAAGCCTGCTATAGGGAACTGCCCCAGCATCCTCCTTAATGCAATGTGTGCGTGGTGAGATATAGTTTGTAAAGTGTATCTCCGTTGGAAAGAATTGCCTTTCCCAGCGTCCTGGTTTCAGCTCGGATGGAGTTAATTATCTTCTTAGGAGCTAGTGAGGTGCTGTGTTTTGGCTTTGATATAAGACTTTTCAGTTTCTCAGGCCTTGTTAGCAAAAAGGCTGGAGGGGCACAAGGAGTTGGGAGGGGACACAGCCAGGCCAACTAACCCCAACTAGCCAAGGAGGTGTGCCATGCCATGGGACAGCATGCCTGGCGTATGTACCCGGGGGGGGGGGCGGGGGGCAGGGTGTTGCTTGGGCACTGGCTGGGCATCAGCCACGGGCTGTGAGCAGTTGTGTTGTACACCACGCATTTCTTTCTTCCTTTCCTCTGGATGTTATTCTTTCCCTTCCCATTTTCATTATAACTCTTATTGTCATCATTGTTGTTATTGTTCTTTCATTTTTATTCTATTTCAATTATTAAACTCCACCCTTGAGTTTTGCGTTCCTTTCCAACTCTCCTACCCATCCCTCGGGGCGAGGGGGGAGTGAGCGAGCAGCTGCGTGGTCCTTAATTACCAGCCGAGGTTAAACCACAACACCCAGCATTTCAGAATTGTGATCTCTGCTGTCTTGCACCACTATTGCAAGAAAAAAACCCACATTTTGAGATATTGGGTATGTTTTTGACTACTAACAGCAAAGAATTTTCCTTTAGGTGTTCCGATTCCATTTCCCTACCTAGCAAATGTTACCTGACACTCAACTGTTACGAGGACAGCCAGGTTAATTAAACACATATATTCAGCACATTTTACTGACAATGTTTCCTGCTGAGATGGGAGTTTTCTCTAATTTTACATAGCGGTCCCTGAATCATCCTGACTTCTGGAGAACAATGTAATGCCCTACAATGGAAATTCTCAAATTAAAAATCACCGGAAAAATCAAAATGTGCCTGAGGAATGAAAGATTCTGAGAAACAAGCAAAATTTTTCTCAGAGGTCTATTTTTGTCTGGTATGATAACTCATCACCAAGGCCAACAATCAAGAGAGCAGTTTCTACAGAAGCACGCAAGAACCTCTAATCAAGAAAAAGATTTTTTCTAATCCTCCTCAGCTTTTCGGTTTTGTATGAAAAATGATCCTCTGTGCAAGACCATTACCCACATAAATGCCACAACAGTATTATACCTCAATATATGTGGCAAGAATTTGCACAACTTACCAATGCCTGAAGTAAAATACGGCTTGTTTCGATATCTTGATTGACTTTCATTACTGTTAAAACTCACCTTTTATGTTAATACAAGTAAGTGTAAGTAGCGTCTCAAACTGACTTCCTCTCTGCTATAATTTTACATCCCTCTTTCATAACTCCATCAATTCATCTCCTCTTTTCTCTAAACAGACCCACCTTTTCCACAAATGTTTTCCTTTTTCTGTGTCGTTTTCCTTTGTTTTGCTTTTATTTAGACACCACAGATGAATTCCAAATTCCTTTTAAGGAATGGGATTAACTTTTAGTTTGCCATGAAGTACATTTGTTTCCATTTTTATAGGTCCTAATGATTCATCCACATGCTTAGTTCCCTGCTGTCAATGGAGAAGGTACTTTCACTGAGTTACCCACTGTACTGCTTAGGTTTCCTATTGTGTTATATGCATATTTTTCATCAAACAGTGTATGTATGATTCCTTTTGGCTTCCACCACGTTATCCTGTCTGCACTGGTGTTTTGTAGGCCATTCATAAGGCAGTAATCAAATAGGTCATTGTGAAGACATCATTTGGATTTCTGTATGATTTTAACTTTTGACATGGCTGTACTTTGAAGTCTTATAACATCAGTAACAATATTTCCTTCTTGGTTTGCTCAGTCTTGCTCAGACTGTGACCCCAGCCGATGGACTGCTCACTTGATACACCTGAGCATCACTAAGGATGCTTAACCTTGGTCTGTCTTCCTTGCCTGCTGCTCCAAAATTCTAGTAAGACAAACCCAAATGAGATGAAGTAATTAACTCACCTTACTGAGTATGAGTGAGGAGGAACTCTAAGTCCAACTGGTAAATTCACCACCGCTGTCAATATGACTGAGGCTTGGCCATAGGGGCAGACCTTTGTCCTAAGACTTCCAGAAATTCAGCCAGATGAAGAAAGGCTTAGTAATTTCTGTTGTATTTTTGTTTGTCTTAGAAATTATATAGAGCAGCTGTGGCGGTTTGATCCTGGAAAGGTATATCTACCTTACAAACTGGATCAAAAAACTGTAAATGTTATAAACAAATTTAAAGCATGGCTTTTGGGACAGACACTAGAAACAATTCTGTAGGGCAAAAATAGAAATAAATATAAATAAATCCTCCATTTTCATTTCAGTCCTGCTGCCCTAACAGACCTTTTCACAGCAGCTGAGATACAGGCCAGAGAACACATGGCAACAGAGGACAAAACTGTGGGCAATTTGTCATCATGAATACATTGGAAAAGTCACATATTTACAATTATTTCTGTTAGACAAGAATACTTCTGCCAACTGCTCCTTCTAGCTGGAATTTACATGCACTGCTCTGATTTTCACTGAGGCTGAATACTTGGGTCTTTTACCTTTTTCACCAAATAGGTGGTAGCACTTACAGTCTCCTCTCTAACCTCTGTCCCATATAACAGACCCCTACCCTCATTACCCTCAATGTCAGGAGGAATTGCACCAAAGGCAAAGGAAATTTTTTAGACAGTGATATTACCATATAAATGTTTGACATAATGGTTAAATTGCTCAGCCTGGATTTCTGCAGGTACATCTTTCCTTTCTGGATTCTGTTCAAGAGTAAGGCTTAAATTACTGTTCAGCATTTTCAAGACTTTTTTTATTTTCTGGAATATTTCTTTGTTTTTAATTAGCTGTCATGTGCTTTTTTTCCAGTCACCCTTGCAAAAATAGAGAAATCAGTCTTTGGCCTTAAGAAATCCAGCTTTAAATCGATCGTGCAGGTGTGGCCTCCCCTACAAAGTATCTTTCCTGAACACTAGTAAGTCTTACTAGAGAGCAATGCTTCTGCGAGTTCTTTACACTCTACACCCTTCCACACCTTTCACCATTTCCCATCCAGGTGTAACTTGCACTTTACTACTGCAGTATTTCCTTTCCAATTCTCCTTGGCTTCTTACAAGTAAAGGTCTTTGTTTCCCTGGTTCTATTTTATTCTCTGCAGGTTAGGTAACACTTACTAACCACCTAAATCTTAGCCAGGCATATGTACAATTTTTTCCTGCTGCCTTTTTATCTAAAGTCATCATCAGTACCCTATTGTATTCAAAAGAATGAAACATTAAACTTGTACTTAAAGTTGTACTCCTTTGTTAACCACTATGGCCCAAGTACCTAGAATCATAGCTTTATTACTTCTGTCAAAAAAAACCCGGACATTTGGAAATGCTGTGCTTCTTCCACCATATGGTACCACAAAACAAACTATTTCCCGCAGAAGTTGCACTAGGGAGTGAGAACTGACAGTCACAGCCCAGAGTTTATCTGAGATGTCACTTTACCTGCAGACTAATAGATGTGGCCAGTAGCTGTCAATCTATTAGGAAAAGTAAGTGCCTAAAAAGGTATTAAAATGACCAGTCAAGGTTAGCAGTGGGGTGGAATATAGAAAGGTTAGTTTAACTAACAGTAATAATTTCTGTTAACCCACTACCTTCGGACCAGCCAGCACAAGTGCTGCTTTGTGTTTTATATAAATCTCTCAAATCTCTGTTCCACCCTACTTAGGATGATTTTTTTCACTGCTCCAAGCAAAGAAGATGATTAATGTATAGTATATACGTTGTGTCACCAGCACCAGTAAACAATCTCACTGTCCCCTTGCTGCATTTCTTTGGCAGTTCAGATGGCAGAACTAGTTCTTGGATTGCAACAAATTTGCATGATGGGAAATATAAGCAAATGACTGAGTTGGAAACTGCTATGAAAACATTGAGTCGAGAGACTAGCAAGAGAGAGGTGTATTTAGTTACTGAATTAAAAATAATAACGGGTGCTTTGAAACTGGTGCAGAGAGGCAGATTTTGTGGGGCTTGTTCCATTTTCTGAGCTCTTCCGCATATAATTAAGAAAATAAACACTCTACAAGCCTGTTGATAAAATGCAGCAGATGGCAGTAATGTACAAAGAAAACACGATCCTTTGCTTATCTCAGGATTACTCTGAGCATAGAGACTTCACCCTTCCTCACACTGACTGGCTGGCCTAGAGCTGTTAAATGTCTCTCCATTTTATTTGTCTGGATTTCTACTTGCTTCAGTCTATTTGTCAGCAAGCGTCTTAAATCAAGAATCAGACAGGAAGATTCAAAGCTGCATGCCTTTACAAGTTCAAAAGAACATCACTGAGACGCTCTCAGCATAAATAAATAACCTGAAAATAAATAGCTGCTCGCATTAAGACGCGCCTACTCAGAATAAGAATGTCATCTTGATTTCATTTTAGCCATATTTTTGAAGCACCTGTGCCAGCAATTAAAAGGGTGAATCAAATAAATCCAATTTTATGGCTTTTAAAAAGCAGTATTTCATGGATTCATGCCTATTTGAAAAAGATAGAGCAGTACAACTCTCCTCGCTATCGGTTACAGAAATTCATCACGTATTTCCTGCAAAAGTGTAAAAACTTTCAGTTAAATGTGGCACATCTTACTGAGAAACATTTAGTATTATTGACATGTCTCAAGAGGTGACGATATAATTTTTAGCATCCCAAGAATACTTGACTAAAAATGAAAGGGAAAACAGATTCTCTGATGCTGCTCAGAAGACCTTTAGCAGGGAGGTCTCCCAAATCCTTCCCACTCCTGGCTTCCACGATGCCCCCACTCATTCTCTTTTCTGCCAGCTTAATAACGCTGGGCTCCAGCTCACAGCCCGTGAGGTTTGCGCTAGAGCGGTGCAAGACTCAGCTTTATGTTATAGACAGAACTTGAAGAATCAGCTGAAAGGTTCTGCATCTGATTTTCAGCCACTACTGAAATACATATGAAACCGGAGGTGAGTGTTGGTGTGCTATAACATGCTGGGCTGTGACAAGGGGATTGTGGCCACCCTGGTGATTTGGCTGTGGTGTGGTGAACACCAGCATTGCCAGGGGTGATGAGCTGCCAGGTGGCTTGGGCATGAAGTGTCAGAAATCATGAGTTATGGGCTTCTGAGGTGTGCTCAGATTCTAGCCACCCCGCAGCTGCCTGTCAGAGTGCACACAATGTACATTTCTGTGAATTGCACACAACGGATACGATCTGGGTGCCCGCTGAGGCACGTGCTTTCAGCTGCAGCAGTAGCTGAAATCTCCCCTGGAGAAGTCCCTGTGGCCAGTCCCAGGCAACACAATCAGTCTCCCAGAAAAAGAGTGAGCATGGCATTGAGATTAGGAGTTAGGAAGGAGGCAGCTTAATTGTATATGCTTTAGTCTTCAGACCTCTTTGGCCCCATGATTTTATGTATGTTAAGGTTGGAAACAAACTGGTGCAAGTTGGCAAAGCTCAGGCAGCACCTAATGGAGAGCACTGAAGCTCCCTTGTTTCTCCCTGGTGAATCTGGCCTTGATTTTAACCATGAGGGCAAGAAATGAGCTTTAAAGGAAAAGGCAGGTGAGATTCACTGTTAACCACAGCTCTCATTAAAAAGCACCCATAAATTCATTTTCACTCCCTGCCTCTCTTTGGTGCTCCTCTGGTCCAGCTGCAGGGATTATTTAGACTTTCCCCTCTCCCAGGAATGCCACCAGTGACCAGCATTTGGGTAAAGCTCTTTAAGACCTAGAAATGAAGGAAATATTGGTTACTGTTTTTTCTCGAGAATTTTATTTTTTTTTAAGGAGCAGTAATGCTTCCTTCTCCTTTATCAGTGACCAGAAAAGTAAATTAATAGAAAGTAAGTGAATAGTAAATGAAAGCTTTGTTTCTTTTTTTTAAATGATTCTAGACTTTATTGGCCACAGCCAACTCCATTGCAAAAAAAAATATTAAAAAAATATAATCACTAGATGATAATACCAACTCTCATTTACTGAAAGCCAGTGGCGACTAAGATATGTCAGCAAGAATTATGCTGCAGATAAAACTTACGAATATAGAGCCCATTTTCATTAGATCAGCCGCACTAGTAGGTGCAATACTTAGAACCGGGTCTAAGTGAACCTATTTTGATAAAGGGAAGCTGATCTAGGAAGAGTTTTTCAGAATTCATGCCACTGTTAGATTGCAACCGTTGCCTTTCAGAAGGGAACCAAGCAGCATCTAGTATGACTATTTCGACCTAGAAACTTCTAGCCAGAAGACCAGGTACCTTTTCCACCTGTTTGGCGTCAGCTCAGCTCACTGACGGTCCAGGCCACTGTGGTGTGTAACACTTTCCTTTTCACAATGAAAAGATGTTGTTCTTAAAATGATTTTTACTTCTCATATATCTGCAGACTTGGTGCTACCCCTCATGAAAAATAATTTCTGGAATAGACTAGTCCATGAAAATGACGTTAATTATTTCACGACTCTAACAATAACCTGGAGGCCAGCCTGTTGGCATCCCACCTAGTTACTTCATTTGACATCTTTTATTCTTCAGGGGTTATTTACTTAAAAAGTACAGCCTAACATTATTCCCAGTTAGAGAGAAAGCGAAACTCTATTTTCTGTCAGTATTGTGGATGGATGTAAAGGAATACTACTGTCTGTAAAATAAATCAATTGAAAATATGTAGAAACTTGTCTTGTTCTGAGCTGCATTCAGCATGAATATCTAAGCATTTATGGAAAATCATCTATAGCACAGCAGCTCTTTAGCCTTTAAAAGGAAGATGTTACTACACTGTACATATCAAACAAACACAGAAAAGATATGAAGATTATTAGTATAACCTCAGTTATCTTGGATATGTCCTTAACATAAAATTTAATCTTCCCATTTTTCTCAGCCAATGAGGCATATAGATTATGATCTGCAGCTGCTGGCCGAATGCTTAGGTACACCTGTGTTAAGAGAAAATGTTCTTCCTATATTTTGTGGATTTTAGTTTCAAGCTGTGCCTGTCACTTTAGTGTCTTTTTATGGCCCATTTTTTATTTTTATGAGTAGTATTACACAATGCTTTCTCAAAACCCCAAACCAATTATACTGAAAGAGGAATCTGAGTCAAATTCATAATCTAAAGACTCTCATTCTTTTAAAAACAATTCTAAATTTAGGTTATCTTTTGAATATGGTAAACCAGAAATGATGTGACAGTGACAAGCCATACTGCAGTCAGTTCTTTAGGTCATCCTGTGTGTAAGAAATAAGGCAGTGCTCAATTTCCTCTGCAGATGAATGCAGAGATATCGAAGAGGATAATTACAACAAATACTGACTCAAAGAGGGAGAACATATTCTCTTAAACATAGCAAAATACAAAAAGGACAATGAAAAAAAACCCCAATGGAACAAGAAATGTCAAAAGTAAAAAAAAAAACCACAAGCCCAAACCAAAAAACTATGAGCCTAGAGCTATATATTCCTGCATGTAGAATTATCTATTCCTGCTCTGAAGGAAGTAGGAAAAGACAATACAAAATGAGAAACGCATTGGATTACAGGAGCTTTGTGGGTGTGAAAAGTACGTGTCATACAGAAATTTTATCTGCTTATTTTATTATGGTTTTAACTGTTTTACTTTAAATCATGGCATGCACTATTTATACAAGCTTAAACAGAATATTAATTAGAAGTGACGGTTAAGCCTGAATATAAATCAAGATGTTAAGTGAGCAGTCTCAGTGGACAATTATAATTAGCATTTGAATGTATAAGTACGTATTAATTGCAAGCTACCCAAAGAACTGTAGAAAAAGCTATAGTTTTGAGTATGAACAGGGCTGGATTTCATATGATTGCATTTACTCATACAACACATTTGGGTAAAAACGGATTCTCTCAGCTTCCTGGTCCCCTGAACGGCCTGCAAGCAGATTTTCTTAATGTCTGTCAAGACAATGACTGGGTTTTTTTCTCAGTCAGAAAAGAAGCTGGCGAGGATTTCCTCGACCCCAGGATGCTGGATGGCCTTTTTACAAACCCTCCACTGAAAGCAGCTGTACATGTGCCAAGTGGTGTTTGAGCAACACGTTTAAAGAGCGCTCTGCTGACTGCACCCCAAGGAAACCGTAGCACGAGTGCCCAAACGGCGTCTCACGTTCTCTCTGTCCCTGTCATTGTATGGTGTTGCTTACTGTGGCCTGACAGTGATCTGAGCACTGCTCTGCTTCACATACTGCTGCTGGTAAGAAGGGAATTAGAATTTAAATGATAATTTCATTAGGGATTCACAGGTCTCAATAAACTCCAGCTGACTCTCCATCAGCTGTGCAGCTCTGTAACACTAGCAGTAGTTAAGGGTCTGGTTTTGTCAGTGGTACAAGCATGTAAGTCAGGGAAAGAACAGATATATATATATATATAACAAATAATTTCTTAATTTCTTAAAATCTTGAAACCTAAGACTTAAAATCATTTGTATCATCTAAATATTGAAATATTATAAATATATATTCTAAAAATAATTCTTTAATTATGAATACAAACATTTTTGTATACAAGCATTGCATAACTTGCAGTAATATATTGTATATGCTAAAAATACTACTTAATCCAGGAGGAATATATTGTAACACAGTATTTCAATTTCCTACATAAAGCAGTAAACCAAAACTTACATTAAGCGAATCTGAGCCTTTGCATTCTGACATTGAATTAATTTTTACTTTGATAAGAAAAAAAGATTGAAATTAAACAACAGTAAAAGGTGGGAAAAATTTTAAGTGCAGTGAGGTGAGCTATGAATTTTCATCATCATTATTACTACTACTTTTTATTTCCTTGGGGTTTGCAGGGAATATTTGGTATTAAAAAGTCATGTTGGAAAATGAAAACAATTTTTTGCTAATACTAATGAGGTCTCTGATATTCTGCCATCCAAGGTTTACCAAGTGTTTTACAAAAGCCTGCATCATCAGTATTCTCTGATAACAAATGAAGAAACAGGTGTAAAAAGTGTGAACTGCTCCAAACACCATGATACAGCTGGGAGAGTGAAGAACAAACCCAAAGCCTCCTGACTCATCTGCATCTCCTCTGTTGTGTCACCAGTAAGTAGAGCACTAATGAGATATGAAAAGGATATGTAGGCTTTACATTTCCACACATGGATTTGAGAAGGAGGTAATAGTGAAAGAATACTGGTACTTATTTACTTTATGGTTGGTAGATGAGCTGGTGGTCTTCATAAAACCCATCAGCACCTTGCAGGAGATGTTTGGTGTACACAGACATATTAACAACTAAAGAAAATGAAACCAAAAGCAAGGAGAGAAAATGAAATCAGCGTTATACCCCACAAAGTAATCCCTCAAAGACTGAAGCACTACTAAGATGCTATATTTAGGACAGAAGTCTTAAAGGTTGTTTTCTAGCTCATTGGGCCTGGCACTCTGCTTATCACAAGTGCTAGATCCTGTAGTTTATGTCACGACCCTAGCTGGGTCCATAACTCTTTCTCCTTTCACCTGTTTACAACCTAGTCGACACCTCAATGCCTTCCCCTCTCCGTTCTGTACACACTCCCACCCCCATCCCCTTTTCTCTGGTTTTCACTCATTTACGCTCAAACATTTTTATTTCCTTCTTTTCCACACTGACTTCCTGATAGGGACGAAGAGAAATCCCTCCCTCCTGCTGCTTTCCTCTCTCTTTCCTCCTTAGTCCTTATCAGTTGCACCAGGGCAGCTCCATGTCACCTAAAGCCCTGCTGTAGGCACAACATTTAACCCTTTGACGTATTTGAGGAATACCAGAGTCACTTAAAAATGCTGCAACAATACGAAACACTGGAACTGCCTAGCTACCAAATTAATTCTTGAATGTCTATTTGTACTAGACAAAATTTACCTCAGGTGGCCTTCCTTTTGCACCTCATAGCTGAAATGATGTCTCGGCTATCTGTGGGCTCTCCAGACTAGGGGTAATTTCATATTTATCTCAGAAAAGGGTCTTCTGATTTTTTGAATGAATGGATTTACTACTCATGTAAGTAAGTAGAATGTTATTCCATCAGCTAAAGACAGATTTTATTTAAAACTTGTTTGCATTTATACTAAATTAGATACTGCACTACTAGTGTATCCATTAACTATAAAAATAAAAAATACATGTGTAGTTTTGCCACTGTTTTAATAATGTGACATATAATTGACCTGTTTCAGTCATCAGTTAAACCATACGTTATCACCAGTCTTGCACATGTACATAAGAACAAGTCAATCTTTTAGTCTAGAGAAGTATTAAACAATATTTAGCTGTGTCTACAGTACCTGGGGTCCCACTTACTCGTGCTTTGTCTGTTTCCAGCCATTTTCACAACATGTTGTGGATTTCATGTCTTAGTAGATGTCTATAGGTAAAGAAGATTTTCAGTAACTGACCTGGAGACATAAGACTTCTCCAGCAAGCAAGTCCGGAGCAGATCAACTCTCAATCAGATAATTCAGACCATAGGTGGTGATGTGAGTGGCGAAACTCCAGAAGGTATGATCGCATAGCAACATGCTTTCTTCTGGTCTTCACTTAAGATAACACATTTCCCACCTGTAAACTTTTCTCTAATGTTTCCCTTTCCGTAAAATTCTTGCTTGGCATCTAGTTACATGATGTTGGATTTGCCAGAGTTCGAGGCCATTTGGTAGACTGAGGTCTACACACGTGTTTACAATAAATGTTCTTCTTTACCTACATAACTGAAGGAAAAGAACATTAGAAATAGCCTTTGCCTTACAATTTTCCAGAATGTATTGAAAAAATCTTAGTACTTCCAACTGAAATACCTGAAAAAGGTTTAAAATTACATTTTGGTAGAACAGTCCTACCTGCAGGTTAATGCATATGTGCCGCACACCCATTTTACAAGTGTCACTTCAGGAACTGAGCTGCTTCAGACAGCTGCAGTCCACCTGAAACTTGGAATGCTGCAGCAAACGCGGCACCCACTCAGCAAGGCACATAAGCCTACACTTAACAGACTTTGCTGAGTAAGTATCTACAACTTCAAGACACTGCAATCTGTGCTTTCAATATACCTTCACTGATATATACAGGTATACCATATCATAAGTTCTTCTAAAAGCAACCTCTCTGTAACAATAAGACCCAAATTTTGATATTTTTTTTTCCTGATCTACAAACATGCATCTTCCCTCTCCTCTCCTGATCAGTTTGGAACTAGCAGAGATTTACAACAGGTCTCAGCATCTGGAGCCCAAAGTCTGGGCATGTGAGCAAGCTACCAGCTGGCTCTTTCAATAAAAGAAGTGAAGGCAAACAAACTTGATTCTGTAACTTCAAAAGCAAATTGAAATGGGGAATACCTCTTCCAACGAAGTCTGACAGTCTATGACTTGTTTTAATCAGATGCATGGCAAATGTTGCTGTAATTTTTCTTCACAGTATATATGCTTTGTAAAATATCAGAAAGGTTGACCAGCTGTACTCCAAACATCTTCAGCCTTTCCTGGTCTATTATACATTCCATCATGTATTTTGAATGTGTATACAATATGGTTAACAAGATAATAGGTGTTGGTTCCTTGTTGGCTGTTTCAGACCATAATATAATCACATAATTGTAGTCTTGAAGCATCTCATTTACCTGTTAGGCCTGAACTGCAGTTCTCAAAAGCCAATTGTAAGGATGCTCAGGCGAGACAGAAAGGATGTGTGGATTCATCTATGCATGGGTAAAAAGCTTAAGCAAAGCATGACAGAAAATAAATTCAGGGAGAAGTAGCTGAAAACCAATGATTACAAAATAAGAAACTCAGTAAAAAGTATCAGTAATAATAAAATAAGAACTCAGTAAAAAGTATCAGTAATTCTAAAACTATATCTATCATCCTTATTAAATCACAGAAGTGAAGTACTCCATGAAAGTGCCATGTAAACTGACAAAATCATAGCTTCCAAAGATTTAGACCAGACTGGTATTTGTAACTTTTTACTTTTTCTTAACAACAGATGCTGTTCCTCTCCCTTATTCCCTTGGTACAAAACAGTGTGTCTGTGATTTGCACAGGTAGGATAAGCCTGTCAGGAAATGGGTTTAACAGCCCCAAAGCACTTGAAATTATTAGTATAAAGCAAAATTGTCAAATGGTAAATTTTACTAAAAAATTTATTCATCACCTGGAAGACACCATTGCATGCCATCCAAAAATCTTAAATGAGTTTATACTTAGAAAAGAGGTGTAAGTATTAGTACAAACCACTGAGCCAATAAACTCCTGAAGCCCTTTGATGAAATTGTCTCATAGTCTTATATAAAAATTCCTATAAAATATCAAGGAAGACAAATTTTTTACAATAAGTAGAATGTTTGTTAGCTTCCAAATCTTGACATTTCAGCTGACTGATCTCCTTCAAAAAATGAGGCATTTGGAAACAATCTAGATAATTATTAGATAATTATTAGATAATAATAAAAATTGTTCTATTTACACAAATACTAAGGTTTTATTGAAGCAAGCCAGGTAGCAATAGTGTGTTAAACTTTTAAAGGTGCTAAACTAAACTGCTGCATCTGTTATTGCTTTCCAGTTAATACAGCAGGTGCACAGTCCTTTCCAGAGTTTGCCTTGGTATCCTTGACTTACAAATCTACTGCTTTCTCTTTTTTTTTTTTTTGTTTTAAGTCCTGTAATTAGAAATAACTTGTCCCTTTAATGTATTACTGAAAATTATTTCCATTAACAATAAAATACAAGATATATATCATTACAGAAAATGTTATCGACATAAAGGAAAGAAAACGTGCATTATCTTTGGTTCTTTGCAGTGTTAACATTTTGGTCTCATGCATTTTAGATCTTCGGCAGGCATTATTTCCTAAATTAAGGCACTGGCAGCTTATGAGATATGATAACGTCTCACTGCCATATGCAATGCTAAATGAGTTTAAAAGTCAGACTGTGATTTCATGGTACCATAAACCTGAATTTAACACTTACGCCAGCACTGGATAAAAACCACAATGGTGATGTAATTTGAAACACTGACCCAATATAAACTCTTCCAGATGTTTCAAATCTGTTTATGGCCTCAGATGAAGAACTTTGCAGTAACAGGCTTTAGTGCCAGAGCAGGTTCTCTCTCTGAGCTGCTCTGACCTCGAGACGCCTTAGGGAGCCTGTTTCACCATGGCTGATGCAATGCCTGCATGGAAAACACACCATCCAGTAACCGCGTGGTCCAGGCCAACAGCAATGTGATCATAAGCCCGTTCATCTGTATTGAAGACATACTCGTGGGAACCTTGCAGTGCCCTGACGCAACAGCGATGGCTGAGGAACCACCCCTTCACAAATAATATAGTCAGTTTAACAGCTGCTTTTCTGAAGATAAGATTACCATCTTAAGTATTTGCAAGTCTTTGTGCAGCCTCTGTTGAAAGACTGCAGTACAACAAAAAAAAATAATATGTATATGCTTATTTTACATATAGAGGGGGGAAAAAATAAGGCCAACCCAACACAATTTGTCTTGAGTGAAATCTGGCAGAACAGATGTTTATATGTGCCCCCAGCCTTCACTTGTTGTGATAAACAGATTTTTAATGTAACAAGAAAATGGAAAAAAACCTTTAAAACTGCAGACTTCTTTCTGCAGGCCTACAGTATCTTTATATTGCACATGGAAAGTGGCAGATATTAATAGAAGCCACAACAGGGGCCACTGTAGCTATGCCTAACTATCGACTTTTATGCTATTATTCAGTATTGTATATATATTATTCGTGGTCCTATTGTATATATTATTTTGCGTGGTCCTGCGACTAAGTCTAGGCGTTTTTCAAACCCAGTGGCAAAGTAGCCTCTACTGATGGTGAGATCATCACTGTTAAAATTTTGGCTATTCAACAATTGGGAATAAATCTTTTTCTGATCCCCTCTTCTATTCTATGGATAGCATGTGCACAGGCTTTGTTTTTCTCTTGTTTAAGTAAATGTGAATTCTAGATGATCTTCCTCATGGAAGACAAGATTAAAAAAGGATCAGGTTTCTGAAATGAAACAGAATTCTATGGTAGTTCATAAATTGGTGTATTCCATAGTCTACACGCATTATCAAAAGCATTTACTCCTTTACGCACACATCATATTTTGAAACATAGAGATGATTAAAATCTTAGAAACAATAGTACGATGCATAAATGGAAAATAAAGTGCAGTTTTACCAGTTCTGACTTACTAATTCCATGGGAAATGGTAAGGGTTCTTAAACGTTTTTACTGCCATTGGTCATGGACAATGAATACTGAATGGCCAAATAACAGCTACTCAAGGTCTCCACTTCCTTCTGCAAGCTGCATTTTTCTTTACTCAGCACCACTGCAGATTTAAATAAGAAGTTTAGGACTAGCTGTTAATTTGAAACATTCACATTTTCAAGGCACGCTTATTTACAAGTTAGGTTGCAAATCCAGCTCTAACATATAAGACTGTTTCTACTAAACAGATCAAAATTATGTGTTTCTTTGCAGACTTGACTTCCAACTAGCAGACATGACTGTAAGTAGGTTTTGGGAGTGGCAGCTCAGTGTTTATCCTTCTAATATAATGGGGGTTTTTCTGTATATGCTACTTCTACTGGTTCTTTCAGTCAAATTCAACATCCAGTATTAAATTCAGAATAATAGTAAATAGTAAAGGTTCACATGTTTCCTCCCTCAAAAAATTAAACCAGACCAGGGACACTCCCTGCCTCCCAAAAAGATCTCTGTATGAATATACACTGGACAAAACCAGTTCAAGTCAAATTCTTCATCTGTTCCGCAGTGTGCAATTTAGTGATCAATCATATAAAAATGCTTCAGAAAGATTGCTAACCACTTAACTCAGGTCCCAAATTTACATTTATGTATTATTGTGTGTGAAAACTTGTTCAGATAATAAATTCCCAAATATCACACATTATTTAATGAAGAACATGCTAACTAACACAGATTTTTCAGCAGTCCTTAGAAGCATATACGTTTTGAAGCTTCTCCAGCAGAGAAACACGGGGAATTCTCTCTTGGTTAGTAAATTTCTAGGTGTTGTTCACTTTGAGCTAAAGAGTAGAAGATAATTTTAAATATAAAATCTTACAGCATAGAATTGTTCTCTAATTCACAAATGCAGGATGTTATCAGCCACAAAATGTAAATATTAAGCTTCTACAGCAACATTAATTTAGACACAATGTACATCTGGTTTATTTTACAGTACACATTAAACAGCAGAAGTGTAACAAGCAATGTATTCCATTAATTTTATTACTGAGACGTATTTTATTATTATGCAAGCACTAATTATATTTTTCCAAACAAGTGTGGGCAGTTTAGTTGGTTTGTTCCAGATGTTAGCATCTTATTCTCAAAAACTGTGAAGCTTCTGCAGTTTAAGAGGGGCCATAAACCTGAATAAATGTAACAAGGAAAACAGGACGAGAAAGACTGTCTCCATTCCATGCAGGAAAGCTGACATAAGAACATTAACTTTTGCATTTCCTGACTTCTTACATTTCAACAGAGTAGCTGTACGTGTGCATGAATGTAGGGTTTCATTTATTTATTTTTGCATTTAATTTCCTAGAGTTTGGTGTTTTTTAAAAAAAAAAAGGCGAGTAAATAATGACAAAAAGCCTTCTGTTTATGCAGTCTAACGAAGCTGATTTGGTGTGTTTGATGTGGTATTCTCTGCATGCTGGATAAGGCACACAGGGGGAAGTGTTTTTCAACTATGCAGTTTAGAAGAGCCCTCTGAACTGCTGCGATTCTTTGGATACAGCCTGAATCTCAGGATTAATGAGGTTTCTCTTTACGCCTTCATACAGTGTCTCCAGAAAACACTGCATACTACAAATAAATGAGCTATAGCTCCGAGAACATGTAAAGTTTACTCAAAGCATGAATCTGAAGCTATTCATGCTGGCCAGTCCTGCAGCATTGTACAAACTGGTTTTAAAGATGCAGCTTCTGTAGCACTTTTCTGGTCCCTTCAGTCTGTACGCAGAGAAGGGCAGCAAAAGCTGGTGAAATAAATTTGGATACTCATAATATGTGTCAACGAGCAGCTGTCAAACGGCAGCAGTTTTTTATTATGTAGGATCCTCTCTACCTTCACACTAATATGAACTTCTCAACCCGCGAAAGATACTCAGTGAAAGAGGCACTATGAACAAGCACATGATGTGCAAAGCGTGTGCATTTGGCTGCCACACTCTGAGGAAGCATGAAGAGAATTCTGAATCAGTTACATGAAGTATGGGCTAAGAAGGTGGAAAAGTGCAGCACTTCCAGAGGTAGGCCATTATTCTTAACGACGCTGTGCACAAAAGTAGTCATGAGGTTCTGTTTTTGTGCAGGCATCACTATAAGGCTGAAGCTCAAATACCAAATGAGTCATTCAGGTTTCAATTTATTTTTGTCTATTAGTCCAGTTTAAGAACCAGAGTGCAATCTGATCACCGCATGCAGCGGATGCTCTTCAGTTAAGCTCCATGAGCCATGGTAGACATCGAGCCACAGCCAGACTGACCTTTCTAAGATCTGCAAGAATTATGTGCACATGAGCCTTTGCTTGCTGTATGGTGTAACTAACAGAGCACACTGCCCTTTCTTATCTGAAAAGTTGACCCAGCTGTGGGCAAGGTTTCTCTCTCCGCGTATTTGGCCACCCAAAACAAATATGACATGATTTAACCCCTACTTATCTTCTGATACTGTATTTCAATATTGCATTCAAATCTTCCAATACAGTACATTCTGTACTTCAAAAATAATTTTAAAATTTCACAAATATGAATGTCAGTGACATCTTATATGGTATGTTTCCACTCCAATAATGACATTCTGAGATGCTAAAGCCTTCTTTTCTCTAGGCATCAAAAGCACTTTATAAACATTCATTAATCCTGGCCTCATTTTGAAAATGCAAGAATTAGGCACATGGAAATGCAGTTGCAAAAAACCACAAAGCGAATCAAAGGAACAGTAAAGCACATCTGTTCCCTTATCCTGGACCATCTACTCCTCACACCTCAGGTTCCCAGCAATTAATACTAAACTAAAGAACTAGACTGAAATAATCCCCAAACCCTCTTCTTTGACACACAGTTCATCTCAGAGAGATGTTGTTGAGCCTTCTCTGTTCAGTGGCACTGTTTGGAATTGGTAGTTGGTGACTGAGAAGAACATTGGGCAGTTTTCAGCTCTTTGTAAAACAGTTGCCAATGGTAGCCTTAGATAGGAACACACGTGTTTTGATTGCAGAGATCAAATAGAAGATTTTTGCCATTTACCAATCAGTTTAAAACCTAGACTGGTAATTCTCAGTTTTCTATAAAACAATTCTGCCGTTTAAAACATTTTCAATAATTTTTGCCTTTGTTTATCTCCAGGTTAGATATTTGTTGTCATGAGACCTGAATGGAATCCCACCCTAGTTTTACCACTGCATGGATAACTGGAACTTGCCCACGTGACTTCCATCAACAGAATTCACAAATTTTTACCTTTGGCATTGGACTTGCACATACATCAGTGAATAATTTTGCTCATAAAGTCAGATAGCTCTTTTGGCTAGGTAAACCCACAAAAATCCCAAAATTGTTACTTTCTTTAAAGCTAATAGCATAGTTTAGGACATCCAAATCAAGACCAAATACACTTGGAAAGATGGCAGCATATGCAGAACATCAGCATTTTGCTAAATCACAGTTTCTTTGCCAAATTATGTCCTTTTCTGGAGGACTGCCATCCCAAACCTTGGGGATGTAAAAAGCAAAGGATTCCTGCTTTTTAAAGAAGGGCAAAATGTTGTTAGATCATAAGATACATGAAAAAATACTGCCAGCTGCTCAATTTACTGACACATTCTGAGAGAGTGTGGTACAGATGAGAGGGCAGATTTTGGCTTAGGATCAGGAAATATCTTCTATTGGAACAATCAGCCGACATGCAAGAAAAAGCCTGAAAAACTGCAGGATTCATTATGTAATATACATATGTTTCCCATAACCTCAGTTTTCAAATTCAGAATAATTTACAATAATTAAAAGCATTCCCCAGCTCAGGTCAAGACATCAGAGTTGTTGAAATGCTGGTAACTACTAATGCTTGATATATTTTCTCCGGCCTTTCCTACTATTGCAAGTTACTTTTTTTATTATTATTTTTCAGAAAAAGGTGTTGAAGGCCAGTGAGTCTTCAGGAAAAAAAAAATCCATAGGGAGGAAAAATCTCAAAGTTTTCCAAGATTCTTTACTATGTCTTTATACGCATGTATCACACCTATGATTTGATTGGATTTTAGAAGCATAGTGTTGACTCCTCTTAATTGCATGCAGCTATGAAATGAAAAGTGACAATAGAACATGATTTATATATGATATAACAGAACAAGGCTTTATTCTGTTTCTGTGTGTGCTATTTGAAGGAATAAGCTTTTAGGGTGCCAAAATTATTGCTAGCCTTGTTAACTATGTTGGAAACAAAACAGTTGACATAAGGAAAGCCAAATCTGTTCCTTTATGAAAGTGTAATATGACAGAAAATCATTTCATTGTCAGCTAATGCTTCAGTTTATATTACACAATTAGATTTGCAATAAACTACAAACAGATTTGGTAATGTCACTTGTACCAATAATCCTGGAAGAAGTAAGAGTGTACCATTGAGCTCCCCAACACCAGCGGGCTGAAAGCAACCTGAAAGAGTTACAGGTATGCAACCGAAAACACACCTTGGCATGTTATCGTTCATATTTTTTAATTTGTCTCCAAACTATATAACAAGTTTAGCTCTAGCTTATGTGTATTAATATTCCAAACACTTGGCTCATTAGTCTAATGAAATGATGAAAAGACCACACAAATGTATGGATTGTTCAGTAACCCTGACCCCACTCATTCACACATGTAATAGCCCTGCCATTCACTCATGCATAGAAATGATCACAAAAGCAAACAATGCTGTGCTCACTCATTCACTTAATTAGTTAGTCACTGTTTCACTCACTTGGTTGACTCAGTCCTTCGTACTTACAGCCTTAGAATCTCATCTCACTTTCCCAGTGAGTAATGCCAATTAAAATTCACTTAAGACCCACATAGATTGAGAAAATCAGAATCACACCCTCAGTCTGACAGATACTAATCTTCATGAAACAATCCCTCAATGTGACTTGGAAGTATTTTAAGGTATAAGTAGAAATTTAGTACTGTACAGGCCTTGCCTAGCCTTCTCTTTTTTCCTTTCTACCTCACTTGCTTTGAAGCAAAAGAAAGGGTTCTGCCCTTGATATTATTTATTTAAGTAAGCATTATTGGGAGCAACATGTGGCCTTTTGCACACAAATTAAAGACAAGGTTTGAACAGTTCATAGTTGTCAGCAGTCTATCCTTCATAAAGCATTTCTCAGCATCAGTCTGTGCAGACACTCATTTATTTCACAGTTTTCTTGGCTAACATCTAGTTCCCTTAATTTCTTTTAATTGCATATTTCATACTCAGTGTAAAGGCTTCTGAAAGGATAGGATGACAAGTAACATTTTAAAATTGTTAAGCCAATGACCTATTTTTATTCTATGATACAAGTCTGAAACAAACTCAAATTGGTGTTTCCTTCTGTTACGTATCTGACCAGCATATTCAGCTGACACCCAAAATGCAATGTTGTCTACACATCTCACAAGGAAGTCTTGCATCACTGCATCACAGAGTAATGTGCAGGTCTGTCTGTATTTGTACATGCACCTAAATCACTGTAATGGTGATTCTTTCTGTCATAAAGCACAAAACCCTCTTATCCTCTGATTTTGGAAATAAGACCATTATTTTCTCAGTAATAGCTTTTCCAGACCAGCAGTAGAGTGATTTTTGTTTTTACCATTTTGATCTTCAGAGATATTATATGATAAAGAACCACATCTTTGGCAAAAAGTCTGCCAACTAACTAGAAATCCTTACAGCTAGGAAGTTAACTCACTGACACAATGTCACAGTAGTGAATGGGTCTGTGTAATCCTTTTCTAAAATTTCCATTTATTTGTGAATGTTTTCATCAAGAGGTAAGACTGGAAAACAAAAAGCCTGGGGTGCTGGAAGGCTTTGCCTTCAGTTGGTAGGGACCAGCAACTCAACTCACTACGGGATCTCCACAAAGATGCAAACAAGGAAGAGGAATGGGGCAGCAGCTTGGTATGATCCTGGACCTGACAGAAGCTTTCTGCAACCCATGCCCAAGGGATGAGCTTTGGAAAAAACTCTAACTTGAAGAGGCTTCTGAATCATAAGAAACATTAACACAACCCGGAAGCATATTCAAACAGGATCCATAATTTGTACTTTGTACATCTCCATAAAGCTTTGTGAAGAACATCTTATTTTTATGACTTGCATTAGATGACGTTTACCTAATGGGTGGATAGGTATCATTACCTTTTTTGCTTCCAATGTAAAGTCTTTACCATACATCTTCTTAAATTCACTTTTTTTGACAAAATACCTTACAAGTCCTGGCAAGATTTAACAGATTATCAAATCCACTTTCAAAGTATAGGTATTCACAGTCTTCTCCCATAAAGGCAAGAAGACCAGGATTTTTTTCAGTTGAATCAAGTTTATGTTATGAAATAACACTTTCATTTTTCCTTTATGAATCTACCAACCTTCAGAATGTCAGATCATGTGTGTATATATATATATATACATGTATATATATGTATATATATATATATACATAATATGCATTATTATATTTTCTAAAAAGGTAGGTAGGGTTGGTGCAACTGTAAATACATCCCACTATTTTAGATGTCAGGATTAGGTAATTCTAGAAAGGACAGGATTGCACCTTTACAAAGGATGACCTGAAAGTGAGTATACTGTCAATATAAAAGAGAGAATGAGGAGGGGTAAATGATGCTACAAATGGAGGCCTATGCATGGCAAATTCGCACACAAATGGAAGTGTGGCTACATTTGGAGGTAATACTTTTGAGAGGTGAAACGATGAACAGAAGAAAAGAGATTTTACAACTGCATTTACTTTTGCAAACAATCTGATTTATGACTATGGGTATATTGCTCTTCACTGTCTAAAGAAATACTTTCTGCAGCCAAACTAGAAGATTTGATTCTAGTCAGTCAGCTCTATCCATCTGCTAGGGTAATCGAGCCACTGCCTCTGAAGAATCTTGACACCTCAGACACAGAGCACTCAAACAGAGCTCAAGCTTTTTATCTTGGATTTGGCCTGATGGTACACCATCCATCAAAGCTCATTGAATGCCCACTTGAACCTTTAAATTTGAGCAAAATCCTCCCCTGTGAGTAGCACACCCAGCAGTATCATAGTTACACTGCCAAATACACCTGGAGATGGGGACAGGGCTCTAGAATTTAAGTTCTCAAGCATGTGCTTTCATGGCAGTTTTGTTACATGAGACCATTTAGACCTTTAAATGGTTTGACTATAACAGTAAATGCAGATCAGGTAAAGAATAAAAAGAAAAGGGAAAAGCAAGCAATAGGGATGGGAGAAGTTTGTCTTCCTCAACTTAAGCAGCTTCTGTGACCATAAAACAAACAAAAGTAAATTCTTTAAAGTGAAACCTTACCTATAGATAGTTTTTTAAAGTCAAATTCACTTCTAACTGATGCCGGGGAAGTCAATTAATCCCTTTCACAAACTGAAATGGATGCTCACATGTAATAAGCATTATCTCTCTGTTAAAAAAAAAGTTAATAGGAAACCACCTGCATTGCTTTCCTTGTTGTATAAAAACAACACTGGAGTTTTCCTTTTGGCAACATTTCTCCTTAGCCAAAAAGATACTATCATGCATTTGATACAGAGCCATAGTTTGAGTTAATTGTTTGTGCCACTCTCACTTCCACCTTTATTTGTCTTGCATCCCCTTCCCTCAACAAAATCTCATTGCACTCAGTATGATAGAGCTGAGGTGGCCTGGCATGCTGAAAACAGTTATACTTAGTATAAAATAGATGACATACCTTTATCATGATACATGAGGCAAACATTCGGTGAAAGGTCAGGCAGCTTTACACTACTTGCAGCGGGAGGGACACTGATGCTTTTGCAGAGCTAAGAACCAGCTGCATGTGTTACCATTTGCAGCACCAGACACAGACAGACCCTAAATGGCACAGAAGTCATGTTTAGCAGTGTACTTACTCTTTTTTCATGCATGCGGTCTATTTAATTTTCATGGTGCTCTCGTGTTAGACAATACACCTACGCTTGCCACTGTGCACATTTTTCACTCTGGCTGCGTACACCTCCCAGCCTTCTTCGGTTATGTGAGTTCCCGGGTACGGGGTCTCGTGACAAGCGCGTCAAGTCAAATGGCAACCACACCTCTGCTTGCAGGACAGGGAAAGGGTCTTACAGCAGGAGTAACTTCTGCTAGCAGGGACCCTTGGAGCATGGTGCTTCTTTTGGAGGCATGCCTTCAGCTGCAGGGCTTGGTCCAGCCCCCAGGCCCTACACCTTCGGCACATGAGGCACCCAACCAGACGAGGCCACGGTGCTTGCTGCAAGTGAACAAACAGGGGAAGGCAGTGCAGGGAGTCAAAAACCACTGTGTATGTTAGGTCTTGCAGTGACTCGGCTCCTGGTTCTCTTAATCTAGCCTAATGGCCACTGTGTCCAAAGATACATTGGCTGATTATCAGATTATTAAATTCAGTTCTGCAGAGATGCACATAACAAACGGAAAGAAAGAGGTCAGAAAGGGTTTGCGAAACAGGACATAAGGTTGCATTTCTTTCAGGGAAATTGGCCCAGAAGTACCATTAAGATATTAGTGGAAAAACATTTAAAAACATCATAGTGGATCTCAAAATGGGTAGTTACAAAACACAGTCATTAGCTGTTTTTTAAAAGTTAACACAAAAGTAGTGCTTTTTTAATAATAATGAAACAAGAAGCCAACTCTTTTAAGAGGGCATGAACTGACTTCTGTGTAATCATTGCCATGCATGAACAGTTTAATGCCATCACAGATTTACTAGCTTAGGCTGTATATACGTTTCCATGTGTGTCAACCTTTGGTAAAATCTTACCAATTTCACATGAGCTACAATGCAGAATTTAAGCCCTGCAATAAGCCAAGTTACCAGGAAAACTACAGATTAGCATCAGGAATTGAATGAGTAGCATATGGAAGGCACATCTGCCAAAACAGACACGGAATATGTTTTTAAAATAAATAAAATAAACAACTCCCAAAGAAACAAAGACCATGCTCCTAAATGACCTGCTGAATGAAATATTATTTGCAGTGCTATAGGCTTTGCTTGTAGGGGTAAGGTACAAGAAGGGGAGTGTGTTCATCTTCCTTCTCTCCCCACCAGTGAGCAACCAAGCTCAAAAGGAAGCGGACTGAACCTTTCCAGGCTGCGTGGCTAATACATGAAGTCCCCCAGACCAAGCCACAGAGAAGACCCACCCAAAAGCTGCAGGCAGCGTTGTTAGAGCGCGATTTGGAAGCACAAAGCCAAGTGATGCTGTGATCGAGTCACAAGCTTATCTACAAGAATTACAGATGCAGCTCCAGCATGCCTGCTCTGGGCTGCTTGTGGCGGGGGTGGCCTAGCTGTGCTTCTCCGTAGTGAACCCAGGCGGACAACAGGAAAACTGGCCAACATTCGTGGTTATTTCAGGCTAAGGCAGTTCCCTGACTGGTCCTGCTTGGTTCCCCCAGCCAGATGGAAGAAATGCCATGTGATTCTGACCACAAGGAAATCATTAGGATGATAAATGCTTAAAGAATAAGCTATGCTTTGGAAACACCATCTTGTCTGAGATGTCAAAATCTTAATTTAAAAGAAACCACTCAACTATCACTTTTGCTTTGAAGTGCTGTACCTTTTTTTTTTTTTTCTGTATTCAAATGCCACTTTTTTAAAGGGGGGAAGAGGTTCAGAAGTACACCCCAATCATTGTTTGCAATATCCTGTGATGCTGTTAAACAATTCTTTTAAAGTCTAATTGATGTTTGTGATCTAGCACTGACAAATCCTTATTCTGCTACTTTAGTCATACATACAGTATGAACATACATCTTTCATTCACATCTCGGGAACATTGAAAAAGTTATTCTACAATGTGTTAGCTATAAAAAAAGGCAAAAGCTTTCAACAATTCCAGAAGGGTCTAAACCAAATCTGATACTTTTTTCCTAAGTCTGATTTTATTTTCATTGTTATGTAACACATGTATTTCTACAATGTTAGCTACTTTTCTCAAAAGCACTATTACATGCTGTCATCAGAATTAACTCTTTTCAGAATGACTCCTCAAAATACCAGGTTTTGTAATTATTTCAAAAATATTTGTACTATTTTTGCCTAAAGATCTGGTCTGAATGTCTCTGCATAAAGCAGATCCTTGTTCAAATAGGTGTTCTTTAATCATAAAAATGCAGCAGAAACAGAAAACTCTTTGGGTGTTTTATGGTGTGAAAACAGAAAGTCTGTACGGAGCTGGTTTCAACATCAAACTGCCGTATGCAGAAAAAAACCCCCGACCAGCTGCTAAAATTCTGCTGGTTCTTTGAGACAGCCTGAACAACTGATCAGAAGATTGGTGCATGATGGAGTTCCTCACTTTAAAAGCCTAGAAGGGAGCCTTGGTGGAAAGGTTGTTTTGCTACAGTGCAAAGGAGAAAGAGTAACTCCATTCAAAATGTGTTTAATTTTCTAGTAAACATTGGTTTCAGGTATAATGGATGATAACCTTCTGGGCAAGAGAGAAAAACAAAGTTATCTGTGCTGAGGTCTAGTCGCAGGATAGGTTCTACAAGGCAGATTTTCCACCTTGTGACTGATTGTGCCTTACAGTAAGTTACCCTTTGCTTATTGAGTGATGATTATTCACACTTACTAAGACCAGATCCCATAAAGTGCAACTCTAACTCTCAAAATAAATTACAAATTCTAGGTTGAGAAGGGACTGGGGAGCCATTTTGGTGGTGGCAACCATCTTGGGGCAGAATTGATTCAAATAGCTGGATTTCCAGAAATTACTAATATTTTGCAAATGTGATAATTTTAAGATAATCTTTCCAACTGTCAGCCATTCCACTAGAATTAGAGGAAGGGTACAGCAATCTACCTATGACACGTAATCATAAGAGGAATAATTTCTGCCACACATTTTTTGCTCTTAACTCAGAAGACCTCAGAGATTTAGAAATAAAAGTGAGTAGTAGAAACCACTTTTCGAGGCCATGAGGTAAATTGAGAACATACAGCATAGGAATGCCCCCTCTTAAGATCTCATTGCAGGTTTAATATTCAATGAAGTTTGGAGGTTTTAAGTACTTACACATTTGACACATAAACCAACTGCATGATTTAGGAACGAGGTTTTGTTTGTGATTTAGTTCCCCTGCAGAAGACTTATCACTCAAGACCTGCTCATTTGCGGAGCTTTGACCCTGAAGATGCACCAATGTATTTGTGAGGAAGAGGGTTCCTGATACTTGGTAAAGAAAGATGAGGGGAATAGTCTGTGAAAACAAGGATGAGGCTCATGCTCCTGTGCACCTCAGAAGCGATGCTCAGTGCGGGATGCACAGGAAAGGGGTACGGTCCCAAGGGAAGGACAAAGTGGCTGTTAGGAAAGTTTTATCTTCACAGATTTATTTTTCACCACTGAAGATGACAAAGGCTAGAGTGACTGAAGAGGGGGAGTACAGAGGACTTTTAAAGGAGCAAGAATCCTCAAGGTTTAAACAGAACCTCTGCAACAAGTTTGATGCACGGGGCAACGGTTTAGAAACGGGGGAAAACAATAGCAATCTTAAGAGGCTGGAGACTGCACGTAACAAGCCACACGATCCAAGCCTGGTGTGGAGCAGACACCTTTGCCGCTGCTGTGATTTATTACCATTCCCACGACAGGGCAGGGCAGGATTGTGGCAGTGGAGAAACCACTGCTGGATGCAGAGCAACGAGGCAGGAAAAGCCGAGGGGAACACCGTGATGCACAAAAAAACAGGGCACCTGCCGGTGAAGTTTGCGTAAGCAAAGGTCAAACGCCCCGACGTGAGGCAGCCCCGGGCAGTGAGTCAGCCAGCCGGCGGGCCCGGGGAGCGGCAGGGGCGCCCGTGTGCCGGGGTGGGAGGGCGCAGGCCGCCCTCGCCTCAGCCCAGAGCCGGCCGCGACCCGCTGCGGCGCCGAGAGCCGGGCGGAGGGCGAGCCGCCTTGCCCGCCGGGGAAGCAACAGGCGGGGGGCGGCGGCTGAGGGGAGCGGCAACTGAGGGGAGCCGCGGCGGCGGCTGAGGGGGGCGGCGGCCGAGGGGAGCCGCTCCCCTCCCCTGCCCGCCGCCGCGGCGAGCCCCGCGCCTCTCGCCAGGGCTGCCCCTTCCCGCGCGCGCAGCGGCGGGACCGTTAAAACCGTTGCCGCTCCCACTTTCGAACTGATTCAAACTCGGCAGCGCCGAGCGGCGCGGCCCCTCCCCAGGCTGTGCCGCGCTCCCTCCCGGTGCCCGCCAATCCTCTCGCCTCCCTCCTTTCCCCTCCCTCTCCCCCCTCCACGTGAGGCGGCGGAGAGTCCCAAGCCTCCCCGACGCGGCGCCGGGCCCGGCCCCAGTGAGGGGGAGCTGGGGCGCGGCGGGCGCGGGGCTGGGGCCGGAACCGGGGGGCGGGAGGGGGAAGCGCGGAGCCCCCAGTCCCCCGCGGGCAGCGCGAGAACAAAGAGTTCTCCCACCCCTCTCTCCCCCCCCCGCACGTGGGGAGCGAGTGCCCGCCTCTCGCCCCGCCCCCCGCCGCGCCTGATTGGCGCGGGGGGGGCCCTGTCCGGGGGCCGTCCAATCGGGGCGGCGCTCGGCGCTCGCCAATGAGCGCGATGCCGATTGGGCCGCTGCGTTTGGCGCTCGGTCCGGGAGGGTGAATCCGGCAGCCGGAGGCTGAGGGGAGGGAGAGCGGCGCGGCGCGGAGCTGGCGGCGGCGGCAGCGGCGGGGCGGCGGCGACGGCGGCGCGAAGCCGGGGCAGGGGGGCGGGTGAGTGAGCGAGCGGGTGGCAGGGCGGGCGGCAGGGCGAGCGACACCTCGCGGGCTTGAGGCGTTGGCGCCGGGAGCGGCTATTTATAACCGGCTGTCTTTGTAATGGGGGAGGGGAGGAGGGGGTGGAAGGGGGGCGACGGCTCCCGGGGAGCAGCCGCCTCCCGTCCCCTTCCCGCGGGCGCGGCAGGGCCGCGGGGGTCCGGCGGCGGGTGGCGCTGGCGGCCCGACACGCGCGCTCCCGGCCGGTGACAGCTGGAGGGGAGAGACATGGAGTCTGAAGTGCCCTTTGTCTAAGTTGGCTCCGTCCAGCCCGGCCGGCGCTCCCCGTTCCGACCCCCGCCCGGCGGAGCGCAGCCCCGGGTTAGGGGGCGAGGTCGTCGCCCCCCTCCTTCGGGGGTGGGGGGCGGCGGGCGCGGGGCCCGCGGGGAAGACCCGGTGGTTTCGTTCCCCGCCTCCCCGGTCCTGCTGGCCTCATGCGGCGGCGGCTGCCGGGCACGGTTTGATTGCAGGGGCAGAGGGGAGGGCTGCGGGCGCCTCCCGCCCGCCGGCTGCCGTCTCGGAGCGCTCGGTGGAGAGATCCGCGGCACCCGGCGCTTCCCCCGCCGAGGCCGGGCTGCCGGCGGGCTGGGACGGCGCGGCTCCCGCGGCCGCCCGGAAGCGGGCGCTCGGCGGGGCGAGCTGGGCGGGGAGGCTGAGCACGCCCCGGGCCGCCACCGCACCCGCTGTCCTGCAAACCGGCTCCGGGCCGGAGCTCCCGCCCTGCCGCGCCTGGCCTTGCGGGGGGTGCTGGCTCGGGGAGGGGGTTTGCGGGGGGCGAGGGGGTGGATCGGTCTGGAGCCGTCTCCCTTCGGCCAACTTCCTAATCGTTAAGAGCACGGTGCGAGCTTGGACTGCTGGAGCGCCGCGAGAAAGTTCAGAGAGAGCTGGAAGTCCCGGGGTTTGGACCTGATGTCGCCGAGCTGGGGTATACAGAGCGCTCTCTAAAACTGGGGTGTCTGGGGAGGCGTGCTGGGGGGCACTGGGCAGCGCTGGCCCCGAGGAGCAGTACGGTTGGGTAAAGGTGGGAGAAATCGGTGTGTTGTGGCGTCACGCGTGTGTGTGTAACACCAACAGGTATTCATGGTGATTCAGGAATTGTTATTAGCAGACAAAAGGAAAGCAATCTGTGCATAGATGCAGCAGGAATGAGATAATAAACCCTGCACGTTACTCAAGATACTTATTCCTAACTTACAAAGCACTACCCTTATTCTCTTGGAGCTACAGAAAAGTTTTTTTTGTTTTTCTAACTAGGGAGCTGGAAGTTCAGATTCTTGGTCTCGTTAATAAGAAGCATGTAACAGTTTGAACAAAGCTGTTTAATTGTTGCAGGCTAGGTTCGTCTTTGTTTAAGTCTACCAACCGTAGTTTCAGTTCTCAGGAGTTTGGTTCTTACTAACACAGATTCCAGTGAAGAGTTTTTTTACCAGCATTTTCAGTGTAATCTTCACTTCTAAATTGGGATTTCCTCATAGATAGGTTGATCTTTTTTGTAGGGGTTGGCGCATTCAGGTTCTTTATATGAATTATAAAAATTAAAAGGTCGTTCTTTGTTTGTCCCCAGTGTCTATATCAAATTGAGAGTCCGGGGAATGTTTATTTGTGGTAACAATAAAGCATCTTCAGAAGGGTGAGTATTCCTTGTACGTAGTGTACTATAACTACTCTCACTTTAGATTATTAAAATGTGAATATTTAAGATCTGCAGAGTCTTTCAGAGAGCATGCTTCCAGTGTTTTAGGAGATACAACTCAAAAGTTTTGTGCAACATGTTGAGTGTTTTTAACTTTGAGAGCTAGTGAGTGCTTTATCAAGTACTGGCTTTAAGATCATTACATCAAAAATGTTACATTTCTTGTTGTGGCATTTAAAAAAAAAAGGGGGGGGGGAATCTTTTTTTTTCATCTGTCTACATGATGAATGAAAGTAACAATTAAAGTTGAACAACCTGTGGAGAAATCTGTGACAGTAAAGTGTTGCATGAGATGCCAACAGCTATTTTCGTCTGGAACTTTGGAAGAATTCAAGATTCTAATCAAGGAAAAAAATTAGGGAAAAAAATATTTTTTCCAGAGATTTCTGTTTTAAATAAGTAGTTTCATCCTGAAAAGTGACAGACACTGAAAACTGGCATTGTCAAAAGGTCATACAGTGTCTTTGCTCAGTTTAGAGCTAAAGCAGTAGTGTGTAAACTTAGGCCAGAGACTTGAAATTCAAGCTCAATTTTTTTTTTCTGACTGTATTTTTCCCCCTCTTGCTAGAATTGCCAACAAGCTGAAATACGGTGATTTCGTCAAATAGATTTTTGTTTGTTCTGAAACATTGCAACATTCGTGGGTGAAATGTAAATATATTCCTGCACTTCTGCTTACCTGTAAAGAAACTTCAGCTTAGTGAGAAGGAAATTTTTGTACTGCATTATTGAACACGCTAACTATATTATATAGAGAGTGCAAGCTAACTGCCGCTTTCTGTAAAGCAGTTTATGTCAGAATAAAATACATCTAGCATGTAGTACAGTCCAACAGTGTTCCTAAAAAAGCTGATGCACTCTAAAATTCCTATCAAAATCAGTCAAAAAAAATCTGTTCTTGTCACTGCTCACAAGCAGATTCAGCTTCTTTAGCTGTATATATTGTATACATTTTAATAAGTTCATAGATAAAATGTTAAAATTGAACAACAGTTTTAGACAACAGTACTGTATGCATGTGAATGAACAGTGAGAGTTATTTTTTAAAATGGCTGCAATACTGACAGCAGGCATATTTAATAAATGTTTGCTTTACTTTGTATTTGAGCAAGTGCTGTGGGAAACTATTGTTGGCTGTCATCTGAAAGTTCTGTAACTCTACAGTCGGCTAAAATGCATCTGTAAGCGCCGACTTGAGAAGTATCAGTGAAAATTCAGGGGGAATAAAGTTTTCCTCAGCAGGGATGCTGAAAATCTCAGGAACAGGACCTAGTCTTTGCTAAGCAAGTAAGTTTACTAAGTCAAGTAGGTCATCTTTACAGATTTACCTATTCAAGCAAAATTTGGTTTACCAGATTTGTTAAAAAGTGGAGGAAATGGACGAGGCGCTGTATATATAAATTTTAAGGCTATGTTGAGGTGTTTGAATAATACTTACATTAAGAAACAAGCTCCCTGTTAACAGAAGCTGTAGGACAGTAATGGGAGGTTTATTTTAATGTTAAAACCGCTACTAGCCTTCTGCTCATACTGTGAGCAAGGTCCATGGAGAGCAGTGCTGGGCTCATTGAAATGGTGTCTGGTTGAAGACCGCATTTATGCTGTCTCTATCTCTAAATGTATAGATACATTCAGCACCTATGTATATGACTTGTACAACTGTTCTGGAATGACTAAGTCGATGTTCAAATGGATGAGTTACTCCAGTACGGACATATAAGTGATAACTTCAGTTAAGTGATTACGTCTATGAGGTGAGGCAAAGAAAAACCTTGTATAAAATGGATGCAAAACAGGGAGAGGTGCTTGGCAGGGGAATGATACATTGATTACAAGTTAGCAGAGTGCTTGGGTTTCTTTTTTAGCTCTGAGTATGTGGCCCCGGGGGTTCTGTTGACCTCAAGGTGAAAAGGAAAACAATGTACAGAATTATTAAATTGGTATTCTGTTCTCACAGAGATCGGTTAAAGATTTTGGGATGATGCTGTGTATGTCTGTTTATGGATGAGGTAAAACTGAAGAGTGAAATCTGTTGGAGGAAGGGAACAGGTTCTGTTGAGTTCCAAGCAAGAAACAGTGAAGTTTTCTAAAAAACAGTAGTAACAGTGCTGCTTTCTGTAACAGATAATTGTAGGTAGTTTGATAGTTATGGGCTTTTTCTAGTTATACACCTATATTTCTACTAAGATGTGTCACGCTGTTGTCTTGAGGTCTGGATCCTCAGTGAAAGTGAGAAAACCACCTCCAGTCTTGCAGTCAGAATATGTATTCTGAATTAAAAAGATAAAGTAACACTATTAAACTGTTGTAGAGGCAACTCTTAAGAAGAGTGAAAAGTATAATTTGCCTATTATATCGATAAATTAAGCTTCTTTAGAAATGGTAAAAAAGAAAGGAATCTTCAAATATATGACTATTTAACTGCAGACTTGTAAACTGGTCATCATGTAAAAAAAGAAAAAAATATTGGGAAAGAAGAGGATGTCTGTTAGTGTCCCTGCTGTGCCCAGGAAAAACTGAAAACGAACCAACACACACAAACACCCCACACACCCCTCAGATTAATGTGGGTCATGCCCTTATTTTAGGAATCTTTTGGCTACCTGGCTGAAGTCTGCATATAGTATTTTCCAATAATTGTGCCTCTGCTCAGTTTCTGAAAAATACTCTTGTCTTGGAACAATTTATAATGCATGCTATGCTTCCTTTCTAATGGTAAAATCAGTGGTACTTTTAAGGCGAGAAGGCCATTTGGAAATCTAGATAGATCCTGCACGTGTTCTGAATGCTCTGGATCAAAATAACAATGTAACGAGTGGATCAGCACAGAGTTGTCATTTGCTTGAAAACGTCATGTATTACTTCCAGAGCTTCTAATTTGGATATATACAATTTCATCAACAAGTGAGGTAAACCCAGTGCCTTACTGTGTCCAAATAGAGACTGCCTTGATACACAATTGCAGAACTTCAGAATTTACTATTAGTTTTCTTTTTATATGTATGCATATGGTGCCTGCTTAAACGATGTTGTATGTGTAATTATGCAAGCAAAGTAGTACAAATTGCAGTGCACATCCTAGGTTTTCTGAGGTGTGAACTGAAAATAAATCTGTACAGAAGAGTATGATTTCTTTATGCTTTTATATTATTTTTAAATCTAGAAATAGGCCCATTTCCCTTACCAGTTTTTGTTGTACCTTGCTCCTTCCCATTCTGCTTTTTACGTGGTTGGTTCAGGTTTTTTTTTTTCTGCCATGTATTCTATTTTTCACAGCTTGCATGTTCAGTTTAAATCCCAAAGCAGTTGGATCTAATTTAAAGAAACAAAAGTATTTGAAAGGAAGAAAACTCAAACCTTTAAACATATATAATTTTTATTTTTCTTTTTAATGTGAGCTGTTTCCTTTCCATGTTTCTTAGTGTGAGTGGATTTGGCAGGCTTTATATTTTTGGTGTGTAATTGTCTGATTTTATTTTTCACTATTAAGATAAAATATTCTAGAAATGGAATTCTAGAAACTGGAATTCAGTTTGCTGCTGCTGTCAGAAGTCAGGCAGATGTGTGTTACAGGTGCTTGATTTACCTGTGAAACTATACCATGACAAATGTATTAAAGTCATTAAGTTATTATTGTCTCTTTTTAATGATATGATTTATAACCAGGGTCAGTATATAATCTGTCTTTTGTGATAACTTCTTCTACCTATATGTTCACTAGTTTGTGTCATGTTTCTAGTGAGTATTTATTACTTGGGTCTTTAGTGCAAAGTTAAATCCACTGTTCAACCATTGGAAGAAGGATTGACATAGGTTGTTTTATTCTTAAAATAGTTTAACTGTTATTGGTGTGGAATCCATCATTGCTTTGAAACTGGGAGATGTAATTGGTCCCAAAGCCTTACTATTTGTAATTTTCTTCCTTACCCTGAGGGAGGTGATTTTTTTTCACTGGTGGGTGCTGGCGTTTTTTGGGGTGTGTGTTTGTTTGTTTTTTTCCCTTGTGCTTGGGATTTTGTTTTGTGTTGTTTTTTTTTCCAAGATAAACTGTTTCTTATTAATTTTCTCCATTAAATCAAGCTTCTAGAAAAGTAGTCTCTCTGTTTTTTCCCTTTATAAGCAACGCTTAATCTAATGTGCTGTTGGATTAATCCCCATATACCTTATAGAAGAGTAATGCCATACATTAGACCCAATTATTTTCAGGACTTTAAAATGAGAGTTGTGTAAATAACTCTTATGGTTGTTTTAATCATTTGAAGCTTGTCTTAGAATTTTTCAGATGGCTGGCAAAATACTAGATCAGCTCCAAAATTTGCCAGACTGTTCTAGAATAAATTTACATACATGGAAGTGTAACGTCTTTGAAAGTTTAGAGTATTTGCCTATGCAGGGGAAGAAGTTAGCTATTAAACTAAACTGTTGTGTGGCAGGGTTTTTGTAGTATGGAGTGTGTGGTTTTTTTGTGTGTGTGGATTGAGCTGAAGAACCTGTGGCTATTTTAGCGTTTTTAGAGTAAAAAAGGTGTGTCCACAAAACAAGTTTGGGTGGAATAGTCTGCACTTCATATTCACACCCTAAATTTTTGCCTGTGGAGACATGCCTTAAGTGCTCCCAGCAAATGTTACCTTTTCTGCCAGACTTATCCAGGATATCAAAAAGCTGAATATTAAGAGATGGAGGTGTTAGGCAACAGAGGCTATTTGGAATGTGTGTGGGAGTCATCTGACTCCTCTGGGCATCTGTGAATGAGTGTTAAGGGAGAAATTTGGAGGTATGCATTTGAACAACTCAGAGGTGCTGTTCGAGTTTTATGTGTAAAACATAACTTTCTCCTGACAAGTAGCCAGGCTTGGTCTTATGTAAGGAGTGTGGGATGGTTTTAATGTGACTTGTAAAAATCATGATCAAAATTAGGCCTGATACTTTTTGTTGCTTTTGTGCTGTTCTTAGATTTAAAATGTTTTACTTTGTTTTTGATCCATATAGTCTTACTCATGCATGCAAATATAGTTAAAAGTATTTATACATGCAGATACCCAAATAGAAGGTAAAAAACTTGCATTACCCTGCTGCACAGTGTTTTGCTGATGTTGCCCAAACTGAGGAAAGATGTCAGTTGACTTCAGTTAGTGCAGATTTTGGATTGATCTTAAATATAAAGTATCTGGTTATGACTTCCCCATTCTCTCTTTCCCCTTTTCCCCACCCAGGTTGGGGGCAGGGGGGAGATAGTACTTGAACTTGTTATTTTTATTTCCAAAACAGTATTTTTCTAAAAGTATCAAATGTTGAAATGTTCTGGAAGAAAGCAATAACATAGTGAATTTAGAAAATTTTGCTTTGAAATAGTTACTGTTACTCCTTACATGTTATTCAGTAATGATTTTATGTCTCTTCTTGTTTCTCTAAATTCTGAGGCTGTAGGGATACAGAGAAGGAACTTAATTTTTGAAAGGAAGAGGAATACTTTTGAAGGTTGCAGGCTTGCATATGCAGACTGATTGGACACACTAGTAAGGATTTGTCTTTTTCTTTTAAGGGCTGTCTGAAAGGTGCTACATTACTTTTTTTGTTCTACTCTTGTATTTGCTTAAGGAAATGTATTGAAAACCCAATTATTTGTATGGGAATCTTACTTTGTTATTAACAGACATAATTTTTTTTTTTCTACTGAAGAGAATGAGACTGAGAAGTACCCATACCGTTGTTTCTTGAGGAGTAAATGTTCTAAATGAAGCACTCCAACAAAATAAATCTAAAGGCAGTGTACTATTAGGAAAAAAGAAGTCATCAAACTGATGTCCTCCTTTTTGGCTGTTAGAAAATCTGAAATAAGCTTGTTTTCTAGAACTGTCATGTTGTTGGATCTTACTCAGGTATTCATGTTTAATCAACCTATACTCAGTGCCTAAAACTTTTAAAATGATTGGGAGAATTAGTCAAGACTAGGTGAGTTCTTGCCATTTTTTCCTTCTTCCTTTTTATTGTTTAAATTTTTGAAGCAATTGATTTATTATTTATTTTTTAAAGATATTTAGAACCACAGACAATTTTGGCTGTATCTTTGGAAGTACTTCTGGAAGGTCTGAGTTACTTAAAAATTCTGAGTTGCAAAATTTTTAACATCCTGGCAGATAGGGTAGGGGATGTTGATTATCTGATAGTTGCTTTGTTTTGATAGTTTTCTAACACCCCCCACCCCCCCTCCGCCCCCCCCCCCCTCCCCCACCCCAAAAAAAAGAAAATCCAACGTAAAACTAGTAAGAAGATAAATTCAGATTCCTCATGTTTTTCAAGGAAGGAAAAGGGGAGTGATGGAACATTTCCTCCTCTTTAATATCCAAGAGCTACTTGACTCCTAATTCTTCCCTTTCTTTCCTCCTTGTCCTTGGTAAAGAGTTGGAGTTTCTAGCGTTTGCCTGGTCAGTTTATAATGGTGGTAAAACTCCGTATAAGAATATTCAAGCAATACAGTGCTAAACTATCTATATGAATGAACTGTTAGGGGAGAAAGCAAGAAATAAAATAGCATGGGAGGCAAGTTCTTTTATTTTTTTTAAATCAGATGGGGGGGAGCATGATTGAAGAAGAAAAAAAGTGAGTTCTGTGAGCCCTAGAGTTGACTTGCTTCTGTTCTGTCTTGTGTGTCAGTAACTGAACTGCTTTGATTTACTATGTGAGGTGAGCATTCCAAGTAATAAGTTGTATGAGTTTCAGTATGAACTGAACGCATCCAGAAATTGATCTGCAGGCTTAGGCATTTAGTAGTCTCACAAGAAGCTGAAAATTGAATGTCTAAGGCCATAGCTCACAGTGTGTTTAGATGGGAACAGAGTGGCTGGATGCTCACTTTTCTTCAGTCAAAAGTAGCAAGGTATTTTCAGCCAGAGAACTTCCTCGCGTCTGTCAGTATCTGACTGCAAAAATGCTCATGCTGGCAGGAGGGAAATGACAGCACAGGTGCAGGAAGAAGTGGCAGGTAAAATTGCTTCTTTTTGCAGCAATGCCAGTGTAAAGTAGGGGTGATGCTTGAAAATCAAAGCTGTCTGGTCCTCCATACAGTTTTTGCCTGGTATGTTTGGGCAGTAATGAGAAACTGTGTTTGAGAGATTCATTTAACTTTTAAAAACAGATTGCAAACAATAATTGATGAAGGAAGGTAGATATTGTCATCAAGGTAAGCAGAAGTCGGGAGTTAAGTATAGGGAGGGAAAACAGGGATTTCTACCAAATCTGGAAATTGGGCTGAAGGTTAGAATTTCTAATACCTAAGGTAGGAGCATTCCCTAGCAACATCTAGACATACAATGCAGGATTGTAGCTACTGTAAAGTGGTGTATGTAATTATGTTACGTACTGGAGCAGAGAGCAGGTATGGAGTGAGTCTTCTGAATTGTGGTTAGCTGCAGTGCATTGCTTGTGTAGGGATCTGCTGCTATCTGTTGATATATCAGTGTCTGCAGCCTGAAGTGATGTTTCTCCCTAGTAATTAGTTTTGGTTTTCATGACTTCCCTGATTATTTATTTATTCATTATTTTTTTCTCTAAAATGTGAATTCACACTGCAGCATTTCATTAATGCCAGGGTATTTGCAGTCCTTCATGAAACCGTTGCAGAAAGCATACATAACTTGGTGACACAGTCACGTCACATTTGACTTACGTCTGCCATTTGCACCAAAAGTTACTGTAGAGGATGTATGCAGAAGGATGCATCAGCCTTGTTATCACAGGAAAGCTAAAAATCAGCCATTTAGAGGAAATTCTGATTACATTGATTAGCTCCGATACAAGCTATTGCCTATGTTTATAATAATAAGTAACCATTCCAACTAGTTTTAGTTTGGGGAATAATACTGCAAATAAAAATATAGGCATTACAGTTAATAAGTTAGTTTGGTAGTAGTACTGCTGCTACAAGTAAGAAGTTTGATTAGATTAAGTATGCCATGAAAATGTACTCTTAGTTGACTGATAGCCGTACATACACTGTAAGAGAAAAGGTGTCTGTTGTAAACACAGTAACTGTACACATCTTGGTCAGGGTAGTGTGTGATGACCAAGTGTGAATTTGCCACAAAATGATGATTTATTTTTTTTAATCCTCTTTTGAAAGAAGCTGTAAATCTTACTCAAAAGATACAAAAAAGCATCTCTGTAATCTTGATTATCCTGAAGGATCATTTGGGAGCTATTAATTAAGGAGCTTCTGGGGTAGTAAAAAGGCCCAAAACCATTATACTTGGGGAGAAATAATTGAGAAGGAACATCTTTTGAGTTGTGGGGAAGTAGGTCATAGAGTAGTTGCTTATTGTGAATGTGTATGGCTCGACTTGCTTGTTAATATGTTTACTTGTTAATATGTTTTAAAAAATTTAAACAATGTGTTTAAAATTCATTTAAAAAAATCAAAAAAAGTGAAATTGAAGTCAGGGTGGGTGGGTGGGTGGGGATACCCACCAAAAAAACCCAAACCCAAGAAACCATTTAATGTTCCAGGGTGTATCTCAGGCTTCTGATCTTAAGCACACCAAATGCAAGGTAAGGCTGTAGTCACTTAAAGGATAGAAGATAGAAGTAAAAGGTCTGAAGAGTGAAATTTCAAAGGCACAAAGATTGGACTGTAAAAGAAGCGGAACCCTATTAGGATAAGAAGACAACTTATTGGAAAAACAGTTCCTTCATATTTGTTTTTTGGTTGGTTTTTTTTTTTTTTTAATTTTAAACATAATGGTAAGTTTAGGGAGAGTATGTAGCACTTGTTAGACTACATTCTTAATTAGTGAAGACCTTTCTGATCTGGCTTTTTTAAATTATGATTTCTAAGAGGTAGAACTGAGGGCTCCAACTATACTGTTAAGCAGACAAGGCCTCTTTCAAATGAATAAACACACAGAATAGTAGTGGAAAGGAGTGTGTGAACTAAGTAGTTGATGGAGATGTTAAAGGACACTGTAATATAGCAAATGTTTCTACTGATTAGAACAATCAATGATTACACACCAAACTGAAGAGTTCAGCCTGATTAAGCTCTTAAGCATTTTAATTCACAAATTATTGTTCCCTTAAAATAATTCCCAAATTGTACCTGTAGCTGATTGAAATACCAAGAGTTTTAGAATGCAGTGGTGGTTGTTTTCATGTGCTGAAATATTAAACTGGAATTTCAAAGGCAAGCAAACTCCATAGCATCACCTTTAAAAATAATGTGGTCCTTGGTTTTGAGATGGTGGGCCCAGTTCAGAGTTGTATTGAACTGTAGAATAGTTTAGGTTGCAGGTACATCTAGAGGTCATCTGATCCAGTGTCCCACTCGGGCAAGGCCAACGTTGAAATTGTCTTTTCCAGACCACTCCTAAAATGTTTCAAGAATGGAGATTCTAGCACCTCTCTGCTTAATGTGTTCCTATACTGGACTGCACTCACCGTGAAGAATTTTCTCCCTCTGTCTTGTCTGTTGCCTTCTTGCACTTTTATTTAGCATAGATTAGCATGTCTCAGTAGAGGGGCTGGAATAGTGCTCAGCTTCTGTGATCAGCCAGGTTTAGCACTGATTTGTGTAAGAAAGCACACTGTTAAGGAAATTAATTCTTTTATGTATTGTTTGAAATTCTTGAAGCGATTCGTCCAATTTTGATGAAGGCTAGAAACAGGCAAAAACATGATATATTGTAAAGAGTCTGTTTAGGAGTTTGGGAGCCTACATGCCATATTCTTAAATAATTTTGTTAAGAATAAATAGAATGTGCCTTGAAGCCTTAGACTTGTACTAATGCCTTAGACTTGTACTAATGATAGGAAATGGAAAATAACCATTGTTAACCATTGACTTGAATATATGCAGTTGTTGTGAATGGCTGTAGCGGGATGTGTGAGGCAGAACTGAATTGAACAAACCTATGGTAGCTCTTCATGTGTTGCAGAGATCTATATTTGTCTTGCACTGGCAATTAACGTAGACAAGTTAGAGATGGTTGCTGCTGTTTTGCCACTCACATCTTTTCAGAGCAATCTTCAGTTGATCTAGAGATAGCAGGAAATACGCGTCTTGAAAGCTACTTGTACAGAAGTAGTTTCCCACATTAACTGCTTTGATTGTGCAAAGTCTTGTAAAAAAAAATACACTGTGTGAATAGTATGTTTTACATGGTATGGAAATGTCTAGTGTAAATGGATGGTATGCTCTAATGGTTTGCTGACATTGACAGGGAAAGGCTTTGATCCTTTCCCTTGACCCTTGTTGTATGCTTCCTCTCCTTCCCTGCCAGTTTGGGTACTTACCAGGCCAGCATGAGCAATTTTGGTCCAGTTAGGGAACTCCTTATTTTGAGTACAGAAAAGATCTGATTTGATGTAACTGATCACATTTGCAATGCAAATTCTATCAGAGATGCTGAAGTAGTGCAGACAGACAATGAAGAGAGGAAACAAATGTCGTTTTAAGGTTCCACTTTCTTTTGCAGTCCTAGTTGAGAAGTACGGTAGGATGTATTTCTTGTCAACTTCCAAAAGCAAATAGGCATGTAAATGTGTTGCACGGTTTTGGTTAAGCTGAAATGTTCTTCAAAGTTAAGTTCTGTTAAGTAACTGTTAATACACAGTAACCATTGATTATGTTAGGGAGGAGAGAGAGCACTGACCTTGAACTTGACAACTCTGTTCCAGTGGAGGCAAAATGTTTAAGTTGTTGGTACATAAACAACACCCCCACCCCCCCCCCAATATCGTAGTGACAGCTGAGTACTTTTGAAGGGATTCCACTAACTGAAATGTATTCAGTGTTGCAAATAGTAATTTCAGGTAACTTAACTATCATGATAGAAGGAGTTTAATTGTGATGTGACTGCTCATAATAAAGGCATGCCCGTTATTATAGCAGCAGGCCACCTGCTTTTGGTGCTGCCATACTGTCTTGAAAACCTACAGCCATCATCAGTCTGTATTGGTGTTAGGGCTGACAGTAAAAGGTCTTGGATGTGGTCATTACCTACGCTGTACAGAGGCTTTTAATTCTACTTGCAAGTGAGGGGTTTTCTGCTAACTTGAGAGGGAGGAAGAGGTAGTATTACAAGATTTGAACATTTGCTTTCATACACAGACATTACTCCTCGATTTGGGGTTATGGCATTGGTACATCTGAGGATGTTAATAGTTCTCCTCCTTACATGAAGTTTGTTCAAATTAATACTTTTGTCTTTGGCAATAGCTTGAATAATGGTTTCTATCTCTAGAGTAATCAAAAACATTCTTGTAGAACATGGAATCTCATTAGAGTACATCACAAGTGTTTTTCTTAACCTACATCATCCACAGCCTCTGAAGCCTGTCCGAGTGCAGAAGAACAGATGATTTGTTTGGAGTTACTTGCTCAGATCAGTTCGTGAACTTACCAGTTTCTTTTGGATACTGTCAGAGCCCAATAGAGGTTAAACTTTTGTAGGCCAATACAAGCCTGTTGGCATTTTTCTGCCCAAAGAGTGGTACAGCTGGCATGGATGGCTTAGTAAATGTTTCCTGTTTCTAGTTGTTAAAAATAATATTTCTATATTGGTAAAACGGAGTAAACCCTCTTGTTTTGGCCCCAGTGTTGCCACGCCTTCACTTGTGCTGATTCAAGAATTCATGTGGCTGCTGAGCAAACCAGCTTGTGGAGCTGATTTTGTTGAAAAATTGTATTTAAGAACCAAGCGTGTTTATTTTCTGGGCTGTTCAGAATTTTTTTTAATTTTTTTTTTCCCCTGACCTAGTTTGATTAACAGAATCGTAAGCACTTAAGCTCTCACGGTAGAGAAGACTGAGTAGAGGTGGAAAGGAGTGACCAGGGGCCACTGATGCAGCAAACAGATGATCTCTTTCCCAGGTAAAACTGACACTAAATTTGAGGAAGGTAGTTGAACTGATGGTAGCATTTGATGTAAGCTCTCTCTAAATGCAAACATCCTTTATTGATTCAGTACTTCAGCATATGGAATAACAACATGAAGCAAATTTTAAAGCATAGATAAGTATTTTTAGGTATTTCTAGATTAAAAATAGGTTAAGCTGCGCTAAGCTTAAAATACCACATTTCTGTAATATAGAATCGTAAAAAACACACTACAGTTTACTCCCATCTATTTCTCTGTGACTAATTCTGTAAAAGAGTAAACGTGCTGTAGTTGTTTTTGTAGTGAAATATTAATAATAAACTGTGTAATCTTTCCTTACTTGTGTTTCAGAGCTAGAGATTTTTCTTAGTCGGTCTGGTTTGGCATCTGAAACCCCAGTCTGACAGTGGCCTTGAGAATATTTTTCTTCTCATGGAAATGAGAATGTTTTATTTTACATAGATAAGTTCGAAAGAAAACCATGTTTTGCTTTAGAAAGTCCAGAAAGCAGAGTAGCAATCAACTACAAAACTTCTGGGCGTTTTTTGTGTGTCTGCTGATAGGACAGGTAAAAAGCCATTTGAGGTGCTGGGAGTGTCATTCTTCCCCCCGCCCCTGCAGCTTGCATAACTTAATGTGGAAATAGCAGCTGTGAAAATTACAGCAGTGAACAATTTTTCTTACTTAGCCCAAGAGAGTAATACTGTTTTTGACCATAGTTTTTTTATGAATCTCTTTGTGCTGTTAACATTTTGGTATAAATGAAGGAGACAGATTATAGCATTAATTCATAATTAACTTTCAAGTCAGTTTTTTTGAAGGCTGGCAATAGGTATGTGTTTTATTGATAGTTTATTTTCAAGTGCTTGATAATTGTAGTAAGAATCTACTGGAAACTGCTTATTCTGGAGGGGTTTAGGATAGGTTCATAGAGAACATTGTTGTTTTGCATTTAGGGTGCAGGAAGTAGAATAAAAGTAAATTTCAAAGAGTTTCTGAGTAATAAAGTTTAGTTTAACGTAGCTGAAAACTACTTAGCTGCTTGGTTAACAATCATTTTGTTGTATTGTGCTGTGTAAAATCCCATAACATAGAAGATCATTTGGGTTTTTTAATGAGGTGGGTTTGGAAAGTTAAGAACTCCACATCTAAGCTTTAATGCATTGATTTTTTGATACTTGAAAGGTGTTATCTTTTTTTGTTTTCTAGCAAGTATTGAATTTTTTTGCAGGCTTATGGAAAAATCTTGTTAATCCCTTCTGTTGGTAAAAATCTGCTTTTTGAATTGAACATGAAAGTTGTTCTAAATTCTACTGCCCAAGCAAAAATCTTTTTAGTTTGAGAAAAAACATAGAAGGGTGTGGTGGGGTTGGATGATGGTGGTTGTTGTTGTTGCTTTATTTTAAACAAAACCCCAGGTTTTGTAGATGCTTGAAGAAGTTCAATGATTATTTCAGCTAGGGTTTAATGTACAATTTTTTCATTAGTAGGATTGCATATGCTTAGACTGAGAGTTACGTATACTGTCTGTATCTGGTAACAGCTTACAGTTAAAGACCATGCCTGCCACTCCAGAGCAAACCAATGTATAAAACCAGTGCGTTTGTGGTATAATTGCCTGCACTAGTTTCTTCCTAATGTTGGCCTAAGTTCCTAACAAATCCTTCCTGCTTTATAGTTGTGCACAGGAAACCAGAGTTGTGCATGGGGTCATCAAACTGATCTGTGTTTCAGAAAACAAACAATCGCAAAAGTGAGCTTTTATTTGTTGTTGGTCAGTTTAATCCAGTTTACCATGCATCCCTTCGAGAAGAGTGGCTGTGGCTCAGTGGGCAGTATTGGGGTGAGAATAAAGAGTTGGGATGGGTGGGATGATTGTAAAATGTCGTTGCTGCTGAAGAAATTACTTACGTGAGCATCTTCGTTATGTAGTATTGCATCTAAATTCATAAGTTTATGGTATCTGAAGTGACAGTTCATGAAGCCAGCTCAAATGCATGTTTTGAACTTACCAGCACATCCAGTCCAGGGCACTTAGTGGAAGTTAATTTGTTCACAGGGCTGTGGGCATGCTAATGGTGAGGTAGAAGAGGTTGAGAAGCAGCATGATGCTGTTGATCGAACAGGGTTGTGCAGTTAAATGCATTCCTTTAGAGTTCAAGGTTTTAAGAAGCAAATGTGAAAGCATTCACATTTGGTTTTATGGGAGGTAAAAGTAGTACTTCACCCCTGCCTGCCCTGTCTGAATTATTTTACTCCTTCATTACTCTAGGCAACAAAAAGCACAATGACTTGTTTTATTGTTCAGCTTGCGTCAAGGTGCATATGTAGTTTCTGTGTTGGGTTTTATATTCTCCACCATTCTCCCTGCCCCGTGATTGAAACTGTTGCTTAAGAGTGCTTTTAAGTGCAGTATTATATCAGTGTATGCATATATTTTAAGTATGTGTATATATATAAAGTATATGCATAACCTTTTGAGTGTAGATTAATTCACAAAAAATGGCTGAGAAGTTATATTGTACACAGTATGTTTTAATTCATAAATATCTCCAAACAGAAATCCTGAGTAGCAGGAAGATAAGGTAATACTGTTACAGTTTAAAATATTGTGTAATATTAAGCACAGATATAATCTAATAGCATTCTCTTAAAGGGCAGACCTCTTCATTTGTTCTCCCATGCTTTCCAGCTTGAAAATCTTCATTAATTTTTTTTGCCTGAAATTTGGCACAGTAGCCAGAGGAGCTTAAATATAGTCTTTGACAGCAGTATGACTGCCTAATTTAGAGAATTATCTGTGTGCTTGTCTGTCACTGATGGATATTGCCAAAATGATGGAAGAAATAGGACGTTGTCTTTAAATAAGGCTATTTCTATGTTTGGTAGGCAAAACAGCAATTTGAGCTGAATTTTTCTACGCTTCTTTGTCTCTCGCTGTCAACTCTAGATGTATTGTACACACTTCGGCTGCTGAAAGTGTTGGCGGATTTAAGCTTATAGACATGAATTTTCTTTGAAACTTACTGTAAAGAATGTGGATCTTGTACATAATTTAATTATGAAACGTAAATATGTATGCTCTAGGACACTGCCATTTCTTTGTTGTTGAATTTCCAACTATGCAAGCATGAGTAGGAACTGAAAAAAAATAGCTATGTGTTTGTTTTTATTTTCTTGTAGTATTTTTCTAAAAATCAGTGGTTAGGTGGGTTCAGTATATATCATTCCTAATACCATAGTTCACACTTCCTATTGGTCAAAAAGAGGCATTAATTTTGTTATTTTTCTTGTATTTGATGGTGGTCTGTTTAGAATTACATTGATCCTCTCACTAGTGTGACTATGTAATGTCTAGTTCTGCCCATGCACTTAGGTATACAGTGCATAGGTATAGTCTGTAGCTTAGGGAATTAAGTAGCTGTAATATTACAAGTAATGGAAAAATATGGATGTTACAAGAGCTGTCAAGCAGAGTGTATCAACACTCAGCTGTATGTTTGGAATAAGCAACAAGGGGTTGCTTTGGTTCTGCAGTGCTGTGCTCTGGGAGGGTTGGCTGGGTTAAGTGCAACTTTGGACCCAAGGTATTAAACTTTTGCATTTCAGTGTGCCACATGCATCCTTGCTTGCTGTGGCATCAGGGTGATTGCTCGGTCTGGAATGAGAGTCCATCTGGCTGTGGCTGTACCACGTTGACACTAGAATTGCTTGGGCTGTCTCGCCACACTTTCCAGTGTCTCCTCTTCCACAGAGAGGGTGCAGGGAGTTATGGCAAGGTTTCCCTCCGTAGTGTGCTGCCAGGTATGATCTGGCAAGTTTAGCTCAGGTTCTACGTGGAAGTTATTGTGCACTTTGGGAGATGCACTGTGTCTAGAAGCAGCATACCTGCTTCAGAGTTAGGCTTGCTTGCTTGTATCTCTTCTGGAGATGAGATAATATGCCCACAAGTAACTGAGTTGACTGCTACTTAATTTCTTTCTCTGGAATAAAAGTTCTCTGGGCTGGGATCTTTAGCAGTTAGATGGTTTCTTTGGGCCCTTCCTATGAAGAGGGTGAAAAAATGGGAAAGAAAAAGACTTGAAAACAATAGAAACTGCTAGCAGGATTCAGAAGGGAAGATGGGGACAGAGAAGAGGGACACGGCCTAGGGGCTCTCAGAATCAGACTGTTGCACTAAGACAATCCAGTATCATGTTTTTATTTGTTAAATGGAAACTTTTTGACATTATGCTGTCTCTTAAGACAGGCTAAACCATTCTTAGATGGGATTTAGCTTGTGCCACTTGTGCTACTGTAGGGAATGCTCTGAAACTTCATATGAAAAGTTGACGAGTTCTGACAAATTGATCTTAACTAGCTTTTCTGCTGTGCAATCCTAGTTAGAAATCCCATGCAACATAATTTAATGAAAATGTACAGTTTTTTTTTTTTTAACAAGAATTGCTAAAAAATTCTTGTTTAGCAAAGTAAAATCTGTGTCGTTACAGCTCAAGTACTTATGAATGTGAACAGCAGAAATGCTGGAAGAAAGCGATTTGGGAAAGGTTTTTCTTCCACATAGGTACTAGCGCAAGTGGACCAACAGTAGGCTTGAGAAGACAGCATCTACAATCCTGAATTATGTTTCCCTGAAGTCTTTTAATCCTTCAAATTACTCTCCCTTTCAGGAATGGAGGTAATGTCCAGCACCCTTCTGTAAGAGTTCCATCTTTCTGTCTCATTTTTTTGCTCCCACAGCCCTGACCCAGCATGGGCTGTCCTTGTCTGTAAAACTTCTTATCCCAGTTTCTCAGGCTTAGTTTCTTAAATGTATAGTTTGGGGGCCAATCTTTGAATTGACATTAGAAATTGTCAGTAGCATTTGGCTATGGTCCTAATGTGAACATGATGTATCAACTGCACTGTGAGAATTAACTGTCTGCTATGAATATGCTCTTCTTTCCCTGCCCCCCTGCTTCTTCCTTCCCCCGCCCCCCCCCCCCCCCTCCTTCTTCTGAGATTAGGGACAGAAAAGTTACCTCTTACCCCATTACATGTATTAACAACACTGTAATTCAACTTTGGTGGTCTTCAGCTGCCCAGAAACATACAAATATGGTTCACTTAGTTTGAAAAACTGCTGCTCAAAATCAGAATTCATTAATAAAGTTTCAGGGGTTTTCAGAATTGATAGTTTACAAACATGCATCCAGGACACTTGGCTTTTTTTCTTAACTATAATTTTTCTATAACCTATACATGCATTTGCTTTCTTTCCCCTTAGGTGTTTTTTTTCTCTTAATATAGACTTGCCATTTATGAGGCTGTTTCTAATTTGTTTATACATACTTGACTTTATACACTCTGTGTATCCCACTGACTGGTGCACATTAACATTATTACTTTATCTGGAAGAACTTTTTCTTGCTATACCTTGACATAAGCAACAGTGCCTTTTTTCATTTTCTATGGTTTATTATTTGGTGTCTTGAACATTAAATTATTGTCTATGATGTGCCCTAGATAGCAACTTCAAACTAGTGCAAGAGAGTGTTCTTTTAAGTCCCATTTGTTTTCAGATGAATGACCTGATTATGTGTAAACTATGCTGCTTTAAAAGGGGGTATTTATCTTCTTGTGAAGTATTTTTTTTTTTTTAACCAATTTAATATAACGGGTAACAATGGTGTTCATTACTGAAAAATCGAATAGATTGGATTTGCTTATTTGATGGGGGTGTATTTCTCTCAGGTCTTAAATCCTTGTTTGTGGGGTCTTCCAGGGGCTGTATGAAAGAAAGATGAGATTTCTGTTGGGTTTTGTTTGTTTATTGTTTTTGGTTTTGATCTAATCATATATGATTTCCATATAGATCTGCTTTTGATGAGTAGGGCTTATCTGGCAATTTAATTTTAGTTAAGAAAGCTTTTTTTTAAGCTTGAGTCATTTGTAATTCTCCAGGAAACTAGAATAAAAAGGGTTGTGGTTGGTGCAGCATTAAAGTGAGGAAACATAATCTGGGTTTTGTTTTTATGGGATATGTTACTTCAGTGGTGTGAGCTGAGCCTTCATTTATCTTTTGAATTCATTGGTGCTTTTCCGATACCTTTTGACTGAATCATAACCAAAGTGATTTTGATGTTCTGCATTACTTACAAATTGAGATTTTCTCTTTCTGTTATTTAATGATACTTATTCTATGTCTAATTTATTTCCAGTTAGTGGGATGTTCTTCTGGTTTTTTGCTTTGCTTAGTTTAGCATATAATATAATGCATTTTCTGTAGTTCGTAATGCTTTTAAGCTGTTCTCTAAGCAGTGTCCTAGTGCACTATGAATCACTGTCTTTACCATCTTCAAACATGAATGGTCCAGGATTTTTTTTGTGGCTTTATTTTTTTTTTTTTTTTTATATCTTTCTCTTGTAACCACTGGTGTTGTGGCAAATGAGATGCAGGTGGATTCTGCTTGCTGCCCTGAGGCCTGTAAAGAGGGCAACTGTGTTTGAGCTTTGCTCTAGATTTACCTGTCCCTGCTGGTTCTCTGTCATCCCCCTCTGTCTAGTCAGGTGCTTTGGGCATTATGTGGAACTTTGCCTTTTTTCCTCAGAGAATATTTCCCATAATTTGGATTGGCAATTCCACCATTTGTTTGTTGATTCATTGTCATTCTAAATCTAAAAACCTGGCAATTTTTCTTACAAAATACAATATAATGTCTTGCATAAAAATGGGTGTCAGGCTTTTATAGACTATAACTTTTGTTCAATGTAAATGTGTGGTGTAAATGAAGGCATACTACTGAGAATAAACAGGTTCTGTATTGATTCCCCCCTCAATCATCGTAAAGTCTGATAGAACTCAAGTCTGACCTGTACAAAACCGCTGAAAATAGAGCTGTATGTACAGCAGCGAGGAGCTCTTGATAATTTGGATAAAGCTGTACTCACAACTGTCAGGGGAGCTGTGGTGCGGAGCAGGGGCTGGCACTGGACATTCAACTCCAGCCTGAAGAGGACACCTCTGTTCACATTTACCTACCTTGAGAATTAGAAAGGCTGAAATTATTTCTGCTCAAATTGATTATGCTTGTTTGAAAATGTATTAACCTTGGGTAACTGGACATTTCAGCCATTCAGTCCATGATGGCTATTGTGACTGCTATTGCTATTCAGGGAAATACTGTAGGTTGTTACAGAGCAACTCTTGAGAGGAAGCCAGTCTTCAGTGTAGTGGTTTTGTTTCAGGATGCTGTCAAAATAGTCATTGCCAGCATAGTCACAGCATACGGTCCTTGATTTTGAAAAACGCTGAGCAGATTGGCATATTCTAGCAACACATTTGGATTGTAATGTAAAAATACAACTTGATTGCCAGCAGTCCTGTAGCATAAAAATGAAGCACTTGGTACTAGGATGGTGATCAGTAAAAGTGGAATCAGCATCCTATTTGCAGTCAGCTGGACAGTTTAGGTTTTTGTAGAATACTTGAGAAAAAAGCAAGGCCTCTTACTCTGTTTCAAAACTCTTAATGTCTGAATTTTCTAGAACTTTTTGACATTTGAGTGGCTGGGTAGGAGGACTGTACTTGGGTACCTCTTAGCACTTGCAATCAACTCCAGAAGCCTATTTTAGGAGTTGGTATCTTACTGAAGAGGACCACTCCTGCAAGGAGGCAAAGGTTTGTCTGCCATGAACACAGCTGCCCAGAAGTTTATTTACATGACTGCTTGCAAGGATTCCAGTGTGTAGCATTGCAGTGGGAATCTTGATCTGTTCCGCTTCACCCCTTTAAATCCATTAGGTACCTTCCTGTGTAGAGGCGTTAGAAGTGCTTAAAGCAAATGTGAAGGGTCCTGCTGATTTGTGATTAAAATTACTGTTTTCTGGTGTCTATTTTAATTGTTTTTGTTGTTGGATTGGGATGGTATTGCAAGTGTCTGATTGAAAGGAATGAAAGGAGTTGGATATGAAAGGTATTAAAGGAATGTTTCTATCCTACTTTGACTTCCTCTGTAAGCAACAGTGTCAGATCTGGTAATGTTAACATGATGTTTCTTGTAGGATAATCATGGGTCAAACCGGAAAAAAATCTGAGAAGGGACCAATTTGTTGGCGAAAACGTGTGAAATCAGAATATATGAGACTGAGGCAGCTCAAGAGGTTCCGACGTGCAGATGAAGTAAAGGTATGTTATCTTTCAGTTCTATTGCTTAAAAAATGATACAAAAATTTATTTTCTTCTGAAGTAGGAGTTGTCCTGCAGTTAACACCTGCAGTAACAATTTAAGTAATGAACTTGTCAACATACTGAAAACTTGTCTTAACTCTGTGATCTGATGAACAGGTATGATATATTCTATGTGATTGAATCAGGTATGCTAAGTATCAGAAGAGACTGTGGAGAGCAAGTACAGCAATTTCTTTAGCCACATACTCTTTATAATTCCAAGTAGAATTTAATTCCATGCTAAATCTCTGAGCCTCTAAACACGAGGACATGGTTTGAGTCAAAGAAAGGGACAATGAATTACATTGACCCTCTCTGACATCTAAACAAAATTTGCATTGTTGAGTTTTGAGCACTTTTCTTTTAATCCTATCGTGCTTTGTTTGGTTTTTTTGGTTTTTTGGCTTTTTTTTTTAGTAAATGTTGTAATGCCTTATGATGCTAGCAGGTGAATTTAGAGTCTTTGATTTATTTGTAATGTTTACAATTGTGATTAATTTTTAGAGTATGTTTAATTCTAATCGTCAGAAGATACTGGAAAGAACTGAAATCTTAAATCAAGAGTGGAAACAACGTAGGATACAGCCTGTTCACATCATGACTTCTGTGAGCTCATTGCGCGGGACCAGGGAGGTTGGTTAACATGTGTTGTGGTAATTTCGCTTACAAGGTTGTTAGCACGTTTTTGTTTTATTACTGGAAAGTTGACTGTTTTTTTTTTGTTTTGTTTTTGGTTTTTTTTGCAGCATGCTATGACTTGGCAGATAAATATTTTTCATACAAATCTTTTAAAGAATTTATTATTTACTTCAATCATCTGGCTTCTGGAAAGCAATAAATATGTAGCAGGCTACCTAGCTTTGAATGACACACAAAAGTGAAACTTCTTTTTTTCTGATATCGGATCATACCTCAGCATCCTTTAATCAAACTGGTTTGACTCGCTCATATTGGGAGTTTAATCTTGTACCTATTTAAGTTGACACCTGGTGGTACTTTGGCTCTTACTGAGTTAAAGCACATGAAAGCTATGAACATACCCACTTGATGAAGTCTTTTAGATTAATTGAAGTCATTGAACCACAGAGGTGTGCTAAAAGGACTTAAAGTTGAGTTGATGCAAGCTTGTGTTGCACAAGCTGGCTGGATGCTAAATTTGAAGAAAACACTTCCATGTTTGTGATGCAATTTGAGCGCCTAAACTGGCTTTCACGTTGGTAGCTCAGTGCTTTAAACCTACTTCAACTTTCTGTATTCAGCTTAAGTTAATTTATCTTCTTTCTCAGTTGCTTTTTAGACACTTCTCCAAACTAAGCCAGTTTGAACATGTTCCACATGTAATAATCTGAAAAGCTAGCTGTTTTCAGTAGGATGAGAATGAAAAGACTTTACTGTCAATAGGTTAAAAAAAAAGAAAACAAAACACTTTATCTTCAAGGAAATTTGTCAGATTTTCCTTTTCCTAAAATTTCAGTTGGAAACTGTGTGTGTGTGTGTCACAGAGGTCCATTTGTGTGCATGCATGGTCAGATGCAAACAAGCAAGGACCTTTGCCTGAGTGTTTTGTTTTAAACATGATTGAATATGCAATTACTGATGTACAGTTCTATACCTATTATATGGCATTGTAGGATTGGAACATCTGATAATAATTGACACAGGTACACATCCAATTTTCACCTTTTTTTTGTTAGTAAAAGATCGTTCCTCACTGTTCTTCTTTCTTGTTGCTGCTTTTTTTTTTTAGCTCGATTCACTATTCTTTTATGTTAATTTCCTGCCTGAATTGATTTCCTGCCTGAATAGATAGAGCACACTAATTACTGCATTCAAATCCAGTCTCTGTCTCGTGAATCAGAAATCTTAATGCTTGATTTAAGATTGCCGTAATTTATAATGAGAGAAGTGAGACACAGAAATGGTGGGGTTTTTAAAAGATTACTTTAAAAATCTTTTTTTTTTGTTGTTTTTTTTTTTTTTTTAATATGCTGAATTTTTTTAGAGTTGCATAGGACACTGGCTAGAAGTTTAGTGACCTGATGGAAAGGTTTTGTGAGAGCCTTCATGTGTTTGAAGACTGCAGGGCATCGCTGGTGATACAGGTTTTCTCTAATGGCTAGTCCAGTCATCATCAACCAGAGACCATAACGTGTCCTGTGTTGGCCTAATAAGCATCAAGCTGAGTTCCGTACCAAAACAATTGGGCAACGTAACTGAGACTTCGTACCAAACACTTCCAGTCGTTTTGACATAGCTCGTTTATCAGCCTGAGACTTCTAGTTCCAAAGATAAAAGTAATTATTTTTTTAATTTTGTATTTTTTTAAAAAGACATGGAAAATGTGCTGGATGGCTGCTAACTGGAAAACTAAGTGTTAACCTGAAATGTGAATAAAGGACTGGCATAGGACAGTCTTGTCAATATCTTGAGTATTGATATACACAGCAGAAATCTAACTTCATTTGCTGCAGATTAAAAAGAAAATAAATAAATCTGGCTTGTGTCATTCTACCGGGGTACTGTCTCTGTATACTGTTTGTTACATTACTTTGTGTATTTCTTTAGAAATGTGAAGCTCTGTTCATCTTTCCCTTCTGGAAAGGAGAAAGATCTTTTGTCTCCACTTCCTTTTTTCCTTTCAGGTAGCTATGATAGCTGTTCTAAACTTTGTTTTACCTACCTCCAAATCCTCTTTATTGTACTTTCCCTAGCTTTGTATGTTCCTGTCTTGCTTTTGTTTGTAACTTTTTTCAGAGTTCTTCGTACTGCTGTCCAAGTATTTGAGAAAAGTTGATCTGTGTCTGTTAACCGTTCAATAGATGCAAGAATAATCTAGAAGTTGTCTGTATTTCTGTGGCATGTTTATCTTTTGGAGGCTACATAAAACTCTGAATCTCAAAAAAACCCAAAAAGGAAGCCCTGTAGCTGAAAAAAGTCATTGACATGTCCAGAGTTGCATATTTAGGGTTAATTTTCATTTTTCAGTTTTGAGTGGTGAACATAATCAAAGGCTGGAGGATAGGATAAACAGACAATTATGGAGAAACGGCGCTGGAATTAGCAAGACATATGGAGTGTTTATTTCCATAAGATGTCTTGCTGGCATTAAAGTAAAATTTATTATTATTTTTAAACATAAGTAATATGATTTCTGCAGTGTATTGATCTGAAGCCAGGGGAATTCAGTAGCCTTTCTGATGGCTTGAGTAAATACCCTTAACATCAATGTACAGGCAACTGTTTTGCGATACCAAACATATTTTCTTTTGTATATTGTATAGTCTTGAGTAAAATACTATCACAGCCACTTACTATGTGGAAAAAGAACTATCACCATCTATTTAGTAAAGGTATTGACATAGAAATAATTCTTGTGTCTTTTTTTTCCTGCTAAACCTCTTCTTACTATTACGCCATAAAAATCTAATGCATTTTTCAAAGGCTGATAAGGCTAATTTTGACAAACACTTTGAATTTTTTGCATTGTAGAGTGTCCTGTGATTTATTTTTTTTTTTTTTTTTTTTTCCTGGTGTTGCTGTGTAAGTGTAACTTCAACCTCTTATTTCAGTGCTCCGTTACCAGTGACATAGATTTTCCAAAACAAGTCATCCCACTGAAGACTCTCAATGCCGTTGCTTCTGTGCCTATAATGTATTCTTGGTCTCCCCTTCAACAGAATTTTATGGTAAGTTTAGAAAAGTGCTGGGAGGAGAAATGTATGGAGAAAAGGGAGGGGGTAATTTTAGAAATAAACCAACAAAAAACTGTTGCCCGTTAACGTTCCCTGTCTTTTTGGTGTTGGTAATAAGGCACTAATGATTAGAAATAGGCTCCCCTGAAAAAAATTTTTTTTGGGGAAAAAAAAAAAGTAACTTTGATTGCAAACTAAACCTTTGTCCTCGTTAACCTGAGTATCTCTAAAACCTTGCTGTAAAGTGACCCCAAGGTTATTTAATTCAGATGACCAATTGACCAGCATACCTGTAGCATATAGTAATCCTTATGTAATAGAGGACTTAATCCTGAAATAGTCTCCCCGCATAATGGTCCTTCTTGTATAGTAACTGATTATAGCCTTTTCTAATTAGCTTCACTGTATGTAGAAGCCATAATGTTAGATTTCTGATGTAGGTATTTGACTGACTTGAAAAGCTTAGCTTATTACAAATCTTTGTCACATCATTTTGTATATGATCATCTTTGCTCACTGGTTATTATGATAATAATCATAGCAGAGTGATTTAAGTAACCAGTTTTATCAGTGTAGGTACAGAGTTCTTCCACACGCTTTTGTATGTGCTTTCAATTCATCAGTGGTTGGGTATTTCGCGCTGCTGCAGAATCCTGCAGAATCAGCAGGAAAGTTTATTTTCTTAACAACGGAAACCACAATTCTTCTGTGGTATTGGAATATATATCTGAGTATCAAGGTCTGCAGATTCTACTGATAAAATGTGGGAGTATTAATGCATTTAGTCTACATGCAGACAAAAAAAAAATCAACAGCGGAGTTCAGATTAAATTATAAGGCATGTTTCTGTGCTTGCTCTTTAGAGAACTTTAGATTTAGAGTCTTTATGTTGTTTTTTCTTATCTCTGGCAAAGCAATGCAGGGGTGATTTCCATTGCACGTTACTGTGGAAGAGAACCAAGGACGGGAGAATGAACTTGGCAAAGGCAGGCTTCCCAAAGCTAGGTAGCTTACTGTGTTTCAATAGTAGAAGCCTTTTGGAAACACCCTGCTAACCTTCGTGCTAGGAGCTAGTGTCGCTATGTTGAGCCAGTCACTGCTAGAGAAAAAAATTGTTGAACACAGATGAGGGTTTTATTTTATTAATGTAGTTAATGGTAAATGTGCTAAAGCAGTGAAGCTAGTTAGCTAACTGTGATAGCTAGGCATTTGTAGATTGTGAAAATAGCAATGCAGAAATGGTCAACTGAAAATGCAATTTTAAATTGTTTGATTGTAACTGTTGCTATCAGGTAGAGGATGAAACTGTTCTACATAACATTCCATACATGGGAGATGAAGTGCTTGACCAGGATGGTACCTTTATTGAAGAACTGATCAAGAACTATGATGGGAAAGTGCATGGAGACAGAGGTGAGCCCAAAGACGCAGGTATACTAATCACTTCTTTCTACATAAATAATTGTTGTCAGTGTTGCTTGTTAAGGCCTGATGCTTGATTGTTACAGTATTATCCCTAGAATCCATGCCTTGTGTAAACATTGGGGTATAACAGACTTCCTTATCTAAGTATATTGATTTGCATTTTCATAACGCTGCAAAGTATTAAGGTAATAGTATGGAGAAATTAAACACATTGACTTTTTCCCTGGTCTATAGAGTGATTCATCATAATGCCTAGTTGCAATGTGGAGAAGTCTTCAAATTTATGTTTGGAGCTTTGGAATATAATGTCCCTACCTGTCCTGCCTAGCAGAAAGTGGCAGAATTATGCAAAACTCTGGTAATGACAACACTTGTGGATGCAATTCGATAGAATAACCTCTTGTGGTTTTGGATTTTTTTTCCTTTAAGGAAGTTATTAGCTATTTAGAAACCTCTTTTCTATAAGTCAGCATATAGAGCAAAGTTGTATCCCTCTGTTGGTACGCTATGTATATTGTTTGGTGTAGTTTACCTCTTACTTTGTGTGGGGACTAGATGCGATGTCATCTATCTCTTAGTTTGCAAAAGTCTCAGTGAAGTAGCAACCTTTCACTTGCTCTACGTATCCACTCAGAACTGGCTTATACAAGCCTGAACTTTACAGTTGTGAAGGTTTCTCTGACTACACTGCTTTCCCCTTCACAGAAACATTATCCACCCACCTGCCTTTGCCCAAATGGGGAATTATTTCTTAAAATTGCTTATATTCCTGTTAATGCTGGAGTGACTGAGAGAGAGAACTACATCTTTTGAGTACATTGTATGCCACTCATGGAGGTTAAGCTTGCGACTCAGTAATAAATGCTACTCAATCCTACCTCAGTCGTGTTAAAGGCACCAGCTATCCTAAGGACATTATATTTCATGAGGAACATGAAATGTTACATGGGGTTTTGCCTTTGGATATTTGTACAGATTTACAGATTGCTGACATCCCTGTCGGAGAACGCGTTATGTCAAAATAGTGACGTTACTAGTAAATGAAATATTGATTTCATTTATTATTAAATCAGTCTAGATTTAAAATTAATCTTGTTTCGTAGTCTTGAGGTTCAAGTTTATGACGACAATTACTGTTATAGTTCCTTCAAAACTATATGTCAAAAGCAGAAAGATTTATTTTTATTTTTTTTTTAGTCTCCCAGTAACTAGTATTCTTGTGTGACTGTAATTAAATGTAAGTGCTGTGGGAATCTGAAATCCAGAGGCATTCCCATGCAGGAGTCAGGATTGTCAGCTAGCTCTGTAATTGCACTTTTGGAAGAGAAATTCAGTACTAACTTGTGTATGTTAAGCTGTGTTTAAAACATCCAAGTGAAGTACCATGCCTTGTCTACTTAGGAATAAAACTATTAGTTTCCTTCAAGTTATTGTTTGACATCCAATCCCAGGCTAGGTTCAAAAGGATGGTGATTGGCACTACAGTCCTCACTCAGTTCACAGTTATTTTTTGAAAAACAGCAGCAGTCTCTGTCAACGCTAACTACGATGTTCCTCTCTGCAGAAATGCCGTATTGTCTGCGCTGCCCTCTGAATTTTACAGCAGAATCTAAGCTAATAAGCAGATATATGCAGCATTGTATCCTTCAGTTTTCTCTTGATTTTTTAAAATATAACTGTTTTCTTTTTTATCAGCTTGCCAGTGGGGTCTGTAGTGGGGAAGTGGATGCTATGGAACTACCAACCAAAAAAATCTCTCTGGAGATTCCCTAGCTATCCAAGGATAGCTTCATAGACTGTTTGCATGCATTTCCAGGCTGGCTTAACTCAACCGTGTTGGAATTGGGATTCTGGCATAAAATCTCTTAAATCGTCTAGCTAGTAAGTAATTTTATCTTCCAAGGAAGAGAGATTTATTTATGTCTGCTGGTATGAAGCACAGTGAGTCAGGAAAAGAAAAGTTTCAACAAGTTCCCCTGTTGTCAGTCTAAGAAATAAATACTGAGTATTTTTAACTCTTCTCAGTTCATGACTTGAAACTAAGACATGAAAAATACAGGACTGTTATTCATAAACTACAGCATTGGCCATAATTCAGGTATAGGGAGGATTAAGAATACTTCATATACACCTTGTGCTTTTATGTTCACTCCCAATTTTGCTGAATTTCAGAATGTGGATTTATCAATGATGAAATATTTGTTGAGCTGGTCAATGCACTTGGTCAATATAGTGATGATGAAGATGATGATGATGGAGATGACAATCCTGATGAAAGAGATGACAAGCAAAAAGATCGGGAAGGTAACAGGATGGGTATGTCTGTCTGCAGACTTTAGAAATTAAAACAATACCCCTTTTCCTTAATGACTCGATAAATTTGTTCAAACCCTTCTACTAGACAGTTTTCAGGTCTAAAGTAGCATAATTTTCTTCATCATTTCCTTTTCCATTTAGTTCAGGAGTTGTACAGATAATACTATGAAAGGCACTTCTGCCGGTTTTTGTTTATCTGCATACTGAGACAGTGAAATGCTCCAAAAATCAGTCAAGATCTGTCTAATAAATGCTTTGGTACTCAGAAAATGAAATACCATTCTAAAGTAGGCGGTTCTGAATTGCCATCTCCATCTGCTGGTGAAATAATGGTTTCTCCAAATTTTACTAGTGGAGTTCTCTCAGCAGGAAAGATCACTTAATGCAGTTTAAGTTGTCTGTAACTTAGAAATAAAAACCTTTGCTTCTTTTTTTTATTAGGATTTTGGCGAAGTCCCCCTTTCTCTGAACACCTCCTTGAAGTAGCGAAGGAGCAGAAATATAATTTTTTTTGCTTTCCAAATTTTTTGCTTCTTTGACAGAGAAAGAAAGCCACCCACCTCGAAGATTTCCTTCTGACAAGATATTTGAAGCCATTTCCTCAATGTTTCCAGACAAGGGTACAGCCGAAGAATTGAAAGAGAAGTAAGAAGTATTCCTTAAGATATATTGCTGTGTTGCTTTATGAAACAAAGATTCCTTCGCTTCATTAAATACTTTTTGATTAGGAATGGTCCCCTTTGCATCTAGGTTCTGTGGCAATTGTGTAACTTCTGCAAGTGCTACTTGAAGGAAATTGGCTGTTCCCACAGAGTCAAACAATACAGAGGTGTTTATTAGCCTTCCTTTCAAACTACTGAAAATACTGGGGGCTTGTATGTGTTTAATAATCCACATTGGGTTTTTGAGGTGGTAAAATAACAGCTTCTGTTAGAAAAAAAAATAAAAGTCTCCTTATTGGAGTTAGCGAGTAATAGTGAGTAATGTATATGAGGAGATGACGGCCCAGAAAGTAAATGCATTCTTTCCTAGCCAATTTCACATTTGTATCAATGAGTATGGCACTAATAACTTGTTGCATCATTGACAGATTAACATTTCTAGCTGGCACGTATTTCTTAATATATTTTTTTAACTTGTCACTGAAAATGCAGAGCGGTACTGGAATCAGAAATTACTTTTTTAAAATATACTGAGTAAATAACTTCTATTTCTTTCTTTTAAGATACAAAGAACTCACTGAGCAGCAGCTTCCTGGAGCTCTTCCTCCTGAATGCACACCAAACATAGATGGACCAAATGCTAAATCTGTTCAGAGGGAGCAAAGCCTGCACTCTTTTCACACACTCTTCTGTAGACGCTGTTTTAAGTATGATTGCTTCTTACATCGTAAGTACAGTTATAGTGTGCTTGTATATCTTCTATTTTTTGCAAGTCAGGAAACCTAAAAGTACCATGAGATGCAATACAGGAGGAAGGAGAGAGAAGAAAAATGAAAGCAAGAATATCGCTAAAGTTTACTAGAACAACCTGTCCATACTGACATCATTTTGCAGTGAAAACTACACCTCAGAAACCTGAATGCACCTGTTTGGGGTAGTTTGTTATCCTTTTTGCATTTAGGAATTCATATAGAATTCCTGGCTTGGACCAACCTATAATGTTACTTCTCTTTTTATAGTCTTCAAGAAAACTATGTTGTTTTCTACTGCTGTTTTTGTGTTACACTTTCTCAGTTTGTGCATGGAGAATGGAATATTTTTCTCCATAAAAATACACAGTTATTCATCAGACTGGCTTAATTTTCCGGCAGGGAGAATGAATATCCAACTCTTATTCTCTCAGGTTACTTTCTAGCCACTTCACATGCACCTGGTGATTTGAAGAAGAATTGTTTCTGACAGTTGAGTTTTAGAAATTGCGGTATGCTTTCCAGTGAATTGTTTTCATGTTGCCCCATTCTTTTGGGGGCAGGATTTAACAAGAGCATTGGCAATGAAGCTCGTTTCCATTTGCAAGGTCTGAAGAGTAAGAGAGACTCTGAAGTGCTACTTGAGACAGTTTTCTCTGACAACTGAGCCAAATGTAAAGGGAACCTAACAGTCAAATGTGAAATGGTTTTGACTTGCAGTTAATACTATGATGCCTTCTATTTCAAATTAATTCTCTTTTGACTTAACTGTTTATTTGCATGTCCCACTGTGAGTGTGCATGCATGTTTGTTGGGAAACCTTTGCGCTTTGTCAGCAGCTCCTCATCCAGCACACATGCAGTCTGCCTGTATTTGTACTTCACACTGAAGGTTTTACACAGTGCTGCTGCTTTGTAGTATCCCTTAGTTGCCTTTCAGTTTCAGGAGGAACTGGGGTTGTTCTCAGATGGTGGGGAGAGGGTAAGCTTTTCCTGTTCCTAGTTTCTTCAGTATTTGTGGCTTTTGGAGTTAGGTCTGTTGGTTTCACTTTCTTGCATTCTGTTGGCAGGTCTTGCCTGAAAATACAAAGAAAGAAGCTCTTGCTTCTGAATAATGTTTAAGAACAGTAAGTTTCTGCAGCTTGCTGCCTTGTCCAGCCAGCTTCAACATGGTGTGTTCTGTGAAGCTGTAGGTTTTGTTTAGGATTATCTTAGTCGCTTAGATGACTCATTCCAAGAAGCATTGAGTGCAGCCTTAGTCTGTAGGACAGGGAAGCAAAGCTGTATGCTACCTCTTGGCAAATGCATTCATCTGGCAGTGGTTTAATGAGTTCTTGACACTCTGAATAGTCTATCAAGGAGATTGAGTGTCAGTCTGGTTTTACTTCTTCAAAAGGATTTTGGTTTTTAAGTCAACAAGAAAGCATTGTCCAGACATAGTGAGAACAAACTTTTTCTTGTAGCACCCCAGAAGGCTTTAGGTACTTATGCAGCAGTGGGTTTAGGCCATTTTTCTCACTAATTTTATAAACTTGTGGGAGTTTTCTAGTGAAGATATGTGCTCCTCTACAATACACACATATTTGATTACTTACATAGTTTATATAGATTTGCCTTTCATCGTCATTTTTGCAGATTGTTAGAAGTAGAACTGAAAGGATCCACAGACCACATTTTGTTACTTGTTACTCTGGGGAACCTGGTATTAGCAGTCCATGGTTTTGAGGCACCAACTCAAGTTCTTTTCGCTGGTGATTTTTTGATAAGTGCCTTAAACAAGTCAATATTCTTTCCAAAGTGTTCCATGTCCAAGGCTTCATTTTTAAACCATACTTAGTACTTAAAAAGGCCCAAACCTTACGTCATCTCATCAAGTTTTCAGGGCCATAGCAGAAAGAAGGAAGAATAACGCTTCCACCGTGGAGGCATTAAAGATGTACTTTTGTGTCAAGATGGAGTGTGAAATTACCAGTTATGATAATGCTTTTCATGAGTTTATGCAGCACATGCATTGTCACTGATAAAAATTATGTTTGATACTTGATTGTTGCAAAGGGATCTCTTGAAGCTTGATTTACACATTCACTGTGTAGCCTTCAGACTGCACACTGAATGTAGTAAACTGATGCTTCAGACCCTGTTCCCTGAGACATACCTAAATCCCACCTCTACAATGACTGGTCACTGCTTTGGATGCATTGCTTCCTTCTGCTTTTGTCTATAGTAACACCAAAGGAAGAGATTGTTTTCTTTCTGTGTGTCTGTCTCTCTGTGTGTCTGTCTAGAGCTAAGAAGTTATCTGTTAAAAACTGACAGTGTCAGCTGTATGACCTTTTTGCTTTCTGTGGAATTTTAAGATTGTCAAAATCCACCAGACTCATTGCTGGGAATAAGTAACTCATCAAAAAAAAATACTACTCTGGTTATTGGAAGGCTGAGTGTCTCTCTGCAACAATTTAATAATTGAACTTTTTTAAAAAATAGAATGGTGTTCTGGCTTCTGCACATGACTTTTGATGAATTACTTTGGTAGCATGGTGGACTGCAGTGATCAGATTTGTACTTCAAAAGGTGCACATCTCCAGAGAAGGCATAGAGAATAAAAAAAAAAAACAAACCAACCAGGAATTCTATTAGGTCTGGGTTTGATTTTTGTAATTCCCCCTCTTGGAATCCATTTTTGTTAAGATTAGCCTTATTTTATGGCGTTTCAAATCTCTGTTCTAGAACATTTGAGTTAAATATTAGAAAAGTTATCATTAGATTTTTACGTGTCAAGTCCCCTTGACGACCTGGCAATCCCTTTATGTGCAGGTGATGACATTACTGAAAAAACTTGTGTACCGACTTCATTTGCTGACAGCAAGGAATTATGCCTAAATGTCTGGACTAACAAAGAATTTAGAAGAAGGAAAAATATCAGGTAGGGAGAATTTCCCAAATAGCTTGACTGTGAAGCAAATGTACATTTCAGGCTAAACTGTTGCCTGTGTACTTTCACATTATGAAAAATATGAGAATTGAGCCCACTGGGGATGAGGCAGGTAATAAATCTCAAAGACAGAAAACATGCTCAGTGAAGCAGTTTTAGAATGACTTTCTTAAGGAGATTATTGAAGAAATACAGAGTTTAGTTATTTAGGAAATTCTACAAAGTCGTCTTTGATTTTTTTGTAAATAATTCACTGCTGATATTTGCAAGATTCATAATACAGCTATACAAGCATTTTTATGTTTTTCTTGGGTCTTTTCTTTGTAACAAGCCTTCCAAAAATTACCTCACAACAGCAGTGGTAGATTCTGACTATAATTATCAGTACTACACTATGTTGAGTGTTTTTGAAATAGTGGGATACAAGATATATGATTCGAATATGGAGTACCAGATAAAGCATATTTTTGAGGTCTCGCTGATTTAAGAAGTCAAATGTTGATTTGTTTCACTGCATTTCAAACTAAACATTTCTTCATCATCTAAAGGCAAACAATTTAAAAAACCCAACCTCATTTTAGGACCTTGCACAGATGAAATTGAGAGAGTGTTTGCATCTGCAAGCAATGTAAAAAGAATAGTTTTGATTTCTGTGAATTGCAGCAGTCTGATACAGATCATGGCTTGCAAATGATTTAATGGGGTTTTTTTTGTGTCATTGCAAAATTATTTTCCTTGTGGTATGGAGAGAGGGTAAAACAGTTACATGAGAAAAAACCAAAAAAACAACCAAAAAACCCCCACCAAACCCAAAACCCTGAATGAATGAAATGGTATACTGTGCAAATTTAAAGATGCAGTGTTGAAAAATGTGGGGGTTTTCCCCTCCACTTTTGGGTGGGGAGCAGCCATCATCTCTTCCTTTCTAAAAATCTGGGATAAGGTAGAATAACTTGTAATTACATTGCAAGGTTTCTTTGTTATTTAACATATTTTACCTACAGAATGTATGAACACTTCAACGATATGTAAAACATATGAGAAGTGACATACCATGTAAAAGCTTTTAACTGGAATGTGGGTGAAGAAAGAGTGCTGATAGCAATAATAAGCACAATTTACATTTCTGTACTTTCTTGTAAATAATTTTTATGTATCTATATATCATACATGGAAAATCAAAGCTTTTTTGTTTTCTGATTTATAAAATGTAATATATTTCTCTGGAGAAAGTGATGCAATATTTAATTAGTGATACTTTTCTATTGTTTATAGCTTTTTAAGAAAGCTTTGGAAGAATACATTGCTTCCTTGAGGTTCCCATGTGCTCCTGTCATTAATACAGGCATTGTACAATTTATGATTTGATCGCCATTATGGGAGGGGAGCATGAAGTGATGGTTCCAAGATGAGTGGTTTCATCAGAGAAGCTCTCTTAAAGTGCTCACCACGACTGGTCACCTTCCCCACTGGTGCCAAAACAAGTGTTTGTGAAGCTATGCTGCAAACCAGATCACTGAAATGAGATTTGCTTTTAAAAACTTTCTGTGAAGGCCTACGTGAGCTGTGCCCACATTCTTTAAAAGGGAAGGGACTGCATTCAAAAGGTTCAGTCTTGAAAGTGTAGTGGACTATTACGAAGAGAAGCCTTGTTTAGAAATCGGTCTAGAAACCAGATGAGTAGGAAAGCCTATGGTGGTGGCTTGTTGAAGGAGAAAGATGTGTGTGGGTTGGTACAGAACAGCCCTTACAGATTAATAGGGGATAGAGGAGAGGGATTTCTTCTTTCAGTTTGAACATTAGCACTTCTTATTCACTGAGTGTTGAAAAACTTAACTGCTAGTTATGGTTGCCTAGCTTGAACTGTGGTAAAACCACAGCGTAAGTGCTTTTGAAGTGCTTGGGAATCATGCATTTTCAGATTGGTGTCTTTTGTAGCGTTAGGAAGCCCACAGGTAGCACTGAGTGTTGGTGGTTTTTTTTTTGTTGGTTTTTTGCTTTGTTTTTTTTAACTTGAGTGCATTCTCCAGTTTTGTTCCTTGCAGTTGTATACTTTTTAGGGGGGAAAACTATTGATAGATAGATAGATATCTGTATATTAAACCCAGAAAATTTTGTTCCTTGAGAATGAAGAAATTTCTTTTAAAAGAGAATTGCAGAAAACTAAGCATGGTATTTCAAAAAGCTCCTAGTATAATCTGGAAACATGAGTATGTGAGTTCTGGTGAGAATCTAGCTGCATGTTTTCCAGGCTTCAGTTAAGGTAGTGTGGTTTAACCCAGCAGGTAGCTAAACACCACACAGCTGCCTGCTCGCTCCCCACCCCCACCCCAGTGGGATGGGGGGAAAGTGAAATTCATGGTTGAGATAAAGACAGTTTAATAGGACAGAAATGGAAGGGAAAATAATGATAAAAGAATTAGAATGCATAAAACAAGGTGACACACAATGCAATTGCTTGCCACCTGTCAACTGATGCCCAGCCAGTTCCCGAGCAGTGGCCTCCAGCCAGCTTTCTCCCTAATTTATATACTGAGCATGATGTCATATGGTATGGAATATCACTTTGGCCAGTTTGGGTCAGCTGTCCTGGCTGTGTCTCCTCCCAGCTTCTTGTCCCTGCCAGCCTACTTGCTGGTGGGGTGGTATGAGAAGCTGAAAAGTCCTTGAGTTAGTGTAAACAGTGCTTAGCAACTACTAAAACTTCAATGTGTTATCAACATTATTCTTATCCTAAATCCAAAACACAGCAGTGCACCAGCTACTAAGAAGATTAACTCTATCCCAGCCGGAACCAGGACAGTAAGGGATATGAAAGAGTTCCCAAGACTTCAGCAAAGCCGGGAAAGTCAGTCTCTGAAAACATCCTGCTGTGAGGCAGGGATGGCTCGGGCAGAAAGTTGGTAGAGATGAGCTCTGGCTAAAGGAATGTGTAGGAAACTGCCATGCTGTTATGAAGGTGCTTGTGTTGCATCTGTAATGTGCCTGGCTCTGCTCCATTCAGAGTCACCCTTCTGCAGCTTATACAGAGCTATACAGTCTGTCAGGTACATGAGCAGACACTTCTCTGCAAGTCGCAGACTTAATTGTCGTTGTTCTGATCCATAGTGACTGTGCGATGCTAACTTATTTTTACCCTGCAGCTGGGATGTAGGAACTGAACTCTTATCACCTGACAGCTTAGTTGGAGTGCTGATAAACTAATAGAGTAAAATCGCTTGTGCGTCCTTCTCACTAACAAGAAGGAAAAGTGGGTCTATTACTTTTCCAAAGTATGTGGGGTTGGATTTTTTGACAAGATAGAAATTGAACACCTGAATTTTATGCATTGAGAGATGATCACACATTATTAGGTGAAGCCCTGAATAATTCTTTTTAATACGGTAACAGAAGTAAAGTCTGTTCTGTTTGTGGGGAAAGGAGATATAGTAAGTCTTCCTTGATACATGAAACAAATGTGGTGATATCTTCACTGATGTAAACGGGCATATGTGAAACTTACCCCTGTGCTGTCTCTGTGTGTTAAAGTGGTAAGTCAGATGTCACTAGACGGGGTTTATTTTGCAGGTTTTTTTTTTCCATTTGTTATCATTTTTATTCTGATTTTAGTGAAGTCTTGGTAAACCTTGTGTTTTAGATACTGTTTGAGGTTAGGTATTTAATGTATTTTTTGTATTAAAGCTTACAAATGTGATGTTTTGATTTAACAGCATTCCATGCAACTCCTAATACTTATAAACGAAAGAATACAGAAACAGCATTAGATAATAAGCCTTGTGGACCGCACTGTTATCAACATCTGGTAAGATAATTTCATATGTTAGAATTCACTAAGTGCTAGCGCTAGCTGCAATATAGCAAGCTACACTTAGTGTAAGAACATGCTGGATCTATGATACTGCATATCCTTGTGGGCTACTCGCAGTCTATGATCTTATCTTCAGTTTGTGTGAAAGAAGTTAACTTTCAATCACCTAAGTAGGAATAGTTTTAGCTCTTATTAGATGTAGCCTGATATTTGTAGGGAAGAAGGATTATTATCACCTAATAAAACATTGCTGCTATTGTGTCTGGTCTTGTCAAAAAACTACAGACTTAGCTGTTTCGCAAGTTGCATCACAAGTAAACATTATAAAGTTTTTTTTAGTTTGCTGGAGGCGAATTCCATCCAGTATTTGTGCTGTTAAGAAACAAAGGATGGAAATTAATAAGGTGAAATCCTTAGTAATGTAATTTCGAATCTCCCTCATACATCCCCTGATTTTTTTAATACGAGAAACCATGTAATTTTCCAATTTAAAAACTTGCTATGTGTTGTCATACCCCTTTCCACTAGAAAACAATTATGAGTGAAAAATCATGAGTGATTGATTGCATTTTAAAAAAGTGCAGAATGTGTATTGTTTAAGCGCCACTTACAAGAAGTATTGTATTTTGAAGGATATCCTCTGTGGGAAATTCTCATTCCTTTTCTGTCATCTAGGAAGATAGGAACTTCCTATGGAATTATTTTTCCTTTGGTAGCCAAAACAAAAGTATAACTGAAATACCGACATAAGTACTTCATAAGTAAATGCAGATTTTTTTCACGATAGCATCAAAAGTACATATGCTCATGGTTAAAGTACATTTAACTCAAATTTGTGTGTGCATGATTAATTTGTAGAATAATGCAGTTATACAGCATTCAGGTAGAATGTGTTCTCCCTCAGTCCCTGATCATAGGTGAAAACACTTTCTAATTCCTTTACTGAAAATTTGCATGTTTTGTGTTTAGGAAGGTGCAAAGGAATTTGCAGCTGCCTTGACTGCTGAGCGTATAAAGACACCACCAAAGCGCCCAGGTGGCCGCCGAAGGGGAAGGCTTCCAAACAACACCAGCAGACCCAGCACGCCGACAATAAATGTATTGGAATCAAAAGACACAGATAGCGATAGAGAAGCTGGAACTGAAACTGGAGGAGAAAACAATGATAAAGAAGAAGAAGAAAAGAAAGATGAAACATCCAGTTCCTCTGGTAAGGCTAGTCAATGCTTCTTTATTCAATTAGCTACAGTGCTTGAGAGGATAAAAATAATAAAATAAGCAAAAGGTTGGGCCATGCGATTGTAGAAACCAGGTATTTGGCATGTATGGAACTGAGTGAAAAGACTGAGTAATAATACGAGTTTAATCAAATAGGACCCTATAAGAAAACTTCCAGATTGTCTAGATTTCTTTATAGAGGTGAGATCATATAATTTCAATAGCTACTGTTACCTAATTTTTACCTTCGTTAAGAGGTATGTGAAAATTGCTGTTTTGTGTGGCACTTAAATAAGAAACAACAAAAACCTGGGATATTTTAACTACAGTTAGTAATTTGCCATTTTTAAGGGCTGTGTAAAGTTTTTGAAACATAGCCTTACATTGACCCATACTCTCAATTTATTACAGAAGCAAATTCTAGGTGTCAAACACCGATAAAGATGAAGCCAAATATTGAGCCCCCAGAGAATGTGGAATGGAGTGGTGCAGAAGCCTCTATGTTTAGAGTTCTTATTGGCACCTACTATGACAACTTCTGTGCAATTGCCAGACTGATTGGGACCAAAACATGCAGGCAGGTAAGAAGGGAATCTACTTACTAGGGATGATAGATAGCATTTTACTTTTAAAACTGAAGTATAGAAATACTAGTATTGATTACCAAAACAGAAAATGAATTCATTTTCTTGGTTTTCCCAAGAATGCTATGATCCAGAATTCATGCCACAAATATATAAAAGTTAGTTTTAAAACTGTTTTTAAATTACATTGACAGGAGGTTTAAATTAGACTATCTGTTCTTAAATGACAAAAATAATCAACTTTTAAATGTATTGAAAAGAGACTATGACTGGATATAATCTGTAAGTTGTTGGTTGGAGGAAATCATACTAACTTAGAAAATGAGCAACCTTCTACTAGTGAGAGATTTATCGTGGATGTATTATGGTATCTCTTGTTAGGTGTATGAGTTTAGAGTAAAGGAATCTAGTATTATTGCTCCAGTCCCTGCTGAAGATGTTGATACTCCTCCCAGAAAGAAGAAAAGGAAACACAGGTAAATCTGTTACTAAATAACCTTAGCATAACAATAAATTGAAGATACAGGGGATAAGAACAGAAAGTATTTTAGAGGAAAAGTCACGCAACTCTTCTCCTTTTGCTTCCCAAACCAAAACTTGCAGCAATAAAACAAAAAGGTGGTTTGGTTTCAGACAAAAGTCTTACCACATTGGCAATTATAACCTTCCTCTTCTCTTCCCCTCTCCCTTCTTTTTAACCTCTTTAACAGCCACATTCTTGTAGGTGTATTGTTGCAAGTCGTCAAACTAAGTTTAGATTAGAAATACTCTACACAGCTTGTTATAAAATTCAAGATATTGTGGTATAATTTTGTTTACAGCAATAAGCAGTACATTTAAAAATGTTATAATGGGATTCAATAATCGTTATATGGTATTTTGTAAATTAAAACTTATGGGGGTTTTATGGTGAAGTGTATTACATTAAGATTCAGATGACAAGGAAAAATGTAGCAAACTAGTAGGATTGCCTTTTTTTTTTTTCTTTGAGAGACTGAATGTTCCTTTGTAGCACCCCAGCTTCATTATCAACTAGAACTCCAGCTGAAAAAATAGGTTAACAAGTTATTATTTGAAGTGAAGCTACAACGAAGGTCAAAATCAAGCTTTTTGCTGGAGCCCCAAAGACCACCTGAAACAATTTCTGTTGAAATTGTAAACTTGGTGGCTACTGTCAGTGAAATGCATTTTTCTTTGAGAATCCTGAGGTTTGAAAATGCGACCCTGCATTGATTATTTTTATTTCCAGGGGTAAAAACGTGGGAGGTAAAAAGCGAACTGAAAACTAGTGAGAACATTTCTTTCTGCAAGCAATAAGTACACTTTTTTTCCATGAAGTTTCCCATTTCTCCCTTTAGCTTTCCTTATTTTCCCTAAGTTTGTTCTTCCAGTTCTTCTCCCATCAATTCTTGTCTTAGCTTGTCTGTTTATTATTTTCAGGCTTAGTGAAATTCTTGATACTGGCTCAGAGATACTGTTGATGTGGAGTAGAATGTTTCTGCTTTGTAGCATAGAGGCAGCTGATGTGAGCTAGGAAAAGATTCAGCAAGCATCTGGAAGAGATTCTGTTTTCAGCAAAACTATTGATTTAATGCTCTAGGCACAGTTTTCAAGTTTTGGGGCATTTCATGGGCTTGTGTGTTTGAATCTGGAGTTAGTAGCCATAGTGCAAGTTTGGAATATGCATTTGGGAATTAGCTTGCTTTCAGATTCTTGCAAATAGCTATGAAAATGATGCCACTACATCTGTTTGAAAAGAGCAACTATAAGACTCAAATGCATTTTGAAGCTGAAATGGATTGTGTGGTTACCAGGCTGACATTGTTTTGGAGGAGTTTGAGACTTTTTTTTTTTTTTTATTGAGTAGGTTTTTTTTCCCCAAGTAAATAAAATCACATATCATTTTATGGGGTTTCTTGATGTTTTGTTCTTACTAGTTGCCAATATAAAAACTTTTATGCTAGCCATTTAGTTCTGAAATGCCTTTTAATTCTTTTAACTCTCACTGAAGGAAGGAGATTATTTTTTTTTAATTTGATTTCACAGAATATGTGGCAATCAAGCTGTCTCCATTCTTCTATGTGCAGTAGGCTTTTAAGACAGGAAAACCTTTTAGCCCGCCTACATACTACTGTAATCTGAGCACTCCCTAAAGATGTCCTGCAACTAGCAATTGGGAAAACCACCTGGAAGTCTTTTCTTATATTTCTTTGAGTTGAATTTGTTTACTCCTGGAGTAAATTCAGCCCTAGAGCCAGGAAGGCCCTTCTGTCCTGTTTGCGCTTTTCCACTGTGAACCTGGTCCACAGGTTTTCCGTGTGTATGTGTGGCAAACAGCCTTTGAGCAAAAGCAGCACTCACGCCAGAGAAGAGCAGCAGCAGAAGGCTGCTTTTAATGCCCTCTTGTAACTGATTTGATAGCAGATTTGCTTACAAGACTTTACCTATTTCCCATGCAATCTTGGTGCCCATAGTATCATTTAGGTTGGAAAAGACCTTTAAGGTTAAGACCAACTGTTAATCGAGGACTGCCAAGTCCACCACTAAACAGTATCCCTAAGCACCACATTTATGCATTTTTTTGAACACCTTCAGGAATGTTGATTCCACCACCTCCCTGGGCAGCCTGTCCCAGTGCCTGAGCACCCTTTCAGTGAAGAAATGTCTCCTAATGTCCAATCTAAACCTCCCCTGATGCAATTTGAGGTTGTTTCCTCTTGTTCTGTCGCTTGTTACCTGGGAGAAGGGACCACCGCCCCCCCCGCCTACAGCCCCTGTCAGGCAGTTGTAAAGAGCGAGAAGGTCCCCCCTGAGCCGCCTTCTCTCCAGGCTGAATCCCCCCAGCTCCCTCAGCTGCTCCCCATCAGCCTTGTGCCCCAGCCCCTTCCCCAGCCCCCTGCCCATCTCTGGACATGCTCCAGCCGCTCTGTGTCTTTCTTGCAGTGAGGGGCCCAACACTGAACACAGGATTCCAGGAGCAGCCCCACCAGTGCGGCTTACAGGGGGATGGGCACTGCCCTGGCCCTGCTGGCCACGCTGTTTCTGTTACAGGCCAGGATGCTGCTGGCCACCGCCCAGGCCCTTTCCCACCGGCAGCTCCCCAGCCCCTGCCCCCCACCTGCAGCTCCTGGGGCTGGTGTGACCCAGGGCAGGGCCCAGCATGGAGCTGTGTTGAACCCCATCCAAGTGGCCTTGGCCCCAAGCTCCAGCCTGCCCAGCCCCTGCAGAGCCCTCTGCCCCCCAGCAGATCAACGCTCCTGCCCAGCTTGGTGTCCGCTGCCAACTGATGGAGGGTGTGCTCCATCCCCTTGTCTGCACCATCGGTGAAGATGTTGATCAGGACTGGCCCTGCCACCGAGCCCTGGGGACACCCCCTGTGCCCGGCACCAGTGGGATGGAGCTCCATTCCCCACTGCGCTCTGGGCTCGGCCCTCCAGGCAGCTCCTAACCCCATGCAGAGTGCCCTGGCCCGGACAGGAGCAGCCAGGTTCTCCAGGAGATGCTGTGGGAGATGGTGTCAGTGCCCAGGTAGACACTGCCTCATCCACTGGGTGGGTCATCTTGTTGTAGAAGGAGACCAGGTTCATCAGGCAGGGCCTGGCATTCATAAACCCGTCCTGGCTGGGCCTGACCCCCGGCTGTCCTGCACATGCCTTGTGATGGCACTCAGGGTGATCTGCTCTGTAACCTTCCCTGGCACCGAGGTCAGGCTGACGGGGCTGCAGTTCCCTGGATCCTCCTCCAGCCCTTCTTGTTGTTGAGTGTCACACTGGCTAACCTCCAGTCTGCTGGGACCTCCCTGGTTAGCCAGAACTGCTGATAAATGATGGAAAGGGGCTTGGCAAGCTCCTCCGCCAGCTCGGTGGGTGGGTCCCATTCGGCTCCATAGGTTTGTGCACTTCTAAGTGGAGCAGCAAGTCACTGTTTTCTCCTGGACTATGAGCTGGTTGCTCAGTATGCCTGTATTGAACAGCTTATGTGGCTCTGCCTAGAGTTCTGGGTGCCTTTTTATAGGGATTTAAAGTTTTACTGTTACCAGGCAAAAGGTGCAGCTGAGGCATTGACATGGATTGTTATGTCCCACCTGGTTGGAAGGCTGTGTCTTAGAGTGGCAGGGAGGCTGTGGATAAAATAGGATTTAGGAGACTGAAGAGAAGTCTTTGAGTGATGCCAGAAATATCAATCACTACAAAGACTTAACTACATATATTGACATAATTGGCACGTATTTTGAATTTCAGTGCTGTTTCTGGTAGCAGAGTATCCCTGTGCAGAGAAAGAAATGTGAGTGTAGCTTTTTCCAAAGAATGTGTTTCTGCTGCCTGATGATAGTAGTGCCTCCTTAAAACTCTGGCAAAACCTAGTAGGTTGTTAGCAGAGAAGAACAATATTTTTGACAGCTCTGATCGTAATGCTTCTGGAAACACTTGTTTTCTAAGCTGGCTATCCTGCAGATGTCAGCAGCCAGATGTACAAATCCACCTGCTTGGAAATCTGCTACTGACTTTTCAATTTGCCTTTTTTTTTTTTTTTTTTTTTTTTTTTTTTTATGAAGCTTCAAGTTGTGAGGGCTTTCTCAGCTTTCTGTCTTTTCATTACCTTTGCTTCTTGGTGCATGGGACCACATCTTGCCTCTTGTTTCTGGTTAAGATAGCAGATTATAGGGCAGATAGATCAATTAGTCCACCTTTAGTATGATACTCATTCAGGCTTCAGCTTTCTGCATTAATTTGCCGTGCTTTGTGGCAGTTTTTGAAAGTTACAAGCCGAAATTGTGCTAATCAAACCTTCTGTTGAACTGGTCAGTGTTGGCAGCTTACTTCATGGTGTTTTCTGTCATTCACCACAATTCATGCTTGTACTTGGTGTCTCCAGCTCCTTTCTTGCTAGGTTCTCTCCCTCCTGTGAGACCACTCTCTGTTACAAGAGTGGCTAAGCCTTTGCCATGTGTGGCAACGTGTTCAATTCTCTATTTGGTTTGAGTTGTTAGTATTAATGTTTTATTGATGGTGGCAATCCTTGTCATATTCAGGTAACCTTGTCTATACAGTCTATACTTTCCCATGGAAACCAAGAAGTCTCAGCTGGCAACTAGTCAGCAAGTGGCATTTTACTTTTAAAGTATTAAGATAGTGCTTACCTGGGGTGTGGGGGAGAAATCATACTAATTGCTAATGAAATGAGGTTTGAAGAAGTCTGTCCACAGAAAGCTTTTAAGGGATTGGTATGCCAGGTCTTACTGTCTTGGGCTGACAGACAAACTTCTGTGAAAGAGCCGTTCAAAAATACGGTATGTGTTACATTTGCTGAATACCAGCTAGACAAAAAAGAAAAGCAGTTTGATGTGCCTTACAGTAGTATAAGTCAAAACTGTTTTCCTTCTTTCAGTTATATAGGAACTGTCTTCAAAGAGTCAGCATCTCATAATTCATAAATAAATGTTGGTAGCCTTTTTTTCTAGAACGAGTCATACTTAATAGGAACGTTATCTATTCATTATAGTGCTCTGTAACACTGATTAGTCTTTGGGCTTGTTCCTTTCCCTCAGCCTCAGTTACCTGGACAAGCCTGCTTCTGTGGGCTCCTAACCTGTGGGGGTGCCGAGCTGGCTGTTGAGCACTTCAGTCTGACTTAAGTTAGAAAGCTTTGAAAGGGCAATTGCACAAAGAACCTTGTTTACACAAAGTGTTTGTATGTGGTGGTGGGGCCAGCACATCATTCAGTTAAAGTAGAAGTTGATACCATGCTTTTATGAAAGAAGTAGCAGTTAAAAAGTTCTATTTAAGTAGTTACAGCAGGAGATACATTTTTCTGAGTGTTGTATTCACTGAAAGGCAGGATAGCTTTCTAAGTGTCCTGTGCTGGGGATTTTTGAGTATAGTGTTCACCAGTATTTTGGACTGCTAAGTACATCTGCCCAGAAAATGAGGTTGCTAGGTGCAGCTAGCAGTGTATTCTTTGGTCAGGGAATGAGGCTTCTCCCATATTCTCTTAACATTGCTAGATCATACACTAAGAAAGCTCAAGAAGTATAAGCTTTCTAAATTTCTTACAGTTTGTTCACTGAAATTCAAGTGCTAACTAAAATGCATAGATTTGAAGTAAAACTAAACCTACTGATTTTTCCTTTTAATTTTAAGGCTACTGAAATTAAAGTCTGGTTTTCTTTTTTGGTACCAAAGGTCAAGACAGGTGTTTTTGCTCAATTGTGTGTGACACAGCTTTTCAAGGATTAGTAGACATTTCCTGCACTAAGAACTTGCAATCTGACATGGATACAAAATAAAAGGGGTAATTGTAACTTGCAAGAACTTTATAGTGAGATATGTTACCGTAACCAAAAGCATGATGTTATTAAAAACAAACAAAACCCAACAAACAACCACACAATAAAAACACTGTTTCCTGCAAATGGAGTGCTTAGCAAAGCTAATGGGGAAAAAGGACACTGGAGGAAAACCCTAAGGACATGAAGGCGTACAGACTTCGAAGTAGAAGGGAAGAGGCTTAGCACAGTACCAGTGGGTAGAACAAACTGGGAAAAGTCCATCCAACCAGAAGAAATCTGAGGCCGCATCAATGTGGCTGTGCCAGACAGATGCGATCCCTGTTCTTATACACTTGGGAGCTCAGCACATGAAGGTTGTTACCTGGCTGCGATCTCTGGGAAGCCACCAATGTGGTACAATGTGACAGACCTTCACTCCCCCATTTAGACATGTTCCTCCCTATCTGCAATTCCACATCCTTCCTTCCAATGCTGCTGCTGCCTGCTTAGAAGTAGCTCCAGCAGCCTCCTCTTTGCAGGTTTTCTTTCAAGGCCATCTGCATTTAAGCATCTCTTTAGCCTGGGCTGGAGGCGGGGGGGGGGGCTGCTCGCCTGTACAATTCTGGGACTAGCGGAATCGTATGGGGAGGGGGAGGGAGCAGCCGGTGGAGCGTCGATCTTGTCAGCTGCAGGAGCCTGGGACAGGGTGGTTCTGCTGCAACCACTTCTGGTTGGTGTGCAGCTCGCAGGTGTTCACAGTACCAGCGGCTTTCCCGTTTTCATTCAAGTGTGGGTGCAGCTCCCTTTCCCAGCCCACTGCAGGAGGAGTTCCTGTCAACCTTTTTGTGTTTGTTTTGTGTTTTTGCAGGTTGTGGGCTGCTCATTGCAGAAAGATACAGCTGAAAAAGGGTTAGCATCTTTCCATTCAATTTATGTCCTGAATTTTTAAGATCCTACTATTGCATTTTTGGTTTTGTTTTTTGGGGTTTTGGGTTCTTTTTCTTCCTAATGTTAGGCCATTATATACATTTCATGGGGAGCTACAGATTATAGGGGGAATAAAAAGAAAAAAAGTAAGCTCTCATTACAGATATTGTAGGGACAAAAAGGTACTGTTTGGGTTATGTAACTCGAAGAACTCTGTATAATTGAATGAAAAGGGGAGGAGGCTGAATTTGCAATCTTTTCAGTATGGCCTCATTGAAGTACAGATAAAAATGTTATTAACAATAGGAGCTGCAGTAAAAAGCGGCATTTGTTTTTTTAAAAAACCAGTTTATTTTAGAAATAGTTATCTGAAAATTTGTTGAGAGTGGTTGGGACTTCTAGCAACATAAATAATTGATGAGTTTGTGTGTGTGTCCTTTTTTGGTTGCTGATTGCTAACTTGAGCATTTTTACAAATACATGCAAACACAACACAAGCTCAGGAGTATTAACAGCATGTGTAATTTACATAGCACTGAATTCTCCTAGCTGCTCGTTAGGTAAAGCTCTAAACTTGCCCCCAATAGTCCCTCCTTGCCTATAAAACATTAGCATTGTCTGTATTGGAAAATTGATTTGGGAAAGCACAGTGGTATAATGACCAGGTGTTATTTTGCCAGTCTGTCTGTTTGAAAGTTGACTGTTGCTCTAGGGTAAGAATTACATTGGGTATTGGAGCAAATTTACTTTGCTGAATAATCTCAGTGTTATTCTAGAACACGTTCACATAGGGAATTATACCATTGTAGTTTCGTATTTCAGTTTTCCACAGTAAACACTTTTCAGCTCCGATTCCTTGAAGCAGCTGAGTAATGGGAAGAATGAAGTGCACTAGGATGCAGGCAACTAATGGTGACAAACACCTAACTAACGTTACAGTTCTGGTTTGGTGTCTTGATTTTAACCCCACTCATCATAGGTTTGGGGGGGGGGGTTTGTTCGTTTTTGGGGTTTTCTTAGTTAAATGACTAAAAGGGCATTTGTGCTTCAAAGAGTGAAGGGAACTGCATCTTGTTTGTTTGCACCTTTCAACTTTACAAAATGTTGCTATTTTTATTCAGATGGGTCATCGAATCATGTTTACAACTATCAGCCATGTGATCATCCACGTCAGCCTTGTGATAGCTCATGCCCATGTGTAATTGCTCAAAACTTCTGTGAGAAGTTTTGTCAGTGCAGCTCAGAATGTAAGTAAAACATTTAAAAGCTATCTATAAATTCCCTTCACTGCCCCAACCTCTAACTCTGTGCTAGCAGTCTGTGTGTACTGCAGGCATCGTCCGCAGGAGCAGCAAATTGTGTCAAATGGTGTGAGAAGGGAGCACATGCTCCGTTTAATTTGTTCCTTTTAATGAGCCATTGAAAGAAGGCAGAAATAGTCTGCAGGCTTAAAATTGAGGAAGACTAAAGTAAAATCAGGGAAGGAAAGAATTTACAGTACTTCCGAATGTCTTAGATATCAGTGGCTATAGTTTGGGGTTTTTTTAATATTCTGATCTGCTATAATTTGCACAGTCTTAATTTTACAATGTACTTTTTTCATAATTGCCCTTTCTGTTTTCCATCTATCCCACTGTAGGCCAAAACAGGTTTCCTGGATGTCGTTGTAAAGCACAATGCAACACTAAGCAGTGTCCGTGTTACCTAGCTGTACGCGAATGTGATCCTGACCTCTGCTTAACATGTGGAGCAGCTGACCACTGGGACAGCAAAAATGTTTCTTGCAAGAACTGCAGCATTCAGAGAGGATCCAAAAAAGTATGTAGCTAGCTGTACAACTACATGCCTCTTGCCTTGGTTTTGAGGTGTTTTTTATATTTTCATGCCGGAGAATGGAATTTCTTTGTCTTCATGCTGTCAAACAGGAAAAGAAAAACAAAAAGGGAGGTAGCTGTCACTTAGGTTAGCATGCTTCTGTGCTGCTCTTAAGCTCTGTGTACATTTCATCATGTACCGATTCGTGGTTTCAGTGTGACACTGCAACAGATGATCTCCTTTTCCCTGTGCAGGTTTTGCTTGTAACTTGCAAATAGGCGGCTGCTGTTTTAAAGTGGTAACTCATCAGTCTTTCCCTGGATCAGCATAAGGAAGTTTGGCTGAGACACAGATACTGGCTATTTCTTTCTTCAGTGTTTGATTCTAACATGCAAACTTTGTATACCATCTACTGAAAACAGTGCAAAAGTCCATCCAGCTCTGTTAAATAAATAAACCAGTAAAGTTTATTTCTGCTCCAGACCATCTTTTCACAAACTTGTTCAGTCAAATACTGAGCTGATCAGTAGTGGGCTCCTGTCTGCAGACCTTTCCAGTTTGAAGGCCTTAGCGCATATGTCTTCATGTAACACCTTTGTTTCAAGGTTAGACTAGTACTTTTACTGGTTTTCAAGTATTTTACATGGTTTTTCTTTCGCGTACAATTCTGATCCACAAGCTGTAGTTTTAGTGTGCATTTGATAATTAGAAGAATCCATGTTTGCCTTCTCTCCTGGAGTCCCGGCATACATTTCATTAAGTGATACAATTAAAAACAAAATGAAAAAAACCCTAAATCCAAGCCAGGCATGTCTAAACTTCCCCCCCCCCCCCCCCCCCCCCTCTCCCACAGCACTTGCTCTTGGCACCTTCAGATGTGGCAGGCTGGGGAATTTTCATCAAAGATCCTGTACAGAAGAATGAATTCATCTCTGAATACTGTGGTGAGGTAAGGGTGGAGAACAGTTGTTATGTGTGAGCTTAATTGGTGAGGCTGCATCTTGGCTAGGGACCAAGGGATTGTCTCGCTCGGTATCATGCTTAGACAGAGAGAGGTGATTGAAGTACACAGGCGCTGCTGTCGGAGGCCCCAGACCCAGAGGCCAGGCAGTTGAAATGTCACCAGAAATTTGACATAGGTTCTTGTGAGAATGAGAGGCTGGAATGTCAGTTTTTCTCTTGGATGTAATTTCAGTTCAGACGTGGCAGAGATTGTGTGCAAAATCATTTAGTATAGTGCTACAATTCAGTGGGCACTTTCACCAAATTATGTTCTATAGTAATAAAACCCCGAATCAGGTATGCAGTCTTGATCTTGACATGAGAAGTGATTCTTGCTTTCCTTCTGCTCTGCAAGAACTTATTTGTGCTAAGAACAAACCATGGTGGTTTGATAAGTGCAGAATGCTTGCTGAAAACAGTACTTTATGTTTGGTAATATTGTCGGTCCCAGAGAATAGAAAAATCCACATTTCTCTCAGAATGTCTACGTTTTTTGACCTTTAGCTGCTACGGTTACAAAGGGGAAGAGGTGGTCAGTTTTACAAGTACTATTTCTTTCAGATTATTTCTCAGGATGAGGCAGACAGAAGAGGAAAAGTATACGACAAATACATGTGCAGCTTTCTGTTTAACTTGAATAATGGTATGTATGTATTAGCCACAACCCTTGCCGCATAAGTAAAAATACGTATGGTTGCTATTTTGTTCAGCACGGTTCTTTTGCAGGCAGCAAGTAACGCTGAGAAATCTTTTTCTTTTGCCTATCTTTTCTGAGCAGTGCATGGATTCCTAATATTGATGGCCAGTCACCCCCCAGCAGATGCCAGTCTGCTGGCAGTGGTAGTAGGCAGTGGTGACACAGCTTATTACGCAAGCTAACTAGACAAGATGAGTAGAAGTAGAATTTCATGGAGTAAAATTACAGGAAAGCATTAAGTAGCCTAAAGAATTTAAAAGGTTTGCTAGGTGTTGTCTGAAAGAATTTTACTGTGACTTAAATTAGCAGTAAGTTACGATGGTTATTTTGTGTCAGGGGCGGGAAGACACACAGATAGGTGGCATGTGGCTACGCCACTTGAAGTGAAAAGTACAGGCTGCAGTGCACGAAGTGTGAAATACCAGAAAATACTTGAAAGGAGGGGAAAAAAGCTGCTTTTTTTCAATGTCGACTTAGCATATTTATGGTACTTGTTCTTATGGAATAAATGTAGAGAAGCTTCAAATGAGAAACTAAGGTAGTGCCACTGTGGCAGGAGATAAATGGAAAGCACAGCAGGAGTATCTGGCATCGTGCAGAACAATAAAGCTGTTGTAGGATGATGTGCCAGTACGTACTTCCATGTGCGAAGCTTGCAGTTATCTTTTCCAGCTGCTAAAATCCAAGCACAGCAGGTATTAAACACAAAAATTTGTTTGTAGGTGACCTATCCATCACGTGTGGGTTTTGTTTGTTTTTTTCCCTCCCCTTAGATTTTGTGGTTGATGCAACACGCAAGGGCAACAAAATTAGGTTTGCAAACCATTCAGTAAATCCCAACTGCTATGCAAAAGGTAAGTTTTAAATTTACTTGCTTTTAGCAATGTGTGAAATGTTGTGGGATACTTATTTAGAATACACGTTTTACCAGTATTTGTGTTAACATATGTTTTGAATTTCTTTAAAACAGTTATGATGGTGAATGGTGATCACAGAATAGGAATATTTGCTAAAAGAGCCATTCAGACTGGTGAAGAACTGTTTTTTGACTACAGGTTGGTGGATGGATTTTTGTAATTTCTTCCTATTGCAGACTGGATTAGCTTTCAGTATTTCTGTCCAGCTCAAGATTAATTATTGTGCCTGCCTCCTTACAGCCTCGGGTCTCGGCAGCTGAGAAGCAGTCCCTGGCATATATATATATAGTTTTTTTTTTTTTAAGCCAGATACCATAGTTAAGACTGACTTGAGCAAACCAACTGGTTAAGAACCTTACAAAATTGCAACAGCAGCTGGTATAGAGAAAAGTTTAGTGACAGGTGGGGACAGACCTGCACAACTTTTCCAGGCAGACCCACGTATTAAACTTTCTCTGGTAGGTTTCCTAGGTACCAATAAAGGTAATCTCTCCCATCATTCAGAAATGGACAAGAATTAGTCTTGTGTAAGATTGTGTTCATACTTTCTTCTAAAAGCATCTCACTTGAAGAAAATCCAGCTGAGCAGCGATGCTGCTGAGTAAGCCAACCTTGAGAAATGCAGCTGCTTTCCACTAGCTCAAGCTCAAATGAACTTTAGCATTGTGAGATTCAAGGCAAAAAAAAAATAATAAAAAAAAAAAGTGTAGAATTTTAGTGGTTTGTTGCCTTTTGGTCAGACTTCTCCAAAAGCAGTTTCTTGGATAGTCAGCATTGTTCTGCATCTGCAAACTTCCACAAGGAATACATGCCCCAGCTGGTGAGGAAACTATGGGAGATCTAAATATGATGGTATTCCAGGCTGTGGTGCTGTTCTGTTAGGTCAGAACAACAAAGCAGAACTGTTCAGTGTTACTGGTTTTTATTTTTGGTCTTATTTTTTAATTTCAGATATAGCCAAGCTGATGCCCTCAAGTATGTGGGCATTGAAAGAGAAATGGAAATCCCTTGACACCAGCTACCTCTTCTTTTAAACAAACAGCTGCCTTATCTTCAGGAATTTCTAGTACTGTGGGCAATTTTAGAAAAATTAAAATGATGCAATTTGAAATTCTGTATTTGCAAAGTACTGTAACAGTAATTTATAGTAACAAATTTAAAAAAAAAAGACAACTTTTTATTGCCTTCTCACCAGCTGCAAAGTGTTTTGTACCTATGAACTTTTGCAATAATGTGGTGTGGTACATTTTTCAACCTTGAATAAAGGATACTTGAACTTCTTCATTTTTACTGGAGCAGAGTTGGAATTTTGTGTCAGTCGGTTGAGGAAGCAATGCGAGTACTTACTTCTGAGCAAAGGCAACTCCATACTTGTCTGTCTTCTCTTACTTCAGGTCACATTTAAAATTAGTATGAAGATGTAAACAGTGTAGGAGACATCAGTCAGGCTGACTGGGGAATTTCAGCACAGAGCACCGCAGTGAAATAGTCACGGTCTTGCAGTTTTCATGCACCCTCGGCATGAAGCTACACTCACGTTCTCTGAAGTGATGGCTGCAGTTCAGAAACTTCTCCAGTTGCTCTTAGTTACCTCTTGTCACAATAGTGACTGCAGTTAATTTTTTTTTAAAGCTTTTCTGTACTTAGAAACTAAGTCTCTGGGTCTGTCTAGTACCGGTAGATGCATTAAAAGGAGGCAAAAAGGGTCCCAGAATGGCTGATTTGTGATTCCTGGGACAAACCCTACAGATCTGTTGTACGAGGTTGGCTTCTGCCTGCCTGTTAATCTCTTCACTCTTGTTCAGCAGTGTGGACATAACACAGCTGAAGACCCACTTCCATCACCTGATGGGGAACCAGCAGCGGTATTCCAGTAAACTGGAATCCTCAAGTGCAGCTTCTCTGAATAATGAATGCAACAGTAATTTCACATACACTTATCTCCTGCATCTCGTTTCTCTGTAAGCAACCATTTTTTTGCTTATTGGGCCAGTTGTTAGGTCTTTACAAATTCTCTATATACATGTTTTTATCCAAAATAGTTTAGATGGCAGCTGGTTGTCTGGGTATTGTACAGGGCTGCCACGTGCTTATTTCCAGCGTGCCAGGGGAGCATGAGCCCGCTGCTCAATGGAGCGCGGTGCTCTGGAACAGGGCTGGGGAGGGAGGGTGGGGACACCACTGCAAAACCCATTTCAAGAAATCTCTCAGTAATGAGTGTGTAACCTTCTACACTGAGGCGGCTCCAGCTCCCCGGACCTGTTGAGCAAGAGCCCAAGCAGCGGTGCCTGCTTCCACACTCAGGTACTGCAGTCAGCTGCCATCTTGCTCTCCAGTGGCCTGAGTAAGAACTAAGAATTTATACCCCTCATCTTACTCATGAGAAAAAAAGTAGTCCTTAAGTCAAAACATATTAAACTGATTTTCTCCCTGCTTGGGTAAAGCATGGCTCTTGTCCAAAGCTGTATTGACAGCAGATGGGTTTGAAAAACAAAGCTCTGGAAGCACCAGCACAGAACGCAATGGGGCTTTAACCTGCGGCAGGTGAAGTCAAGGAAGGCTCCGAGGGGCCGCTTAGAGCCGGTTCTTGCTGGCTGCCTGCTCCTCTGTTACTGTACCACTCCTGCATCCTGCCACACAAATCTAGCACCAAACCTCCTGCAAGAAGGGTTCACAAAAGCAAAACAGCATCTTTAAGAAAAAAAAAAAAGGCAACAAAAAAGCCAGCAGAAAAAGCATCACAAACTCTATTCTGAATTTCCAAAAGCAATCTGAAAATTGAACAGCGAGATGCCTCTATTTCCCGTGCTGGCAGTCTGAAGGGCAATTGAAGTTCCTTCCAAACACGAACAGCAAACATGCAAAATCTCAGGTGGGGATGAGACTTTTTTTCCCCCATTTTCCACACCAGTTTGGGTCACATCTAATACTGCTCCATCATTTAATTATTTTTAAACCCAGACATTTTTGTAGGTCAGAGCTCAATTCTAACCATGCAAAATTAGCTTTCCTCAGAAAAACACAGTATCAACACAAAACTTGGCTCCCTTTTCTTCGTGCTGGAACAAACACTGAACAAATCACAAATTCTAAGGGAAAAAAGGGTTTGGCTGCAGAAATTAAGTTCTTTTCACCATCAAGAATAGAAAAAATAAATTACCAAATCTCAGACCTGTAGGGACAGTAGCGTTTTGCTTGTAGCACGTGGAAAGCTCATAGTCATCACATGTATATAACGAACACAAAACATTGTGAGAAGAATGGAATGAAGCCTGGTTGATCAATATACATGTAGGAACACTCCAAAATATTTTAATTCCCAGCACAGGTTGCATTTAAAGGGAATTAATCTTTAGGAACACACTCAATTTTCTGTTCCAGTCAAAGAAACGGGCAGCCTAAACCTTATTTATTCAGGGCAGCATTCAGGCAAGCGTGATGCATTTTGCAGCACACCAAACAGTATCAGAAAGCGCTAAGACTTAGATGACCAAGCATTGCCACATCCATTCTAAGTAGTTTCTGTTCTGCGTATCTTGTGAAATCATCACAACTTTTCAAAGCACAGACATTTCCTCTTAAAAAAAGAAGTAACGTGCACATTTGATGATAGAGGACAATTCATTTCTTCAGAGAACAAAATGTGCTTAAATCACCAGAAAACAGGGAAAAGGAGGAAAAGCAAAACGAATTTCTATAGCTTTCATAACCATTATACCTTTTATTTACATTTAGAAAGATAAGTCATGAAACTTAAAACAATAAAACCAAATGCAACTTGTACAGAAATCTTTTAATTTTTTTTTTATTTATCACACATTAAAAAATGAAACACACTATACAAATGGTTTTTCATAGCAGATTACACATGGGTCCATTCAGACTCGCTCTCAAAGTGCTGCCAACATTTATAAGTGCTGCCTGTGACAGCAGCTGTTTATCATATAGCCAATGTATTGATTTAAATGCAGTAGCATGCAACCCTTAAAGGAGAAGGGTTTGATTCCTTTCTGTTCTTAAATTAGGTTAAATGGCATTGGTGTCCATATTTACATACTTGAAATGTATCAATCCTGAGCAGTTCTGATGTAAATCTGAGACTGGCTGATGGGAGTCCTGGTCTCAGTTATTAAAAAGGGAGGTCCAAATGGCAGCAGGGTGGCTGCTATGAAGTTCCGTTGCTTTCATTCTTTCCATCACATACCTATTTGCTGAGTGTCACACAGTCAAGTAATTGCTAATAAAAATGTTAAGCCAAGTAACTGTAGGTGTCCTTCTCACCATCCACGCGTTCCAAGTACTCTTTCTCAATCAGAATGTCGATGCATTTCTGTGGGGGAAACAAACAGAAGCGGTGGGACGCTGGCAGAAAAGCCCTCTCTGCTTGCTACAAGATTTGCACAATTTTGGCCACCGCGTTTCCTGCCAAGCAGAGCACAGGAGTAGGCGATGGGCACAAACCACGGCACTTTGCTCTCCCGTTTCTGACCACATCCCAAGCAGATGACGTTGCTGAGTCACTACGGGGAATTACTTGGTGCCATTCCAGGGTAGCGACTGGGAGAGCTGAGTGACTGCAGAGTCAGGCAGCAAGTAAAGAGTTGAGCTAAGATGCAGAGTGCTTACTGTCATGTTACTAACACTAGCAGCCGCAGTAACTTGCTCCCCGTTTCATGGCCTACCTGCCCCTCCCCCACCCCCCCCCCCCCCCACCCCCCCAGCCAGCACTGGTCAGTACTGCAGCTGCTCTCCGCTGCCTGGTTTTTGCCATGCCTGTCCCCCTTGGTTGTGGATTAAGAAGTATCCGTGGGACACCACACAACTGATAAGGAAACCATAATTAAATGCAATGCCCCCCTCCCCACTGTCTTTATTTTAGAAGAGATCCGGCAATTGTCACATTAAGCTGTGGCGCTCCCACAGCTGGCAGAGCAGGAACAAGAGGTAAGCCTGGAGCAAAGAGTGCCATAAGCCAGTACTGATGTGAAAAGATGCAATCAAGCTACTATTTTACCACTGCCAACATCCTGAAACATGCACATTACCATAAAAGAAATAAAGTATTTCTTGTTAGAATGCGTCCTTCTTATTTACAACTCCAAAAACCTATCCTTACCCACCCCATCTCCTTAGCTTTCCTTTCTAATTAAGCGTGTATTGTGCCTGTACATATCTTCCCCACCTCCTGGAATACAGGTTCAGAGACTTGGTTCTCACATACCTTAATTACTGGAACTCGTGGCTTAAACCTTGAAGACAGCTGTGTTAGCACTTCTCCAAGCAGTTGCTGGTGTTTTAGAACCTTCCTCATTTTCATGATTCTCACGATAGCAGCCTGCACAGCAAAGTCGGAAAGGTGTCCTTAGGAGCAAACTACTTGTCCTTCTGGATAAACCAATTTACTTCCCTAGCAGATCGCGGCTGCTAGCGCGGAAGCACCATCACAGCAAACTCGAGTACCAGATGAGGAGAAGCATGCCTACAAATGTCAGCCACTCACTCAGGCTTCTGAGAACCCAAGATTCTGCACAGCCTACAGCCATCAGAAGTGGGTTTGACACACGGATCTTAAGAACCGCTTTGCTTACAGTAAGTCAAAGTGATCGTACCAACTGGTACCAAGAACAACACAAAACTACTTCTGTAACAGAAGAATGCCTTTATGTATTTAACCCCACTGTGCTGCTCTCTCATTAATACATCTGTATTTCCTTCCCCTGCCCCTTTGCTTCTCAAGTGGATTCCAAACAAACTGACAGAAAACCACTCCGAAGTTGCTATTTCCTAGGTGTCACTAGTGTTCACCCAGGACAGAGGTCTGGCGAGTGTGTGCGTCCATGGAACCCAAACACAAATCAACGTAATGTTAGAACAAACGTGAAGAACAGAGTCCTGACATGCCCTCCTACATTTTCTATTACAGGCTCCAGTCGCCTTTAAGAGTATTGTAAACACATTTTTAGCTCCACCACAGTGCACCGCAATGGCATGTTGTCGTTTAATAAAAATTAAGAAACCCCCACAGTGAGCTTCAATAAAGGATTACAAAGCTGTAAATCTAAGTTCATAGCACGGCAGCATTCCGCAATACAAGTCACCTGAATCAATAGTTTCCTATCTTCTTCTATATTTTTGTGTGTAGTCTCTTGCTCCTGCTTCTGTTCAGTCTTCATTGGCACATTGATGTTAACCCTTAATTTTTTGCTGTAAAGAAAACCAGAAGTTAAAAACCACCAATTCCCCTGTCTAAAAACCAAATCAAACAAGCAAAAAACCCCCTTGAACAAAACCCAGATCCAAAATAAAAGCCACACCACCACAATGACCTTACAACAAAAGGGGACTTTGGCACTTCTGAAAATCTTAAGGCAATCTTGTTCAAGCTTAAAAATAAATACAAAACGCAACCAACCAAAAAACCAAAATACCTTTTTGGTGGTTGTTCGTAAATCCAACCTAGGGATCTGTTAGGTCAAGTCAGTGCTGTACAATTAACACTGTGCTTGAAACATTCGTATGTTTAGTAAAAAGCATCCAGTCAGTGAAGGGGACAAAGCAGGTGGAAATGGAATGACCTTTCTGATTTACAGATCTGATTCTGACCCTAATGTGCAGGAATCAAGTCTGTAGAAATGAATCCTGCCCTTGGTGCGCTCCCCAGCACCCACGGTTGCGACTGCTCTCAAGATAAGGTGCTGTGTCACAAGCAGGGAGCAAGCCTCGGCACCGGGGAGCACGGGGAGTGCTCAGCCTGGCAGCTGCACTGGAGAGAGCATCTATTGGTTATTTAGCGTAGTCTCGTGCATCGTCAATTGGGAACCACTGAGCCGCACAATGGCTGTTTCCATCACTGCATTAATGTAACTGATGATGAATTAAACCTTTAATTATTGGTCAAAGAGGGAAGAAAGCAGATAAAGAGTGAGGTACAGGGAAAGATTTTTAAATGTTTCCTTCACTTGAGATCTTATCTTCAGGAAGTACTGAACTCCCAACTGAATTTATGTGGGTTTACATCTATGCTCTGGTAAGCGTGAGAAAAAGTCCCTGCAGTACTGCGAACAGCTTAAAATACAGAAACGTTGAAAGCAACACTGGTTAAAGTAGGTAATAAAAACTACTGAAAATCACGTTGATTAAGCGTTCAAATCACTGTACACTCTGAAGTTCTAAAATGAACCTGCTGATCTTCTCATGTTCTCTCTAGTCAGCTATTTCAGACTCTGACCTACACTAGTGACTGCACACTACTGTAACCTTACAGAATATAACGTATTTTACTGAGCACGTACAAGTCATGCACCTCAGTACAAAAGAGCTCAATTTCTTACCAGAAATACATCATGAAAGAATTCCACAAGACTCAAGAAACAAAGAAAGGACATGTGAAAGGATGTCCAGGCCTTGACAAGACTTTACGACCAAGTCAAAGTCAGCTGGAATTTACCCATCCCCTCTACTTGCCAGCCCTCTCCTTTAAAGCTGTTACACGTTGGATCTATATTTGAATTGGCACTGGAACCCTGGAGCTTTCATCCCAGGTATATTAGGTTTTACCCAGATTTTGAAAGTGGAGGAGGATGCTACCCATTATACACAAGTGATGTATGCTCCTGAAGTTTTTCCTTACTTTTTATAACCGAGATACAGTTTTATTAAGGTATCTGGTTTTAACTCCACCTCATCAACATTTGCATTTTCATCTTCCAAAACCTGCAAGAAATAAATAAAATAAATAAATATTCATTAATACATTTTGCTGAATGTTAAGCAGGTCATAAAAAACCAAGAGTACTTACAAGCAATTTCGATTTCAACAGTATCTGTAGAACTTGTGCCAAGATATCCTACAAAATTACAGAAAATATTATCAGTGCAGAGAGATAGCACCTTTCTCCAACTTAAAACACTTCAACAAGAACACACATATTTAGACTAAGAAGTAGTGAGTGCAGAACACTGCCAAGTAAGTGGGTAAAAAGAACAGTAAAAATTTAAGTTTGCCAAAATAAAATGTAATAAGGTCCTTTTGGGGCATTAGGACATACTCTCCTTGTGGTCAGTCAAAAAACATCTAATTCTTTAGAAAGACTAATTCCAAACAACAGATCTTTCCATTTACTGTTTTAGTAGATTTGTAAGTGTAAGAAATATTTTTTCCCAAACCATGCCAATACAGATACCGTGGCAAGCTTAAACCTCAGAAAGCAAGCACCCTTTGCTTCCTGATCAACATGTTTTTCTGTCCTTGCTCACACCATGGATCTGTCTTGGTTACTCTCGCTGGTCGGTCACCCAGTGGCTACATTACTCTCAGTGTCCGTGCAGGCTTGCAAAGCTGCTGTTTCACCACAGTGGAAATCACCTGGGTTTCATGCCCTTAGTTTTCCGCTGTCTGAAGGGTTTTATTCTGGTCCACTCATAATTTGGGCCAAATATTTATTTTGCATAAATAAATGAATATCTGAAATAAGTACTTATGATAAATGGCAACCCAGCAAGACTTCTGAGTTTGCTGCAAACCATCATAATCAGTAACTTGCTAGATACGCATTTTGAAAAGTAAATATTTCATTGACTAGGAATTGCCTAACTTTCCAGAAGTCGCTGCAGACTCTATTCAAACCTCCTAGTAAAGGGCACAGATGCCAAAAACTGTGGGCTGTAAAGTGTACTTGCAAAGAGAAGAAGGGAACCCCTTCCACAGAAGGAGCAAGCCAATGGAACTACAGATTTCACTATGTTTGTGCTTTGAGATGTAAAGAAGAATGGGTGCATAGATCAATTGTTTAGGGAAAACACTTTTTCCTAGAATGTTGTCTTTTAATATTAAAATGTACATAGCGAAACACTGAAAACTTACTACCAGAGCTGAGCAGGAAGCTAGACAATTCACTCCAGTCATGGACAGGAGTACCTACACACCAAGATTCATCAGACAACTAGGCAGTTAGGGTTACAGGGCAGTAAACCAGGAAAGTAATTTGACCAAGAACAGAGCACATCTGTCTCCTTCAGGACAGAAACTGACTCTGACTTCAACCATGTCTAATCCCCATTTCTTACGACAGCAGGAAGAGCCCTGGAGACCGACAGACTTGTTCACAAAAGTGTGGTAAAATGTGCAAAGTCACTACCATTTTTATTTGGGTACTGTCTGTCAGCTGCTGCACGGTATAGGCATCTTCTGTGTTGTACTGCAGTAAAATCGCCATCTGGAATGTGGATGCCTAACGGATCCAAAAAAAAAAAAGAAAGAAAATGAAGGGGAGAAGGGGGGGGGCAGGGAAATCAGAAAATGGAAACGAACAAACACACTTTCTGAATTTGAACAGCCTCAGATTCACTAGTTAAACACGTACATTGGAATATACGGACAACAGAGAATAGCCAACTAGTGCTCATTACACAATCCAGAAAAATGTTACTTATACAGCCAGAACTCCACCTTCCAGCATTATCTAAAGATAAACCCTAAGATTACAACCATTTAACTGGCTGTGGACACTTCATCAAATCCCCTATTATGGTGTCAAAGCCTCTTCCTTCTCCTAGCTAATATAATTTTAAATTATTTTCCTCTGTCACTCCCTGACTCTTACCCATTTAATCTTCATTAAAACCTACAGAGACTACTGAATTCACTCTCACAGCCCTCCCACCTCCAGCAGAATAATGAAACCAAATTTATAAACAAGGCAGCTATCAGTGGCTTATTCGGCTCTGTCACCACAGGGTTAACATATGTTGATGACAACTTCAAAGTCTGAGATTATCTTGTTTCTTCTCACGGTCATGAACTCCCCTCCTCTGTCTACTTTTTGAGAGAAAGCAGACAGGAACGTGTAAGAAGCATGAGATCTTACACAAAGAGGTTGCAGTTGTCTTACATAACGCAGTTCAACACCTGTTTAAACCACAAGTAACATATTCCCTTTTCTAAGTCAATTTTCTTGCAAACACAGACCTTAAGAATCAGTACAGTAAATAAACCAAATATATAATAAAGGCCCTATTAATCTTAACACCAACACCATCTGGGGAAGGGTAACATTTATGTTCGCTTCAGTAATACAAAGATCTGTAGCCATCAGGTCTTGCATCTGTGCTTTGCTTTATTTAAAGACAGTAGCGTTATTCACAAGGGATAAAGCTAATGAATGCACGTGAGCGTCAGAAATAGTAGCTAAGCATGTATGTGTGTACATACATATGAACATACACACCCCACCACCAATTAAGGAACTGAATGATTTAAAATACTTAACTGTGAGACATCATTACATACTGTTAATGAGTATTTTGACATACAAATAAACTACCGCTCAATTCACGGTATGACCTATGAAAAGTAGTTTGTGTGCAGGCACAGGCATTCACATGAGCTCCACTACTTCAACATCTACACACTTCACCATTTTAAAACTCATTCATCTGCACAACGGGAAAAGTAATTATCTCCAAATGAGGAGTAAAGAGGCTGAGCTGCTCATCCAGCTAACGCAGGAGCAGCGGAGCAGAGCCTGAACGCATGGCTTTGAAATGATCAGTGGCACCCAGCCCTCCGAAGGCAACCTGCAGCGAGGGTTTCTACTGGGGCGACATTATCCTTACCTGTAACGTGTATCTGTTCTTGAAACAGTTGGTAACCAGTTCCCCTTTGGACAGCTGATACAACCATGTTAATTTTCTTCCACTATGACGACTGGCATAAAATGCAGTAAATCTCTGATAGCTCCGTTCTAACTGTAAAAAACCAACGACAATAAATGAAGAAGATTATTTACCTTCATTTACCATTACTAGAACACGCTCTGGAAACAACAAAGAAAAATCAAATCCTATCACCTTTGACTGCCATGTTATTGAATAAGACAAACAGAAATCAAATGTATTCAAATTCTTCAGACTGGATAAAAGTTCCCTTTGCTATGGGTTCCCCCTTTGAAGTGTCATTAACAATACAAACCTAAACAAGCGTTTAAGTTCCACTCTTCCTTCTATGACACATTAAGCAAGCCTAGAAAGGTAATTTTTTGACCACCTTCACCCTCCAGGTAACAGCAGTTAAAACTTACTTCTCACGTTAAGTATCTGTGTCTCGTCTATTCAGGGTAACCACTCAACAGAAAACCCAAGATTTTACTGGCCAGAGCCAAAACAATGGCAAGAAAGTTTTTAAAATAAAAGTATACATAGAAAAGTACACCGACAAAGCTTTGCCTCAGTTGCTGTTGAACGTTTTGAAGAAAGATTCATTAACCTGGGCCTTTTCACAGGAGCCAACACTTGGGTATCTCACACAGTTCCCTCCCACGACCTTTCTCAATTAACTTGTTCCAAAACACCCTCCAGCTGCACAGGCAAAGATCAGACACTTCCAGTCCTCCCCGACACACAACAAAACAGGAAGAGACACCAGCTTTGTAAACCAAATTTCTCCCATGAGTGTTCCACGTTCGGATGAGCCAAGTGCAAGCGCCTCACCTCAGACGGCAGAGCAAACGTGCAGGACTGCTGGAACGGCCACGATCCAGAGCTCAGCACCTGGATGCTGAAATCCACTGGAAGAGAGGGGAAGAGGCTGAGCTGTATCATCCTACCCCCTCTTCAAACACACTGTCCCAGTTCTTCCACAAACAAGAAATGGTTCTGCCTTTTGCTCAAACTAACATGATGAAAAAAATCATTCAGCAATATATATATATATATATATATTATGCAGACCATAAACCAAAGGAATTCATGTAAGATCTCACTGCAATCGGAGAGCTTTACATTTACTGAGACACTCACTCAATTTTCTCTCATTTGTAGAAGTTATTACCCTGTTTCTATCCCCACAACATACTTCCCTTCTAACACACAAGTGTAAAAATTGTAAGCGTTCATTTTTATGTGTAACAAACTCATCACTCCACAGTACACAACTGCAAGAATAAACATTTCACGTTTATACTTGTAAGGCATTTTGGGCAAGTCACTAAGAATAATACAAAAACTAAGTAAAATTTAAGCCTGACAAGATACAACTCTAAATGTAATCCAACAAATAATTATCAAATCTTTAAAGAATTTGTTTCAACGTGCCTTAATGAAAAAAATATAAATTCTTTAGTGATAGGGCTCTCTAACAACCTAAAATACATCACTTTTTCCTTAATACTTTTACACAAGTATGAACTTAAGCCATGTTGTGCTCAAAATCAGAACTGTTTAAAGAAAAGCATCTTTCAAATTAAAAAAAAGGGGAAAAAAAAAAAAAAGAAAGAAAAGACAGGATTCAACTTAATTTAGTTACATACCTAAACATGAGCTGCAAAATCAGGAGGAGGCTACCCATAACAGAAAATATAAAGTGCTATTAGAAGACAAAGTACAGACCTAAAAAGACTAATTTAAAAATCGTAGCTACCTTGGTCAAAATAATATTAACTCTGATTTCTGGGGGTATGACGTCTAAATCAAATATGACCCTCATACAGTTAGCTCTGTAGAAGTAAGAGGAAGCTAAACTACTCAACAGTAACTTAAGTAAATGTATTACTTACAATCTAACGGTTCTGAATTGGTCAGGTGCTTTTTAAATTGCTCATTCAAGTCCTTGCTTACACCAATATCTTGGAACATCCGCTGCAGCTTGGAGGTATACTCAAAACCACAAGCTTGCTGTATTTTAAAAGCACAGATATGTCAGCAGACACATTTTTGACATTGGAGAATGAGAAGAACAAAGTATCTGAGCCTATTTTCTTACAAGAAGATGTACAAAGTTCAGTATTTCTGTTACCCAAAGTACTGATTCCAACCAGACATGCTCTGTCATCAAAAGCTAAAGAATTTTTTTTTTTTAAATGAAGCAAAATACAAAATGAAACAGACTGCTACACGATTATTAGATCTTATTTTGTTTGACCCTGAATGAGCAAAGGTTAATGAAATTAAGCAACTTTTCAGCAGTCATTCCCTTGGATAATTATATCCACGTCATTCATTTGGCTAAGAATAATTAAGCTTAACTACATCAGGGAGACATACACTGTGAGGTCCTAGGAGGTTTAAAAAAACAAAAGCTGGGGGGGGGGGGGGGGGGGGGGGGGGAGCCGCGGGGAAAGACCTAGGTTGTGTATTTTTCTATTGTACGTAAAATAATGGCAGCCTGAAGACCTGCAACACAGTGGATCATGGGACAGTCATGGAATACTCACTTTCAGTTTAGAGATCATGCTGGCCTCAGCATCATCACTAGCGCTGTTCTGATGTACAAGTCTTTTTGCCAGCATTTTGGCATAGAATTTTTGAAACACATCTTTGTCTTCAATGTACTTGAAGACAACCATCTGGAAAAGCCAAGATAATGCGTAAGGAAAAAAAAACCATATTAAAGCATTTGTCTTGAAAAAAGCTGTAGCAGTAGCTACTTCATTTCCAGTTAAATTTTTAAGGTCAGGGGGTTTTGTTCAGGTTTTTGGGGCAGTTGTTTGTTTCTTTTAAACACAGTAACTATATATTTCACACGTACGGCCTTCTATATTAATATGTAGTGAGTATATGTAATTATATAAAAATATACTGTAGATATTATATAAAATATATTGTAGATATTACATATTAGATGTGTATATAAACATGAAGCAAAAGCATAAATTCCATTTAGCCAATTTAAATCTGCTGCAAAGGGCTTCTTTTTTTTAATGAATAAAAATACAACCAACATGCCACACAGGGCTGAAGATTATTAGTGAAGCGCTGAAATATTAAGTAATTAAATCAAAGTATACAAATAAAAGGTTTTCTCTCATCTGATTTGTGACAACTGCGTATTACTAATTTGTCAGTGCTTACACTGAAGAGAACTGTATTTACAGACATCTTACCACTTGATTGAGTGTATCTTCCAATTCTGCTTCTTCGGGATTCTTTGAGCTGCAGTTGAAGAAGTAAATTTTTATTGAGTCCCAAAAATGCTGATTTAAACCAACACATGGATATATATGGAAATTTCATAAAGGAACAGATTGAGTAGTTCTGGGATCAAAAACTCTTTAGAGAGGAAAGAGCGTAAGGAACACTTCTCTTCAGTACTCCACACATAAGCAATTCTGAAGTACACAGTTTTTAAACAGCAGGTTGAAGTCCTGGACCACGGGTTGCTCAGGACTTCCTGACAGCCTGATACTTCTCAGGATTTATGGGCTTAAACTTCCTGCATTTTTCTGCTGCCAAGTTCTATTTTCATTTCTTATCTTACACAGTACAGTGAAAAAAAAACAGCCGAGAGTGCAGAGTCCTGGCTGGGGGAGAGCTCAGGTGGCACAGTGTTGTTTTCCTCCATATCATGCTTCTCCATCAGGCATATCCCAAACCTACCCTGCAGAAAGCTAGTATTTATAAAAGGGGAAATAAATCCTTTGCTGAAGGAAGGAGGGGATGGGGAAAACTAAACAAGTTGTTCTGGTTTTTGTACTGTTTGGTAGTGGGTTTTTTCCTCCCCCAAAACAGCCAGAAAAGTTGCCAGTGACAAAATTGACACCAAACCAGTATGAACTGAACCAATATCAACTCCATGTATGAGCTGCTGAATCATTTAAAGCCAAATACCTTAATTAAATTATGAAACATGACAGGCTAGAAAGCAGGTTTTATCCCCCTCAATTTCTGCCCAGATGGAAGAAGATATAAGAGAAAACAACAGGAGGAAAACAATGGTTTTAATGGAAAAAGGGAACGTGCGTCTTCTTTACAACATACAATACAACTTAAATTTTTTTGGGGAAGAAAACCAACTTAAAAAACTCCTGTTTCATTAAAAAAAAAACCAACAAAAATTAGTTTCCTATAAGGAAATAAAAGATCTAAGACCTTTCTTTCCCTTTCATTTCCACCCTCTTCTTTAAAAAAGAAAAGTAAATTCCATGTAATCTTTAGGAAAGGTCCTATTGACATTTTTGTATTCAGAATTTGATATAATTAATTTTTCTTGAAGCGTTAAGTTCTGTTTCTGAAGACACAATATAAAATTTTGTATGTTAAAACCTTTTAAAACAAAAGCCAACCTGAAATAATGATTTGTCTTTGAAGACGTACCTTTTCTTTAGTAAAGAGTCACAGTATCGTGCCAGTAGCTCTGGTGATTTACTGGATGATTGAGCCATTTTTGTCACTGCATTATTATTTATAAATCGACCACAAGCCTGTAAATCACAAAAGACAGTGAAATTTTGAGAGAGAAAACACTGAATAGGAAAAAACCCCCATCACCATATGCCACTATGTATACATACTTTGTCTAGCGCAGCCACAAAGCCAGCATCATTGTTGAATGCAGACATGACTAAAGCGTTGTACTTCTTATGGACATCCAACACTGTCTGTACATACATTTTGGGATCCTGCAATAAAGAGATTGGGTTTTTCAACCTGTTGACTTTCTGCTTTCCACTTTTTCCAAAATGGAGCTACTCACTGGCCTAAGCAAATTTTTATGTGAAGGTCTACAGAGTATTAGAAATATTTTATAGCTTAAATAGTATCCAGACTAGTTTAGGTCCTATGTCCCCGACTGACTTACATTAGCACAAGCTCTCATTTACGGCAACCAGAGTGCAGTGTGCTACATTATACAGTACAAAAGACAACAAAACCACCTACTCGACCACTGCAAAAATTTTCAAGAAGGACATTTTCAAAGATAGCAGCTTAATTCGAATTAAACCTGAGAAAGATGGACAACCATAAAATGGCAGTTCTATAGAAGAAACCCTTGAAATAAATCTCTGTAGTAAGAACATTAACAGGTATTCCCCAAAGGTACAATTCAGCACAGAGACCTCAGTCATTGTTGACAGTTCTTAAAAACTATAGCCGCTTACCCCTCGGTGGCAGCCAAATGCCAATAAGCATCAGGTTTACAGCACCCACAGACCGAGTCCTGTGTGCAACTCCTGATCCTGCATCTCAGTACAGACGGAGTCAGAGCAGGAACAGTGAACGGCAACTAAACCAGCAGGCAGGCAGCGTAGCTACTAGACAACAGACTAAAAAGGCTGGAAGTCTTCAAGTTGGAGATCAGAGATTTGAAAGGGCGTAAGAGACCAAGGTTTACAAAATCAGGAGGACGACTGAGAAGTTGAACAATCATGAAAAGCCACGTTTTATAACTAGGGGGCACTTGATGAAAGGGATAGGAAACAAGTTAAAGACAGATAAAGAACATCTTTACACACAACCTAGTGGACTTCTGGAACTTGCTGCCACCAGAGGTTGCTGGAACCAGATAAGATCAGCAGGTTCAAGAATGGAATAGACAAACCCACAGATAACAGCAGACAACAGGTTCATAAATAAAAACCGAACAGACTGGGCATGGGGGCACTCCTGTAGCATCCCTATCATAGGAATTCTGGATGCTGGCAACAAATGGTAGAAGATTGGCAGGGTTGTATCAAGATCCCAAAAACCATTTCCTGTTGCCACTGAAGACAGACAATAGACTACAAGGACCACTGACCTAATGCCATGCTGGAGATAAAGAACTGGGATTACTGAGAACCTCCCAGACAAGAAATTCAAGTAAAGGACATTCAGGAAGGCATATCTACTGATTACAAAGACTCCAAAATAAAATAAGCAAAGGCACAAAATGCAGTAATCTTCTGACTGAAGAGCAGTCACATTAATATAGTTAATGGAGTCTACAGCACAACTCACTCTGCACTAAAGACTTAAAATAGGTCAGATGAGTCAAGCTGGTGTGACTATTTCTCTCCACTGACTACAGAGTAACTGAAAAGCATTTGCTCAGCTGATTATCTGTTTAGACACAGTACAGATCTATGAAATTAGGCAGAATCAAGCCTACTCAAGTGTGATAGAGAGCTAACAAGGCAATAACAATATACAGTGGTGTGAAAGATATTGAAAGAAGAGGCAAGATGGCTCCCAAGGCAAACAGCCAGAGATACTGTTATGAAAACAAAGAACAAATGTGGAAAAAAAAGAAAAGGAACAAAAGAGAAAGATGAAGAACAAGAAAGAGTGTCATGATCAGGAAGAGTTTTGTAAAACAGAGTCAAAAGAACTAATACATACAAACCTCAGGCTTCCCCTCTCTCAATGATGAACTAATTCCTGGAGAAAGAAGAATTTCCCATTTTTCTGGGAAATTTTTCAACACTTAAGTACAAAGAAGCATCCCCCAGTGATCTCCACACTTGAGCGTCAACCACGGAGCACATGGGATTCCAACCCCCAGGGTGGCATTTAAAATGCAGCTACAGACTCCTGAACTTCATGATTCGTAAAAGATCAACACTGTCAAAGTGCTACACTACACACTTAAAACTACAGAAGTGAACAAGACACTACACACACGTAAAACAAATTTATCTGTGCTAGAACCTGAAGTTTTTACTGTCTCCATGCAGTCATTACAAGTTACTGCTTTACTGATTGCTAGTATACAGCTATTTCAAGAATATCTGAGGCCAGTAACAGGTTAAAATGAACTCTATCAAAAATCAAAGTTAAATCCCATTTTAAATAAAATTTACCAGAATCTATATTCTATTCTAATTTTGCTTTGTGCAATGTTTCATTCTATTTTTTTCCAAGAAAAGTCATATTGCCTACAGACAAAAAGGTTAGCAAAGGGTTTAAACAACTTCATGGTGCTGAGACTCAACCCTCATCAATACAAAATTAAGTCTGAAATTACAATTATGGGAAAAAAATCAAGAAAGCCAATTATATGGCTAAACACAGTGTTGCAGAAGACCCGACCTGCTCCTTATATTGTGACCTCTCTAAACATTTCAGTTACATCTTCCTCTTAAATTTCTCATGCTTCTCCAAACAGAATAAAGCCATTCACCAAAAAACTAACACCAACAGAAACGTTCTTCATACAGTCCCATCCAAGTCAGAAGTCTGTACGATGACGAAACATAATACAGTCCACTGGAGATAATGCTTCTTGGAACAGTGGACTTTCAGGTGTACTTGGAAGTGTAGGATGTTGCCAGCTTTCCAAGCAGCATGACATCCTGACAAAGAGCAAAAACTCAGAAGGAAAAAACCCCAAACAAAAACCCAGCAACAACAACAACGAAACCCCACCACCAGAAAACCCCCAACCAAAGCTCAAGGAGCAGTAACACAGTGATGTGACTGCTGTTTTAAGCCTACTATCAACATCTGAGAATTGCCTAGTCCTCACTAATTATATCAGAGGGAAAACACACGCAAACTGGAAATTCTATCAGGAAGCATTCACGCTCCTGTAATGTAAAACTGGCAGCAACCACACACAGACTTATTTTGATGGGATACTTGCATTTAGAGCAGCTTCTCCACATTTCTCAATTGCAGCTAGACCCTGATTATGAATGTGGGTTTCCAAAAGTTTTTTCAGCTCTCCAAGGCCATCCTGGATTCGAGATACGAGGTTATACATGCGTCCCAAGTCTGGGGGAAAAAAAAAAAAGAAAAAAAAAGAATTAATTAATTAAATTACATAAATATATTTACTTCTGAGTTCTAGTTTTTATAAATGTAAAGAGGTGCAATGATTTAAAAAATGGAGTTAAAACCCTCTTGTCCAGATTAAGTTTTGAAGTGTTACCATGAATTAGGACTGTGGTTAGTGTAACTGCTGGCCATGCTAAGAGCACAACACTCTCCGGTTGACCACTGTCTGTTAAATCTTATTCTGAACAGGACAGTTCTCAGAGATCTAACACCCCCCTGCAGCCTTTTGTATATTAACACTTCTACTTGTGGCAGCATCAGCAGCAATGGTTGGAAATTTAAGACAAAATTTTATGTTATTGATACAACCTTAGCAGATAAAAAAACATTATAAATGAAATTTCCTCCAATAAAGCAGTCAATAAAGCCATCTCTTAAAGAAAAAACCCACAACATTTAAGTAACCAATTCCCAGTAGAAATAATTGTATCTCAAGGGAACAAAAGGTTCTGAAAATCATTACCATGGAACAAAACTAAGAAAGGTAAAAACAAATCGGACATAATTTCATGTATGTTAAAGCTTCATATTAACACCTTACCAGTTTTCAGCCAAGACTTTCAAAAATCAATTAGTCTAATATTGAAGAGGGTTTGGGTTTTATTATTCATTTTCAACAGGGCAGGTACCTTCTGAAGTAAAAACTTGAATATGGCCATAAATCAGGTACACAAACCCACTAATCACCTCTTGTAATCTTGCCCTCACTGAACAGGCACTCAAGTGAAACAGTAAACAATCACATTAGTTACTGTAAACTAAAGAGGATATTTCACCTTATTGAATCCATCTTAAGGCTGTCACCTGCATCTAGCTCTTCTAAAGTGTAACGACTTCTCTGAAGGGCTTATGGGCAATTTATTACCACCTGAGGATTATCAGATTAATTAGAACAGCACAATCAAGCAGCTGTATCACTACCTAACTCTGAAATACATCACACAGAGCCTGATGCCTTTAATATCAAAGCAATGACATGTCTACTCAGACCCATTTCCATATAATGCCTTCCATTCACTTAGAACATTGGGAAGCTTAAACTTCTGGATTTGGAAAGCAAACATTTTTTCTCTCTGCAAGCCACAATTTGCCACCTGATGTTAAACTGTAATAGCAATATACAAATGCTGGAGTTTGTACCTAAAGAAAATTTCAAATAAGTTAGGAGAATAGTGCCATGCATAGAGATAATAAGCTGCTACTAGACCTACCCAAAAATAAAGGTGGCACAGGTTGGTCTATCAGGATGCCAGTATTTGATGAAATATGGAAGAGATACTACAAAGCCTCAAGGAAGATTTACATGGTAACTCCACCTAAATCATTACAGCCTGCTTCTAATAAACATAATTATTTTCTACAGGTATCATACTGACGTGAATAGGTAACACATGACATATGTGCCCCACAACCTTTATAACTAGTTGCACAATGCAATTAAAGAGTTACAGAACACCACCAGGAGTGGCTGTAATGTGATACGGGTAGCATACCTCACATGGGAGGACCTCAGACCCAGTGTACTTTCCAGAGCAAAGCAATAAAGATTTTAATAGACAGCAAGATTTTATTCTAAGTTTAGGATAGCCTAATACAGGCTATTTTAGTACATTACAAATTTGAGAGTGAACTGACTCAAGTGATTAAAGAATAAATTATTGGAAAGTCTTTAAAAGAAAAAAAATATGTTTCTAACCTTGAGTCTTCACGAAACTTAAAAAGGGCCAGGGAGCTACTGTAATTTGCACAAGTGAAGCCCAATAAGAGAAAAGCAAATATTTTGGAAAAGAAAAAAAAATATCAGGCATTTTAAAATGCCTAATTAATCTCAGAAATAACCAAATGAAAGTAAAACCAAAGACATACAACAAGATTGTACCCAAGGCAGAAGTGGTACTTTCCCTTTTTTACCCCAGCAAACTTCTGGAGTTGCATCGCTATGGTAAGTGACTGTATTAAAGACTCACATAACCCATGAGCTTGATAAAGTAAGGGGAAAAAAAGAAAAGCCTAGCAAGGCCTCCTGAGTCCAGAAGAATTTTGTTTCCATTACTACCATTTCTATTGTCAGAAGGCTTTTATATAGCCATTTCACTAGTCAACACTCACCTGTATCAAACTTCCTTCCAATTACAGAGTAAATACATTTATTTACAAACATAAACAACATCTGACTTAAAAACCAGTATAGGATAAAAATCTTAAATTTGAAATGGGTAACTTCTGACCTACTAATCATGTTGAATTGTCCTTTTCCATTTGAAGCATCTCTTAGTTATGAAGATCATGATTATTGTAATTACTCATAGTTGCTCTTTTAAGGCTGATATATAAATAGTCATAGTTGCAATTCACCATTCTCAAATGAACAGTATCATCAATAGTCACTTAATCATAGTATCTCTTAAATTCTGACACTTTCTTAAATGCAGTACTTCAGCTACAGAGCCTTACCTTGAGTTCCTATATAGATTTAATTAATTCCCTAACTGGAAAAATAAAAAATACCATTCATCCTTATCTTCGGCACGATGCACAAGAATTATTTGGCCCTAGTTCTGACTGTTATTTTGTGCTAAGCATTAACTCCTGAAGAAACTCATAAAAAACAATGCAATTGACAACTCCTTAAAGATACCTAAAGTCTTTAATAATCTTTACTTATTTTAGAGGAACCGCTGAAGTCATTATCCATGTGTTCACTAAGAAGGTACAAACTTGATCCTAGTACAAACTAGTGGCACTTAGGATTCATTTTTCACAGCTAAAATTATCTCATCAATTCATAATGTCCACTCTTTCCTTGTGCTCTGTATGCAGTTTTATGTATTTTATACACTGTATTTTAGAAGCTCCTTATTTGCTTCTATCCCTCTTTTAACATTTCCTATACATACTTCTAGATAACTCGGGTTTTAAAATTCTCACTGTGGACTCGGAAAGATCCATGTATTAAACTGAAACAGCTGGTAAGTGTACTGGGCTGGTTTTTGTCTCGCAACTCTCATGCAAGCTTCAGCTCCTGCTGGAAGGATGGCTCAAGCACTCTCAAAACTCTTCCAGCCAGGTTAAAGAGGAATCAAAATTATGCTGTTTTGCCTTAATATTTGGTATTGGAATAGGCTTCTTGAGGCAATATCCTCAGCCATCCCAATTTAATCAAAAGCTGCTTGTCAGTCAATTTAATGTCTATATTCTCTTTTAATCTAATTCCTGAAGAAACTGCATTGAGCTATCACCAGAATTCACATTATTCACAAATCATCAGGGAGGAGCTACAAGCCTAAACCCAATGTTTGAATCTCCTTACCTTCATTTTTGTCAGCATCCAACAAATTCTGAAATTCTGTATGAAATATCTCCAGGTGTTTTTCAATAAGTACTTGCTCACATTTTCGTGCTAACTCATCTTGTGTGCTCTCATGGAGATATACCTGAACTCTGCGCTGTTCCTCCAGAAGGCGAGCTTCAGCCTACAGAACAGAGAGATAAATATGAAACCTATATGGAAGGCAGAACAGAAATCCAACAACAGAAGTCAGATGGCTACTTAGTAAATCCATCTAGAAAACAACAATGACAACAAAGTTCAAGACTCTTACTAACGTGGTGCTATGGTTCACCTACTTAAGCAGTTATTTTCCTGGGAAATATAATACACACATGGAATGGATGTTAATGTTGATGCTAATATTATATACTGTTTCAATGGGGGGGGAGAATCACAGCAAGATTGTTCTCCCGTTACTTCTGAATAAGAAGTTTACTGATGGAACTCTGCTGTCAGAAAAAGAGAAAGCTGCTGACGTGAGGTGCTGGCAGTTCTAGCATCAGCAAGCTTTCCAGCTACAGAGGTAGTTTTAAGACAAACATGAATGTATTTCATGCTTCCACAAAACTAAAGGGCAGAAAACTACAATTTAACAGTATCCCCATGACAAATTTATTTTAATGTTCTCATCTACATTCTTACACAGAAAAACTTCCCAGTAATATACAATCATTTAAATTATACTAGCATTTAATTTGGCATATGAAATGCTACATATGCGTATCTTCCCAGCAAACCAAAATTCTAAATGTCACTCCAGGAACAGTACTTAAGCCAAAATGTAAAACTGAAGCTGTTTATATAACAATTACCTCTATTTTGTTTGCAAAAGTGTTAAAAGATTCACTTTACAAGCCATCTGTAATTGCAGTACATTATTACGGATAAAGTGCGTATGTCCTCTTTTCAGTCCAAAGTATTTAAATTAATGTCACCAAGAGAAGGAAATTAAGTTAATGCATTTTCCTAGTATTTCAGAATACTGGCTAAGCATGAAAGATCATATTATGGACAACACCACCACCACCTCCCAACCCAACCCAATTTCACTGCAAGTGCACTGTATCATACACAGATGGCTTTAAATAATCTCTGCCGCTGTTAGCATCACTGATTTCTGTAATAATTCTGCACTCAGCTCTTTTGAAATGGTCGTGGATTACGGTCTCCTACAGTTAAACCACTACAGGGTCACAATATGGGAAACAAAATCAACAGTTTGGGAATGTATATATGTTCATGCTTCAGAGTACTGTCCGATTTCTTACCAGTAAGGAATAACAACTGACTGCCTTAATGACAGCAAACGGCAGCAAATCTTCCTGATGAATGCTGGAAACTGGGATCAGACCAGTAAGATTCCTTATCTCTCATTTAACCAGTTCTGTATTTCTGTAGCCCAGGAAATTCTGCCACTTCTAATGCTGCGTCTTAAAATATCCTTAGACCTTCACTTTTAATGTTAGCAGTTAGCTCTCACTTTGAGCTCCTTTATGAAAAAAAACATCAACTCTGACTTCAAATTTGTTTAGATTCTCCCATTTTTTGTGTTCTTATAATGCCATTCTCCTTTTACAGGCACATTTCAGAAACAAGGGAAGAATAACTGGTTCACACAACAGTATCTTTGGCTGTTTTAACTATAAAGATCAAAAGTTCAATTTGAGACTTTATTTCAAGGGACAGTCTTAAGAAATACTGACCTTTTTCCCTACAGCACATCAGGCCATGCCAGCTTTACTCATGCGTTCTGGCCTGAGAAGAAAAATTCACAATCCTTCTAAACTCAGTACATCTGCCTGTAGAACTACATACACATATCGTAATTCTAGATCAGATTTCATAGAATATTCCACATGAAACAAATACAATTTTACTACGCCACAGTAATGCTGATGTCATGCTGGTGCACACTAAGGTACTCCAACATTTTTTTGTGTTTTAATTTGCAATGCTGTTTATCCCCAATTAGAATTCAGCGCTTCAGTGAGAAAGTCAAGTAAGCGTACTAACAGCAGATTACTTAGTTCATAGTTCATACTTCTAACAGATGACTTTTAAGACCTTCTTACTGCTAGTATGCCATGTGACTGCTGGACAGCTGGCAGCTTTTCAAATTGGTCTCATTTAAGGTGTTTCATACCAGAAAAGAACCCTAATTCTAGCAATATGTGAGCAATAATTATGGGGAGATGCCTGCCCATTTCCAGGCATTTCAGTAGCATGCAAGATTACAATACCCAAACTGAAAAAAATAATTAAGTTCACAAAACTGCCTTGTCATGTTTAAGTAAAAAATGTTAAGAATTCCTTGTGTATAACAAAGTAAGATAAAACTGAAGGACAAACCTTTCTCAATTTTAAATTAACAGTTCTGAAAACTTGCATGACCTCTCTTGACCTCTCCAGCAGAGCATGCAGTCTAGAGATCAATTTATCCCAGCAAACTGTCTTGTAGCTTCAGTTCATGTTTCCCCTTTCTGTTAAGTCATATCCCTTAATTTGTATCATTTTGCAAGCTTTGATCATATTTACTGTAGAGTCTAACACACATCCTTTACAGTTTCATCAGTTAAATCCCAGGAAATGTGTAGTAAAAACAAATGTCTTTCTTGTTCAGTTTGATTTCAGTGTATGCACATTATCTGTAAGGAGATGCCAAGCCAGCCCGAATAGCTTGTATACATCTCTAGTGTATTAATTTGAGCAGAGACTTAAGGCTGCACACTTTCTTGCTGAAAATTTTCCCTGCCTTATGCTAGCTTTATATGTGTTTTCAGCTTCAACACCAGTTTCAAGCAAAGTGAGTTGCTCTTTTGTGGATTTTTGAAACCTTGGAGATTGTTTGGGATACTAATAAGTTCTTTCTACTTGCCACTAATCTCTAGTTCTTGAAATAGCAATGACCTTCAGAGAGCTCTTTTTACTGACCTGTACCGAGAAAGGCTAGATCAGGCAGTCATTCAAGTTATGAATGACTAAAATTCCCTTATTCTGTTTTTATATATATATATTAGGGTGAAAGTAAAGAAAAGAAATTGGAAGGGAAGTAGCAAAAATCATGAATTCAACAACAGAAAAGTAAACATAGAACGGTGTGGGAACTGCTGGGCTATCCCAATGCACTAAAAGCAGGATTTGTTTTACTGTGTTATTTCTAGGACTTACACACACACACACACTTTCTGGGGTGGGGGGTGGAGGTGGAGGGTAAATCATTGACTTTAATGCCAAGACTCAGACAGGAGGTGTTCTGTGGCAAAACTGTGTTTATTTTACTGCAAAAATCTTTACCGGACATCCAGGGAGGTGGGATGCTATTTATGGGCTCTGATAGGGGATATACATTTATTTTTGAGAGAGTAACAAAACCTTAAACAAATCTCATTTACCATAAGGTTGTACAACTCCACTGATTAGTTACACAAAAGAAACACAAAGATACTGCAGGGAGGGATGTATATCTGCATATCACATACTCAAAAAGCAATTTAAAAAAAAAAAAAAAGAAAAAAGAAACTGAAAATGAAAAAACAACCAGCAATTCAGGAACAGTCAGGAAATGTGCTGAGAAAAATATACAAAGCAGCACTTGTCCAAGATGGAAGATGACCTATCTATTTCACATTCAGTAAGACTGACCCAATAACTAGGCTAGAAATAGTCAATGTTTATCCAGCTTGCTCTTAATTGCCCTTTCTGGAATCCCCCAAACCAGAGACTATTTAAGAATTTAAATCTTGCCTCTGCCGATCTGAAGTATTGTGTAGGGTTCTTTACATTAAAATATTCTGAGAGAATTAAAGCTAATTAATGATCTACTTCCTTGGCCAGGAAGGTATTTCAGTAAATGTGTCAACACACAATTCCTTGTATAGGAACAACAAACCTGTAGGTCTAAAGCAGAATGACTATTTTGGTGTCTTGAAGTAAAAAAAAAAAATTATCTGAATTTATTTCTCCTCCATTTTGCCCATTAAGAAAGTTCCAAACTTTCACTGTACTTACTGATATACACGAAAGAGACAAACTTCAGATCAGATAAACATAAAAGTACATTACCACAGGGAAAAAGAGCTAACTGTTTCTGTAAAATTCTCAGCAATTTAAGTAATTGATAACAAAACCCAAGAATTTGTATTACTTTACCGCTACAAAAATCTGTATCCAGAAAATACTCACAAAGCTTGTTAAATAACTTACCTTCTTCATGTACTCCGTGACTGGGTTCTGTTGCAAAAATTCAGTACTTTCTCGTGTATAAAATCTCTCTGTGTCAGCAAGAAACTGAGATTCAAAGGATTCTTTATAGACAGTTAGTGTAGGTCCTTTTGCAAATGCATCATCTTCATTCAGCCCCAGCTCCACTACAAAAAAAAGAGCAAGTAATGACAAAATTGTCTTTTATGAAGTGGTCACTTGCAAATGAACAGGTACCCTTCATAGTCTTAACTTACATGAAGTTAATCAATTGGGACAGTATCAGCACCGCTTTTTAAAAGTTTTTAAAAGTATACATTTACTTTGCATTTAAAAAATAAGCAGCATAAGACATTACTCACGTAAACTGCACTTTCTGATACTTCACTAAATGGGTGACAGGATTCAGAAAACTTCACTATTCCAAAGGCTAGTTTAAATTCCCCTTCTATCTTTTGCTCTTAAGAGTTCCAAAATACATGCAATTACCTTTTTATTAATGACACTGGTCATTAATCTGCATGACAAAACTCTCAATTTCATGCAAATAGGAAAAAACAATCCCCCTACACTTTGTCAACTCCTATGCTTCCCCCTTCCAGATTTGCTCCTAAATAACTGATTTGTAAACAATAAACACTTGTCTATCAGTTGCTCTTTCAAGCTTTACAAAGATGATATAATCAACTGTAATTGTGTCCAGTGTCTCTACAAATATGAAGTTAAACAATATATAACTATTTATTTTACTGTAAAAATCTTTACTGGACATCCAAGGAGGTGGGATGCTACCTCTGGGCTCTGATAGGGGATATATATTTATTTTTAAGAGAGTAATAAAACCTTAAACAAATCTCATTTACCATAAGATTGTACAACTCCACTGATCAGCCTTGTATTGATAGTTTCACCATTTCTTTCCTTTTCAATCAACTTCAACACAGCATTTGTTACCTTAGGAAACAGGGATTAAAAGTCAAGCACAGAGAAAACGGTAGCTCAAGCACAGTATTTAATCAGAAATATATTCTTATGTTCCAGACAAGTCAAGCCCCTTGAGAACAAAACTTAAGGACACCTCAACATATAAAATTCCTACAGACATCACAGACTATGCTACACCTTGAAGTTCTACAACGTAATTACAGTCTGCTTACTGGTGAGCTGTAAAAAGGTATGAAAGTGCTTGGTTGTTTGGGATTTTTTTGTTTTGTTTTTGATTTTAAATTCAAAAAGCACCTTCTAAACCAAGTTTCTGTTTGTTTTATAACTGAAATACAAGAAAACTGCAGTAAGAGCTGAACTAACTGCCTGTACTTTACACAAACAAAGCTATCAGCTTATGCTGATAAATAATGTGTTGCAACTATTGTCCCTCTAAACTGAAATCTAGCTAGTATTTTCATAATATGATACAGTCTTTTCATCATGAAGTACTGGTAAGTAAGAGTTAAATCCACATACATAAATATAATTTTGTCTTGTGATGGAACGTCTTGTTTTTCATCATGTTGATTCACTAATTAAAAGTATTTGGTTGACGTGAATCTCCCAGGCGTTGGTGTAAATGTAACAACTCACAGTAATGCTACAAGAGACCAAACCCCAGGCCTGTGACTACCTGTGCTCACCCAACCTGACTCTGAAACCTGCGGACCTGGCTGTTGGCCTGTACTCCTGCCTAGCCTGCGAACAGCTGAAGTTGTTACTTGTTTTAAGATGAGCCCCCTTAGCTTTTTTTTTAAAAAAAAAGAGCCACGGGTCCTCTCAGCAAAGAGGTAACAGAGCAGTCTTGGTATCAAGGTTCAACCACACCCAGAGACAAAGTACTTATCTTTTCACATCACAAAGGAGAAGCCGAAGGCTCCCTTTTATTTTCTGGGCCTGTCCCTGCCCCCATCCTCCAAATTCTCCTTGGAACAGTTACTAACAATATAGAAAATCAACCTTATAAAATAACACTATAGTTTAACATATATATATATATACCTGCTTATTTAATGGCCTGAATAAGCAGTCTCTCCAGGTCACCAAGGCAAGCTAGAAGCAAAGGAAGGGAAATAAAAGACGGAATAAAGAAAAGATATACATATACACACACACACACATGCAGGATAACCCCTTCAGGAAAGCTGATAAAAGTATACTAAATAGCCAGATTTTTTTAAATTACTGTATTTTGGTACACACATTTCTCATGCAACAAGACTGTTTCACAGTAAAATTACCATTTGCTTTATTGCTATCTCTGCCCCTTCCTGACAGTGATCCACAGCCAACTCTGAAAACTGACAAACTCTGCAACTTTGACAACACACAACCTTTTTAGTGATTTTCAGGCTGACACAATCCCTTAGGATTAGGCTAGTGAAGTTAAGCAGGAGGGAAGTAAGGATACCAACTGCTTTTCTACCATATGCAAAGTTATTTTAATGAAGCAGTAAAATAACACACCACAGCCAGGACAATGATCATCCTTTAAAAAAGAAGTGCTTTTAGTTATCTGAGATACAGATCTTCTGCTATGTTCTTCCCTTGTTTACATAATTTCACATTACAAAAAAATTATCAAGATCACATATCAATCTTCCAGAACGGTACCAAAATAACTTCTATTACAAACCAAATGTTGACTGAATCTTAGCAGCTTGGATGCTAAAAAATTTGTAGAGCTGTATTGAAGTCAACAGAAAAAAAATGCAATTTACTGCTCCATTCTGTATTTGAAATGACTGAATTCTAAGTGAAACAACAAGGCCACCCTGATGCACACAGATAACGGTATAAGCAGCAATATTCAGAACCAGCCAACCCCTGACAATCTAATACCGGTAGTCCCAGTATGTACAAGGCAGACTGAACATCTCACAGGTTCAGACCCGTGGAATTTTTACAAATATACTGGGATGGGAGTGGGGAAAGAGGGTAGCTTTCCACTTTGCCCACTTCTTCAAAACTTCTGTGAACTTCCTACAAGTTTCAAGGAGCAATCTGCAGGATGATAATGCAAATGTGACAGATGGAACGGATAAATCACTCACTTCAAAAAGCTACTTACTGAATAAATTTCATATATTCCTTTACGACCTTCATCGCACTCACGACGAACCCAATGTCGATTGAGGTAGGCACATATCCCATTCAATACTTTGCTTGAAAACCTATAATCTTCCCACTGTTGAGTGTAGAATTTCAGCACACTCTCATCCATCAAATCCTCACCATCCTGAAATAATAAGTTTGTCAGTACTGTTGGGTAATTTTAAGGTACCACCAAGATACGTAAGGTTGTACAAATAGTGTAATAAATCTATACTATGAATATATATATAGGAAACATAGGGCTAAGACATTTCCTTCTGCATTAATAAAGTCCAAGGCCAGTATGAGATTTAGAAATTAAGACACTGGTAAAAAAAGTGCATAGCACAGACAAAGCTCCAGAAGACATTCTGGTCCCTCCTGCGGGAGGGAGCAAGATGGCACCACGTTAGAAACACCGACACTGAAAAGCACGCTAGGTGAAACATACCAGTACAATAGTAAAGCATTCAAAGTGACAAATCTTTCCAAACTGGAACACTACAGCCTGAATGGACGAGGGAATAAAAACAGGCATGCATTCCAGGTAAGACCTCAGCTACTTCTAAGCAGCTTCAGAAATTAATTACACAATAGACTTGGAAAGACACCAAAAATTCTTTTATTATTGCTCAGAACTAAAATCCCAAAAGTTCCCAGCATGATTCCTTTCAAAAAATAACTAGGAGCCACTCTCCTACAAAGCAGCCCAACATCAAGCTGTAGTAGTAGTTTATTTATTAAATTAAATTAACGGCTGCCGCCACCAGGCATTTTCAACATTACCAGCGACCATTTTATTTTCAGCATCACTAATACGCTGGCCAATGGGTTAGAAATTTCAGCTGTTCTTGTTCAAGATACAGAACAGCTTAAGATGGCATATAACATTACTGCTATAAAACACAGGACTGCCATTTTGCCTTGAAGAGGAAAAGCAGCTCACAGGTACACTTAGCACCTGACCGATGCCCAAGGTAAAGCCTACAACACATTTTAATGGCTAATAGAGACCAAAGCAAATTTTAGCGTCATTCAATTTACTTCCAGTGGCTGCATACACCTCTAGGTTTGCTGATACAAGCTCTTCTCAACCCACATTACTGCTACAAATGCAGACTGATCTGATGTGCCATCTTACCTTAAGGAGATTTGTCAAGTAGTTCTTCAGAAATTCTTTTAGCCGTTTGTACAATTCCAAGCCAACAAACTGAGCACCTCCGGGTGTCTGGCCCTTTTTCGATTTAGAAGGAGGTACTCCAGCTCCCCGTGCTTGATTAGACTGGTGTACACTAGTACAGTAGTTATAAACATGACTGACGGGAAAGTTAAGGAATACGTATGTGCCAGCATGAGACGTTAAAAAATACAATGAAAACCAATGTTAATTTCAATAAGCTCTTTTTATATGACTGTAAATTACTTAAACATAATACATTACAAGATGCATTAGCCCACATAAAATCAAACCAAAGCTCAGAAAATTAAGTAATTTTCAGCAGAATTATCTGCAACAGAAATGCATCTGACTGCTGAGTGCACTGCAAATACTGAGACCAACATTTACTTAACACAACGACCAAGAAAACAAAGCAATGGAACTTGCTAATAAAGGTTTTTTTCAAGGTTTAAATGTTATTTATTTGTTGTATTATATTGGCCTTCTACAAATACATAAGCTTTCATTCAAACAGGAAGAAATTTCAACACTAGCCTCAAGCAACGTTCAGTAGTTGAAAACACAGAGGATAACATTTTTGCATTCTTTTGAAGACAATCCTTTGTAAAGATCTGGCCATTTAACACTGGCAGATGGGACAAACCTAGAAAGCAGTAACGGCGAGAGACACACACACACACTCAAACGCACACTGTAAGATGAGATTCACCAAAACCCAGTTTTCAGCTATAAGTACAAACCCAACATTTAAGCATGTCGTAGTAATGATTTTTCCTCTCATACTAATACAGCCTGGAAGACTTGCTGCAACTGTTAACATTTCATGAAAACATTCTGTCTTCTGATCTAAAACATTCATATATATTCAGAATTCTTCCAAACTAATAAGTGGAAGTCACATTGCTCAAAACACTTCAAATAAGAAAGCATCCTGAAAGAAACTGCACTCCACAAACAAAGAAAAACTAGCTTGGCAGCACTCAAATTCAGCTTGATGAGGACTCAGATTGACAACAAAAATTACCCTAATTACACAACAAATGATCAGCCAACAAGAGTGAAGCTTCTGAGCACTCACCTTTCTACTGATAGTAGAGGGCAAGCTTTTCAGTCACATCCCTTGTTAGAGAACATCACATTAAGCAATCCAGAAGGTCTAATTTGGTTTTAACTAATAGGCAAAGCTTTAACTACTAGACAGGCTTCCTCCACAGTATGCCATGTATTAGGAAATTAATATGTTGCTGAGATTTGCCTTTTATCTTTCCCTTCAGAAAGGCCAGCACAATATAATGGAAGACATCAGCACAATTAAATACCAAGGGAATTATAAACCCCAAATGTATGATGCATTACAGTCGTCATGAACAGACTTGCTTCTAGTATTTAAACTTTACAGCTCAAGCAGAAAAATCTCTTAAAATATCCAGTTAACTCCCTTGCAATTACTTTAAAAAGATCTTCACAGACAAATCATATCCTTAAACCCAGTTTAAGGGCCAGAGCATCTTGCAAGCCACCAGGAACAAAACTCAGATCTTTGCATCAAACTGAAAGGAAAGCCTGCTTACGGTCTATACTCTTGTACTTCTTCAGAAAGTCACTGTGTTCAGTCCAAGAGAGTCATACTCGTTGCCTGAGATTAACCCTTTTTGAAAACATAGAGCACATGTTTATTTCTTACTTGTTACCTCATCCAGGTGCCAAATAACTGGATTTCCCATGGTATCAACCAATAACATAAAACCTTCATTTGAGCTTAGCAACTGACCTTCTATCAGCCTCTTATCTCTATCAGCCACTTATTTCCTGGACATTAATGATTTCTTCCAGCTCCTAGTCAATTGTTTGTTCAACTTTCCTGGCACTGTTGCTACTTCTACCATCTATGCTTTGATTTCAGAATTCCCTGTTCAAGTGAGGAATGCCACACAACATTAACACTTTTTCTCTAGATATGCAACTTACTTCCCTTTCACATACAAGAAAAGCAGGGTTTATGTCACTGTTTAACTTTACAATAGTTAATATAAGGTCCTCTGAATTGTGTATGGGAAGTCTCTCCATCACGATTCAAGGACTTTAGGGCTGATTCAGAAATACCCAGTTGACAGTCTTGCCTCCTTCCCCTAACTCCTATCCCAAGTGGCTTTAAGCAAGCCTAAAAATACAAGGACTGCCCAGATGATGGGTAACTCTTGCAGTTTTTGTGAATACTGCTTGATGAAAATATTCTTTCTGTTCTTCTCCAAGAATAATCACAACAGCCTTCAGAGAAATAGAAGACCAAGGTTAGAAGACACAAGCCTTTTTCTAACCCCATACATTTTACTATTAAACCCAGAATTCCTTGTAAAGTAAACACTGAAAGAAACAGAGGCCTTTTGCCCCTGCCTGACAGCAGTCAGCTCAGAGCTGGAAGAAAAATATACCAGTAATACCCATATAACTGTTACTTTGGCTGGAGTCTTGCTAGCCAAAGTGTGTAAGACAGCATTTTTTAAAGGCTCTAGTTTAGTTGTTCTATGCAAAACAAGTTTGCCTATGCAGAAGGCAGCTTGCAAGTGCAAATAACTCTTTGACATATTATACATGAAAGAATGCTCTCTCACACTTTGTTTACAATCTGTGTCCCCATCTGCTAAAGCCAACCACTGACAGAAAGACTGACATATTCAAAACAAAATCAGTCTCATGCTGCTTGCAACGAACTACATGACAGTCCATCTCAGAATCACAAGGGGAACGCTATGAAAAGAATTCTTGGTTGCAGAAAGCAAACAAATCCCCTCCACTGCTTTGTATGCTGGAAGTCATATACATATCCAAACAGCTATTAGGGAACGTTTCTGTGGGTGTTTGCACAATTGTGCATAGCAATTCGCATACTATAACAAGCAGTGAAGTTAATTCCTCAATAGAATAGTTTGCACTGCAGTGAAGCTGTGCTGCTCCCCAAGCTTCTGGCTGCTGAACTTCAGATTTAGCCCAGCGAACAGACAAACCATCTACAGGAGGCACATATCAACATCAATCTCCTCTAACTTCTACACCTTCCTTACCGTAAAGGAGAAATTACATTTACGTATTCAAATTAAAATTTGAGGTATAAAGCTTATATATTGATTCAGCATTGTGCTGTTTAAGATGAATTAAAAAAAAAAAATCTTTCTTGAAACTTTATTCTCTGAAACTCTTCAAAAAGGGATACAAGAAGCAGCCGAAGACTAATTACTTTGACCACCTTTGTCTTCAACATAATTTACACTATGTGACAACCTTGACTCAGTTTCTACAGTGCAAAGGGAAAAAACCAGTAATTCCCATTTTGCCACACCGTAATGAATCCATGGCCTTGGAGGAGATCCTGACACACAACTGGTTTTCCAGTATAATGGGAGTTCATGCAGGCAACTGGTGATGTGACTAGGGAAGTGACGGCCACCACAACTAAGTGTTGTCACTGTTCCCAGGTCCTTTGCTAAGGATATCTGAATTTCTCTGTCCACAAGGCAGAAGTGAAACAGGCTTTCAGAGTGCTGCATATACTTTTTCAGCAAGTACGCCCTCAAAATACAAGCTTGAGCACACCAGTCACCTCTAATCTACTCTCCACCCCAGAAAGTACCAAAATACTCCATACAGCATTTTTTTTCCCCTCCAAAAGCAACTGCAAACAGAAATTAAGCGAGACAAGTATCAGTTCTGCAATTCAACACACAACAGGAAAACACTCAGATTTTACACTGACGGGTACAAATTACTCAGTTTCACATGAGTCTCCTGATCTTAAATTTTTTAATAAAGAAAACAGTTCTGCTGAGGTATTAACTGATTCCCCTTTCAGCAGCACAGCTAGGTGCCCACAGTTTTTCCATTTTGCTACAAAAAATTAACATACTACACCAAGTCTGTATGAGGAACAGGTATGTAAAATTAAAAGGAACTGAAAGAGAAGCAGAATTTAATACAATGTAGCACAAAACCATAGGGCAGAGAGAAATGACAACAAAGCTTTTGAGAAGCAGGAAGCACATCAAAACAGCTGAACAACTCCCTAACCAGATCTTTTCTCTCATTACTTCTAGTCTCTTTATAATAAAAGATCCGTCTTAGGCATAAATTTGCTATTGCAGATCTTACTCAGTAATTAACTCTCTCTTAAGTGCTCTGTCACTTCAACAGCTGGCCTACAGGAACAAAGTGAGATTAGTTCCACTTTTGTCAAAAATCTGTATTTCCTAGATTACACCAAAGCATGCAAGAACAACATATAGAAATTTACTGAAAATACTGACAGGAAAACTGCTAGGAAGGATCATGGAAGTTTTGTACTCTTGTAAAACCACTTCTAATACAAACAATACAGCCTTACCATATTTACTAAAGAACAGCTTTACATATTTTCTTCAAAATTATTAAAAACACTTCAACTCCTGTTGAAATTCAGAAGATTAGGCTGTGCAAACCTCACAAAACCTCAGGCACGCCGCTATAGAAGTGGACATGCCTATGTGACTTTAACATTTCATAAGCTAAACAGATGAAGGAATTTTGCACAAGTTTTTGAAATTATAAGGTTGCCAAAAAGAAGTAACAAGTGGTTTAAACACCCACTTCAGCTTTGCTAGGAGCAGCAGTAAAACAAAAACCCCCGAACCCTTCACTCCTTTCAGGGAGGTATCAGCAAGAGCCTATTTTAAGTATATTCAGTTTGTCATCCAGTAAGGAAGGGTTACCTCGACAAAGCAATTCAGAGAAAATGAAAACCCCAAAATTAAGACCTTGTCCCCAGCCCCACACACTCTCCATTTGTCTTTCAATACACTTTATCCTAAGATCAATTACACATGTAAGTCTTTAGATTAGATAAAATTGCACGGTTAACCCATCACCATTTTAGTGGGGGAAGGACTGAGGCAGAGACTGAAGGAGCTATTGCAGCAGCAGCCACACAGCTGCTATGAAAATCCAGCCATAACTGAGCTCAGACACGTTTCTACAAGTCTGAGATGGGAGAAACTTCCAGCAAAAGCTATCTGAAGACCAACAGGTAACTTCTTGTTTTCCTCTTCCTAGCATAAACTCCAAAGAACCACAGAGAAGCACTGAGTTACAAGGAAAAAAACAAATTTTCAGAGCCAAACACATATACACAGCATACAGTCTTTATGCTGGGAAGTATAAGAACTACTATAACTAAGGTTGCTTTAAAGTTTAAATTTCTTTGCATTGACAGAGGTTGGTTTTGTATAGAATACTCTTGGTTACTATAAAAAGCAAGTAGAACAGCAAGCAATCACGGTGGCAAAGAACATTAAAAAAGGAACCAATCATACTAATATAAACATTCTGCACTTCTTTCAAATGGAAGCAATGATTTTTATAAATATACACCAAACCATACAATTATATCTACCTTTCCACACAAGGAAAAGTGTATTACGTACCCTTCGAAGACGTAAACAAATACATTTACTTCTACCTTTGCACTCCACACAAACACTACATGGCACATGGGAAACACTATGAAATACATTGAATATAAGCAGGATTAATACTAGCAGACAGCGGAGGCTACTTTCATGTGTTCAGAGCAACCTTAAGCAACTGGACTTGAAAGTGAAAGATGGCTTAGAGTGACAGAACCTCAAGAGAAAGTGGAACAGTTTCTGAGGTTTAAAAAATGCATGCCCTAACACCCCATTATCTTTTCTGTACAGGAAAAGCATAATAATCTGTTCGGGGGCCGTGTGTGTACAAAGACCAAAAAGCCAAAAAAACCATACCATGCTGCCTAGTAACAACAGATTCATGGGATTGGAAAATAGAAGATTCTCAGAGTTTTAATATACATCTGCTAAGCTAAAATCCTACTAAAAAACAGGAATTCCAGTGAAAGCCACTAGGACAAGGACTGCAGTAGAAGCAACTTTTACAACTACAGAAGACCGTGGCAAATGGATGCCAAGAGAAAGGCTTCATGGTTTCCCTTGAGTAACATATACTACTGGTGCTGAATCTACCCACGGGCAGAAAAATGTTCAATGTATTTATACATTCTATTTTATGAACAGAAAAATTATCCCCAGTCATCTGGTATTTTTAAATGTAAGCATACTACTCTTAATTATTTAATGTTTAACACAGTCTTTCCTTTACCACTTGCTAATATCTGAGGGAAAAAAATCCCAGATTATAAAACTGATTACAGTAACCTTTTGTGATTTATACTTACTTATATTTATCAATGGATAATCAGTAATTATCACTTCATTAAAATCAGTTAACAAAATTTAATCACAATAAGAAAATTCAAAAACAAAGGAAAGATTTTTCATAAAACAATGAAATGTGACAGAACAACCTAACCTTACTTTAAAATACTTTAAACAATTGAAAATAATTACTGTGGCTAATAAGGGAACAATAATATAAGAAACATTTGCAGAATCCAATTTACAGGTGTAAGATGAACAAATTTTAAGTCATAGCAAATTCGGTCATTTGACTTCAAAGTTTCACATAATAGCTATAGAATAGCTAATGCCAAACACAACTACTGAAATGTACTCTAGGAACTGTTGACATTTATGTACACAACATTAGAAAGATTTCGAAAGCCAATCTGGACGTTGCAGATGCACATTTTAGTAAAACCACCACAACTTCCATAGTACTGTATAATCTTTTTATCAATTAAAAGATCTTCATGTAGATAAAAACCTTATTTGTTATAAATTAACGGTACTTGGAACCTTTAAACAGTCTTATTTTTCCCAATTTAATTTTCATTAAATATCAGAACTGTACAAAAAGGTTCCTCTGTTCAGTATGAGCACAAGAGAACTACGCTGTCTAAAAAAATTCCTTAAGAATGCTTCTCATATTATGTTTTGTAAATCAAGACAGTGAAAGCCTGAGATTATGCTGTAAAAAAGTCATTTTGACATTTCAAATAAAAAAGTACACACGTATGAAATAAAAGTCCACCACTAAGCCTTCCACTGACCCATCATATCTGGAAACTGAGAAGTTGATGTGTGCTTGGAGGAAGAGTAACAATTTCAGAAATTAATTCAGCTTTTTGTGTAAGCCACTATTATGCTAGTTTAATATAGCGCAGGGAAGTTTAACTGTAGTCTAGTAGCTGATCTGAGAACCTGCTTAAGATACATAAAACAAGAGTAACAAAATCCTTTAATTCTTTCCACTGCAGAGTTTAAATCCAAATGTATGTAAATCCCAATTCATCCTCTCACACCACGAGGCCTGAGGAAAATAAACTGCAGACTCACCATACAATTACTCTGAAAACCAGGCATCACCTTCTGCCAAAACCAGAAAACCAGCACAAGATGCACAAATATTTTATCATTGCCAAATGGAGTGTAAGTAGAGGTGGCCGTAAAGACAAGTGACTTACAGCAATATGAATATGTTGAGTAAAAATAATTCTAGTAAAGGAAGTTATAGATCTTCCACCAACAATTCAAAACAGAAGCCCACAACTTCAGTTTAATGGAAGCACAGTTCTCTCAGACGGATTAACTAGCAGTTTCCTTCAAGCAGACTAAATGCCACATAGAGATATTTTGCATACATTGATACTACAATTTCATTAGTCCTTGACTAATTGCAACCAACAGGGTTCCTTTTTTGTTGCTGCAGAACAGTGGCTTGAACTTTTTTCCCTTTGCATAAAGCAGAAAGAATTACTTCTGAGTGACCCCCCCCTCAGATGCAATGTACCCAAACTTGCTGTGGTCCTCCCGAGTTCCAGGAGTGACTCTTGGGTGACTTTATCACTGCTGTAACGCTGACTTTTACAACCTAGTCCTGTGGCTAACAGTCTCCAAACTAATTGCTATCAAAGGAAAAACAGAGTAAAAAGGCCTTTGCCTCACGATATTAGTAATGCTGTTAGGTCTGCTGTTCCTAAAAATCTAGTTAATCTTACCATTTCTCTTTTCTGCATGAGGTCAATTCTTGGCATGTAATTCTATGCTAACTTGCAATACAGCCTGTCACAAGATGTTAGTTACTATTGCAGGAGCTACTAAGCTCTCTCCAGTACTATAAATTACTTAATATCTGGGTAAGGGACAGAAAAGCATCCAGATTTCATTTTCAATAATCTCACACATGGGAAAAACAAAACCAAACAAAAAACCACCAAACTACACAACAACAAAACAGTGTCACCATCCACAACAAACAACTAAAGCAATTCTGTTTCTACATGGAAGTTGTAAATTCTCAACAGGAAGCACAAAGAACATACCTCAGAAAGCAATTAAATTACATTAGTACAGTGATCTTCATAATCATGCAAGGAGTGGTAAATAAAAATAACAACTTCCATAAAGACTGCTTTTTTTGGTTAGGTGCTTTGGCATATCTGGCAGGCAAAAGGAATCACAAAAGTATATGCAGTACTGAAAAACACCTGGTGATCATCTGATCTGACAGAAAAATATACCCTGCAATCAGAAGCACAATTGAATCTAAAATAGAAAAAGCAGGGATAAGAATCTTGATAACCACCTTTAAGAAACAAGATTTCTTGGTTCATATCTTCAGTATTCTAAGATCTACAAAGCCCCTGGTATAATCAACCTCCTTCTTCTCCTGCTGGAATGAAGGAAAATAAATAAATAAATAAATCACTTAAGTACAAGCTCTGGCCTGTACTCAGAGACTGCATCTAGTGTCTCACAAAGACAGACACTAAACAAAGAAAATGAGTGGAGGCAGGATGGAGATCCAAACTGTCTGAATTGCATAACTCCTCCAATTCTTTTCCAGATTCCCTTGAAAAATGCACAACAAAAACCTCCACATCTCCAATCGACTTTGACTGAGATACAGAACTAAAAGTAGGTTTGCTTCTATGCATGGTTCTCCTCCTCTTACAAATTACAGGGATGAAATGGAATCCATTTTAGGAGCAACACCCTGACAAAAACAAAAAAGGATGGGGCAGGTGTGGGGGTGTGTGTGACAGGACATGGGACAAAAGAGGATGAGGAAATGCCTAAACTGTCCACTGTGCAAGATTCCCAAACGGCTATCACATCCAGCATCCTTGTAAGTAGGGCTGATCTTCAGGCCACTTACAGCTGCAGCTGAAACTCATTTGCATGTTTGGCTTTCCAAGCCAAGCTGTTTGATAGGCAGAGCTTCCAGAAATAAAAGTCCATCCATTTACTAGTTATTGTATGCAAAGACTGAGCAAAGGTGTTACAGATACTGAAAGGGGAGTAATCTTTTAAGCCTAACTGCTGAACGTGTGCACTTAGTATAGGATGCAAAGTGCGCTGTTTTCTTCATAGTAGATTAAAAACTCTTAGCCTAACCAGTGCCAAATATTCTGAGTTATCAGACTATTAAATTAATCCACAAATAAAAGTCACCCACTAAAACTATCCACTAAATCAATTCACTTGTAAAAGTAACAAAAACCACCCTTAGTTTCAGATCAAACAACTCTGTGAAGCAGCAACAAGAAGCAAATGAGCAGTTAATAGACAATATATCCCTTTTACAGCTTCATTCCAAGAATATTTGAGAACATCAGGAAAAGAAAAAAAGTGTTTTAACATTACCATTACAAGTGGTACTTAGTCCTCAGCTGCCCTGCTTGACAGATCTCACAAACCTGAATATTTTAAAGGCACTCAAGGAAAAAGTCTCCCAAAGGTTCTACTACATGTTAGATTTCTAGCAGACATTCAACATTTGCAGACTGTTTCATTTAGTCAAGAACAATGCTGAACCTAGTGCTGCAAGAAATCAGTCATTTTAAGAAAAGTTAGGACCCTCAACCAAATGTTATTTCATTTTCCCATCACTATTAAAGAAGTAACCCAGAAACACTCAGCAGACTGCCCAGGGTTTTTCCCAGCCCCACCAGAAGCATGGATTCTGCAGGCACAGATAAGGTTACACATTGACTGAGATTACATGTACAGAAAACAATCTTTTCCATCTCCTTAGAAAGTACAGAGAGCTACAGAATTAACTGCTTTATAGCCTTCAAGCTCCTCTTTCTGTTATAAAAGCTCTGCCCTTTCAAAAACATTAACACAGACTAAAATTCAATACGCAATTCCAAATCAGTGCCAACAACAGCTTTAGACGTTAACTTATGTATCAGAACAAAAAAACCTCTAAAATTTGATAAAGAAAACAGCAGAACTACTTAGTCAGATAGGAAATGTATTCAGTCATCATCTCTTCTACCATATGTCTACAAACTTTGCTGTACCACCATCTTCTTAAGCAGTGCTTACTCTACTGAGCAATACAAGGTTACGAGAGTGAACACAGAACAACAGATGCAAAACAGAGGTGGCTCCTCACCAAATCCATTTATGTGCAACTTTACAGGTGGAACATAACAGAAGGATTTCTCACTTTCCAAACAAACTCTTGAAGTCAAACACTGAAGCTATAATACAGCAAGAGGCACATTCCTCCTTCAAATTAGTTATAGAAGATCCTTACGCACTACCTGATAAAAACAAGCTTCCTACAATCTTGCAAACAGTACTTCAGTACACACATACAAGGATGAACACAACTCCCTTTCAGCATCTTATAACAACTCCCAGAATGGGGAGATGCTGGATGCTGGGAAATTTCAATAGCTCTCTGATGCAAGCTAGGAATTCAAGAGAAATCCACTGGGTGCATTCTCACTCCAGCTGGAAAATTATAAAAACAACTCAAGAGTAAAGTCCTACTCTGAGATTGACAAGAGAAAATTTTTCCAGATAACTGGCCATTATGACCAAGTAAGACCTGCAGCATAATGCCAGACTAACATATGAAGGAAAAAGAACTTCTGTTTTCTTTTGGTGTACTGTGGACTCAAAATTAGACCTATTAATGAAATCACTTTAAACATCTGCTCTGTCAAAGATAACAGTAATCAAACCTGAAATTCAGAAGTAGCCATAATTATGAAGACAATTTTCCAGACAACAGAATGTTCCTGCTTATTCGCCAGGAAGATTAAATAGAAAAGGCTAATCTTCAAAATCAAAATATATTCTTAAAAGCCACTAAGTCAAATTTGCACTTATGAAGCCATTTTGAATTTAGAAAAGTAAAAAGCTATCTCTAATCTACTAACAGTGGAAGTATTAACTGGCTTAGGCATTAGGATACGTGTAGAGTTCCATGTATCTGGATTTTGCCATACTTTGTCTGGTATAAACCTGTTGAATTCCAGCTCTTAGGTCATCCCATATCTGGTCAAGACCAATCTGTTTAAGTCCATGTGGGTTCTGACTCCTATTTGATGACATTTTGTATTTCCTGTAAAGTCTTCCAGTGCAGCAGCCTGAGATCTGCTTATTCCTCCATCAGAATCACAAGTCAAGTAACATTCTAAACTCAGTTGCAGCAACTCGGTGAGATATTCTTTACATACAAAGAGTGATGTTTCCCAGGAGGACAATCTGCAAAAGGAAAAGAAAACATGCACGTTACATGACAGTCCAAACTCATTTACATTGGAGAAAAAGATACAAAATTAATTATTTCACTGAAACATCTTCATTTACACAGATAAGAAATCCATGATGAGATCTGAAATACCAGAACCAAGGAAAATAATTTTGCAATTCAGCAATCAACTACAAAATGTGACTGTCAGTGCCCAGATCAGTCCAAAGCCTGTAGGCACTTAGGCCTGTGCTGCTGACAACAAAACCCTAACGCCAATAAGAAAACCTAACAGTAAAAATCTTTCCAAGCAGCAGACACCTTGTGCAAAAAGCCTCCCTACACAACAGTAAAACTCCAGTATTTCCAAACAACTCGGGGTTCTGTGGTAACTCGTTGTTTAACATGCATCCTGATAGATATCCAAGATTAACAAGATACTAAACCCAACCATTTTTCTTCAATTATCAATAATTCTTCCAGACTTGAGATTCTATTACAGGTAACCTGAAAATCCAAGATATTTTGGAAGCAGGGAATTCTTCTGTCTGGTAAATGCATGCTTACATACATTTTTTTTGCTAAGTAAATGAACACTACTTCCTTCAATGTCATCCTACCAGCAAGAAAATATGCAGCCAATAATGGTGGGAAGAACGAACAGCTAATAGAGTGCACAAAATAAAGACTGCATGAATTGTGAATAAAAGAATAAGATACTAAGAAAATGCAGAACTCCCATGAGTGCTTAAGTGTGTCTTTGTGTGACAAACACAAGGTTTGGGAGGTAATGAAAGGATAGTTATCAATTCATCAGCCACGTGAAATGACAGGGTAGGAAAACAGTCACCTGGAAAGGATTACTGAGAATATCAAGCAGCCAAGAGCCTTTTTTAAACAAGTCCTTAAAAATATTTTTCAATTTTAATGTGTCTCATCCACCATAACAACAAAATTAGACAACACCCAAAAACAACAAAGGTAACAGGATTTAAAAAACTAACCCACAAGTAACAGTTGTAGCGAGTCAGGATCAACTTACTCTTACTGCAGCCTTTCTATATATAAAGGGGGCTTACAAGAAAGATGGAGAAACACTTTACCAGCAACTGTAGTGACAGGACAAGGGTCAATGGTTTTAAATTGAAAGAGGGTAGATTTAGATTAGATATAAGAAAGTGTTTTATACAATGAGGGTGGTGAGGCACTGGCACAGGTTGCCCAGAAAAGCTGTGGATGCCCCATCCCTGGGAGGGCTCAAGGTCAGGTTGATGGGGCTTGGAGCAGCCTGGGTTGGTGGAAGGTGTCTGTGCCCGTGGCAGGGGGGTGGAACTAGCTGATCTTGAAAGGTCCTTTCCAACCCAAACCATCCTGTGATTCTGTACCCTACAGCCCATTCACTGAAATACTCAAAACACAGTGAAACATGATGATGGTTTTGCTATGCTTCTGTAGACAAGAATACAGCTTTATGCTAAACCTGTAATGGAGCCTGCTGGCCAAGACATGTATGAACCCTTCCATAATTTCAAGGGTAGTATAGGCTGAGACCTGATAAATCCTATTATTTGGTTTTGACCTTTCAGGAGCTGAAAATAAAGATATTCCTTCAGGATCTACAGTATGTGATAGGTGCTTTGTCACAGCCACTTCTAGTCTATTGTATATTCTACTCCAGTTTCACAGATTAAGTATTCTGTTATACCCTCCCTGATATCTGCCCAATTATTTGTAGGACTTCTTTTCTGCGTTTTCTCCCTGACCCTAAAAAGACCAGATAAGATTGAGACAGCTCTTCAGGATTCTTAGTCAATGACTGCCTTACTGCAGTAACACCTAAGTTACCACTCTTCATAGTCCTTTACTATACATCACCCATAAGGACTTAAATCTCACGCTCTTAAGTAAAATCACTGAGAACTATTTTCATTATGTCAATCTGAGCAACAAGTACTGTCTCGTTTCAATCAAACATAAACTGCTTCTGTAGATAATTTTTCTTTTTACATGAGCAATGATTACATAAAAGATTAGGTGGAAAACCAAGAATTCAATTAATATATATCTTATAAAACATACACTTAAAATCCAACCTTGCCATTCTGTTTCTAAAATTACAGCAAACTGGTTGTTAAAGACACGTCGGAATAATGCTGCATCATGCTTTAGTGTAATACAGATCATACCTTGTTTGTATTGAACTTCTTTAATTTCTGGAAATCGAACCTGCTGCAGTACTAATAACGACAGACTTTCACAACCAAGCAATGAAAGCCAGAAAGAACAAAGGTCCACAAGTGGCCACTTGCCTCTACTGCAGGAAATGCTCTGTGCATGTTACACACCCACAGTCTTGGACTATGACCCTAAGTCAGCATCGCAATACAAAGCAAGAAAATTCAATGTCTACCATCCAGGAGAGAAGAAACTTTTCAGTTCCTGAAATTGGGTACTATTTGAACTCTCCACAGAAGCAAGAGAAGACACGGTTACAAATCTACTTATGACTACAGTATGTGTAAAAAGTAACTGACCGTTATTGTCTTACTAATCTGCAAAAAGCAAGCAGCCTAGAATGAGAGTGCATTATAGTAAAAATACTTCGGCATACCAAGGCAAAAATCCTTCACTGCTGTCTAAAAGTTCACAACAAAAAGCTAACCCCTTGCTAGCTAGCAGAAATTGTAACAGGTAAAACAGCTCATAACTGAGCCCAGGTCCCTCCCCAGGCAGCCTGCAGAGAGAAGCTACAGCCAGGGCTCTTACTCAGACATCTCTCAGAGTGCCTGTCAGAGGCAGCCACCCTTCCATTGCAAGCCTGCCTGTCACTCAGCAGATGTGGATCTTCCCCCTCTATAACAATGGAAATAAACTTTCTTCCCCAACTAAGCATCTCCTAGTTTTTATGTACCCTGGTGCATCTACAAATCCTATCTTTTCCCAGAATCTTTTAAACTCAAGGTATTCACACTGTACTAATTTTCCCTCCCCTCCCCTGAAAGTAACCCTTGGTATTTAAATCAAGATGTAGCCATTAAAAAAACAAACCAAAACATTAAAAACAATGTCATAAGAAAGAAGTTAACTTTGATTATTATTTTCTCATGTAGTCCACTACATAGACATACTCTTTATAAGCAATAAATTCACTGCATTTGACATCACCTTGCTATCCCTCGGCTGGCTTCCAATTTGAATTCTGCAATTAAAGACACAAATACACAATGACAGCATCACATCACTAACTTCCTAGACTCAAATAATTTACTGCTTCCAGTCACTAACTAGTTAACACAGTTGGGAAATAAAGCAGTAGAGGAACAATGCTACAAACTACTAGGTTTTTTGCAGATTTAGTCATGTGCAGAAAAACAGAAAGGTAATTATTAATATAATATCTTAATAGGAGTAAAGTTTCACTACATAAGAATACTTTAACTACTATAGCATATTTATGAAGCAACCATTTAAACTTGGTGGCTAAACTAAGCTATGGTCTTACATGTACAGAAAAAGGAGGGGTAAAACAAGGCTTTGTTACTCAGTACAGTTGTTACTATACACAAACACAGTAAAAATGTGATCTAAAATATGAAGTCTATTTCATGTGAAAAATCTAAGTGTAGTTTTCAAAGGTATTTATGGGATTCACACACAGAAAAACTCTCCTAAGCAAAAAGTTCTGGAAGGTCAAATCTGGCCCACAGTACGGACAGTTATCTCTTTACCCAACATCCCATTTGCTAAACCTACAAAGAGGGAGAAAAGAGAGGTTAGAAGTCTATGACTTCCCAGTGCCCAGGCTGTCAGCAACTGCCAAGAGCAAGGCGCCTCCCCACCCAAGAACCATGCATTGCTACAGGTGAATTAAAACATTCACATTGTCATAACTTTGTATCAGTGAGATCTCTCACTTTCCTGTGGGCTGTACTGTTGGCAGGACTACACGCACATCAGGCTTGAACCGTACTTGTCACCATACTTTCTTGCCCAAACAGCTCAAACTTGCTGGTGACCTGCTTTGTGGACAGGATCACTTGCCTGACTTGCAACATCCACTCTGTAGCTCCAGACCAGAGAACACAGACTTCATCATATCTTCAGGACCAGCTATTATTACATGGAAAAAACCCCCATCCCTGTAGTTTCCAGCTGATAGATACACAATTTGAAGCTGAAGTATGACAGTGCTCAGCGCCACCCCCGTCTTTCAACCCTGCATTCAACTGTAATTAAAACACTGTCAAACAAAACTGTAATTTCTGCCCATGCTAATCGTCAAAAGGAGGTAATATTTCTGCCAAAACTTCAGAACAGCCTTGAACGACAGCAGGAAACATTAAACCCTCCTTTTCATTACTGGGGGACACAAAGCATGGCACACCTCATATGCAAGGAAACACATCACATTTTGTTTGACCGATCGTCGAGTAACAAACAGTATTTTTTTGTAGATATCCCACCTGAGTAAAATTATGTGTATGCCAAATGAGGCCTACAGGGAAATCTGAAAGCTAACCCTACTTTTATCCAAAAATCCTAATAAAAAGAACTAGATGTACATCATCTCAAGCCATCTTCTGGAATGACTACCTCATTTTTACTTCCTAATACAACATAACTTTCAGCTTCATGGCTCCAAGACTTATGCATCACCTGTTGTCCTCCCACAACCATTTATTTTAGATAGCTAGCTTCAGTAATTACAGATAGAATTTGAAGCTGTCAGCTTCTAAGCCTAGTAAAAACTTAGAGGTCCAGAGCAATGTTTTCCAGCTAACACGAGAGCCCGGATAGCATTTTTTTAATGACATAGTAGAGGCACAGGACCTAGACTTAGTCATTTCCAAGTATTTAATCCCTTGTCTAATTTCAAACATGAGGAGAACATTCTTGTCACGCCTAATAGCATGAGCTGGGTGACCAGATTTAATCATACTAAAACCAAACACATTAGGGAAGAGAAGTAAGTTTCACTAATAAGCTATGGTGGAATGAATGCCATTAAAAGTAAGCTTAAAGACCTTCAGTGTTACGAGGTTTCCAAAGTTTACAAGTGTGTATTAAAAGTCAGAATCTCACCTTTGCCTCAGATCCATTTTCTAAAACAGAACGCAATTTTCCCAGCAACAAAAATACAGTACAAGTTCATTTGGACACTGGCTGTCGTTTAACGACTTTTGTAAAAAGTGGTGCAGTGACCATGTTCACCTGAATGGCTACAATACCCCTCTGATAAATGTTTAATCTTTGGCTTCAAAACACAAGAAAAAGGAGTAAGTTTAATATAGCCACACACTTAATGCAACATGAAGCTCCTCTTGCCAAACTCTTTCCTCCTCATTTTTCCAGCTTGATTCCTCTAACTTTATCCTGCTCTCCTGTTGCTGTATTTCAGCAAGTCCGATCCAGAAATTCAACAGATGCTCTTGTATTCAGCAAAACAGCAACACTCAATAAGGTTCCCAACCAGTTTTATTCCCTCAAAGTCTCTGCTACTGCCACACTGTGCCAAGGCAACTATTAAGGTTTTTCACCAAAGATACACAGTACCGACTGAACCAACACCCCACAACACAAGCACACTAAAGTATTTTTGAAAAACTGTAAGAGAAGCACACTGAACACTGCCTTTGTTCTAACACAAGCTGTTTGTGTATTCTTAAACTATTCTAAAACCAACTTAAGATATTGGATGCTGGTGTATACCCTAGCTCACATAAATTTCAAAATTGCTATAGTTGAAGTGACCCTAAAGTATTACGGTATTAAAATTTTTGACGAGTTTTTGCCTTACAGTAAGCATCCAAAGGCACCTCTGATTGTTTTCAGTGTTAGGCTTGATACAAAACATACCAAAAAATAAACCAAACCCCTCTCATAACCAAAGTGGTCAATTTATTATTTATATATCCTCTCTTACCAAACACGGACACTTTCACAGATAGGACACTGCAAATGATTCATCCTACAAACCAGTCATAAGATTCTTCTTGAAGTCATGCAAACACACACTTTGAAAAGGTGTGTATATGCAAAGTACAGAGCTGAGAATAATATAGCTCCCTCCACTTCTAGTTAGCTTGTAAGATACAATCTACATGATTAATCAGATAAAAGCACTGGCCAGGGTGGGGTGACATTTAAAATTTCTCTTTGCTTTCACCTTTTACTTCTTTACGTTTACAATCTATGAGCTATTTCTTGGAATTTTTTTCCCAGGTTAAAAATAATCTCTTGAATCCTAGAGAATGCAGCCTCCATTCTAGCACACATTTATGTCTGATGGAGTGGAAAGAGACAAGACAAATAATTCTGTTTTGTCCCTATAATCACCTGTACTCACAATTTATGATTTCACAGTCACTTTTTATATCCATGTACCTGCAAATGTAATTATTTTGTGTTTACTTGACTTCAGTTGAGGTGAGCATTATGAGCTCAAAACTATAGCGTAACATGGTCCTGCATGCCACATTTTACAGCACTAACATTTCTGTCCAGAAGTATTTTAGGTCACTAAATATACAGACTGTAAACTAGGGAGACAGTTTATGCACGTAAAGTGACCCAATCCTTAAAGCATGACTAGGAGCATGCATAATGACTTTAGCACTTTACATGCTACAAATGTGTAATTAACCAACATGTGGAGAATCTGTCTACAGAAGACATTTCCACTGTGCCCCCCAAAAATGAAATCACAACTACTGTAAGAAATGGTTATGCTAGAGATCATATTAGTACCAGAAGAGAAATATTAGAATCTTTTCTCCTTTTTCAATATCAAAGATATTTAAGACACAAATTGTGCAAATTACAATGCTCAGTTCCTCTGTATTATTATGAAATACTGAGTTATATGCAGTGTGAAAAGCTTTAGCTCATCTTTATTTTCAAGAGAGTTAAATTCAGTTCACCCTCATTATGACAAAAAGACAGATCTATACATGCATACACCTCCCCCTTCCAAAAGTTGTCTTTGGGTGGTAAAAGCATTCTGCACAGCATTTTTTTCTTTTTTAAGTAATTTAGAGTAGAAGCAAGTATGCTTAATTTGCCAGTAGTTTAATAACAGGTTGTTTAAATTTGGTGTAAAGTTTGAGCAGTTGCTACTTTACCTCACTGACAATGCCTTCATTCAGGGCTTCAGTGTTCTTCCCACACCCCCTGCTTTGTGTGTCACAGCTCTGATCAATGATACCTAAAGCGCTATAAGGAAAGGATACACCCCTACGTTACTTCATATGCCAATGATACAGCTGCCAGCTGAAAATATAAATCAAAAGCCTGGATGTCTTCTTCACAACTAGAAAGACACTTAAGTTCACCTTTCTTTCCACATTTAAACAGAACACCAGGCAGGTTTGCCACTTTTTCATTTATTCTTGCCTATTCTTTCACTAGTTCTTTAACATTCTTCTCTTATTTCAGCTTTAACCATGTCTTCCTTGAGCAAACAGTCCTGCAAACTTTGACAGAGACCTCACTACAGCAATGCAATAGCTAAAACAAAACACCACACCACATATGTGCCACCTAACAGACAGAGCCTAGATCTGGACTAGACCAGGTTTGCTGATGCACCGAGCAGACTGTCCCTTCCGCACTTGCAACTGAAGTAACCTTTGGTCCATATTAACAACTGTGCCAACAAGGAAAGTTTCACGGTAGCCTTACTGCATTGCCATCAACTTTGCGAATTATGGCAGCGATTACGTCCTTAACACTACTATACAGGTACATTTTTTCAGGTTTTATTTGGCCATCTTTAAGGGAGTTCGCTTTTTTGCTGTTCAAGTAATCCTTATGCACAAAGTTTGTAGACTACTCCTAAACTGAAATGCTCTTTCCAACCTGAGGTCTTGGGTTTTCCTGTGCCACAAATAGGATGCAGACCTTACTGTGTTTTTAACTGAGCCTGCAGCAATAAGCTCCATAGCTTCTTAAAACACTGATTACGCTCAGCTCTTGCACCTTGGAAAAAGGAAGGCTGCAGACTAGGAAAGGAGCAACAGTGTGCAAAGTCAAAATATCAGCGCGCTGAAGAGGAGGAAGAAGGGTTTACACAAGACAAAGGGCCTTGAATGTTCCCACTCACTCTGGCTTAAATCATATATAGATACAATCTGTGCTAAACAACAACAAACCCAACCCCAACCAAAAAAAAAACCAACAAAAAAACCAAAACTAAAAACCAACAAAACCCAAATACACATAAACCTTGAAGGACAACTCACATGGAGACCCATTTCTTGAATCATCCAGGAAGACGCAGAAAATGAAAATGAGGGAAGACAAGCCATGAAAACATGATGTTAGGTGAAGGAGAGGAGAAAAGGAAGGAGAAAAGGAAGGAGAAAAGGAAGGAGAAAAGGAAGGAGAAAAGGAAGGAGAAAAGGAAGGAGAAAAGGAAGGAGAAAAGGAAGGAGAAAAGGAAGGAGAAAAGGAAGGAGAAAAGGAAGGAGAAAAGGAAGGAGAAAAGGAAGGAGAAAAGGAAGGAGAAAAGGAAGGAGAAAAGGAAGGAGAAAAGGAAGGAGAAAAGGAAGGAGAAAAGGAAGGAGAAAAGGAAGGAGAAAAGGAAGGAGAAAAGGAAGGAGAAAAGGAAGGAGAAAAGGAAGGAGAAAAGGAAGGAGAAAAGGAAGGAGAAAAGGAAGGAGAAAAGGAAGGAGAAAAGGAAGGAGAAAAGGAAGGAGAAAAGGAAGGAGAAAAGGAAGGAGAAAAGGAAGGAGAAAAGGAAGGAGAAAAGGAAGGAGAAAAGGAAGGAGAAAAGGAAGGAGAAAAGGAAGGAGAAAAGGAAGGAGAAAAGGAAGGAGAAAAGGAAGGAGAAAAGGAAGGAGAAAAGGAAGGAGAAAAGGAAGGAGAAAAGGAAGGAGAAAAGGAAGGAGAAAAGGAAGGAGAAAAGGAAGGAGAAAAGGAAGGAGAAAAGGAAGGAGAAAAGGAAGGAGAAAAGGAAGGAGAAAAGGAAGGAGAAAAGGAAGGAGAAAAGGAAGGAGAAAAGGAAGGAGAAAAGGAAGGAGAAAAGGAAGGAGAAAAGGAAGGAGAAAAGGAAGGAGAAAAGGAAGGAGAAAAGGAAGGAGAAAAGGAAGGAGAAAAGGAAGGAGAAAAGGAAGGAGAAAAGGAAGGAGAAAAGGAAGGAGAAAAGGAAGGAGAAAAGGAAGGAGAAAAGGAAGGAGAAAAGGAAGGAGAAAAGGAAGGAGAAAAGGAAGGAGAAAAGGAAGGAGAAAAGGAAGGAGAAAAGGAAGGAGAAAAGGAAGGAGAAAAGGAAGGAGAAAAGGAAGGAGAAAAGGAAGGAGAAAAGGAAGGAGAAAAGGAAGGAGAAAAGGAAGGAGAAAAGGAAGGAGAAAAGGAAGGAGAAAAGGAAGGAGAAAAGGAAGGAGAAAAGGAAGGAGAAAAGGAAGGAGAAAAGGAAGGAGAAAAGGAAGGAGAAAAGGAAGGAGAAAAGGAAGGAGAAAAGGAAGGAGAAAAGGAAGGAGAAAAGGAAGGAGAAAAGGAAGGAGAAAAGGAAGGAGAAAAGGAAGGAGAAAAGGAAGGAGAAAAGGAAGGAGAAAAGGAAGGAGAAAAGGAAGGAGAAAAGGAAGGAGAAAAGGAAGGAGAAAAGGAAGGAGAAAAGGAAGGAGAAAAGGAAGGAGAAAAGGAAGGAGAAAAGGAAGGAGAAAAGGAAGGAGAAAAGGAAGGAGAAACTCTGGAAACTCACAAATACCTTGGGCCAGTTTAGAGACCTTAATGATCCTGCAAGGACAATTCTTACACATAACTGCTTTCCTGAAAGCTCTTACCAGCCATCAAGACTTTAACTAAATCCAACTCAATAAGCTAAACACTGATCCTACTGATTTCCACAAAGAAAATCCTGGTATGGTCTTACAGTGTACTTCAGACACAGTATGATCTCTGCCAGAACCCACAGGGCAAACCTCTGAACCCCGGGACAAATCCCCCTCCATTATAACAGCACTTAGTGCACCACAACAGGTACTTTCATACTGACCTGTTAGACACAAACAGGGATTTTCACCTGTAACAATGTCTACATACAAAGTTCTCCCATGCTCTTGGAAGGTGGTGGTTCTTATCAGTAATTTTAAAAAGTACTAATGTTAATGGGCATAAAGCAATTCTGGCTGGAGTCTCTTCCCAACAACTTGCTAATTTTATAGCATCTTCCATCTTGTTACTTTTGTAAGAGCTCAGCTGATTAAGGCAATGCGGTTTGCCACCTCAGTTTATAAATAAAGATCACGATCACACCGATTCGTCTTGCAAACAGTCTGACATTTTCAGATGTTCAAACATACCACAAGAGTATGGCTTAAATACTGAAGAGCTTCCTCCTATATTCACCATCATGCTAACGTCTCCCTCAGAAGTGACAAGGATTGCAATTATCATATAGTAGAAACAATCTACAAATCAAGGACTACTGCAGGTACTCACATTTTGTGCATCTGACAAAGTTGCTACCCTGTGAAAGCTGCCCCCTCTATCTTTTTTTTTTTTAAATCAGGTCTACATTAAGTGCACAGATACATCTACTCCCGATCTAGATTCCTACTGTGGTATAATGCTGCAAACACTGTTAGCCATGAACAGTACAACTTTTACGTATCTCATTGCAGATGCCTAAATACTGACAAGGCACACTTACTTCCACAACCAGCAAGAAAAAGAATGAGAACTTTCTTGTTAAAGCCTAGAAAGGGATTCATACATGATTTTTTCTGATTCAACCACAAAAACTGAACTGGAACTGAATTAACTCCCAGCGAAGAAATTGTATCTCACAAAAAAATAAATTCAGTATAATTTTCAACAAATTTTTAATCAGTTTTGACCTCTAATGACTGCAAAAGGTGTGCCTGCTACAGAAATGAACCAGTTTAACTTAATTTTGTAAAAGTTAAAATCGATGCACATCCTTCACAGCCACACTTAAATCCCGCTTCTTGTCGATTTAGCTTGCACCATTAAGTTTTAAAGCTAAACCTGCATTAAAACCTAACAAAAGCCATTACTTAAGCATATATCTTTTTATATGATACTACTCCTATCCCTTATGGCACTCTAGCAAATGCACACTTTCAGAGACAACAAAACTTTTCCAAAGTTATCTCTGAAAAAAGCACAGTAAGAGAACATATGTTTTCTTAAGAAAAGGCAGAAATTTTTAAAAAGCATTTTCAATTGTACAGTGAAAAGCTTCTCCTTTGGCTATCCATAAGCAAGCAAAATGTTTGCCCATGACATTATTATGATGAAAAGCAAGACGGAAAGGCTAGCAGCTATGAAAATAAGAACTATTTCCTATAACCCTCTTTTCCCCCCTCAATTCAGTCCTCCAAGCTTTACATAAAGCTTCCAGATGACAGTCTCCACTGCTGTGAGACTAGAGGAGCTGTTAAATTTACATAAGGAATTAAGTTTAAAATTACAGAGCAAAACAGGGTGAACTAAGGTCACACCAGCAGCCTTACTTCTGAACTCTAATCCACGTTAAGATATTGTCCAACCAACACAACAATACACAGAGCGACAAAAAGCCAAGTCACATCAGATGCAAATTAAAATTACAAACAAGAAGTTTCAGAGTTAGCTACGGCTGAAATCGCATTCCTAACAAGCCAAATTCTTGTTGCTCCCCGCTTTAAATTAAAAAAAAAACACCCAACTTTTGTCTACCTGGTATATTAATGAATCTAATACATGGGTCCCAGTAGCAAGACCACCAGTATCTCCATGAAAGCAGGAAAAGAGAAGCATATGCATATCTTCAAAAGATCAGTACATTACCAAAGCAGAGTGAGAAGCTCCTACACTGTAAAAACTTTTGATCATGATCCTCACCATTCTACGTGTGAATACAATATTTCCATTTCTTCTTCATAGTAACACCAAGTTTGATACATACAGCAACATAAACTAGAGCAAATCTAATGAAATCCAAAGACAAGGAACATTTTGTATCACCTTTATGTACTTCTAATTTAAAAAAAAGCAGAACCCAATAGCATTTGAACTGATAAATCTAGTACATCTAAGACCTCTGAGAAAAGTTATTTGACCCTTTATTCTTCGTACTGATGTCAAACAGTGCCTCGTACCTGCTAGACCAAGCTACGACAGTGTTCCATATGACTCCAAAACCAGAACAATCAAAGGGGGAAGAAAAGTAGATAACATTATTTTTTTCCTGAGATTTTGGAAGAACATCACATCATAGTTATCTTGTTTATTCAATAATCATAGAATGGTTTGGGTTGGAAGAGACCTTTCAAGATCATCTAGTTCCACCCCCCTGCCCTGGGCAGGGACACCTCCCACCAGCCCAGGCAGCTCCCAGCCCCGTCCAGCCTGGCCTTGGGCACTGCCAGGGATGGGGCATCCACAGCTGCTCTGGGCAGCCTGTGCCAGCGCCTCACCACCCTCACAGGAAAGAATTTATTCCTTATATCTAACTTAAATCTATTCTTCTCCACTTTAAAACTGTTGCCCCTTGTACTCTCACCACATGCCCTGGTAGAAAGTCTCTCACCATTTTTCCTGTAAGCCCCCTTCAGATACTGAAAGGCCACAATAAGGTCTTCCTGAAGCCTTCTCTTCTGCAGGCTGAACCCCACAACCCCAGCTCTCTCTGTCTGTCTTCACAGGAGAGGTGTCCCATCCCTCTGACCACTTCCATGGCCTCCTCTGGACCCACTCTGACAGGTCCATGTCTGTCTTCTGCTGGGGGCCCCAGAGCTGGATGCAGTGCTCCAGGTGGGGTCTCACGACAGCAGAACAGAGTGTGAGAATCACTTCCCTCGACCTGCCGGTTATGCTTCTTTTTACAAGTCCAGGATACAACTGGCAAAGAAGGTAGGGCAACCTTGAGGATAAAGTGCAAGAGACTGCAACTCTGGCAAAAACCTACATATGACTGTATACCAGTTTCCTGAAGTGCAAAATGGAATTAGTATTCTCCTATTTTCACAGTAGCCTTCCTTCATTTTTTCCTGAGGTTCATAGATGAAAAGGGATTTGAAAAATGTTACATTAAAGTGGAATGTAATAAATGTTTGGCTTATTTAAAAAATATGTATTTGATTTTGACCTGCATCATTTATAAGAAGAGGTGAGGTAGCAACATGAAGCAGTTCACTGTTGTAGCATCAGAGGCTGGGTAAAAAGAAAACTGTCAGAAAATTACCCATTGGGGTACATAATATTTCCTAAGCCAGTGCTTTTCCCAGCAGTTTAGTGCAATTATTCCATGATTTGGCCTCATGTAACTACTCCTGCTGGATAACACAACAAGTGTTTAAATTTGACAACGTTCCACCTCTGTAGTTAAGGGCTACAAGTTACAGCACTACAGCACGGCACATCAGCTCAAGACAATTTTATTACCAAATCATGTCTGTAACATGTCTGAACAGCAGTGTTGTAGAAACATCAATATTCAATCTGTAGTAGTTCTTCCATCAAAAAAGCTACAACTCTTAAAATAAAATAGGAAGTTTATTATATAGACAAGCTCAACAGCTCTCTAATTTTCCAACCATTACATTTTCTTGCCTTTTCCTTACTGAAAACTCTCCCTTTAACCAGTAAGGGAAACACAAGTGTCTCAGTGACTATTTAAAAAAAAAAAATAGTTTAAGTTTGCATGCTGTATAGGTTACAACTTTTACCTAGGCCTCCAAACGTTGGTTCCAACAACTTCTTTACATGGAGATTTATCTTGAAAAATACAGTATTTATTAGTTTATACAATATTTATCAGTTTACCCTTGCAAAAAAAATAATAAAATGCTAGCACCTAAAGTAGTCCATCTAACGCAAGTTCATGCATTCCTAAAGCACATGCAGAACTTCCAAGACCAAATTTTTCCACATTCTTCTTTCATCCAGCTCTGTCCAGCAAGAAGACTGTCAAGCTGCAGGCTGCTGGCACTGCCTGTGCACATCCTCCTGGCATGTCCATCCAACTGGGACACCTACCCCATTTTCTTCCTCATGCACACAGACAGACCCTGTTGGACAGCATGGGAAGTACAAAAGCACAGCACTGATCCAGCCACCTTACACTTTAATTTGATTCTGTCCTTGGTGAGTTGGAAAATCCTGGTTGAAAAGTGCAGCGATATTGGTATCCACGTGTAACACACTGACAACCTCTTACAGGGACAAACCCACTCACTTCACATTCAGGATACAAATTTTTGATGTTGATAGTGGTATTAAAGCCAGTGGGACATCTTTAAAGCTGTTTCATCCACTATAAAATAAAAAATAATAATAAAAAATCACAAAAAAACCCAAACTGCAATGCCAAGAGAGAAGACTCCAGGCATATCCAATTCACACAACCACTGACGCCCAAGATGTGACTCATCATTAAGCTGGGCCCTACTGAAATAATTGTGACTACACAAAACTAGGCACTACCTGAGAAATGCAACAGGTGAAAAGCGGTATTCTGAGATCTTAACACACAAGTTGTCAGAAAACACTTTTTAAGCTGAACATCTGAGGTAACTTTCTCAAAGGACTCAGTATTGCTTTAACAATACAGCTAGAATGTAAGAGCTTGCACCAAGACTAAGAATAAGCTAAATTAAAAAAAAAAAAGCCACCCCCAAATCAGTATCCAAATAAAAGTGAGAAACAATTTAGCTTAAATTAAATTATTTGAATTACAGCAATACACTTTTCTCATGCCAGCAGTCTAACAGGCCCAAGTTATAAGACAAGTTCAAACCAGTGTAAAAAGGACTAAGGTGGAAGAAGAATTGTTTAGTTAAATTTCAGCCAAGGAACAGGGTGCATATGCCTAATTTAGGCACCTGAACTAAGGAACTGTTCTCCACACAATCCCTGTATAGGCAATGGAAAGTTTCCTCCAGAGGGGTAATTCAGATCAGAAGCCTAGTTTAGTTGCTCTGAGCTGCTGTTGAGTTACTAGGATCTGTGTGTACCCAGCTCAAGAAATAAGCCGTTAACACTAGGCACCGAACCTGGATTCTAGTTAGGTGTATAAATTACTCCTCCATGGGACAGCTACATCCAGTGTTTCAACTGCACCTCAAATACCTGGTGATGATGCGACTGTGAAATGTAACCAATCTTAAGAACCAAAACAACTAAGAAAGACATAAAATAAGAAGTTGGGCAACAAATACTGAGACACAAGAAAAGCCACAAAGTAGAGGGAAAAAGACTTCTTTCTAGCAGAGTGGGCAGCAGAGACACAAAGTGTCAGTGCAACACAAGACACCTAACTATCCATACACAACATTACAGCAGTTCACCACAAGCACCTCTGGAGTAAAAACTATGCACCATGGTACCTATGAAGTATCTTATGAATTCCCCAAAGAGGATGCATCCCGAACACACTCCGTATCAGCTAAGTACCAATCCACAAGATATTATTACAAACAATACTTGGCCTAATTTAAGTTACACAGTCACTAGGTATTTCTGATACTCATGGACCATCCCTCCTCCTAGTCCTGCCAAAAGGATTTCCAAGACAGACTCATTTTTTCCGCAGACTAGCATCAGGGTATGTGTATGTATTAGGGGGGAGGTGTATGATTACATATGAACACATATGCTGGGGGAAAGGTGGTTGAGGAACTCAGTAACAAAACAAAAGGAAACAAAATAGGGTAAAACAAGTAAATAAACTATATCCTCTTAGTGCTGACAAGTATACAGATAACACAGCATTAAATTCCTTTCTCCTCAAAGGCACAGCTGGAGGGTTTAAATACAAAGTGGGGGAGACAGCACGTGAGCCTACAAAGGAAAAGGAGTATGTGGAAAGTATGAGGCAAGATGACAATGAAGGTCTTAATGACAGAATAAGATCAGAAGGCAAAAAACATGGGGAAGAAAACAGTCACTGGGAGCGAAAACCTGAATGGGGAAAGGTAGTAGGGGGATAATGATGGTGATACAACGTGACTCAAAGAGGGAACAAGAGGGAAAAGGATCCCAGTAAGGACAGAATTAGCTTTCAGTGGCAAAGCTATCGGGAAACAAGGTGATTATTTGCAATGACAGAAACCAGCAGGACTAGTGGATGGAGGCAAGAAATACGGAAAACAGACACAGAAAAGGTTACAGGGGGCACCTTCTCTGGTGAGGCCACAGCAGTGGGTGGCAACAAGGGCAAGAGCCTGGTGCACAGTCCTTGGCAATGACAGAAACCTGGAGAAGGTGACGAGGAGGAGCTGCGAGGAGCATCCCCCAGCTGACACGACGGTACTGGGGACACAGAGAGATCCCTCTGTGCACAACCCAGCAGCTCCTGGACAGACCCGAGTGCCACTCGGGCTCTGGGGATGGCTGGGATACAAAAAGGGGAACGGAGGCGGCACAGAGAAGGCCGTGGAGGACAGGAGGCAAGCGCGGAGCCGAAAACAGAGCTGAAGAGGTGACGGAGGAAAGCTCACAGAGAGCGAGCAGAGGCTTGGGACGAGCAGGCCCGGGGCGGCGAGGGCGGGCAGGCCGGGGACGGGGGCAGGGCGCGGGGCCGCGGCGGGACGGGCCCGGGGGCTCCGAGCCCGCGGGAGCGAAGGCAAGCGCAGGCACCGAGGCGGCCCCGGCCGTACGGGGCCCAGGGTCCCGGGGGAAGGCGGGCAGGCGGAAGGGAGGGCCGGGCGGGCACGGCGGGGGGAAGGCGGCAGGGGCGCGCAGGCCGGCCGGCGGGCAGAGCCGGCGGGGCAGCGGGGCGGCCGGCGGGGCAGCGGGGCGGCCGGCGGGGCGGGCTCCCGCCCCCACGGGGGCGATGCGTGCCGAGTGCGCAGTTAGCGGCCTCCCCGGCCCGGCCCGCGGCTCCTGGCGCCGCACCGGGGAGCGGGCGGCCAACAGATCCCGCCGCCCGCCGCGCTCCGCGGCCAGGTGCGCGCCCGGGAGAAGAAAGGCGGACGGGCGGCCGGGCCGGGCCCGGCCTCCCCTTCTCCCGCGCCCCGTGCCAGGACTCGGTGCCGGGTCCCGCTCCGCCGAGGCCCGCGCGGCCTCAGTCCAGCGGGGCCGCTTCCTCCCGGGCTGGGCCCGGGCCGGCCTCGCTGCGACACAACGCCGCGGCCTCCCCGCACTCACCAGCATCGCGCGTCCCGCAGAGTCAGGCCGCGTCCGCCCGCCCCTTCCGCCTCCGCCAGGCCCGGATCTGCCGCCGCCGCCGCCTCCCCCCAGCGCGGCCCGGCAAGCGCGGAGGCACCGCCCCTCGCCGCCCGCTCCGCCCCGGCCCCCGGCTCTCGGCTCCCGGCCCCTGGCGCGGCCAGGCCCCGCGGAGAGGCGCGGGGGGTCCGGGGCTGCGGCTGCCCGCGCCGGGAGGGTCCGCCCGCCCGCTGCCCTCCCTTCCCTTGCGGACGGGCGAGGGGCGCTGCGGCGCGTGCTGGGGGGGACCCGAGCCCAGCCGCCTCCGTCGTCCTTCAGGAGAGGAGCGGGGCAGGTCGGGGCCCGGCCGGCAAGGGGGCGGCCGCCATCTCCCCTCGGCCGCCAGGCCCCTGCCCTGCCCCAGGGGTCGTGGCTGTGACCCTCCGGCGTTAGCCCAGTGCCAGAACTGCTGTGGGGTGGGTCAGGTCAACACCATGAGACACGATAAGACTGCCCTGCGTCTTGGGTGTTCCGTGGGAAGCGGGGCTCTGCGGCCTGCCCCGCAGCCCCGGCAGGCGGCGCGGCACGGCGCCGGCGGCTTGTCCCCGCCGAGCGAGCGGCAAACCGGCTGCAGGGCCGTAGGGACTGTCCGGTGAACGTCGCGCTGGAAACTTGGCGGTGATGAAAGTGCAGCTGTCCCAAGAGCGCTGCTGGAAATCTCTCTGTGATGGTGAATTTCGGATTCATAAGAAAATGTGAAAAGCGACGCTGCAGAGAGATCAGGGTAGGGATTGGAAAGGGAGTTGTGTTGTTCCGCTGGGAGCCGGTTGGAAGATAGGTGGTTGTGAAGGTATTGGGTCCAGCTGATTTAAGGAGAAGCAGTTACATGAACCTGTTTGCCGTCTGCGGACAAATCTAAGCAAAAATACCTAGTGTAGGTCACTTCAATTTATGATGATAAAATACAAAGGTCCAGCATATTTGCATCACTTTTATGTGATTGAAAGTGGGCCAGTTATTTTTTCTTTGCAACGGTATGAAATCAATGAAACAAAATCATACCACAGTTAAGATAGGTTTCAGAGAAGTAATGTCTTGCAGTCAGTCCTGTCTTATTTATTCCTGAGGACTGTGGAATTACATTGCTGGAGCTGTGCTGCAAAGGAAAAGACATATGGTCGTGTATCCTTTGGTATTGTGCTGTGTCAAGGTTCTCTGCACAGTACTCACAAACCCTGCCACAATGAATTCGGATTCTGATCTGAATTATACCAGACTACATTTAAAGCAACTCAAATAAGGTCATGAAAAGTTCTTATCCTTTAGATTAGTATAAAGAGTTCAACCCAGAAAATGCAGTAGCTTCATAGGAAAGAGAAACAGGGAAGCAACAGGAAGAAATGCTTCACCTGCATCCTGGCTACACCAACTGCACACCATTTTTTAAAATTGGCCTTTTCAAAGCTAATGGCCCTTAGTCACCTAAGTGCTTGAAAAATTATTTCCCTGTATAATAATGCCTTACTACAGCACAGCCTACTGAAGTGGACACAAGCAAAGTCATTGACACAGCCCTTCTAATGAAGCAATGCTGGCTAAGCACTTGAGAAGCACAGTCTTAGGAACAGGTTTAATGTGTAGCAGGGACAGCGTTTCAGTTGGCCGGGTGGCATCACAATGCGTATATTAATTTTGCCCATGTAGACATATTTTGCAAATACCAGTCCTAGGCATGACAAAATTTCTGGCTTGCTCACATATGTGAGCTGTGCTAGAGGAGAGTTTGTGTTTGTCATGCTGGATGCTGCATCAGCATGGCCAGTTCTGCACGGTGTGTTAAAGACTGGGGAGAGTGAGGGCAAACAAAATGATCTGTGGGAGATGGGAACCAAATCCAAAGGAGGGTGTACTGACCATAAAAAAATATGGGCTGATTTTTCAGACTTGAAAGGTAGGTTTTAATGCCATGTTTTACCGAAGTTCTATTTACACAGAGGTAAAGCCATCACTGTTTTAAAATCCTAATACAGGGGACAACAGAGCCATGGATAAGCAAGGAAAGTGGAAATGACAGGAAGGGAAGAAAATACAGGAAGAGGGAAGTTCTGAATTAACACCATCTTGCACTAGACTGGGTTTTTTGCTTTTGTGATTAACTGCAGTACAAGCTTGAGATCTGACAGCTTGGAGTGTTGGAAGTTTGTTTCTTTTTTCTCCCTAAGGTTACATCATGGTTTGCATACACTTTTAAAGAGGCAAGTCACAGTTCTCTGGTTGATTGTACTCATGATGGTGGTAGCTTGGTTGGCACTCTGAAAAGGTAGGCCCTGAAAAAATTCTCGTGAGACGATTTAGACATGGCACATAACATGGCTCATTCATACACCAATTGAAAGAATTCCAGTATCAGGATAAGTGGTCACAGAGAGAAAAGGGAATTGAACACCAAAATAAATATTACAAAATTACTCATAGCAGGATGGCTATTGCATTTTAAATTATCAAATGGAATTGATGTACTTTACATCAAAGGAGAGCAGCTTTCCCTAGAGACTGAGGCAGCCAAAATTTCAAGGACAGACTTGATGAGAGAAAGCCACTCTGTTTTTACTGAAGTGAGTTCGTTCGCAGTGCTGCTGAGAGGGGCCTGTTTTGAAAGTAACTTGCAGGTTTCGGACTTGTTGCAACAGCAATGAATCAGCAAGCAAGGAAATTACCATCAGAATGTTTGCTGTCAATGCAAGTAGGAAGCTTCGCTGGCAAAGAGGAAAAGCCTGAGTCATTCGAAGACACAGAGGTGCAGTGGCTGTTAGTTTATTACTACCGTCAGAGGCTGGACAGATGGGGAGGAATACTTCCCCTGCTAGTTATATCTACAGTGATAGTCTGAAAATGGTAACTCTGTCATCCCTTCAATATGTCCAGGAGGACAGACTAAGGATAGATGGTAACCGGATTTTTTGCCACATTCTTATCAATTATGCGTTCGGTTGTGCTGCTAGTACACCAGTGACTCAGGCTGGCAAAACAAAAAAGCAAAAAATCCCAGAGAGAGAGAGAGATCATATAGCCAAAGTGTTTAACTGAACAACATGAGAAATCTGCTTTTTGGAATTTACTCTCTAAGATATGCAAAACCAGTGAATGCAATCAAACACACCACATGGTGACATCATATATAAACCACAGCCAGCTTGAATATAAACAAATATTTATTTGATTATGATACTGACCCAAAAGAGAAAAAAACCAACCAAAAAACCAACATGATACTGTATTAGACTTCAGCTTGTAAATAATAATTTTGAAGTTCTAGATAAAGGAAACTCCTGTATGACAGTAGCTAGCCTGGATGTAAAGTTCTCAGAGATGCCAGAGTGCTCACAGAGTTGCTGTTATTTGTCTTCTGATCACGTAGAGACTTGTATCTGTCCTAAAAGTTAGTGTAAAGACTATGCTACAGAGATGCCTGAGTGTATTCATGCTTCTTAATCAGAGGTAATGTATTTCGTATTTTGAATTCCTTCAGTTACGCTCAGTGGGCTCGCAAAATGAAAATGACTCTTCCAAAACAATTCTAGATAATAAAACTCTGCACTACAACTTCCATTAAAATACAGGAGTTATACACACCCCAACCGATGTGCTTTTCACTAACAAATACATTCATCTAGTGAATTGTGGCAGTTTTAGAGTTACGTTACAAACTGTAACTAAATGTAACTACCAAATGTTCTCAGTGCTCCATGTGTTTTAACAAATTTTTATATCAAGTAGAACTCTGATTTGTGCATCTGACTTTTCTTAAAGGTATAAGAACATTAACTAGTATTATTTTCATTTAGTTTACTTAGTCCAATGCTTATTTATAAGTATGCAACCAGTCAGTGAAAGCGATGAAGGGAGACCGCTACTTAATTCCTGCCAAGAAAATTCTTCAGGTGCTATGGGGACTAAGAAAATGCTAATATGATTTGCTTGGGGCAATAATATAATAGAGCTGCAAAGTAAGTTATTGATGGATAATTTGGCCTTCAGTATACATCTAGATACAGAAAATCACCAAATATGTACAGCTTTAACTTCTAATCTTGCACTTTAAAAAATCTGGAAAAATGGTACTCTGAGGGGAAGGCTTGTGAAACTAAAATGAATTTGTTAAATGGGATCTGCTAAAATTGGAAGAGGCTATCAGGCTATACAAGCTAGGTGGAGAAGGGAAGGAGGGGATTTAGTAAACTACTGGTCTGAAAAAGTCACTTGAGAGTAGACTTAGTGCTGAGCTGATGGCACAGACTTTGCTGTGCAGGCAAGTTGGAGGTGTGCAACCAGAGCATTCCCTTTGCTTTTGGCAGTGCTAATATGTAGGGGACTGCAACTGTCTTCCCTAGCCTGATAAATCTCCTGGTAAACATGCAAAGAACTTGGAGTGGTGTTTCCTAAACTCAGTTAGAGGGTTTATTTTGTTTTGGTTTTCTGCAACAATGTGCTGGATAGATAGAGCCTGATGGAGTTAGGGATTTGGTGACGTGAAGGTGGGCCTGCTAGCATCTGCTTTTAAGCCTATGGGTTTTCATTAAATTTGATGCCAGCATGTTACAATAGTTTCCTTCTTTATGGAAAGGAACTCCCTGAGCACCAGGGAGTAGTGTAATTGAAATACTCAGACCCCTGGGTGTAAAGAATTCCCGTAGTCCAAAAGCAATTTTAGTTCTGTGCAGAGGCAGGCAGCACCAACATCTCTGAATCACGCACTCAAATCTGCCACGAGGAAGGGTGGATGTCTGGAAGCCTGTTTTGTACTTGTTGCCAGCTGTTAATGTTGAACACAGCACACTTTCTTCACTCTTGAGAACATATCAAGGTTCCTGAGAAATTTAATAGAGCCAAATGCTATTAGACTTACTCTCAAATCCATTTTTTGGAGCCTGAAAGCCAAAATTTCACAGGTAATATAGCTGAGAGGTGCCCTCAGGTCTGGATTTTTTTGTATTGGGAAGAAAGCTGTATATGAATATGATGGATTTAAACTGAAGTGACTGTATATATATTGAGCACCTCTCACACACATAAAAATCTATCCCAAAGCATAAGTGAGAATGCCTGAGTGAAGATAATGAGGTTCAGCAAAAGGTGATCAGTCAAACTTCTGTGGAGGTTGTGCATGCTTGAGTAAAGAATTTTCTTGCTACAAGTCAGAATGTGTTTGAAATTTATCTTGCAACCTGCTAAAGAGGCTCAGAGTTTTCAGGATACTCTGCATTTACACAGTGGGTAAAGACCCCTTAATGCATGGGTTTTTTCATCTTCCTTCATAGAATACTGGGTACTCAGTCATACATCCTCAAGTCTCAATGGCATCTGATTCAATAACATTTCCAAATATCTGGGAGAATCAGAGGCCAACTTTCAGTCTTTTTATGTATTGAGAGCATGTACCAGAAGAGATTTTCTGTACATCTCATACATTCTCATAAACTGGATTATCACAATGATGTTCTTCTACCTCCAGGAAGCATCTTAAAATGTTTTCCTACTGTATTTGTCCTTAAAAAGATGTTTCAAAGCTTTCTTTTGTATCTGGTGTCACCAAACTTACCACTAGAAGCCAATGAAAACTATTCTCTATTCACTGTGAAATGAGACAAAGTTTTGCCCATTACCTAACCTAACTGCCTTCATAGAAGCCTTATTCTCTCTAGGCCCTCAAAGGGTTTTGTATTTGAATCTGGCATTAACCAAGTCAAGGCAGAATGCTTTGAATTACTTTTTAGATGGAATTCTTACTAGTAATTTTGTGTTTTAGAAGAAGGTCTGTCTGTGTGGATAATTGTTTTGAAAAATTATTACAGATCATGGCAGATGCAATTTTTCAATTTTTTTCCAGCTGAAAAAGCTCTGTATGTTGTTCTTTCCTTTCCTTTTCTGTCCCACTTCCCCTCCTCAATCTTCAGTTTGTTTGACACAAAGCATTTCATTTGACCTGAAAGTTTGTCTACGAGCACTAGAAACTGAGTTCTATTTTCTTTTCTATCAGAGTGAGAGCATTGTGCTCATTTTTTTCTTTCTTTAAGGGGGATCTATAAGTTTGCCTCGTTTAGCAGGAGAATGCTCTTCCCATGTAGCAGTAGGCTTTGATTGTGGTAGCATGAGCCTTACTGTGCTTTACAGAAGTGGAAAATAGTGGGAAGCTATTATGCCGTTCAGCTGGGAGGTGGGACCTCCTGCATGTAGTTTCAACTTTGCTAATAGTTTAAGATTACTAAACTACAGCTGCCGCCTTTTTTTTTTTCTTTCTCCGCCCCCCCCCCCCCCTTCCCCCCCGCTAATACATTTGCCAAAACCAGCAAGGATTGTTGTAAGTGCTAAGAGAAAGCAATGTTATGAAGGCTGACTTAAGGAATACACGCTGGCTGTAATCTTCATTATTCATATGCATTACCTCTCCAAAACACCCAAATATCCTCCTCTTGGGTCTTTCAATTTCCATGCCTAATGTCAGATGGAGAGTCTCAAAACGAAACAAAAGTGAGATTACGTGCTTAAGGCGTATCAGCTATGTCTGTGCTGGTTTGTTGGTCTTAATGAGTAGCAATGTAGCAATCAGCTCTGCCAATTATTGGTCACTTTGACAGCATAGACTTGAGGAAGTAATACAATCACTGCTAGTAATGCCTAGCTGTTTCTGTATGATGCTGTACTGCAGTATTAATACTTGTATTTGGTGAAGGTTGCATGGCTATATTGAACATCTCTTACTTTTTCTGGCAGATCTGTTTTGGTCAAGAATGTTTGGCTTGGCTCTTAAGTGATGGTTGCCCGTTTTAAAGCTTTATTCCTGCTTTTCAGCTGAGCACAGTTTACTCCCTCGCTCTGAGAACCTCTGTTGCTTGACCTAGCGAGAGGCAGCAGGCATGGTTTTGCCTTGGGGGGCTTGCAAGCTAAGATACAGGAAATATAAAACAAAGTGTTTGGGAAAGGGATATATGGTTGTGTACAGTATTTGAACGTAGTGTGAAGAGGCTACCAATTTCTACAGCTTTTCTGTCGAGTAGAATATTTGAGTTTCGGGATTGTCCATTGTTGCTAGTAAATCAGTCTTGGGCTCACTTTCTGTTATGAATGTTTGTATAAACTGAGAAGAGAGATTACCTATGCTTCCAGATTCAAAGGTGTCCAAAAGAATCAAACAGTGGCAGATGGTATCCAGTGCTCTACTGCTTCTTGTGCTGCGAACGTTTGCCAGAAGTAAAAAACATTTTGCAGAGATCACATTTTTCTTCACACGGAAGACCAGTCTCCACATTTGGAAGACAAGTGCTGCCAGATGTATATATTTAATAAAAAGGCAGTCTAAGAATGCTGCACAAATATGGTAACTTTTGGTTAATCTGCTGCTTCTTTTATAGCCACAGGCCAATGTTACTACTGTCAAACTCTCTTGGCTGGCTGTATCACCAAGAAAAGCACAGGACAGTAGCTGTCCTTGACTTCTGATTTTGCTCTTCTCTGCCAGGTATCTTTCACCTGAATGACTGATTGCTTCAGAGGTTTGCGCAGAGTGAATTCCAGCACTAGAATAGAATAGTTGAGTTAAAGGGACCTACAACCATCATCTAGTCCAACTGCCTGACCACTTATAATAGTTCTAATCTCAAGGATAGTGCAGAGACTTCATGCAATTTAGCATCACAAGACTGTAAGTGGAGCACCATTGCCCATCCAGAGGAAAGACAAATTAGGTCTCTTTGGATGGAAGGTGGGCAAATCTCCACCTCGTTCCCAACTTTAAGGTATTTCAAATTGCAGAAGTAAGAATAAATGTTCACACATCTAAAGGCACATGTCTGCTTTGGGAATTCATAATGAAAAGAAGATAGTGGTAATTTTTTTTCTCTTCTTAATCATTTCTAGATTAAAAGCTTTTGATCATAAATGGTCTCTTTCTGCTAATGCCTCTGCTGTGTACTGTGGCAAATCACTCACTGAGCCACTGCCTGTTCATTTTCCATCATCGTCTTCATTGGGCTGAAGGTTTCTCTTGGGCCTGAGATCCCAGACTCTGAATTGGTGTAACTTGTTAGAACATTTTCTTTGTAGGAATTTTTACAGACTGAAACACAACCTTGGTTGTGCTTCTCTCTCTCTCTCTCTTTTTTTTTTTGAGTATCAGCTAACCTGCTTTTTATGTTACAGTGATGTTACATTGAGGCTTAGTAAAAGATTTATTCCTTTAGTTTGTTTTCTGCAGTGGTTTGATATTTTGTGATGTATGTAAAGGCAGCTGTTCACAGACACAATGTATATTGAAGCAAAGTGATCGTTTGCATGAACATTTTTCATACTGGAACACTGCTTTTTGGGCTTAACTTGTGAAATTGTTTCTCACAATATTCCTACCTGAGGGGAGGAGAACAAGGAAGAGAAATCTCAGAGAGGCACGCTGCTCCTGCAAGTCACAGCTCAGCGTCTCACTCTCAGCAGATTTCACATGAGTTTGTCCTTCCTGCATGCTTGCTGAGGCTGAAACTTCAGACCTCCCAAGGCTCACTTTCCTTGATTTGATCCCTTTTAGATGCTTCACAGCACACATGCTCTTGTAGGAGAGTTAGTTTCTCCCTGACCAGTATTGGGTTTAGCCACTGTTCACAGAATTCCTCCAAGCAGGAAGGTTTCTAGCGGGGAGCATCGTAGGAGATTGCTCATAAGATACTTAGGTGCTGACAAGCTTGTGACTTCCCTTCAGTGCTGTGATACTTCAGAGTTTATAACACTTAAAGCTTATGGTTTAGGTCTTGCTGTGGAGTTTTTTGGTGGAAGAATATAGGTAGAGGAAATATTTCTATACCAACTTCTCACCAGCTTGACAGGTTAAAAAAGGAGCGTTACAAAAATGACAAAGGGGATGATTTGTAGTAATTTTAACGTATTATCTTCATATACCAGTGCATGGCATCAGTGTAACACAGAGGCTGGCAGGAATGGTGAAAAGAGGGGTGGTTTGCATGGTCGGGAAAGCAGATGATACCTGAAAAGCTCTCTGAAATGTAGCCTATGCCACAGAAACTTGTGCAAGTCCCTGCTTTTGATGTCTGTGGTGTGAGTGCATGGGTGACCAGGACAGTGACCGGAGCTCTAGCAGCTGCTGGGGTGTTACAGGCTGTGTCGACTGCTCTTTCTGTGAAGAGACCGTTGGTAGGGGGCTGACATCGAGGCCCATGAATGGACATGCCAGCCAGTGCCAAAGGTCCTTCTCCTGGCTAGGGAGGTCACTGTTTCTTGTTGCTTTACTTCTAGAGCCCACCCTTCCCTTTTGGTACAAGTCTGAGAAAACCTAATGAATTTTTATAGCTAGGAGACCTATTCTGTTGGCTAATAAAACTGCCTTCACGCCACTGCAAGGAAAGAGTGGTAAACTTACACTCAGTAGAGCGATTAACCAGTTTTACCCTAATTCTCTGGTGTTTTTTCATAGCCAAGTACTAAACCCAGATAGTAACAGATGATGTACATGGTTTTTTTTTAGAAAAGGAAGCTAATTTACAAGTCAATTATGCAGGAATTAAAATTGCTGTTGCTAAAATAAATGAAGTACATTGTGTTATTTGTGACTGATGCTTTTAGATATTTGTCATTATGTTTGATTTTTTTGTTCAGCAATTTACAGTGGGTCTCCCACATATCATTGCAAAATAGCCTGCTTTGCTGGATAATAAATACTTTTATCTCTTCACTAAACAAAAGACTGCATAAAATGAATAATAGTAGTATTAGTATGTGAAAAACCTGGTGCTCCTGAAAGCCATTATAAGTACACTTGAACAATAATTACAGGCAACAATGCCTCCACTCATTGAAATTTGTCATAGAAATTGTGATAGCTCTGAACTTGACTAAAATGTGGGACAGTTGAGAAAGCCATCTACTTAACAACATTGCCAAACCATGTCTGCCCCCTTTCGAAATAAACACACAAAGACACCCGCAAAAGCTGCAAACGTGTGCATTTTCCTTTGTTTTCATATATTGGGTTCTGGAGACAAGGTATTTCCACTTAACTAGTATTATTATTCCTAGCGCACCTGTCTGTCTGAACCACGTGGACTCCATTTGTAAAATAGTAAGACAACAAAACTAAATGATTTGTCATGAGCTGCACGTTGTGTTGGGGCCCAGATGCCATCTCCAGGGTAAGTGCTATGCCACTGAACGTGCCCCTTGGCACTGTCTGGATCAGATTTGAGTTCCTGATGTCTTTATTTTTTTTCTGCTGAAGATACAAGATAGCATCAATGTTGATTCTTTGACACAGGCTTGGCTGTATGCTGGGGAAGGATTACTTATGTTTATTACCATGGCAATTTTGTTAAATCAGAGTATCAGACTGATGGTCAAAAAGTACACTACCCCCACCTCTGCACCATTTAAGGCTATCTGGCAAGATCATGCTATGCCAGCAGGGAAAATAATGTTAAATAATACAAGCGATTCCCAAGGCAACTAATCCCTAAGAAACAACATATGAAAACATTTGAAAATAATTCTAGTGGCATTCAGGTCAGTGAATCACACGGATGCATTGTCCACCCTCCCAGTACACACCGTGAATGGCTAATTCACAACCTGAAAAGTTGTAGGCTGAACACAGACCAGGTACTAGAGTGGAGAAATCTTATTTTTCATCTGTTCTAACCACCAAATCTGATGCTGATTGTTCCTTTTGTTTCCATGGTGTGTAAGACGACATGATAAAACTGGGAGTAATGATTACCAGGATGGTCTACACAATGCTGGTCTTACTGCTCAGGCTTTTGTTTTTGCCCTTGTGTCCTGATTTCAGCTGGGGTAGGCTTAATTTTCTTCTCAGTAGCTGGTGCAGTGCTGTGTTTTGGATCTGGTGTGAGAACAGTATTGATAGCACTGATGTTTTCAGTTGTTGCTGGGTGATGTTTATGCTATAAGTCAAAGACCTTTCAGTTTCTCAGGCCCTGCCAGGGAGAGGGCTGGAGGGGCACAAGGAATGGGAGGGGACACAGCCAGGGCAGCTGACCCCAGCTAGCCAAAGGGCTATTCCATACCACAGAACCCAGTATACAGCTCAGTATATAAACTGATATATGTATACATAGTATATCAGTGTGTATAGCATATATAGTACATATACTATATATATAGTATACATAGTGTGTATATATATAGTATATTTAGTGTATATATATAGTATATATAGCTCAGTATATAAACTGAGGGGAGTTCTGTGGAAGGGGCAGGTCGCTGCTCAGGCTTTGCCTGGGCATTGCTCAGCTGGGGGTGAGCAATGTGTTGTGCATCACTTGGTTTCTTTTCTCCCTTCCCTTTTGGATTTTGTTCCTCTTCCCTTCTCCTTTCTTTTAATGATAATTGGTGTTATTATTGTTGTTGCTGTTGTTATTTTATTTTATTTCAATTATTACATTTCTCTTATCTCAGCCCTCGAGTTTTACATTCCTTCCCAATTTTTCTCCCCATCCCTCTTCGTGGCGGGGAGGGGAGTGAACAAGCAGCTGTTACCAGCTGGCGTTAAACTACAACACCTTGCCATGTCCAAGAAAGCATTTGAAATAAAGCAGATGAAAGCCCATGTCCAATGGATTATCTAAACTGGAAGATCTTCCACACTTTAGAACATGTAAGTGAATAAAATGCTAAATGCAACTTAGCTTCCCATGTGGGCCATCTTAGTTTCGCCTAATATTTAACATCAGCCTTGTTGGTCAGTGCCTGACAATAAGTCAAATATCACTGCAGCCAAGCTCCACCACAAAAGAGGTTCTGCGTACACAAGCTGGTGGAAACATGCTTGCTCGAGATGCTAAATAATGTTGCTTTTTGGCATAACCATGCAAAACTTCCTATCTGATTTAAAACATCCTAAATACCATTATTTAATATTGGAAAGGCAAAGGAAATTTATTTTCAGTAGCAAAAGACAACTGTTCTTTGCTTATCAGTACAGTACACCCTACTCCAGAAATTTCCAGAAGAACTATTGTCCTAATGAAGAAAGTACACCCAGAGGTATTTTTAGGTTGTGAACCTATGTTCTTGCACCTCATTTTTCTGACGTATGGTTCTGTATTGCTCTGAGTTTCAAAATGAAACCATTTTTAGTCAGAAACTAACATTGTGAGAAGGAACTACAAGTTCTCCTCCAAATATTTATTAAACTGATCTCTAATGAGCCAGAATTTTTCATTTGCTCTTTAAGTGACTCAGTCAACTAGCAATCATTAAAGCCCCCATTAGTTCAGAACAGTAATCTGTTCTCAGTTTACTTTAAATAAACAGTAAAAATATCCTAACCCCTAACAGAGTGATTAATATATCAGTTTTTAAATTCATTTTCAAAGCAATACCTTCCTTATAAAGGTCATGTAAAGTCAAGTGATTCCCATTTTGTAATGGCCTCTAAATTTTTATGGATTTAAGGAGCTCTGGGAAAGTAATTATTATTACTGTAACTGTCCCATCTTAGCCTCATTCCTTCTTGTTAAGGCTTTGAGAATTGAATTAAAAGTAGGGGTTAAAGACCCTTATGATTTTCCCCTATGCAATTTGGACCGTCGTTTTTGCAAAGAGTTACAAGTAAAGTGAATTAGAGATGCTAGTGCCTTGGCTGCTTTGTGTTGGGGAGGCTGGTCAGAAGGTTTGTGTGATCTCCTTCAAGAACGTGTAGTGGCTGTCATTTTTTTTTGCTGTCCTTGACATTTCTGCCTTCCAAAATTCTAGGCACCAGCAATGAGTGTCATTAAATTCTTGCTAAAGAAAAGCTGTGCTGTAAACGCAGCAGTGCTGGAACGGGAGGAGGTGATGGGTAGGTGCTGAGCGCTGGCTGCACAAGTAGCGTAGCCCACACGTGCCATTAGGCTGTGAGTGATGTGCATGGACAGTGGGGGGGCATGAGGGAGAACTGGGGCTCCTGCCCTCTCTGTCGCTCCTATAAGCTGGTTGTCAGGCTATTTTAATTGACGTGGTCATCAATGCACTGATGTTGCTCCATTGGTAGTCAGTGGTGCCCACAACGGATGGTGTCTGTCCTTCCAAAGAGAGTGGATTGGTTGAGGAGGAGGAAGAGGAAAGGAATTTTTCAATAATCGGCTCTTAACAAGCGTAGTTTCTATTTCAGTATATTTCAGTATAGCTGGAGGGTTTTGAAATGGCCTGCTTCTAACCTGGAAACATATTCTCTCTCACACAGCACAACCTTTCAGGGCTGGGTTAGGCATATCACTCGGCATTTGTGCAGCCAAATTACAGGTAGACTGAATTTTAGAGATCCTGAGAAAATCTAAGTTCCCATGTGTGCTGTAGGTGTTCAGTACTGAAGGTGCTTTACTGAAGTGCCTAGGATTTATGGCTCCAGGTTTGAAAATGTGATGCTTTTGAAAAAAGCATGGAAGCTTTGTAAGATTATTCTTCTGTGACTTTATGACGAGCGTAGTCTTTGGCTGCAGTGTGCTCCTTACAGCTGTTGCCTTTTCTCTGCAGCTTTGAGAGTTGCTAGTAGAAAGTTCAGACTTTATAAAGCAAATTGTTCCAGCAGCTCATGACGGATTGAAAAGACTTGACTCAGGGGTGTGTGCCAGAGAAAAACTGATCAATGAAGGAGTCAAATGCATAGTGCCTGTAGCAGGTGTGATATTAATTTCTATAAAGTATAAAATTTGCTCTTTACAAAAATGGTGTCTCAACAAAAAGCAATCAGCTGGTCAGTTTAAAGCCACCAATGTACCAAACCAGACCAACAGCAGGAACACCCCACCAGTTACAACTAACTAGGCATGTGAGCACTTCTGTGTATTGTATAAGATCTTCACAAGAGAGAACCCAAGAATCTTTTGGTGATAATTTTGTGCAAGTGCATCCATGTTGCAGGGAGGTGGGTTTTTTTGTAAGTGAAACTGCAAGAGACCCCAAAAGCCTAAATATCCTATTTTTTGTATCTAAGGTAAAGGGAAGTATACGGAGAGATTTCCCAAAGCACATAGGTTCCTACCTCCTCTTGCTTAAAAGAGAAGTTAGGTACAGACCTGCTGTTAAAAATGCTACCCAATTTTTGATTTGCAAGTTGAAATAGATAAATTCCTTTTCAAAAACCTGCACGAGCCGATTCCCTCCTTCTCTGTCATTTCCTCACCAGTTCTATAAGATTTGCTCTGGGAAAAAAAAGTAAAAAACCAGAGAAACCTTCAGTACTGAAAGCGTTTGGAAAAATATGGTGAGTCAGAGGAGAAATGTATTACAGTCATTAATGAGCGATGTGCTGGTAGATGGAGGCAGCGCAGAGAACGTACATGTTGATGTAACACCTAATTGTCTCCTCGCCTGAACCGTAGCACGCTTCCAGGGCAGGGACCTGGTATTTAAAATCACAGGCCTTTTAATACCGAATATAGCAGAAGGATCTGCTCACTATGTTTAAAGAAAACAGTGACATCTGCACAGCTGTTAAATATGCCTAGGGAAGGAATTTTGTTTGAAACAGAAGCAGCTGAAAAATTGTAACCTTACCACAGAAAATACTACGATTCTGCATTACCATTATTTTAAATATTAATATTATAAATAGATACTATTTATTATTCTTTTAAAATATTAATTTATGTTTCTGCATTTTAGAAGACATGGGGAAAAATTGCTTGATTATTGCTACACAGTAATCACAGGTTCTGCTGCAATTACTTTCTAATATTGTGATCTTCAGAGGTATTGAGTAGTGAGGATTTTAGTGATGAAAACCTGAGGAGTTCAGAAACCATTACAGCTAAGTTGTGTAGTAAACATGTCCTTTTAAATAAGTGCTGATGTCTTTCCTGGTAACTTCCTCAGCAAAAAAATAATAAAAAACCGCAACAGTCTAAAAAGCAATGAAAGTTGCTGTGTATATTTTATTTTTCCCTTCCCTCCATTTTCTTCTGTCTTTCTTTAATAATCTTTCTTTTTCATATCCTCCAATGTTGTTTTTTTATCACAATTTTTTAGTCCTAAAATTTTTCTAAGGCTGAAAAACATTTCCTATTAAAACAGACAAACAAATGAACAAACAAGAAAACAGAACTGTTGCTGGACATTTCTAATTGATTTTCTGGATATTTTTCATTCCCACACATTTCCTCTCTGATATTTTCTTTCTCTTATGGAATTTAGTATTATTCTTTTGCAATTTAACTCACTTGTATTTCTCTTTCCCAGTTACCAGTGTTTTTCTTATTACTGCCCCTTATCCTCCCAAACTTCCTTTATCTCTGTCTCCTGTCTGTTTTATTCCATGAGCTTTAACTTTGCGAATTGTGAATGACACCACTCAGGACATGACAGAAAATGTTCAGGTTAACTTCAAAGACTGAAAGACAATCCTTGGAACATGAAAAAGAGAAAATATCACTGGCATGTATGAAGGCTAGGCTCAGGGGATAGTTTCAATTGATCAAAAATTCTTTCATCTTGGAGAACCTCAAACAGAAGATAAGCGTTATATGAAATGTAACGGACACACTTATTGATGCCTTTGTTGAATCAGGTTAATACCCATGGCTGCATTTTACAGTTAAAACACACACACAAAAATCCTGTTCCTGGACTTAGACTTGATATTCATTTAGGCTCTATGTGCTTATGTAAGATTTCTCACAGCATGCAAATTTCATTGAAACATACAGAGAACAAGGTTCACAAAGCTGAATTTCTGACTGTACTCAGCTATATCTCAATTTAGTAACCAAAAAGAAAAACAGCAGGCTGATTTTCAGAGATAGGGTGAACCCACAGTCTTTGCACAGCTTAAATGCAGGAAGGAAAATCAGCAGCTCTGGCAAACACCCAACTTTATTAGAGTAGCTAAAGTTAGGTCAGTTTTGAGATATTCATCTGCAAAAGCTTGCTACAAGTTGCGTAGAAAAACTGGGAGAGCAGTCATCCAAAACTGGGATTTCCAGACTTCAACTCTGTTCATTAACCACAGGTCAGTCTTGGGTTTTTTAATCCCATTTAGTGCAGTGGCACTATGGACAGCTTTACAAAATCCAAACAGGCAAATCATTTTGAGTGTGGCGTGCCCAAATTTTCATAGGGTGTCTTTGTTGTAAGCTCTGTTTCAGCTTGCATTCCTGCAGAGGTATGATTACAGAAGCTAAAGTGACGTGGCAGAGGCCAGCAAGGATGTGGCTGGGCCTGTTTTCAGTTTAGCTCCGTATCACCTGAAAGCTAGATTAAATCTATGATTAAAACTATGCGTATGCCATGACTTCTTTTGGCATTGCCTAGAACCGGCACAAATAACTCCTCCAAATTCCTTCCCAGATCTTAAAAATATGGTGAAAAGGCTACGTCTATCCATGACTGGCAGGAGCAAGGTCCGGAGAAGCAGGGTGGTTGGCTTGGGCTGTAGGAGAAGCAGATGCTGAATCTTTTTGCCCTTCAGCTAGCTGCTGGGCTGCTCTTCGGGCCACCGGTGCCCGGCGTGAGCAGGATGGTGCCTGGGTAAGGGGGAGAACCCTACAGGAGCAGCAAGGCTCCTTGGGGACTCTCCTACCGTCGATGCTGCAGCCTCAGGTGAAGAGGTGCTGCCTTTCCAGGGCTCAGCAGGGACTTATGTGAAGCCTACCCAAAGAGGAGGAGGAGGAGGAGGAGAGGGAGAGGCAGGGGGGTTCACCTCCAGGGTGGCATGTAATCTGGCTGCTCGGTGATGGCGTGTTCATCAGGCAGCAGCAGCGGTGGAGTGGGCAGCAGGAGCAGGTACTGCCTGGGCTGGTTAAGTGTTCTGGAGGAGTGGGATTACGAGAGGTGAGAGTGAAAAAAAGACTGACACGTCAGAACCCCCCCTCTTAATTTGAACCATCTTTCTAGTCAGCCTCACCGTAAAGCAGGAAGAATAAATTTATTGCTTGGGTTTAATCTAAGTCAATTCAAGTAATGCTTAGAAAACACTACAAAGAAACTGAATTGGCCTGGTTTTCTCTTTTGCAGCCATCGCTGCATTTGCTGTGTTTGAGAAATGGAAAATTACTGGAGTAAGCTAGATGTGATCATCAGCTATGAGGATAAACCTGATACCTGTTTTGAGGCACTTGTTTTTTCTGGCGGGACTATTTTGTAATGACCCAAGTATTCCAAGCAGGGTAGATCCCAGGGATGCTGTCACACCTAGGCAACATGGGGCAGGCTGTGACTGCTGGCCTCACACTGCCGTGATAAATACGGTGTTGGCAAGGGATAAATCAAACCTGAACTCCTCCGGACGGCGCTCAGCTCCAGCAGAGGACACGACAGCAGGACCAGCTCGGGGAAGAGCGATCTGATTGCTGCCCTAAGCCTTGGCAGGATTTAATCCATGTGTTACATGTCATGGGTTTGGATTTGCTCCCTCTCTTTGGAATGTTACAAACAGGAATAAAAGTAATGTTAACAAGTTAATGCAGAAATACCAAGAGCCCCAAGATTTTACGTATACGTGTGCATGTTTCATACAATTTTTCATCAGCATTTTTGACCCCTGAAGATGTGCCACAGCTCACTGGGAAGGCCACAGCTGGCTTCTTCAAGACACAAGCCCAGACTGATCCATTTGTGTGTGTTTCCACATAGATGTTAACATTTCCATGAGCTCATGTTTTGAAGGTTTGCAGACAAACCTTTTCCCTCCCCTCCTCTGCCCCCCCCGCCCATCTGCTGCTTTCCCTTCACACCAGTCGTGATGCTATATCCCCAGTTGCTAATGGGAAGGCAAATCACCATTTTTAATGAGGTGGAACAACCCACAGGCATTAACCCAGACTGTCTCCACACTTCTGTGCCCCACAGCAGTACTTGAGACATCAGCAGAGCCTGAAGTCCGGCTACACGTTGGCGTTTTCAGATGCATGGTGGTTCTAGCGAAGTCTGGCTAAGCAGAAGAGGTGGCAACATCATCTGTGGTGAGTGGCGATCGGTTATGGGCAACAGCCCTGCAGACATATCTGTTCTGTTATATCTGGAATGCTTCTCAACTGAAAGAGCCCAGGGAGAGAGAAGATATTCCAGGTTTTTTTGCAAAATGATCCTCATGCTTGAGTGGTCCGAGATCTAACACTGGCCTTTCCAGTTCCCCAGTTCTAATGGTGTATGTTATAACTAGCTATGAAGCCTATCCTAAAGGAGAAAAAAAACAGAAAAAAAAGAAAACACACTCAGAGCAGAGAACAAATTAATGTTTAAACATTTCAAATAAATGCCAGGTTAAATAAGCAATTTCAGCTACCATTTTCATGGAAATGTTCTTTTAAAAATTCAATAAAACTATCATGTTATCTCACCCAGCAATAATTCAGTTCAGTTCTTCTAAGTATCGAAAATGTTTTGGATACAAGTATGTCTCCCCACACTTCTAAAATAAACAAATAAATAAATGAATAATTATTCCACCACCACCATCACTCCATCCTACAACACCCCCAAGCTCTCCAATAAAAAAATAGAAATTTTTATCTTTACTACACAAAGACTTTGAAATATTTGCCTAGCAAATAATATCACTTATCCATCCAGTCTGTGACACAAGTCAGGGAGGTCCAGCCCTTGGTACGCTGAGGGCAACAGAAAGTGCTAGAAGAAATGAGCGTGTCCCAGTTTGAGTACAACAAAAGCTCTTGCTGATCATGGTGTGTATCGCAGAGCCTTCGGTTCCTTAAGTTTCTTTCCAAGTGCTGTAGAAATTGCTATGCTTATATTTCAGTTGGATTTGGGAACAGAAAACAAACCTATTAATTTTAATGATTGCAGTTAATTTGTTCCAGAACCACTGCTCCTTAAGTTTATACAACAAGAGCGCCTGCATTGTTGTTAATTAAAAAAGAAAAATCTATTAAAAACCTTTTTATATAACAATTTTACTGTCAGCAAAATATTTTGGAATGTAAAATTTTGACATCTTTTAAAACAAAACCAAACCTGTCATCCTCAGTATCATTATTTTAAAGAATGCATCCGTTCAGCCTGTTGGCTTCAACACCTTAAACCAGGTGGAGATCCTCTGTGGTGCAAAACTGGGTACCAGCAACCCACCTCCTAGACACCGATGAAGGAAGGTAAGCAACTGGAAATGTTCTGGTGAAAATAATAGACTAAAAGTCTTCCTGTTGGCATGGCAATAGGAGTGATTCAAAGTCACTACACTTTAAATACTGTCAAACAGTATACCTTGTCAAAAAAATCATGAGCCAGTGCTCCATTAAAGCAGCACGGTTTGGGGAGGAAAAATTCCCGGTCTCCGTACTTCATGTTTGCTCGTAATTTCATTTCAGTTCTACTTTAAAATACCACACTAGGAAATGGGAGTGGTTAGTTTGTGTATGTGTCCAGCCAGCCTATGGATGAAGAAGGTACCGGTGGCTTGGGTGGAATATTCTGTTCTGGAAGTTGCTGGCTGGAGCAGGACCAGCCCCACAAGTATCCATTCCCCATCTCCTCCTGAAGTCCATTCTGCCTGGGGACCTGTCCCCCACAACTGTAGGCAGCTGTAAAAGGTCTCTTCTCCCCTTCCCCCCGCCCCCCACCAAGTTCATGTTCCTTTCTATCTGGAAAAACCTGCCTTTGATTTTATGCAAACTAAGATGCAGGCTTTGTTTCCTGAGCATCCAGGATGATAAATTCTCAACAATAGGTCCAAGTAAAGTTGGTGGGGGTGGGGGTCGGGAAAAGAAAAGCAACTTTCAGTAGCACTCCTGACACAAGAATTGCTTCTTAGGATTCTGTGTAAAATAAAACCAAATTATTAGTAATTGTTACAAAATAAAGGTAGAAGTTACATCTAGGACAATTCTTTTCCGATCTAGATGTAGGACAAGGCTGTGGTATTTTTCACAGAGACATGGATGTGTGCATATGTATATTTATCCATTACAAATTTGTCGAAAATATTTTTAGTCGATATGTAACAAAAGAATAGAAGACAAATAGAAAGACAATTGGCAGTGAAAGGCAAACATGGGCAGACTTCCAGCTCTTTCTTCTAATAGCAAGCTGTCAATCAGATGCAAGTAATGTATCTGTATTTTGCAATAGCACTTCCACAGAGGCAAGTAGGAGCCGTCGTGGTTTAACTCCCTCAGAGCATAATCTCCATGTAGATCTACTCAGTGTACCTAAATCCACCTCAGGTAAGTACAGAGTTTTTCATTTTATCAAAGTTTATTTTATCACAGGGGGATATTCTGAAAGTATCTTATGAAATTTCTGTCTGTGATAAAAGGAATAATAAAGTCTTTCCTCTCCTTGGGTTAATTCATTGGTCTGGCAACAGGCACCAAGAGCTTTGCTCACCCTGCAAGTACCTTGCATAGCAAATATCTGCTTTCAGAATGAAGCAGCACCAGTGCCAGCTGCTTCCAGTCCATCCTGCGCTGCCAGGGACAAGCAAAAACTCCATGGGCCACTCCACAACCATCTTCCACCTTTCCTATCTTCACTGACGTGAGCTACAGGCTTTCCAATACTCCCTGTCCACAAAATACACGGCGATCTCTTTTTGGTTACGGTTGTCTGGAAGAAATGAACAGTTTTCCCAGACCTGCAGGAAGCTCCTCTGGGAGGAATCCAGGGCTGGGTGAGCCATCACAAGTGTTTTGCTGGTGTCTCTTACATGTGTTGGCAACTCATTCTCACTTTGTCATGCCACGCTGTGCTTAACTGTAGTTTATAGACGCATACAGAGCAACGATCCCTACAACTACCTTACTACAGGACGGTGCTATGTGTGCGGCTGGCTGCATAATGAGAAACAGATTGGATCAGCAGCGGCGTAAGTGTAGTCTGGTTTAAAGGAAGCAATAGGACTGATGCAAAGTACTTGTTTAAGGTATTCCTAGCAAGTTTAAAAACAAAACTCGGCTGTGCTAAGAAAACAAAAAGCCTGTGTGTAATCTTTTTAAGCTGGGCAAGACTTGCCTGCCTTGTAACTTCTGTCAGGGCAGAAGCTGGGTTTGGTGGTCTGTAGTGGGAGTATTGCAGTCTCTAGAACGGTGCCCCACAAAGTGAGTTTTGCATTGCTGGCAAAGGTGGTACATCACTTTTGGTTAGGAGATCAGCTGCTTGCAAGTAATTGGCTGAAATGACCCGTTCTTTGTCCAGATTTTGTATACATACAGGTTTATTGATGCATGTGCACACACACCTGTGTTCACCCACGTGTATACACACACGTGTATGCTTTATGTATATGTGTGTATATATATATATATATGTATGCAGACAAGCACACTATCTATACATACATAAGCATTTACAGGGAGAGATCATTTTAGTTTTAGCCAAAATATTGAATCCATTTTACGGAATGGAAATAGAAATAGAAATCCTCTGCTTTGGTCAAATGCCAGAGTTATGGTGACTTTTTCTTTGTGATCTCTAGTGCCATCTCCACCCACCACACACGCTGCCCTCTTCAGCTTTCTGTAGTTAGGTCATCAGCTAGCAAGAGAGTGTTTTGCCTGGCTTCCCAGCGTGACAGATGAACTAGGGAATATACATGCAGTGCAATGCCTCTCTCAGTTGCACTGTTCTGGCGGGGTTTGGTGTGGCTTGGCAAGCCTAGCGTATCTAGCCCTGCAAGCAGCACGCACAGCCCTCTGCCTTCCGATGGGACTGCGGCCCAAATACGCTGCTGAGCAACTTCATGGTGTGACAGTGTAAGTGGCTGTGTGATTTGGGAGAAGCCAAAGTGATGAGAGAGCCTCATGGGTTGCAGCTTGGGCATTGATGGAGCTCAGGCATGCTGCAGGTGAGCTCGAGGCCATCCAAGTGCCAGGCGTGCCTCCTGTGCAAACTGGCAACCCGTCTGTAAAAATGCTGCACAACTGCTTGTTTGCTTCCAGTAGCTCTTTATCATCAAGCGTGGGCTAATGTGACTTATTAAGCCTGCCACACACCAGACAGCCGTCGGATCATGACTTAAATACTGTGGTATTTTCCCAGGGGGTTGTCTCATGCATCATATATGAAGTTCAAGGGGATGTGGCAGAGAGGATGCACATTGTTCACCACCTGAATTTTCTTTCTGAAATTTCTTTGAATTGTTTGAACGGTAGCAAGAGCCCGATTCCTTCTGCACCAGCCCATCTCTTCAGCCCCAAAGGAACAACTTACGTGGAAGTTACCTTTACAGAACAGACTGGAGAAGAAGCCCTCCAAGCCAGTTGGTACAGTCGAGACACAATATCCTTGCAATTCCTGAAAGGCAGAAAGCAAGTTGCTTTTGTGTTTTAGATCTCGTCTTCCAATGTTTCATTCCCTTTTGCCCACAGCCCGTTCCCACAGTAAAGCACTGAGGGGATGAGCCTCACAAAGGCTCCCAGGGAGCCGGCCGTGACAGTGTGGGTGGTTCCTTACCTCACCTGAAGCTGGGTCAGCCAGAACAGAGCAGCAATGGAATTCTCAGGAAGAGTGGCCCAGTAAAAGAAAAAAGTAGATTCCATAAATTTCTGAGCGTTTCTAATATAGGCAACTCTTAAGGAAATATTAAAAGACATTAAATAGATCTATAAGTAACATAATCTCTGTAGTATGCTATATATGTATATATACATATAATACATTAAATGATATATTACAATGATTATATAATAACAACATACAATAGATAATACTGTAATATATGGAATCCTTTAAGCTGGAAAATACCTTTAGGATCATCAAGTTCAACCATGAACCCAGCACTGCCAAATCCACCACTAAACTGTGTCCCTGAGTGCCACATCTGTATGTTTTTTAAACACCTCCAGCGATGGTGACTCCACCACCTATCTGGGCAGCCTGTTCCAGTGCTTGACAAGCCTTTCAGTGAAGAAGTATTTCCTAATATCCAATCTAAACTTCCCCCGATGTAATTTGAATATATGGTATGTAATATAATGCTATATATGATATAATATATATATAAAATATATATAATACTATATATTTTTATTTCTCTCTGTAGAAACATTTTAAATTACAAAATTGGTCCTGATTTACCCAGTGGATGTGTCACTCCTGTCCAAGTCTGCATTTTCCCAGCAATGCTTCTAAGTTTCTGTAGTGACTACTCAAAGCTTTTGGAGCAATAAGCAGGAATTCAGCTGTGCATTAGTAATGAACAACAGCTGGAAATCTTCTGTTACTAACACTTTCAGTAATTAATAAAAAATACTTCTAATTAAACTTTGATGCTAATCTCACATGTCTGCATTAGCAGTGCAACTGGAAAAAGAAAACCCACCCCAAAGACAATTAAAAGTATTTGGGGACGATCAGGTACATATGTGAAAGCTAAAACAGGTATCTTCTCTTGAGCTTATTAGCTGTTCATCTGTAGTTTATGCTACTTGCTTTTAATGTTTGTAATGCTTTTTTTTATCCTCAGCTAGCACTTAACCTCCATCCTGTAAATTCTCTTAGTTCTTCCAGGGCAGAGGGGAAGTCACCTGAATGCAAGAGAAGCACGGCACCTTTAAAAGCCATTCATAGTTCAAAGCTGCCGGGGAAATAATTGAATTTAACAGGAGCTACCGTTCCTAAATTATTGTGTGGTAAATCACAAAAGGGTCATCCACCCATGAGAACTGCTCAATAATTCATTCTTTGACTACATCCACACAGCACAGCAAAATATTTAGTTCATGAGATGGCAAAGGTATCTCACAAGCTTTGCACAAGCATAGTTTAAACTTGAATAATTTGAAATAATTCACAGACTTTGGCAGTTTGGTATTGCAGAATAACTATGTTACAGATTAAAAAACCCAAAATGTATCAGTTCAGATGCAGCCTTTGAGTTTAATCTCAAATCCCTCCCACTTCTCTGTATGTTCCCCTGAGTCCCAGCTCAGCTAACCATGGTGATGTTACCTGTAAAGCAACCTGTAAGTTCAGGATGACTGTAAAGCTTTGATACACTATAAAATCATCAAATTATCATAGTTATTAAATGATTACAATGCTTTTATGGAGGCTGAGGTGTATTTACCTTTCACCATGTGTAAGGATGTGTTTTTATTAGCTCTCTAGCCAAGGACGCTGAACTCATGACTGCATTCTTGTCATGCTTTTTGTTGTTAATAGTCATGCTCCAGACCAAAGGAAGCCCTTGGCTACACCCAGACACCTTCGCTCTCTGTGCTGGGTTTGCACACACCTTGGCTGAACCTGCACTTGGCCTATCACTTGCAATTTCTCTGAGGAACCGCAGGAGAAAGTTGCCACCTAGCTTAGCTTTGCCATTAAAAGCAGCAGATGTGCTTGAACACCCTTTAGGAGCAGAACAGTTACTGAAAAGGCAGTCATGTTACGTGGTCTAAGTTAGGATAAATCCACACTTTCAGATAAATTTTTAGCATTACCATAATCAGTTCTCACCCCTCTGCTTATGTAAAGCTGCCATTTCAACCAGTTCGACCAGTCCCTTGAGAAATCTCATTTCACGCGGAAGCGAGGAGCTGTTGTTAAATATCATCACTTAGTTAAATAATGCTCTGGTTGGTCTCGCAAGTCACCTGCCGTGGCTCTCACCTACCATGGCTGCTTCACTCTGTGACCTTGCTGAGGTAAACCAGTTCATTTAAATAAGCAAAGTTCATTTGAAATTGAACCGAGACTGCAGCTCAGTGGCGCTGTGAAGCCAAGCACCTAAAACACAGCCTCCCCTTCCTGTAGCCATCAGATTATTTGGGGATTTGCTTGCTTGGTGTTTAATTTTGCCCAAGTTTCTCCGATTACTGGAGAAAAAAAGATAATAAGCATATTGTGTGTTTGGTGACCTGCTGGGTGAGCTGGATTTGAAACTCAGACTTCCCTGTGCTGGGGGTGGGAGTAGGGTGGGATGGAGCCTGGTGCAGCACTGCAAATACTTGGTACCATTCCTTTCTGCAGGGGGAGGTGATGGCTGGGGAGGATAAGCCAGACCTGGTGTTTCTCTAAAACTTGGTAATATAGCACTGGTTTAGAAGGGGACGAATACAAGAGGGGGGGTGGAAAAAAAAAAAGAAAGCAAAGGAGCGGAGCTTGGGCACATGCTGGACCTGACTGTGGGTGATGCTTTGGACACAAAGCCTCAGTGGCTCAGGCACCAGCGGTTTGTACAAGCACACTCCAGATTGCAAATATTTTGTGTCATGCTGGGGGCATCCCCCAGGCTGGGGATGGCCGGTGTGGGCACAGCTCAGGAGTTTAGGCTGGGGGATTTCATAACTCCCTACAAAATCCCTGCGTGTCCCTACGTGACATGGATGTGCCCTGTGAGTTGACTGCCACTGTCAGCCAGTTTATCTGTGTTAACGGCCAGGTTAGCTCTGTCTGCACATGCTGCCCTCGGGGCACAAAGAGAAAGGAAGGACAGGGGGAGGAAGAGGAAGAGGAGAGCTGGAAGTAGCAGAAAATCAACTGAGAAGAGGTGGGTTTTGTGGATTTATGCTTTCAGAAACCGTTGATGATAGGAGAGAGAGAATATTTCTCATCGTGCTGTTGCTCCTGCTCACTTGCTGGGAGCATTTTTGTTCCCCATAGGCCCCCAGAAGGCTTGAATCTGCAGATTCTGCTTGCACTATTTTATATCAACTGCCTTGGACATTTTTACTTTTGATATACTTTTCATCTAGCTTTCCAAAGCAACAGAAGTCATCCTCTTAAAGCTTAGCAGAACCTAACTCCCTGATCTCTCAGAAAAATCTAAACTGACAATTGGCAGGAAAACATTATATAAAAGCAACTCAGATTGGGTTATGTCCCTTTTTATGTTTTACCCAACGGAAGAAGTTCAGACTGATGGGTGTACTATTCGACAGAAGTATTTTGCAACTATAAAGAGCCTCTTGGTTGAATGAAAAAAATTAAGGTGGTTATACATTGTTTATAGATACAAATAACCTAGTCTTGCAGGCAACTGAGGTACATTAAACATTAATAATATAATAAAAGAAAGTCCACCAGCTTCTCCTAAAACTCATATGCATGTTGTGACCATCCTGTAGTCTCCACCCCTGAATACCCGCCTTCTCAACTCCAACATGCCTTGAGATCCCCTGTCTCTGGTGACAGACCTGCTGTTTGCTTGCCAGTCTATGCTGCTCCCGCGAAGGTTGCTACCCCTTGCGCCATCCATCCCTCTTTTATCCAGGCCTTCTCTTCCATCCTAATGCCTCCCCTCCTTCCCAGTTTGGAGTACTACAAGATTTTCCTGTGGCAGCCTATAGAGAAATTATAGAGGAATTGAAGGCAGGTTAATGAACATTGATAATATACAGCTGTGGGCTGGCTTCAGGGGCGGTGGGTTGGCTGAAGTGGATAATGTGCAGCTGTGGCTGGTTCCTGCTAAGTAGTTAAATAGCTCTAAGGGGTATGGAGGAGGAGCACTGGATGAAGAGGGACCTAGAAGAAGCAGAGGGAGGAGAGAGAGAGTGCCCTGGATGGAGAAAAGACAAGGAGAAGGATGCAGCAGAGGCAAGAAGCAGGGTGGACCGGCCTGAAGAGGATGAAGGCACAGCACGGACATTAGATGAACTGTTGAAACCTTGTGGGGGGTTGGTGGCTGTGCTGGGGCAAGGCGTGGGAACTACTTATTGAAGTTAACCTGGTATGGGTTAGTAAAAGCCTTGTTGCAGCTTGATGGTTTTGATTGTGCTGTGACAGTGGCCCAACACAAAAGCATAGCAGAGGTAAGAACTAGGGCTCTCCTATGGCTGTCTGACATGCCCTGGCTGCCGTGCCGTAGTCTGCTCCTAGCTGTGTCAGGGAGAACCAGTCTGGTGGAGTCAGGCCAAGCAGCCGTAGTGATGATGAGGATTCCTGTGTATTTGTAAGAGCGCACAGGATAGTTTTAGATCAGTGATGCTATTTTCAGTGGATCAGAGCATTTCTAAAGACACCTAATCTGTGTATTCACCTCTGTGGCCCATTAGGGCAAGTCAGGAGAGAGTCAGATTATGAGTTGTCTGAAGTCAGAGACAACAGCCCCTACAACGAGCAGAGAGGAAGGACATCTTTCAGAGCCAAAGCAAGTAAGTAGAGCTTTCATTCCCTCAGGATGGCTGAAAGCAGTCACAAGGTGCATGTTGTGATGAGCATCCAGCAGCTCCATCGATGTGTGTGCAGGAGAGTGGTCGAGGGCTCATCTGTCATTTGTAGATGGTTCAGAGGACAGCTCACTTCCTTATGAGGTCCCTGCTCTGCTTCCTCACCGTTGCAGGCTTCCATCTGTGACTCAGCCACCAAATGGCTTTGGGACTGAGAGATAACACGGTGGTGACTTCATCCATAAATGTTGGTGGCCGCTGGCCTGCTGTGTGCTGCTGCAAACCATATATACAGAATGCCAAATGGTCCCCTCGGAAGGCGCTGCTGGAGGGGCACAGGACTTGTCTCCCAATCTAGTCTGGTTTTCCTCCTGTTGAAGCTGGCTCCTACCAGCTGTAGGACTTGGGAGTTCAGCCTGTAGAGAATTTGCTGCCCAAACTGCCTCTTGCTTTCCCACCCCTGTGTGCCAACATACCACGGATGAGAAAGCAACACTCGGTGCTGCAGGGGTTAATCGCTGGAGTGAATCATCATCATCGGGGAGTCCTGGGGGAACTGTTTTTGCTTTTCCAAGTTGTGGCTACAAACAGAACAAAACTCCAACCCCCAAACAACCCACCATCACAAGCTTCAACATACTTCTGTGTGTGGGGATACCGGGTTTTTGCAATCAGCTTCCCCAAAAGCTCTCATTGCTTTGTGATGAACACGAATTGTCTGTCTTCAGGGGACCTCCTCAGGCAGCTTTAACGAGGAAGGGGAAAAAAGACCTTCTCCTTGCTAGAAAAGTCTGAAATTCCCCCAGAGCTGAGAGTTCAGTCTAGTTTGCAGTCAGTTATTGCACCTTATCGCAGGTGCTGGTGCAAGGTTGCCTTTCCCACCAGCGGCACAGCATCCCACTGCTGCCAGCTCCCGGCTTTGTCCCAGCAGGGCTGCAGGGGTCACAGGAGCAGGGCAAGCTGGGGGGGACAAGCTGTGATGGTGCTTCCATGTGCTTCTAGCAGAAGAGCAGCTTGCCCAATGCCAACAGCTGGCCTGCCACACCACATGCATGGTGGCAAGGGCCTCTGGAAACTGGGTTGGGGGCATTTGGCTAAGAAAGTGGGTCCTTCACCATCCTTCCCTGTAAACAAGGCATCTGTGCATACAACCACACTGTCGGGTGTCCCATTCTCCCGGTGATGCTCCTGTTTTACCAAGCTTTACATCACCACTCACTTCAGCTTGTAGCTGTATGGAAAGAGCCGCCTTAACATCTCATTTTTTGGTTGTACAGTGCCACCTAGTCCTGACCAAACAGGCTGGAGAGGGATTTTTAGTGATCCTGAAATGCTGAAGTGTTCTGTTTTACAGGAAAAGCAGCAGGAACAGTTTGTCTTTAGGCCAATACTCAAATCTCACTGCTCTTTCCTCCTGTCCTTACCTACAACCCATCATCTGCTGGCTTGACTACTACTTCTTGCAGGTGGCTATTTGCAGAGGACTAAAGGTCTTTTATCTATTTAGCTGGCATGTCACTTCAGTTAGTGGCAACCATTTGACCAAAAGCAGCCATCCTACCTGCTTGGATACCCCTTCCTACCTGATGTTACAGTTACTTCTTTTTGTCCTCCTCCCAGCACTGTTACTAGTTTACTGCGGAGGACAAGCTGGTGTGCTCTGGTGGCTGGCCAGCCAGCAGCTGTGATAAGAAAGCAACTTGAAGACCATTACATCGCTCAAAAAATATAGATCATGTCTTCTTGGCATACAGAGGATAATCAGGGTGATGACCTGTGACCTTGTCATGGTGTGGAGCTGAACATATGTGCCGGGAAGTGAAGCAAGAAACCAAGAAGGAAGGTAAAGGAGGATCTTGCAACCTGTTGTCACCATCCTACACCTTCCTCCAGTAGCCCAGGAGATCCCACCACTCAGCAGAGATGCTCATGTTTCCCATGTGGTCTCTGTGCCCATCTTGGGGCCTTCCCCCCTGCTCTGCTGGAGTCCTAGGGTTGGGGAAGCTCCGCTTCCTGAGCACCTGCAGAAGTTTTCACTAGCATGATGCTGAACCTGGGGAGGTTTTGTATTCCTGTGCAGATGACTGTGAACTTTGTTAGTTTTCCCCCAGGGACTTTTGGTGACAAAAGCTCAAAATATTTATTGGAAACAGAGGCTTCTCCAGGAAATGCTGTTTTGAATGAAGGCTGTTTACTTGGAAAATGTTTTGAATGCCAGGTGCCCTCTTAACTCTGAAAAGGTTTCATTTCTGCCATTCTTTGATAAGGACTCTAGTTAGCATCAGTACCTGAAACACTATTAATGCCTGAATTAACATCTCTTAGGGTGGATGGGGTGGTTCACATCTCTCATCTGTTTTATTCAGGGTCGGTGAAAAAATCAGGCTGGCTCTAGCTGCTAGCTAATGGTGCTGGTGAGTACTAGTGCTGGTTGTAGGTCCACTGAGGTACCACTTCTCATGCTCCTTCTGGCTATCCAGCCAGATACTCCTTGCAAAAAAGCAGCTTTGGAGAAGACAGCTACACACAAGAGGCTGTGGGTGAGATGTGATGTCTCATTTATTCCTCAAGTCAATACAATCTTATATGGATTCTCACTAGGTTTTTCTAGGGGTCGTTATGGGTGAGAGTAGCAGAGAGGCTGATGTGTTTCCAGAACAGAGCAGCCATTGCACACACACAGTATTCAGGCCTGAACTGACCAGTTATCCACCAGGAAGGAGTGTACCATCACGGTACCTTGTCCTTTAGGCTGGCAGGACTGAAATAAGGTGGTTAGTTCTCTTCTACAAGATCATGGAAAGGCAGGTGACCACTGAGTATCGGTGTTTCAGCAATGATATTTCAGGAACCCTAAGGTAATTAAGTTGGAGTCATAACGATTCAATAACACCATGTGACATTTCCAATATGACAATTTAGTTTTCAACAGTTGTTAATCTAAGAGCAACTACGCGATGTCTGTTTTGCCCACAGGAAGCCATTCCATCAAATGGAGGACACGTGCTAATTCAGCATGCAGCGATCCAAGCTTTCCAGTAAGGGGGATATGGAACATTTTAAGATCCCCCTTTGGGGTATTTTCCTCAGGTGGCACACAAAGATTTTTCTTCTCTTTGCTGGAGGTGTATGACAGCAACTCCCTACATGTATGTGGATGTAGAGTGCATCACAGGTGTAGCTCGTGATCTTGTACCGCTGTAGTTGCAACAGGAGATGTCTAACAAGGTATCCCAGGGCCAGCTGAAAAATCAGTGCCCAGCTGGAATTATTCTGTAAAAAGCCCAGCCCACAGAGAGCCAGTCTGTGGTGCTTTAACACATGAACTGGTATTATACAAGATGCAATTGGTTACTTGCAGACAGGGAGCACCAGCTTCACTGAAACACCCTCAAAACACCAGTAGCTGTTTTCTCAACCAAGAGAGTTTGAGCAGAGATGTAACAGTTCTGTGACAAGCTTCAGAGCTGTGCGTGACCACAGAAGAATAATGGGGGCTAGAGAGGCAATTTATAGTCTTTTTGCTTGGCTACAGCCTACTATTTGAGCAGCATTCCAAACAGCAAAACTGAAGTCTTCCCTTCCTATCCATGCTTTCAGATGGCCAAGGTGTTGGTCATACAAGATGTATCTGTGCCATTTTAAGCTTGTCTTGAGATGATAAAGTCAGAACTAAGCCAGGAACGAAAAAAAAATAATCCTTTTCATTCTCCTTGAGAGGAGAGCTGTGGCACTGCTGGGACTGCGGCCCTGGTAGCCAGTCTCCCAACTTTGGGTTAGTCCCCAGAAGGAAGTAAAATCGTCTGAGATGCCCGAAGTCCTCATATAAACCCAGCATCACGCAGGGAGCCACACCAAGCATCCAGCTCTGATGTGCTTACGCATGTGACTTTATCTCATGAGCAGCAGATGGCACTCTTTAGATTATCTTGCTCTAAGTGATTTTTGTATTAATAGAACAAGGCACATTACACAGACGCAGACACACACACACACTTGGTTCTCAGCAAAATGTGTAAACTAGAAAAATCTGTTTATCTAAAATTTCACTTCAGGCAGTACTTAAAAAAAAAACCTAAGAAACAGAGGGTGATGACAAAGTCTAATCTAGAGTTTCCAGGATTTTGTGATTGCGCTGCGCTATTGCTAATGTTCCCATTCCTTTTTTTAACTCTGGTGTACATAGCTGTCTGCTCTCTCCACCTTTCCCTGCAACAGCACCTTTCAAGACTGCTAAATGATCTCCACAGACCAACACCCAGTGCCAGTGCAAGAACCAGCCTTTCTCTCAGCCTCTCCCCAACATGTTCCCAATAAAATAGTGGGATGGGATGATAAATTGTCTCCTATCCTTTTTTAAAGTGGGAAAGCACAAACTCACACAAGGACTGCCTGAACCAAGCTTGCCCTTCTGCTTGGTCTCTGCTTTCACCCCCCCATCTCCTGTTTTATCTTCCTCCTCTGGCCTCTCTGGTGAGCTCCCTGCTGGTGTGCTTTGTTCTGCTCAGGTCCAGGGGAACTCCAAAATTCAGTCCTTGCTGTCAGCACTCATACAGGAGCCCTGTGTTTGTTCCAATTCACACTGCAGCTTGAAAAGTAAACCATGTGCTGCTTTTGCTTGGCTTTACTGGGTTTCATTGTGTTAGGGTTTTTTGTTTGGTTGTTTTTTTTAAATTATTACTATTTTTTAATTTTCATTTGTGAAATTCTCTTTCAAGGAGCTTTTCTGGATTCACAGCAAGCTGGAAGGACTGTCTTCTCCACCTGTGGGACTTTGTGCCTTCTGACTGCTGCGGTCCTTGCCATGCCAAGATGCTTAGCCAACGCTCTGCAACAGCTACTAGTAAACCCAAAGAGCAGATCCCGGCCCGGTTAGTTTTCTGTAGCTGAAGCTGTGGAACTGCTCTACAAACTGCTGCACAGTAATACAGCAACTGAATGCTTGTGTGACAGGGTTCAAGAAAGCCAGTGGCTTGTTCAGGCCATAATATGACACTACAGCAAGTTCTTTACGCGCATCAGCTCACGTCGGTGCTAGTGGGATGCTAGCCGCACCGTGCCTTTGCAGGGGAGGCAGAGACTGTCACCCCAGTTCACGGAATAACTAACTCTGTGTTTTGCCTCACTCCCACCTGCAGCAGGGACTTAACAGTCACAAACTCCCAGAATTGGGTGCCCTGCTGTAGAGCAGGAAATATTCAGGAAGAAAATTATTCACGGTGCTTGTTTAGAAGCAAAGAATATGCTTCAAGGCTCTGCTGGCAGTTTTAATTCTTTTTTGGCTTTTAGTTTTGTGGTGTGGATTTAGAGAGAGGTAAAACAACTGAAAACAGAAGTTGGCCAGTATGTTTTGTACACCAGGATTTCCCTCTTCCCCCCTTACCAGCTCTTGCAGGAGGTGGGAGAGGACTTTGCCCCAGATTGTAGTCAGTCATTGCACAAAAGACAACAGTTGCTGTTAGCATATTCGTTTCTGACACTTATTTTGATTCCTGGAAGCTTTTAAAATTTATTTTCAATTTGTTTTTTTTTAAAGCAGGTTTAATTAGTTATTTTTATCCCCAAATTTAGCTTCAGCTTCCAGTAAGTAAATGCAATTCCTGACCAAAGTCCAAAATGCCATTGCTGTACAGCCACAAATCCCAAGGGCATCCTCTGCAGAAAATGGAGGTGTTAATGGAAGGAGTGAGATGGAGGGAGTGAGCTGGTAATATTTTTTGAGCCTGAGTTGCTAGTGACAACATCTATCATTAGCACTGGAAATGCTACCGTTTGGAGGGTACATGGTGTCTAGTGGTGCCCAAGAGCTCCTAAACTGACTCCAGAAATCTTGGCATTGCTATTTTATCCTCCTTGTCCTTTTCCAACCTTTCTTATTGCTTGTTGTATTGCACTGCGTGCTCCTCCTGACACTGGGTAATACTTTACACTGCCATCCACAGCGACCTCTTCCAATGGGAAAAATATTCCCATTACCTTCTCCCATCCTCGCCATCCTTAAAAACACGATGACGCTTGCACCTTCAGCAGCACATGGGCTCACCTGGCCTTCCAGCCCTGCCTTGCCTCTGTGCATGAGCTGCTGGTGCCGCTCTTCCGTCCTCTGTGCTGCCTGCCCTTCTCTCCCCTGCCTTGGCCTGCCCGCCGCTGTTCATCACATGCATGACAGGCCACCATCACATCACGGGGTCTTCCCCCATTCTTTTAACTCAAATTCCTGCCCATGGCTCCTCGGTGTGCCCAGGACTGAGTGGCCCTGAAAGCTGTTCAGGTCTGTTGGAAGAAGGAAGCTGTAATGGTCCTTCACAGAATCCTCTCCAAGGGTGAGGGACAAACCCATACAAAATTACAGACAAATATAAGCATTTAATAATTTCAAAAGAGTGGACTGAAAGTGTGAAAGACACTGGGCTTGGAATGCCCCTGTGACCAAAGCCAAATGGCGTGACCTGATTTATGGTTCCCAGGTGAGACTGGCTCTTACCTGATGCAGCCCTGATGACAGAAAAATGATGGGTGCTCCTGATGTGCAATCAAATAATTTGTAATTTTTCACCCAGCCTTTTTCCCTTAGGTAATTCGGTCCCTGCTGTGACACTGTGAGTGAATTGTGATTGCATGCTTGGTCCTGAAATCAATTGTACGAGAAGCAGAAGGTGGTATGTGTCGGGGAGGGGGGAAGTCAATGCAATTTATTGCAACTTACTGCAGCGCATCAGAGTCATTCCTCTTTCTGCCAGCATGAAAGAGTCCTTGTGGACTGTACCAATGGGAGAACACTGGGGACGTGGCAGGAGAGCAGTCTAGAAATTTCTCCCATTCTCCAAGGCATACCTGCAATGTGGAGAGGCAGCCCTGGGGAGCTGGCAGCCTCACCGGGCCTGAGTTAAAGTCAGCATCGCCTGGACGAGGAAGCATGTCTGTGTGCAGGTCCTGAGTGCACCAGCTCACGCTCCTTTGGCTCATCACCATCATCACTGTGCGTCTGCCAACTGTCCTCCTGGGCAGCAGCAGGTGTCTACAAGGTTTTGACCTATTTGCTTCTGTTTGGTTGCCCACCTGCAGAGACAGCCCCACTTAAAGTTGCCACAGTGCTCCTGCCATGGTGTGAACTCTGAGTTTGTGCCTGATGGTAATGCTCAGGGCACCTCACACCCCACGGCCAGGTTCCTATGTCCAGGTTCACCTTTTTCCTAGCTCCCTGCACACAGGGGGATGACCGCAGAGCAGCTTTCACACAGCACATCGCTTGTATGAAGGTTGGTGGCTGGGAGAGGGTTGATAGCCAACCATGGCACTGCAGGAACTTTCCTACAGCTGGGCTTGGTGGAACTCCAGAATAATTAGCAACAAACCAGGAGTGTGCCTTAACCTGAGAAGTGCTTGCCTGGGGAAGAAAGCTGGCAGCCACACCAGGGCACGTAAGGTGGCTTCCAGGAACCATTTTCGCTCCTGCTCCTTCCTCTCTCGACCATCTAAGGGGCTGCTTTCTCCCTCTCATAAAAGAATAATTAACTCTAACTTAATAAATAAGCCTTATGGTTTGAATCCTTGTCCTTTAAGCCTTCTTTACAAAGGGTAGAAAGTATCCTCCCACAAATCCCTTCCACACAAAAATAGCACTTTCACTTCATTTCTTATCCAGCTAAATAAACATGCGCCAGCATCTGGAAACGGAGAAAAGCCAGCAACGGTAACGTGCCTACTGCATCCCGCCATGAAGGATTTGGAGATTAACAGGCTTACGCGGCGCAGCTCTGCAAAGGGAGATCCTGGCTCATTGCCTTCTGAGGCGTAGAGTTTGATAGGATTTAAAATGCATCTTTACCATAGCCCCTATAGATCAAGCCGAGCAGCTCCAGGGGTCCTCAAACTACGGCCCGTGGGCCAGATATGGCCCCCCAGGATCCTCAATCCGGCCCCCGGTATTTACAGAACCCTCCTCGCTGGGGGTTGGGGGGGGAAACCAAGCAGCCGCAGATGACTGCCTGCCACTTCATCCGCGTGCCGGCCCCTGTTTAAAAAGTTTGAGGACCCCTGAGCTAAACCCTCACCTCCACCCTTCCCTTCACCGTGTCACGCTGAGGCACCAAGCAATTCAAAACTGCTGGGTTTAATCAGATCTTTGCCTCAGCTTAATGACCATCAGTAGCCAGAGGGTGCAGGAACCCTTTTCCCAGCTAGTGAAGGTTCCCTCCTAACACCCCTGGGCAAAAGGTGTCAGAAAGAGCCGACCTCCTTCTACAAGCAGGCATGGTGGCCGTGCGCTTTCCCCATCGATGACCTTCACACCTGTTGGAAGAGGGAGGAGTAGCTGAAACTCGTCAGGACCTTCAGGGTTTTCAGCTGTGTCCCCTGACGATGGAAGCTGAGGTGTGTTTGCCACGGCTCATGGACAACCGGTGTTACACCTGCTGTCTGCTCAAGGATCCTAACAAAATGGAGATGTACAAAACAGACGTGCTGAAGCCACGCCAGCTGCTGGCTTCTGCTTTCCTCCGGTGGCGTGTGAGCTACGGGCAGAGCAGCTCTGCCAGCCCCTCTGGGTACTGCCACGCTCCTGGGATTCAGACCGGTCATCAAGGTGAGGTCAAACCCTCCCCAGGGAAGAGATTTCTGCAGCAATACGTCATGAAACACCACAGGGGTAACAAGGTAAATGGGAATGGAGAGGTGTGGAGAGGACAGGCATCTCTGGTTGGTCTTGCTCCGCGTGGGATGGGGACCCAGCGTACGCCAGGGCTCAGGGCAGTGCTGCCTGTAGCACTTCCTTGGTGTGAATGTACCGAAGGTGCTTTGCAACCACACAGTTAGGTTTCATTTAAAACCAAACTAGCACAGGGGAACTTCTGAAAACAAAGCAAAGCAAGCCAAAACCTCCCAGCTTTGACGGGCAGTCCAGCAGAGAAACAAAGCAGACTTTTTCCTTGCCTGCATTGTCTTCCCAGGCCAGCCCTTTTCTTTCATCCTTGCCCTCAGTTCAATAACTTTCTAGACCCTCCTGGGCTGCAGCAAACTTAATAAAGTCTCTTTCAGAGCCTTAGGAAAAAACTTTGCGCCCACCCCGCACCCCAGGAGGTCCCCTGGGCAGCGCCCAGCTCCCAGCATCTGGGCAGGGGAAACATGCCCCTCTGCCCCAAAAGCTGTAGCTGCTCTGGTTGAAGCTGGCAGGACAAGGTGTTCCCTCCAGTGCTGCTGGGGTCCTGCCTTTAAACAGGGGATAACCAGCAAAGCATCTGCCTGTCTCTCACACAAGAAACATGACTATCCATGGACACTGGTAGATGAGAAAGTCTCAGATTTCTGTAGTACGCATGCAACGTGGGATTGAGCTACATTTGACGTAGGGATGGGTCACGATGGGCTACGATAATGATGGGAACCATGAGTCAGAAGTCAATTCACACAGGGTTGTGGATTTATTTGGGTATCGTGGCTACGCAGTTTGCCTTCAGTGTGTCATTGTGAAATGTGGTGGGCTTTAGGGGCATGTGCATGGATGTAATTGGAACTGTGCAGAGAAATTAGATTTGAAAAATTTCTTGTGCATCTCTGCTTGAAGACAGGGTGAGGTTGTTTCATTAGCAAGCAGAGATAAAGAAAAAACTCCCCTTGCTCAGCTGCTAGTTTTTTTTTTTTTTTTTTAATTAAATAGCACAGCAATTCACTGTTTTGAAATGACTGGTGGTGTGACGAGATCCCACTTGTTCTGCACCAGCACATGGTGAATAGGGATAAAAGAGATGACTAAATACATGAAAACACCTCTGGCCCACAAAGTCCTTAAACTGCACATGGCTGGCAGCCAAGAGGCTCTTCTGAGGAAGTGTCACAAGCACTTTGTGCTATGTCCTTGCTTCGTTATCATCATCCCGAGGCATCTGCTTTTGGACACGACAAACCTAGGCTACAGCATGAGGCGCACCTTTGGTCTGACCTACCCCGAGCTGCATCGCTCCAAGGCTGAAGGCAGCTCCTGAGGTTCAATTAACAAACCCAAGGGCTGTCAGAGATGAGATCCCCTTTCTCCTCACATCCCCATGCAGATTTTTTCCCCCTTCTGGCTGTGTTGCAGGGCAGGGCTCACACAGTGACATGGAGGAGGCAGAGCTGCCTGTGACAAGGAGCCAGCTGAGCTCTTGCACCAGAAAAACCAACCCCCTTGCACAAAGAGGCAGCCGGCCACCACGGCGGCACATGCACCCAGCGCTTCCTGGGCACGGGAGCGTGGTTTTCTGTCCTGCGGGAAGCACTGGCGTCTCTTCAGCACCCACTGGTGTCAGTGGAAGGTTTGCTGGCAGGAGAAGCAGGAGTCCCAGCCCACAAAGCTGTTGCTGGTCTGCATGGGGGCCAGGCAAGGGGATGCCCGCAGGAAAAGCAGCCTTCAGGGTGGCTGTTCCCCTAATGAGTAGCTCCATGAGCAATACTAATCATTATCCAAATGCACGCGGTATGTCTTGAGCAGGCATCCAAGCAGGGGAGATATGTGCAGAGTGTGGGGCAAGAGCCGCCTGGCTGCAGCCTGTGCACACCAGCCCTTGCTCTGGAGGGGCCTGAAGCTTCTCCCATTAAATCAACACCAGCTGGATGTGCAGTGGCAGCATTAGTCTGAATTCTTACTAATAATTAGTTTTATCAGATCCTCTCCTATTAATCTCCAGCTAGCCCAGCACTCCCAGCCGCTTCTGTTTCCAAACAAGCTGGATGCAAACTATTCAGAAAACCAGATTCACCTGCCCCCCTCCCCGGAGCCGCTGGACACAGAGATCTGAAGAGCACTCTGCACATCGTCTCAGGCTTTTATACACACAGCCTGCAGAGCTTTATGGTTTGGTTTTTTTGTTAAATGAAGATTTCAAATATTCAAAAGCAACCATACATGCACACGCACAAAAATCTAGTCCTCATCTGGCAAGGCTCTTTTAATGTACTTTTACCAAACCACAGTACATACTTCAAATAAGGCCTAACAGATTATACTCTTTATAAATTTACAAACAGTTTATTCTCCTTAAAGAGATCATATTACTTTTATCAGTCTTGTGTATTTCAATGAATTATATGTTTATTCAAGCATAACATAGCAAATGTAGCCATAAACCTGTAGACTAAATGTCTATAACAGAGCAATCTCAGATACACTCTACTTTCAGATTAAGATTTTTTTTTAAATATACACGTTTTTGTTTAAATAGGGTAACCGCCATATCCTGGTTATGCTTCCCATGGTGGGAAAATTGTGCTGAAGAAAGAAACCTGTGGACTAGAATAACTGCTAACAGACAAGGCCTTGGTTCACCCGCCAGGGAATTGAGTCAGCTCTGCAGGCACGTAACCCTGGGCTTGGAGAGAAGGAGTGAGAGGCTTGTTTTGCTTCCTAAAGGCTAACGGCCCTGGTCCTTTCCCAGGCACAGACCACTCCACAGCAGCAGGAATGAGATGGATGAGAAAGCACAGCAACGTTTCTACCTCGCACCCAGAGCCCCAGTTACTGGGAGGTGGCCAGCCAGTAGAGATGCATTACTCAGACGTGGCATACAAACAAAGTATTGGGAGTGGAAGGAGTAAAGGGAAGGAGTAAAAGAAAAGAGGAAGTTAAATGATCTGCCTCAGTAGCAATTTTAACAGTCTTTTGCTACTGCTATGTTTATGAATCTACTTCTGAACCCTGAACATGTCCTAGTCTCTGCTGAACCCTGAACATATCCTAGTCCCTGCTGACCCCTGTTCTTCCTCACGAGGCTATCTACACCCGTGGCCCAGCTGCTGCTAGCTTGCTAGTGTGCCAAGCCAAGCTAGAGAAACAGGAGGCCCTCACTAAACTATGAAAACCCCAATAGCTTGCTAAAGAAACTGTTTTGGGGCCCTCACACAGATCAATGCCACGGGCTGTGCAAGGCAAGTGTTTCTGGAGTGTCGTATGGCAGTGATGGCTTCAAACCATCTCTCAAAGACTTGAGAAGCAAGTTCCTGCTTGAGCCCAATATATCCCTGCCAGAGAACCAACAAAGAAAGGAAAAAAAAAAAAAAAAAAAGACAAAAAAAGACACTGAGACAAAACCCAAATCCAAACCATGCAAGTTATAGCTGAATAATAAAAAATCAAAATCCAAGCCCATACCCCAAGTCCCTGTTGCCACAGAGACAGCTGGCTGCTTTCTAAACTGCAGAACCAGCCACTCTGCAGCTCCTAAATAACAAGAGTTTGTCAATAATTACCATGCACAAAGTAAAGGCCATTTATAAAACATCTCCATAAAAATATCTATTTATCTCTATATCTCTATTTATATGTCAGTAAGAAGCTTCAGACTGAGCACATCCTAAACACTCCATAGTGTGTGTGTGTGGGGAACCTATTTAATCCCCACAAAATTAAGTGCCCTTGGAGTTGGCATCCACATGTAGGATTAAGTCAGTACAGATCGTTTCCAGGAGGCCTCAGTTAGCACTAGTCAAATAGGGTAGCAGGTTGTCGAGGAGCTGAAGCTTTTCAGGAATATTGTGCCAAATCATGCGGTTGCATCAGAGGAACTCCTGGGCTTGGGCTGCTCAACACATGGTTCAGTTCACTAGGACCGAAGATATTTTACGCGACACCTGCCCAGCTTGGTGGGGCTTGATCCACTGAAGAGTAGAGCAAAAGAAAAGATCCTGCTTACCCGTGTTACAAGCAAGATCAACCATGCAAAGCAGGTTTGTGGAAAGCCAGTTCCCTGTGCTTCAGAGAGTTAATGGGAATCAAGTGATGCCTTAGTCCTCCTTATTCAAGTGACTCTGATCCCTTATCTTAAGCTGCTGGAGCTCCAAAAGATCAGACACAACGCAGGAGTTGCAACAGGACAAGTATAGTACCACAGGTACTCCAAATGCAGAATCATTTTTTATTCCTCTCTGAGATGTTGATCCAATGAAAATAATCTAATTCCTCGATGAGAATTTTCTTGGATGTGCTAATAAGTGAAATCTGTAGGAGAGCTGCCTTTTTGCCCCTGTTGAGATGGACCTTTAAAACTCCAAGAAACTCAAACCACTAGAGGCTTCTACCATGTCACTCCTTTTGTGCCCTCCTTTAGAGGCTGGCTGCCAGTGGTCTTGTGTAGGCTGAGGGTGGATTCTGACATCTTGTGACCCTAAGGAAAATAGAAACTGGCTTTTGCTAGACATTTGAGTGATGGTATCTCTTGGGAAAATGTGAACCAAGCAAAAGAGAGTGAGTACGCTTGCTGGAACGAGGGGCATCTGCCTTGTTTTCAGACTTTCTTTGCCAGACAGCGCTGTGATTTTTGGAACAAATACAAACAAGCTATAAAATAACGCTGCAGATGGCAGAAACCAAACTTTTCCTTTCAGTCACCAAGTACTATAAACAGACAAAACCCAGCTGCAAATATAATAGATGACAGGACTTTAGGCACACAACTCTCCCACTACAACGGTCACATTTTAGGAAGGTGAGAGGCTCTACCTTGGTCAAAGCAGCAAGTGCTGCTGGGGAGGAGTTCAGAGATGATGGTGAAGGGTGATGAATGGATCAGTGAGAGGGAACGCTTTTAAAGTGAGGGGAAAAAAGCCAGAACTGTCAGCCAGTTTCTCTCCATGCTGGCCTTGGAGTGGTGGGTAGGGGGTTTGGAGAGAAGGAGACATGAGATGTGTACAGAGATCTCAGCCCTGTACCAGCAGATGTGTAACAAAAGGGACTTACATTGCGTTTCAGGGTGTACTGCGAAGGGAATTTCTCTTTGCTACCTCGCCCTGCTGCTGTAGTCTGTGTTTCAGGGATAAATGTCTCCTTAGTGCAAGTCACACAAGAAAACTCTACGGACAGACCTTGATTTTGTAACAGAAATAAAACACAACCAGCTGCTAATACTGCATCCAGTGCTTTATAATGGCAAAACATAGACTCATTTTTAAATATTTACCCAAAACAGATTTTTAAGACAAAGCAGCACAGGGCTGTTGGGCCAGCTTGTGAATGATTTATTGACTGTGCCATGGTCAGGCTCCTTCAGCAACACACGAACCATAAGCCAGAGGACACGCAGTTTAGAGAATAAACATTAGTATACAGGGGATGGCTACCTTGTCTTTATTCAGCCAAGTTTATTTATCTCACATACCTCCATATGGGTTTAAAAAAACACACATAGATTTGGCTGGTTGCTGCATCACTAAACAAAGCCATGACCAAATGTAGGAGAGCTGATAGGCTGGAAATTTTCCAAATAAAGCCTACTTCCACATGACATGAGTCATTTAAAGTTATTGCTTTCTGGCTGATTCAAGAGTTTGTTGACTTGCTCCAGTGACTCTTTCAGTCCATCTTAGACAAGAGCCTGCTGATAGCCTACTGTCCTGAAAAAGGAGTCAGTGGGGAAAAATACACAACAGGACGGGATGCTAGGTGATCTCATCTCAGCTGCCTTTCCCACGGAAAGCTGGACCAGAAGGTCTTTTGAAGTCCCTTCGAACCTGGGCTGTTCTGCCGTTCTGTATGATGGGGAACAGGGGACAACAGACAGGGACAGGCAGCAGCACATCTGAAGATTATCTTCCAAGCAAGGCCAGACCAGCAGGTGGAAGAGTTTGGGACCTATGACTCTCTGCTCCCACAGCAGCCTAGAGCAGCTTGCTTAAGTTTCACATCTTCAGCTGTATTCTTGAAACAGCCTGTTTTAAAGCATGTGAAAGGCGGGAGAAGCTCAAATATTCTGGCCAAATAGGCAATGCACACATGGTGATGCACGACTAGCTGCAGCGCTGTAGCTACCCCAAATCTTCAACTGGAAAGCAAGGAGAAACTCTTTCTGGTATAGTTTATTGTTCAGCATGCTAAACATTTCCTCAAATAGTTTCTGCTCTAGTGTCATCCCAGCAACTTACTTTTCTTACTTGTCAGAAAATACCATCTATGCGCCTTGACATGGGTTTCCAATAAGTAAGAATTTCTTAGAACAGCTCTTTGCTAGAATGCAGAATGTCAGTTGTTCAGTATTATCAGTACAAATACCTCTAAGTTTTAATAATTAATACAGTGATAGTACCTCTCTGACCCTTGCAGACAGCAGAATTTTAATGCTATGAAATCTGAGGAAATAACCATGTGCTATTCCCTATTACCCTATCACACACCAAGCAAGAACATCGAACTATGGCAACACAAAGGGTATGCACTCTTCTCTCATGTTTGTTTAATCCAGATGTTTTACCATTAAGGAAAAAATAGCAGTGGGAGTATAAGCAGGCATTATTGGAAGCTGCTGCATCACAGAAGGAATAACAATTTAGATGCACTAAATTTGTTACTTGCCTCCATGTATATTTGCAGAGTATATCTTACCCCCTTTTCACAGAAGCAGTTCTCGTTGTGCTTTGCATCACGTGGAATAATTGCTTAACTTTTCTCACAAGATGTTTTGAAAATAGAAAACCAGTCAAAAGAAACACTCCTCTGTGAAAGAACCCATTAATACCAAACTTTTCTTTTTTACATGAAGTGACTTTTTTTAAAAAAAACCCTTCTTTTATAAAGAAACAACAAATCCGCCACTTTTCTTCCCAGTTCTGAAGTTGTTGGCACAATCAGTTTTGAGCATAGTGCTTCAAGAATTCTGCTTGTCTGTGAAAGTTAGAGTTAAGTAGGATGTTATAAGAACTGTGTTACAGATTGTTAGATAAATGCTTTTTGGAAACCACGTCCAAGTCTGTTCTCATTTGAGGCACCATATGTGCTTACTACTGTAGAGCAAAGTCTGAGTTTACCTCCAAAATTGTATTTAATTTCAAGAGCAAGTGATTTTGCCAGCACTGCAGACTCATGGATTTGAAGCAAGTTTGGTATCTTACCCACCCACATTATGGCAATAAATACCCAAGAGCTGTAGATATCGCATCCTTAAGAGCCTTAGGTTTCAGGGGTGCATGTGCACACCCACACACTTCGGGCTGCCCTGAGATACATGTGGTGACGGCAAGAAGCAAAGACTCTTCTTTGTGTCACAGTGTACAAGTATCAGAAGGGCTTTAAACTCAAAACTTCACTCCCATCTCTTTGTTCTAGAGCTTTCCTATAGAAATGAAAAATTTTCCTGTAGAAAGTGTGACTCCCCTTCTAGGGGTCACAACAGTCAGTACAAATGAACCATCAAAACATGGTCGCAAGGCATCACGACAGGACTGTGCCGCTACTATATTCCACAAAGTAGGTTAAGCTCTTGGACAGGGACAGGGCCTTGGGTCACTGGTTAAGGCAATTCACACTGCAGACAGAGCAACGGGGTGGGAGAAGCACAGTCCTTCTGACTTGGGTGGCTGCTGCACTGATGTTTCTTTGCCTAGATTTCACGCTTTCCCATTGAAGTACACTTAACATCGTTCTTTTATAAAATGCTTCACACCATGAAAACTCTTTAAAGCCTGATAAGGTAGTCTGTGAAAAGGGACAGAAACAGATCTGTTGAGCTGGGCATGCATTTTTCTTGCCGACTTCCACAGAAGGCTCACATTCATAAGCAAAGGACAGAGCTACGGTAGGAGAGGCAGGCAAACCGCCCACGCTCAGCCATTCGCAGTGTGTAACTCCTGTGAAGCTGGCAGTGCCACACAGCCTGCAGTAACAAACGTGAGCAAACCTGACGACAGACAGCTTGCTGCTATCTGCAAAAAGGCAGGAAAAACCCCAGAAAAGCGGTCACTTCTACCAAAACTCTACTCTCAGACCCTCAGCCCACCTCAAAAAGCACAGATTCACACTGCCTGAGATCCTCCTCCACGACAGCTCATCAGGGCTGCCTGATGCAGCAGGAACATACTTGCACTTCAGTTTCTTCCCTGGTTTCAGCACCCTCTCTTACATACAACTATGTTCTGAAGTCCCTTTTTTAATGTACTGTGGGTCTTTTCTTAAGAGGTCTTTCCAACTTCTGTCCTTTCCAAATTGATTTCCTGGTACTAGAGAAGGAAAAAATATAGACAATGAACAGAATATACAAAGCATGAGGAGACAGCTGTTAATGAAATTAAAACTGTTTCAAACTTCCTTTTTTTTTTTTCTTTTTTCTTTTCTTTTCTTTTTAATTTTTTTTTTATTATTATTATTTACCAATCTGCTTTTCTTAAGAACTTTACTTAAAAGGAAAGACATTCACAGAAGATATTAGGCATACATATCTGTTGTCCTTCTTTCATTCTACTTTACATGCTGTTGCTTTTAGAAGGCAAGGTTTATGTTTCATTTCTCTAGGATGAATAAAGAAATCTGAATAACAGAATTCAGGTTCTGCTTTTCAAAAATGACACCTTTTCAGGATCACCATGCTTGCTGGGATGTAAAATTGTTCAAGGGAGAAACCACATTAAAATCTATTGCTTGTCAAACTAACATAGCTTCACATTTCAACAGATAACCTTGGAAATCAGATGCATCTGCCATTAAAGGACAGTGTTTTAATGAAAATGTAATTATTTACCAGACTCTTAAAACTGAATTCTTATCACTACGGTAAACTTGTACACATACACCACTGCTTTGTCAGTCTTACTAAAATATTTATGATGACCATCCTTTCACGGACATCACGTTGCCTAGAGCATGACGCTGAAATGCTGCCATACCTTTGAAGTGGTAACTGCTAGAAGAGATATAAAAGGTATACGTGATGTTTAAGACAAGAAAAATACAAAGCAGAAATGCTCCAGTACCAATTAAAGACACATATTCCTATTTAATATATCTGAGTTTTCTATCAGTAAATACGGAATAAGCAGTGTGTGAAAGACTTGATTCAAAACTGCCAGATTGGACTGTGGATTTCCCCTCGAGGCTGGGTTGACATCAAAATTAGTTTTTCACCATCTTGGCTCTTTGGAGCTCCACGACTCATTTCCTGGTGGTCTGTGTGTGTTGTGAACGAAGATCCAAAATATTGCTTATATGATTTCACCAACACTGAGAGCGTTAGTCTCCAGCCCAGTCTTGCTCCCTGCTGGCAGCAGTATTGCCATCAATTCCCATGGGATTACAAATGTACCTTTTAGAAACACAACTGGGACACTTCGGTTCCTCCACCAATACCAGAAGCTACATTTTTCTGCACAGTTCAAACAGGTGAAGCAGCTAAAAAGCTGATAAAAGACTGATTATCTTAATATTCTTTGGGGAAAGTAGAGAGTTTTATAAAAGCAGGATCCACTCTCCCCTCCAATAGATTTTCCCACTACAGGTATATGGATAGTACCTGTCAACATGGATTTTTGGCACAAGAGTGGGTTTAACTATAGGTGGTGTAACCTTCAATAATAGGCATGCAGGGGAAGAAATCCTCAGAATACACATAACGCTAGGAAAACACACAAGCTACTTCTGTGAGCTGGCTTCTGCTTCACTCACTGCTGGGCTGCCAAATGACCACTGCCTATAATTAAACATATGCCATTCGAAAAAATGAAATGCAAAGCAGACAGGCAGGAATTCACCTACAGTCACCAAATGCCTGTACAGAGACCAGCTGCTAGTCTACAATATCATGTCTAAGGTCCAGTTTAAGAAGAAACAAGAATTCTAGTAATTAAAAAAGAGTTTCTAGAGTTACAAAAGTGACTGTATCATGAAAATAATGTAAAGACTGAAGATTATCAACATTTTAACACAGCACTAATGAACTTCACATAAAGAGGTCCATGGCGCTCAGTCAAGGGAGAGATGCAGATGCTTGCCACTTCACAAATTTTAAATCTGTTTTTCAAATTTAATAGATGCAGATGCTTGCCACTTCACAAATTTAAAATCTGTTTTCAAATTTAAGACACTAATTTACAACTAATGCTTGTGTAACCGTCAAAGGTTATTTTCCAGAAATTCTTGCTTACAGGGGTATGGGAGATTAGCTGGTAGAATTAGAAAATCAGTGAACAGATGTCACGGGCCTCACTACCATAACCCAGACAACTGCCCCCAGCTTCACCAAGGACTCGGTTGGGCACAGAGATGGAGCCATCCTTCCCCTCTAGTGCCATGCTGAGGCATGTGGCAAATTTGCATTGCGGCTGCTAAGTCTGTTTCTCCTACACAAAGCAGCAGAGGACTCCAGTCTCTCAGGATCTGTGCGTCTGATCCTCCTCCCAGGCATTAAATTCAGATTAGTAAGTAACTTTTTGCTGCAAACCAAATCCCAATCTGTGCAAACAATGCTATAGTCACTTCTTTGGTAACTTGAAGTTGCAGGCAAGGAGTTTTCGTGAGTAGACTAAAATACCATTAAAAGCAAATCAAACTAAAATAATATAGAAAAGAGAATGCCTTTTCAACCCTACAAAGACTCTGTGATGGCCATGTATTTTGCTGAATAGTTAGTGGTGCAGGCTAGATCCAGCACATGCTGATACTCTCCAAGGAGTGGAGACATCTTACACCCATGATTAAACAAGAATAAGGACTCATCTGTTCAATTAAACACAAGAGAGGGAAAGGTTAATACTGGAGGCAAGGCAAAAGGCTGCAGAGCACGAGTGACAGAGGTGATTCTTATGCCTACCCTGAACCCCTCTGCCACACAATATTACCTGAGAAACTCATTTTTTTTTAAACTGGCAACTTTTTCATATGCTAATTCTGAATCCATAAACGGAAGAAATCAATGGGCTTCATTTGCTCTTTTATCTATGTTCAGTGAATCCAGAAGAGGACTTTAGGCTACTGCCCTTAAAACCCAAACTATCTGACCTTGTCCGTCTGACAAATTGTGCTTATCAATTTCTTGTCTGGTAAGGCTCCAATATTTTCTTCCCCCTCCAAGATACTTTTTTCTTCATTTTAAAGGACTGAATAGAATAATGAAAGATACAAGCAAAAAGATAAGGAAATTATCTGTGTAGTAGACTGCAGATTCAGGTGAAAAATGAATCTTGTACAGAAAAATTGATTACATCTGTGCATACTAAACCCAGCAACATTAAAGACAAAGCAAATCTGAATGTCATGAGCATAAATATTTTTAAAGGGAAATTCTTGGTATTGTTTCCTTTCTTTTAGGAAACAGCAAATGCCCTGCAATACATCCATTCCTTCATTCTGTTCCACTGCCAAAACTGCCCATTAAGGTCTTAAACTCCTACCAAATCAGACCCCTGTAGAACCACGCTCCTCTACAGAGGGCAAGGGAAAGCCATGTTACTGCCATCAAGATATGAGGTCTGCAGGCTGCCCCTCTGCCTCTCCTACAGACCGCCTGCCTGCTTCTCAGGTGACACCTACAACTTGCCTGGTCCAAAAGGGGACGTGGGGTGCGATGGTGCACTTGGCATTGGCCTTGCTGTTCTTAATAATACCTTACAAAGACAGCAAAATAGTTCAGGTACATCTCTGTAGTGAAAAGTAACTCTCCACTGGGCGCTGTGTGTTTCTCACGTGCTTTCTGGACAGTTTCCAAGCCTCCTTTGCCTCACCTTCCTCCCTGTGCAAACACTGCCAGCAGAGGCTTTCCCTGCAGAGGGACCAGAACAAAGGATTTAATGAATAAATTGCTATGCTACAGTTGGAAAAAAAAGTATTATGTGAAGCCCACGGGTTCAAATGCATTGACTAGAGCTTTACTAATATTTCTGCAACAGCCTATAAAGAAGAAACAGAAGCCAAGTCTGGCTCTAATTCCCTACTACAATGCTTACACCTAAGTACAGGGTATGCCAATATGCCACAGGCAGAGCTGAGTTTAAACTGGCATGTGCCTCAGGTCACCAGTGCCATAGCCAAAGACACAGGAACAGACTAGGTCTACAGACTCACACAGCACCATCCTCCCTCGAGACCAACAAAATAATAATAATAATGATAATAAAAAAAAACCCCAAAGCTTCCTGTGCTTTATGATCGTCCTCTCTGATAGTAGTAGTAGTCATAATAGCAGTATTTTTACATTGCTGATGAGAACTGTATGCAATCAACAGCATGCCTGGGTCAAGAATATGTATCCTGCCAGGGTTGGCACGCGTTGATGACACATTGAAAAATTGGTGAGTCAGATTGGCATTAATCGTCACCCCCCCCATCCCACCCCCAGCCCTGAACCCCCAGTTCGATCCCACCAAAATGAACGGTGATACGGCCAAGATGCAGGGCTGAGGGCAGCCCAGGGGGAAGTGGCCGGCCATGAAGGAACACAAGGCCAGGAAGAAAGGTCTGCCACTTGTCAGGACAGACCTACCCATGTTTCAAACAGCTTTTAAAAAATGTAAAAAAACCAGCCCCATTTCTCATTGCGGGTATCCAGAACACCTCTAAACACACAGAGAAATAGACAGGTATTACTGAAAATTTTAACCAATGCTGAAGCTGCAAAACTGGTCTTTGTTGTAGTTGTTTGGATACAGAAGGGGCAATTTGCTGTAAATAATATTAAAAAGTATTTTTTCTTAAATGCTTGAGATATTCTTTTTTTTCCTCCAGTCTCAGTGGTATTTTCCTGTCACTTGCTCCTCCAGTTGTGCTGATCTTTTTACCGTACATGTGCTCAAGCGTCCGACACAGAGTGTTCTCTCCCCACTGCAAGAGTCATCCCAGTCCCGCCCTGGCCCAGCTTGTATCCCACCCCAGGCCCCATCCCCGTGGGCTTAGATAAGCCATTCCTTCTTGCTCTCGTCGATGGTCTCCGTGAAGTTGGGGTCATTGTTCATGATGGCGGCGTCGGCGCTCTCAGCTGACTCTGCCCCTTTGGCCTCGTTGGTGTGGTAGGTTCCCTTGTGGCGAAACATGTAGCGGATCAGGAACACTAAGGTGCAGAGGATGGTGAAGATCACCACTGCAATGACACCTACATAGAGGAAGAAAGAAAAGACACAGCTAGTGAGAACACCACCTACAGATTTTGACACAAAGAAAGGATCCCACAGCTCCTCTGAGCCGAACCGAAGCTACATGGGCAGTTAAACAGCACCACAATTCCTTGGTTTCCACTGCTCGAATATTTGTATGTAGTTTTTGCTATAGACAAAATGTCAGTGAGTGGAGTCTGCTAGTGACTTTCATCCCGTAGGTAAACTTCAACATTAACACCTCCTTACAGAGGTGAGCTTTGCTGAGCTCCAGATGGAGGCTTCTGAGTGCTCCCCAAACACGGGGCTGAAATGTCACGGCCTGGGCAGCTCTTTGAGTCACGGATGTACGTCTTCCAGTCAATGGCCATATAGATCCATCACAGCCCCTCAACACATCCTTGAAAATTGGCTTGGCTCACTGTTGGCCTACTCCACCCACTAGGCACTGGCTTCACATAATTACAGATGTAACTGCTTTATCATCATTTATCCTTAATTGCTACCCCTGCGATGTTTTATTTGGAGTTCAGCCCTGTTATGGAGAAGACTCATATATCTTTACCCTCTTAGGCACAGGTAACTATGTGCTAAAACAGCACTGGTTTTGGCCCTTCTCTACAGGCATGAGGATCTTCTAGGATGAAGAGATTATACAATACTCAGGTCAAAACCGCCTTGTCATCAGCCTGAATTATGTTATGCCACTTTTGTTAACCGGTGAGTTGGACAGCCAGGTTGTTCAGGTGTGGCCTGAATTTTTCTGAGGAATGCAATCTATCCTTCTAGTATTGTAAGGTTTCAATGTCTTATGGAAAAGTTTTGAGTAGTAATAAAAATATAAATTAAAAAGGAAAAATAACATAGCAAATCAAAACTAAAGCAACTGATCTAAACCTGGATATGGAAACATGGGCTCTTGAGGGGGCGAGGGAAAAAACCCAAGACATTCCATTGCAGTGTGTGTAATACTATACTCAGTGTTGCTTCACATGACAAAAAACACCACCAGAATGTCATTTTATATGCATTTAGAACTGTCTAAAAACTATTAGGCTGATCTTTACAATTTCTTTTTTTTTACATGCCTTCAGAATTTGATGCAGTGGCAAAGTTCTCCCAGGACAGTTATGGTGCAATGCTTCCATACTGCGGGACAGGGCAGGGAAAATTGCATGTGTGCATAAAATTAATCAGGACCCTTATTTCTGGAGGCAGCCGGTCAAACGGAATGCTAATTCAGAGATCAAATTCTGGTATTACTTAACTTTCCCTATCACAATGAATGGGACTCTCCGGCACATAAGTTATAGCAGAATTTGGTCCCTAAAAACCAAGGCAGAATCATGAGGGATTTTTGTCAAGGGTGGGGCAAATAATGTTTGAATAGATTCCTGTTGAATCTGCTATAATTGGAAAAATGTCCTTGTCATTTTATGTAAATTAATTACTCTGTTAACATAAGTAACTACTGCAAAGTAGCTCCCCACACTGATGCTTAATATGTGATTATGAATATCAGTATTTTGATATGGTAAAAACTGAATCTGAAGGGACAAACTAAGCAAGAACAAATAATTTCACTAGGACAATGTGCCTGAACGGATTTACACAAATTCCTATTTCACTTTGTTCAGATGCAGTTTTCCCACGTAGCCTGCTCTTAGCAAATAGCTTGAATATGCTTCCAACTGCAATTCAGCTGTCACAATCATACTGTGAAGTACCTTAGAAAAGTAGACACTTTTCCTACCTCCAATAATGGCAGAGTTTCTGTTAACTCCATCTCCTATAGCTTGACCGTTGTATGGGAAATCGGCACTGGCTGTAAATAGGGAATTAAAGATACATGTTGTAATAGCAGTGAAATTTCACATAGTAGTTCAGAAATACATCCAACATCCTCAGATACAATTGAAAGAAAACTGTGATTCCTAAATATTTAACGAAAGAAGCAGAAAAGTAGAAAATCTTTCAGTATTATCTAATCCCTCAGAACTTCTTGCTTCCTCCTTTTAGTAAAAATAAAATAAAAATAAAGGAGGTACTCTCAGTAAGCATAACTGTTAGCACAGGATGTCATTTTGTTACTCTACTAACATAAATTCAGCAAGTTTCTTTAGCACAAAACCAAACAGAAACCGTTCTTTCAAAAACATGTGATCATACACACCGAGATTTTTGCCTTTGTCACTGTCATCCATAGAAGGCTTCAGAAGCTTCCAGGATTTTGTGACTGCCATTGCATACAACTGCAGGCTCTCGGAATGAAAGAACTGCCATCCCTTTTGCTGCTGCACAGCCCAAGGTAAGCGAGGGGCTGCCTTTTCTGCTGGATGAAGCCACAGAGCTGCTGCCCAAAGAAGCACGTGCCAGCACCTCTGCTACTCTAGGAGGAAGCCCAGCGTGCCAGCTTAGCCACTGCTGGTGGTGCTTTGGTGCTGAGATGCAGCGCTGCGAGTTGGAAGAGCTGAGGCACGGCAGGCAGGCCAGCCCGTGGGAGAAGAGAACCTCCAGCAGACAGATGAGGAGAAGAAACACAGTCAGATGTACCAGCATTCATCTGCCAGTGACCTGAAAAGGAGAGACTCCTTGCAGCAGAGCTGGATGAAGGAATTAGTCCAGATTTAAAGTAGAATTTGGATGGTAGCCTTGGTGTTAACTCCAGGACACATCACAGATGCTTTCCAATGGCAATCTCATCAATTAAACCTATCCTCAGCATTTTCTTTTATAGTCAGCTACAGTGACTAGACACTGCGGTGACTAAGCAAGCCCAGGGAGCAGGTGAGTAGTTGCAATCGTTCCCTTCTTTGCCACTGGTTTATGGCATTGATTTCAAAACAGAGAAAATGGTTGTTAAAAGTAGTTAACTGGAGACAGGTAAAATAATGAAGGATACGAATTACTTCTTGGGTCAGTATTTAAAACCTAGCTGTATTTTCCTTGTTTGATGGACTAGGTGATATTGTATTAATCAGTTGCCTTTACAGGCCAGTGATGAGTTCACTATGCCCCAAAACCGGCTAAGGGAGTGCAACTGGCTTTCTATACGCATGGAGTAAAATCCAGAATAAAGTTCCTTTTGTGTCATGAAGCAGCTGCACAAAAGAATGAATGGCTTCAGCTCGCCATGTGGCCTGAAAAGAGATTTGGGGCTAGAGTAGCCTTCTGTGTGCCTACTCTGGGGGAGAGTCGGACCAGCTGTGTGTTCAGCAGCTAGTTTTTGGCCGGTCGCCTGCAGGACAGACAAGAGAGTTTCTCAGGGCTCAGTGGAGGGGGCCTGGCCAGCAGTTTTTGCCAGTAGCACTTGTGCCTTTGACATTTGTTGGTGCTCTGGCTTCAGGAAACAGCATTTCTACACCTCTCTGAAACAAACCAGGCTAGAAAATGTAACAGATAAATAAATACCTGATTCTGTATCAGTGGATTTTGCTCCAAAGAAGAACCTTACTGTGCAGGACCGTGAATGTTTCCTACAGAGACATTTTGGCACAGGGTCCATAATATTATCCTTGCAGTGCTGAAAGGGGAAGGGATGGCAGTGGGAAAATAAACCGTAACTTTAAACCTGCCCTGCCTGCACCTGAAGGAAAATCCTAAAGCCAAGTAACACTATGCAGAACAGCACAGATTTGCCAAATTGCAAGGAATTGCTCTCCACCATCCATACAGAGGCCCCTCGCCACAGGAGCAGCACCACAGGCAGTTACCAAGTCCTACCACTTGCCACTTGGTTTGGAGTTGCTCTCCTGTGTCCCCACATAAGAAATCTTAAAATCAGCTATGGTCACAGCTCCTCCTTCCCTTACAACCAAATATCATATTTTATCTTGTCTTACAAGGTTGTTTCAAGGCCCACGGCACTAGTGAAGTGCGAAGGAAGAGGAAAGCTGCTGTTATGGTAGCACGACCCCTCCTGAACTGCCACATTGCAACGGCTATGCTACAAGGCATTCCTGGCAGATGGAAGACCACGGCTTATGACGTTCAATAGCCACTGAAGTACATGGCAGGATAATGAAGAACATGATGCATGATGTGAAGCTACATCCTTGATCGTGTCTGAGAGCTGCTGCTAGGACCGGACCCGATGCCTCTGTTCAAAGGTGCTTTCCATTGCATCTAGTCATCATGCACACTCAGATGTCCATGGGGTTAACAAGCAGGTATGATGCACCCTGAGACTCTCACCTCTGACAAAGAGGAAACAGGAACATGTGTTTGGGGGCAGGGGACAACCTACTTCAACAAGAGTTCACCATCAGATTGGGTAAGTTGTGCTCTGCTGCAACTGCTGGAGAACCAGGAGTGCTGTAGTGAAAAAAATGAATGTAGGTGTCCATTAATCTCTTTTTAAAGCACCTATGGCAGTGCTGGCAGATACTATTGCCATAATTCATGAATTCCTGTTCCATTACCCTTGTGTCAGCAGGAGACCTGCTTTTACATTCTGGGTGGTTTCTGACTGAAAAATTCTACCTCAAATCTCAGCCAAATGTGGGGTTATAGAATACTTTTCGCTGCAAAAGAGACTATACAAGTTTTTTACTGGAAGTATTACTACAGATGGATAGTGGAGGAACAAAAGAACTCGTTGCTTTCTTTTTTAGGTTAAAGTTGCCTTGAAATTCTTCTGGGCAGCAGCAGCTTCTCAAATGATCAGAAATAGCTACAGATCAGAGGTCTAAGAACTACAAAAGGGTAATTTCTGCCACAGCAATTAGGCAGAAAATAACGTATAAGGGTACATTCCTTGACCCTTCAAGGTGAGCTTAACAAGAGTACTGTCACCAACAGGCACCAAGCGCAGGTGTTTCAGATAACAGTCATTCAAACACATGGTGATTTGTCTCTGACCATACTATAGTCACATTCTTTGGCAATATTAAGCAACTTTGTCAAGAAGACAACTAATAAGATTATTTTTTCCATCACTGGTAGATTTCAGGAACCAAGTGAGGGAAGAACACGTTAGAGCAGGCTGACAAAGGGGCAATGGTAATACTGAGGCTCTGGTGAAAGCACAAAGACTATAGATTGTCATTCACAGGTTGCAAAGAGAAACTCCTAAAATGTTTTAAAATGACTGGTCAGACAAAATTGATATTGCTACTAGTGACTCTCATGTTTCATGGGAATCTAAAACCCAGTACAATAACTAGTTCTCATGGCTACAATATGCAGATAAAGTTCAGGATGAGTTGCTCATGGAAAGTGTGTGCCTTCATTTCTCTGCCAGAGCTGGGAACACCTCTTCCCTGTTCAGATTCTTCCATTATCACTGTGGCATTAATTCTAACTATATTTCTCAGCAAGCCCTTTTGCACTGCCTGACACTCGTACCTTGACAGCTTCAAATCACGACTTGCCCACAGCAAACAGGTGCTACAGAGCTGCAGTTACTCTTTGCAGTTAGCCTGCAAAGTCCCTCTGGGCAGCAAGTGGGGTGGTGAGTGTAATATAAGGTGGGTGTGGGGAGGAATACTGCAGGAGTTTTGGTCTATGTACTGTGCCACCTAATTGTTAGCTGAGGCCATGAATATGGAAAAAATCCAGTTTTCCTTTAAGACTTGGTCTACAGAGGTTGCTTTCAAACACCTGGTTCCCATCTGGTTTAGGGACTGCACTGGAAAGGTTTCCTTATTGTAGAAGCTTTTTCTGACTCTCCCCTAGGTTTCTCTGAGCAGCCAGGGTCTCATTTATGTGAATCAAAACATGAAGAACAGAGCAAAGAGCTTTTTAATCTCCCCTGGATTACATATTGGGCCAAGAGATGTGCTGCCAGTTCCCCGAAATCCTCTGCTCACAGAGCTGTGCCAGAGAGCCATTGGTTTGGTGTCAGGACACACCAAAGACCTGCAAAACCTACAGCTAGCCTAGGGATGGATGGAATTGTACCAGGAAATACTAAACTCATCTGTGGCTTATGGACATCACTTTGTCTGGTTCCCTTCCAGAATCCAAGCTGGGCGATGCTGTTCTTTGCACCCTGCCTTCCCACAGCAGGCCATAGGGTTTGCTTCAAACACCATCATCCTGAAGCTAACTGAATGTAAAAGGACACAACATACTTTCCCTTCTCTTTTTTTTCATGGGCTGCTGTTTACAAGGACATAGTTTCAATAACCACAGAGTAAATCTATGGAGTTTGAACTTACATTTTGCACTTTTCAACTTTCTGTTATTAGTCTCAGGGTAAACGAGGTTAAAGGAACTTTGCAGCACCTAAAAGCTTGATTAAAGACTGCAGCCAAAACCCGTGTTTTGGCCATCAATTTAATGACATTTGAAATTTTAGATGACCACAAAAATGCAGTAGGAGACCTACCATCATCCAGCACACTCAGCGTGGTTATTGCCACAGCCAGATGCAATACAGAATCACTCACTGAATGGAAAGGGGAGATGGGACTGGATAAACAAACCATAATTAGGATTAGATGTTAAAGATGACAGATGTGGTTGATTTAACAGAGTGAATGGTAATTTTGCTTCATTATAGTAGGTGTGATTTTGCATCTGCCATTTACAGGGAACAGCTTTTACAATGGATCTCACATAAAAGCCTTGTGCAAATTCAAAAATTGAAATGCAGAATGACCCCGTTAAAGCAGAAAAGTGGTCCAGAAAGTGGGTGTGGGCAGAGAAATGAGCAAAAGGCTATTCAGGAAAGGCAAGGCGTAAACCAAAACCAAACGGGGAGACTTTTCAGCTAGAGAGCAGCACTGAGAAGTACAAAGTAAAAGGCTAATACCATTCTGACATACACTACCAGGGGTGTCATACACAAGCTGTTGGAAGCAATTTTTTTTAAGTGAACTTTTTCACTGAGTGGGCTAGTCTTAGTTAAAGCACACCCCACTACAAAGGAAGATACAGTGTAGATTTACTCCAAAAAATGAAGGGTGGGAGTGATCACTGGTCTAACACAAACAATGGGTGAAAGCTGTGAAATGCTGGAAATTGAGTTCGTTCAGCCTAGAGCTAACACGTGTTGCAAGGCTGCTCTGACTTTCCGCTCTACAGATGTCCACAATTTTGAGAGGTATTCTCCCATTACTAAGACCAGTTGGGTTTTGATGTAAATATGAACTAGGGAAGCAACCAGAACAACTGGATCTGGTGATCACAAGGTATATAAAACTCCCAGCAATCAGGACATTGATTAAAGGTAGCACAGTGAGAGAACAAAATGACAGCAAAGATGTGAAATTGAACTCCTTCCTCATTCTCTTCTGCAGCCAGGCATCCAAGAAGTGAGCTTGCAAAGAGAGCAAACACTCACTGATACCTTAGGATTCTGACATTAGACCTATTCACTAACCTACTTCTCCACAGGACCATAACAGAGAGGAAAAAAAAAAAAAAAGCAAGCTCTCTGGCTCTGTTTTGTTAAATTATGCCAACTCTGCTGGTTAGGTGAGACTGTACTGCTACGGTTTGAAATTACAGAGCACTCCTTATTACAGGCTGCAAGTACAGAAACTAATTGCTCAACTCTTGATAGTAGAAACTAATGGGCATTCACAGTTGCATTCCCCTTCCTGAAGGGACTAGATTACAAGAGAAACTAAACACATGCACAAGAAATGATGGAGCAGGAGTAAACAACTCCATTACACAGCCCTACTTCAAAGGCGAACATCACAGCCCACAGACTCCAGTTGCCCTTTCTTGCTCATCCCACTGCCCGTGCCCATCCCAGCCACTGCTCTCCACCTCAGGGTAGCTCTGGGAGGAGTTCCCATGACAAGTAAACTACAGCAATTCAGAAAAAGAAGAAAAAAAATTCTGAAGCAGTATTAAAAATGCAGTGTATTTTTATACTGCCAAGGCAAATTTTGTATTGAAAGTTCCTATGGTTTTTTTCTTGTAAATAATACATTATATATTTTTTCAATCTTCTCCAAGCTGAAAACACAAGCCGAAAGAAGGAAAACTACTCCTGCTGCTGGTTTTCTATGCATTTGAGAGCAGATTTGGAGGGAGGACTGTTTAACATGAAGCTCTGTTAACAGTTTACTTAAAGACCCACTGACATCAGCTAAAGTCTGTCAGACTTAACTGAGAATTTGGCTGAAGTTATTTTTAATATTAAACGCTTTCACATTAAAAAAACCCAACACACCAAACCACACCACAAAATATTTAAAAGATATTAGTAACCATATTGTTTGCAAAAGGTCATTTTTTTCCTAGCATGGTATATGAGGTCAGTGATTACTCCCTGAATTTTCAGTGATGCCTCAACTGTAGTGTCAGAGAGTTACAAGTACATCCCTAATACGAACCATTTTTCTGTCTTTATGGAAATAGAAGCCTTCGCAGTCATAGACTTAATATTTTTTTTGGTGAGAGTTACAGGATATTGGAAAAAGCACACCCACATAGCAATTCTGAAACTACCAGAACAGATGTGCAGCTTAGAGGAAAAATTAGGGCTTCTCACTTTAAAAAATGTCATCTTCTTCTCTCTGTCGCCAATAATGCAAATTATTTGGACCATGTCTGAACACTGGATCAAAATCCACTCATTTCCTCAATCCTTTGCAACTTTGTTGGCCGGCAGGGATAGGGAGGAAACAAAACCAGAAAAAAAACCCTTCACAAATAACAAAAACGTCCTCCAACATGTTAGTGCTATTTCGATCAATTATTTAAACTAAGTTTTGCTTGTATGGGATGTTCCGTTAGATCAAAAAATTTTTTGAAGGGTTGCAATTTTTTTTCTAAGAAATTTTCACTGAAATGCAAGTGTTTTTATTGACAGCTACTGGTGATTTCTGCTGAGAGACAGTGAGACATGCGCAGAGATGATGGAAAACACAAACCCTGTGGTTTTGCATTACTGGCATGAAGGCTCTCCAATCGTGTCTTTTTATTTCCATTTGAAATGAGTATAAATGAAAAAAAATCTTTTGAAATGATGGCTTAATAGAAACGCTGTCCTCTGAACAGCCCTTCTGTACCCAAATGCCTGGGACAGTGTGGGAAAGTAAGTGGGGATTATAGAAGAAAGAGTTGTTGGATGTTTCTGTTCAAAAAAGCATGAATTTTGGAGTGAACAATGGAAATGCCGACAATGAACAATGGCAGCATTGGGGGAAAATTCACTGAACGCTCCATGGTCAATGAATCGGCACCACGCAAATTCTCAACGCTGGACACCAGAGCCGACAACCCAGTCAGTCAGGACAGTTCTGGATTGCCTGTGTTATTACTCCTTTCATTTCCTTCTGCAGGTGGACTTTGCTGTCCATACTCTTACGGAGGAGAGGAACCGCGGGTTTTATGAATGGTTTGCTCCGAGAGAGCAGTGCAATATTCCTTCTTTCAGTTTTAAAAAGCAATCTTCCTACCAACGGGACAGAAAAACTTGTGCTTTATTAGACGACCCATCCCTGCAGCTTAAACTCCCCCACACCAGTCCAGGATGAAATAAGAAACAGGGAAAACATTCCTGCAATGTCTGTTGGGATGGGTTAGGTGATTCTCCCCTGCTTGCCGCTTTGCATGGTCATTTCTCAATAGTAAGTTTTACACTTTCTTTTGCAAACAAGCAAGCAATTGTACGAAGTAGTGGGAAGCAAGACCAAAACACTTGTTAAATTCAGTAACTGGTACTTGTATACTACAGAATTTTAACCCTTGTTTTAAAGGGAGAGCAGATGTTTAGAATCACTTTTGGATCGTACAGCTTGAACTTCAGCAAGTTCTGTCTCTGCCAGATTTCCAGTTGATCTGCAGCACATTAGAGCACCCCCATCCATCAAAGACCTGAACTCATCTCACTTTTAATTCCTGGTCGTAATGTCTGTCCAGCACTGGGTCTCACTATGACTCCAGACAAGAACTGCTAGTGTATTAGTCACGCTGGCCTAAGCTATCACTTTCATGAAAATTTTATGAGCAGCGCTTACATTTCACCCGTTAAGGAAGACAAACAAATACTTCCTTTTATAATTAATGTAGAATATGAAACACTTTGGTGCTGTCAAAGGAACAGTAAAGTTAAGTGCTGGTCAAAGCCTAGCCATATATAGTTAATCTCTGATAATGGACCCACAGGGAATACTTGAAGGAAAGAAAGAAAATAATAAAAAAATCAAACTCAGTGAACAAGAATACCAAACAAGCCTGTAAGCTTACGACAGCTATAAAAAAGCAGAAAAAAAATATGATGGACTCTATTGAGGTCATTGGAAGAAAGGGCTTCACACAGCCAGGATATGAACAAGATCAGGTTCTGCACTCTTAGAGTTCATACACTTATGAAAAAAGAAAAGTCTGGACTGGGGATGAGGAACAGGTCAGATGGGAGAGTTTAAATCTAAAATAAACTTCAATAGCTGTAATGACCTGAGTGTAATCTAGAATAACCTCTTACACAGGAAGTGAAGTGCTTTTCAGCTTAAGGAAAGGAAAAAGAAGGCAATGACATGAAGTGCTCAGGCATTTAAATGCTTCCTTCTCCACTCCATTTTTTCCCTAATTTATGCCATCTCTGTGTTCATAGACAGTTAGTACTTGTGGAAAAAATACAGTCTTTGCAGAGGATGGAAAACACTCTTTTTAATATTACTACCTTCTTGTCTTGATGTCAGGTAGCAGCATTAACATTCAAATCACTGCTTATGAAATAGCTACAATGCCAGTCTCTCAATGAATGCCAAAAGAATTTACAAGCTTGGCAGTCTGTCAGCTGTCTGATACACTAGACAGTGTCAGCAATTTCACACTGAAATTGTATATTCTTAAAGATAAGAGAAAGCTATGCCTAATTGTGTGAAGGAACTAGATGAGACTGAGGGAGGAATTTTTATTTCAAATCAAAAGAGAGATTTAGTAATTCAAGCACCATAATTAAGCCCTTTAAGGATGAAGCCCTGATTGTGCCAAATTTCAGGCAGATGCTCTTTCTAGTTAGCTGCTCGATGGGGAGGAGAAAAATAGAACTGTTGCATCTCAATGTTTACCACTTACCTTCTTGCCTGCAAGAAGCACTTCGTGCTTAGAAACTGAGCTGTGAGTATCTGCTAGACTCAATCCCTGACTGTCTGAAAATAATGCCACCTTCCTGTTTGAAAACAACTGGGTCAAAGTCACGGACTTCTGAGATAATATCTGTATCAGGAGAATCGGGGATAAATGCTGTCACTGTCAGCAGAGGAAATATGATCACAGAAATGCACACAAATCTGGCTGTGGAAGAATCTGTTGGCCTGCCCGGCAGGCTGCATGTGCATCTTCCACCTCTTTTATAAGGAGTATAAATATTAAACTAGCTTACTTGCAGACAAAGGGTCTCCCAATGTTTACACGCTACGTTAATTTAAAAAACCCAACCACCTCGAGTGATCAGTAACTTCAATGAGAGAATCTGGTGTCATTCTCCAACTGCAGCAGAGGTAGCCAATCCTGTTTGCTATGCCTGTAAAGGAGGAGCATCATTTTATTGTAGCAACTGCCTGCACATCCGTTTCTAATACTGCTAACACCTAGGAGATCAAATGTACATGTGATAGGCTGTCTCATGATGCACCTCTTCCATCCCACTTGCCCCTCACGCAGGCAGCCTGGAAAAGTGAACCTGCTCCCCCCATCCCTTAGAGGAGCCAATGAGTGCTGTGTCACACATTACCATTGACTTTAATCCTTCTGCTGTTGGATTCACTGATGCGTACAGGACTCTCTCAGTGTCTCTGGCCAGGAGAAGACCATTTGGTTTGTGTGTTTGTAACATAAGACCATTTTGAGGGCTGAATTGCTGCCCTCCAGCAAGTCATGCCTTTGATCCTTCCTTCCCACTGAGTTGTTTGCAACCAGCCATTGACAAGGGTAAGAGCCCTTTCCCGTCTCTGTAGCCACATCCGTGCCACTGTGCATCTGACACAGCTTCTCCCCACGTGCTGCTGCTCTGCCCCCTGAGATGTGGGTACCAGTGGTCAGAGGGTGGAATGGCAACCCACCTGACAGCGTCTGAATGCGGAAGGTGACCTCCAGCACTGTCACCAGTTACACACGAATGACACTTGCTCTTAGTCCAGAAATGGACTGCTATCTTTCACTTGACAAAGGTAATTGTTACATCGATTAGGTGAGCAGGGATCATACGTGCAGTATTCAGCCCTCCCACTCTCTTCTCCTGCCATCACCTGTTAAAGGAAGAGGGATGAATTTGTACCAAAAAGGGAGTTAAACCTGCAGGCAGCCATTTTAAACTTGATGACAGCGGTGCACGTCTTCATACAATGTTTTTGCCAGACATGCTCAACATAGGTTTCAAAATAAGCTGTTGACATTTAAAGGCAAGACCTTTCACCTTCTAAAAAAATAAAGAGCTTTTAGGGTTTAAATACATACAGTCAGAAAAAAGTCACACCACTTGGAAGAACATTGCAGATGTAACATTTAATCCTGCTCCATTTAATTCTTAGTATGTGGAAGCTAATATGGGTTTAGCTAAATCCTTCATCAAATAGCCTAGATGATGTTCTGTTCATACTCAGGATAAACATATCTTGCAGCTGTGTAGTGCCATGGCAGCTTACAGGTGCTAAAGCACGGTTTGTCAACTGTTGTGTATACCTTGCTTTTACTGGTATCTCTTGCTTTTACTAAATTCAAGATTGGGTAGCTTGGTAAGCTGGAGTACATTTCACCTAAAATGGAGAGGTACATATATATAGTAGGTCTCTTCTACCCTTTCTATATAAATAAGAAAAGTTTGGAAGCGAAACTTCATTAGTAAACTGCAGAACCTTTGTCTTAGGTAAAAACACCCACAAACTGAACAACCCCACCCCAATAATACGCATCTTCTGATTTTAAGTATAAGGCATCTTAGGTGTGGGAATTTATTTACTACAGGATCATCATCTGTTTGAGCTTTTGTTTGCTTCTCTACAATGAGCAAGGTAGATGTCAGTTATCAGTGACATATATCTTAGCTACTTTGAAGCGATATTAAAAACTCTTGATTAGTGTTTTTTTTTAAACATATGCCACAGTAATAGGTATTAAAGTGCACGCTAATATAGTTAAAGGCATGCAATTACAACTTTTGTTTTGAAATGTATGCCAGACAGGTAATTTTCTGGGTTTAGACAACATATTAAGGTAAGGCATGTCATTTTTTAAATAATATGGTCATTGATCGGGTTCTTTTTTGCCTCCTTTGTACACTCCTTTTGATGTAAATAGCCCAGATGCCATTCTACACTCCTTTTGAGATCACCAAGGCAAATTGGATTGTCTGACATGAACTAATAGAGATGGGATGCAAACATGGGATGAGAACTATATTGATGATCTGCTTGGGTTTAATTGACATTTTTTTTGTAAATCACCAGGAAGTCACATTCTAGAAAAGAATGACTTGTTGAATTCCTGTGCTTCATCACCACCAAGAAAGGATCACCATAGCAACAGGAAAAGACTATGTATTGCAAGAATACTCACAAGCCAAATAAAAGATTAAGATAATGTCCCAGTAGCATGGCAAAACACTAGCCATGGGTTCGGAGGGAGGGAAGTGGCATTTTCACAATGACAAATTTAGAAAGAACTAACATTGTAAATGTGAAATATGTATGAAGTCAAGGCTAATAGAAAGTGCAAGACAATGAATGCGGAAGCTGTATGGCCCATTTATCTGGGGAGCAAATCAACAAGGTTTCTTACTGATAAATCCCTGAACTTGTCTGTAAGGGTCAGTCTTTATTATTTCCCTCTTAGCCTCTCTGTTAGGGCATCCAAAATATTTTGCAGCTAGCAGGAGGTGTCCATGCTGTAACTACAGAGAAGAGTTTAAGACAAAACATTTAATGTAGGTCATCTGTCAGGCAGAACCTGCTTAATATCCAGTAATTATTCATAAGGTCTGATCCAGCACTGCAGTTTAGAGGTGAAAAGATCATTACGTTTGCCGTCTGGTGTATCTGTCCTATTTAGACATTTATCTTTGATCCCCTCCTACAACATTTTTCAATCTTAAACATCTAATTCCACAGTATTTGAGAAGCAAAGCTACAAATCTACACTTAAAGTGTGAATCTGGATTAGTGCAGAGCATGTCACTGAATGAGATACTTGCCACAAAATTTTCTTCTTTTCTTCTTTCCACTACAAACCACCTGTCCTCAATTCTCATATTCTGTTAAGATCTAGGTGACATAACAATAAAAAATATAGATTAAAACCTGTTTCAATTGAGAAACCCTGTACATAGTAACTGCTGCTTTCAAAGCCATGTTCTTTGCAACCATTTCTTTGTGGCAGAGTGTGTGTGGCTTTTGCTTTAGCACCACTACAAGTGTTTCTCTGAATTTCAAAAGAGTGTCTTCGTCCCTTCAGCCAGTTTAGTAAAGGAGTAAATTCACGCTGAGAGTACTGAGACTATTCCAGTTCTGGAGTCAATAGGAAATATCACTTATATCTCTGATTTTTCCATTTTCTTTTTCAACACAATGTGTGAGAAAATCTTCTAGCTGGGTTTGGGAAACATAAAAAAAATCCTCAGTGACAACTGCCTATTTGCTAATGCGAAGTGACACTAAATCCAAGCATTTTCACTTACCAGTCATCAAGATCATCTGTGTGCAAGGTCACACAGTCTACAGTAGATGTTTTTCCCGAGCCTGAAACAGAGCTAGCTGTGTCACACCACCAGAGATACCTTCACAAAGACTGAGTTATTCTTACCTGACACCAATAAACCAGTTGCTGCGATACCTCCTCTTTGTATCATGGAAATGTCACCCAGAGTGAAAGTCAGGAATTGTTTACCCACACCTGAATGCCCTTTCACTTCCACCCCAGAGAAACAACGCTCCCTTGCTGTGAAATGTCTTTCTATCATAACTCACCTGACACTGTTGCTCCCTTCAGTGTACAGGAGTCCCTCGCTAACAGCCTTTAAAGCAATATGATCTCTTCCCTCTACTGCTGCGGAGCACTGGGGAGGACAAGAGGAGGGGTCCCTAGCTCCCAGCCTTACAAAAGTTAATCGCTGCCAAAAATGAAGGTGGGCCATTTGCAGTCTGTCTGCCCATGACTTCAAACAGCCAAGTGAAATTCAGCTATGGAAATTAGATATTTTTTGGTCGGCAGAAGTTAACAGACATCTTGAGCCAACCTAATTGCATGCCGTATGTCTCCTGATATCCTTTATGATGGCTCCATGACTGAGTATTACAATTAATCCAGAAGAAAATGTGTTAGTTTATAATCTGTCAGGTCACCAACATTGAATCAACGCAGCAAAAATTGTCAAGATGAGTCTGAACCAACACAAGGACATGCATAGCAGCACATGGCAACGACAAGCAGGACCTCCATTTTTTTAACATCAGGAGCTATTAGGAGCAGTTCAAATATTTTGAGTAAATCCCACCATAGTCTTTTACTAGCTTGCAGTTATATTCAGTGTAGGAAAAAGAAACCAACCAAAATTAACAACCAAAACCCATTATCTGCACAAGATTCACAGCAGCAGTGCATCCTCAGGATGTTTATGGCACTTTTTAAAAGACATGAGTCAGTAAGGTATCCTTCAGGAAATGTGCTTTTATAGAAAGAGGAGCACAGAACATAACCTTCAGGTAAAACCTGACCTAATAATCACCGAGAAGAAAGGGACTACTAATTTTTGGTGAAAAAAATTCAAGCAAGGAGATTGCATGTTATAAACAGGGACGTGATGTACTGAAATCTTACAATGGCATGGCAGCAAGGAGGGAATGACAGGTTTTAGATTGTTAGCATCAATATTTGGGACTCTCAGCCCTGGAATATCTCTCCCCTTACAAACATCTGCCCTATTTCTCTATTGAAAAAGAGCTGAAAGGAAACGCTGCAAGGAGTTCCTTGATATTGCAAGGGAAAAAAAAACCAAAACACATCCAAACCCCAAAGGTATGGTCTTGGGACCTACTTATAAGAAAGACATACATACCTGTCCCCTCACATATGAAAACTGGCAGATGGATGCATCCCCAAACACAACAGGCAAAGGCTAATGGGTATCAAAATCATTATGGACTCATTTTCTCTACTAGCATTTTAATTTTATATCACAGTAAACGCATAAACTTTGCCAGGACGTGTTCTAATTTACACTACTACAAGTGAAATCAGAATGAGGACAAAATATAAGAGAGGTGTCAATGGACACATGACCCTATAAATCTAAAGGGAACAGATTTTTTTTTTTTTTAAGTATTTACCTGACACTCAAGAAGGAAAGAGAAAGAAACCCTCTAAAGTTACGCACAATGTATACTTTCAAAGACTGTCATGAGTCTGCCGGGATCAGCAAATCGTTTTGGCTTTCCAGCATTTTCAGCACGAGATGAATGCCATCATGACTAATGGGATCTCCCATTAAACACGGCCTAAGGAAAGCAGACCTTTCAGAAAACAAATCAGCACTTTATATAAACATATTTAAGCCTAAAATTAGATTCACTTTTTTTGTATGAAGCTGACTACAATATACTCACTGATTAGGAATACAGCCTAAGAAATGCCATGATACTTTATTTATCTGTACTTACAAACCTTTTGCTGACTATGTACCCAATACTACAGAGAAATTGCTATCACAGCAGCCAGGTCCAAACTCAACATTCAAACACTCTAAGACTTATGGAAAAGAAAAATAACGCAGAATATTAAAAAAAGGCAAATCAAATATCTTGTAACTGCATTTAGAAGTGGTGGCATATCTCTGTCATTCTAGCTTTGTATTTCCTACCGTGATTATAGTCCTACAGTCATCCACCAACCACATTCACTCGGTATTGCTGTTCCTTACAGAGAAAGGCAGATGTATTTCTTCCCTGAAATGCTCCACCAAGCTAACATGGCATGAACCCCGGCTTACCTGAGTCTAAGTGCCACGGGTCAGTAGCGGCCGACATTGGTGGGATGGTGAGTGGAGATGCTCCGCAGTTGGATTCCACCAGTTCTCCTTGGATGTGGACGTGAGAGGAGGCGTTGGTAGGTCTCAGAGCTGCTTTGAGTGGAGCAATCTGGTTGAACTGTACTCTCGATAGGCAGCCAGTGAATCCTGGAGTGTTGTATTTATATATATCTTGGTCAATCTTCCCAATTTCTATGGGAAATTAAGCAGGGGGGAAAACAAGAGATTAAACAAAACAATTCATTGTATTGGAAAGCACGGTTGGTCTGAACACTCAATTCCCAGAGCTCAGTTCCCAAGTCCCTTTCTCAGGAGGCTGAGAACGTGTCAGACCCTACCAAGTTTCTGTACACTTCATTACAGGTTAAAGCTGGAACCCTTCAGGCTTTGATGTGACTCAGTTTCACTGCTATGCTATCATTAAAATGAAAGGCTGGCGTGAAGGAGTCATCAGAGAACAAAAGACCAGGGAAAAAATCTTTTCCCCAAGAAGAGGCGGCAAAAGAGAAGGTAGAAAAGCAGTCATCGCCAGGGTCTCTCCTCGCAGCTGAAGCTTCTGCTGTGAGAGATGCCCCTGCGTTCACCCTGTCCTGTTGCTCTCTAGCCCCTCTCGGTGGGCTGGGACCACTCCCCTTCACTCCTGTCTCCTCACCAGGAAACCAAGCATCTCTTCATGGGGAAACCTAGCATCCCTTCACCAGGAGACCCAAGTGTCCCTTTGCCAGGAGACCATGCGTCTCTTTACCAGGGGACCAAGTGTCCCTTTGCCAGGAGAGCAAGTCTCTCTTTGCCAGGGGAACAAGTGTCCCTTTGCCAGGAGAGCAAGTCTCTCTTTGCCAGGGGAACAAGTTCCCCTTTGCCACAAGACCAAGTTCCCCCTCGCTAGGAGACCCAAGTGTCCCTTTGCCAGAAGAACAAGTGTCCCCTCAGCAGAAGAGCAAGTGTCCCTTCACCAGGAGACCCGAGTGTCCCTTTGCCAGAAGACCAAGTGTCCTCTCACCAGGAGACCCGAGTGTCCCTTTGCCAGAAGACCAAGTGTCCCCTCGCCAGGAGACCCAAGCACCCCTTTGTCAGGAGACCACACATCCCTTCAGCCTGATGTGGCAAAGGGCCGCTCTCCAGCCTCCTTCCTTTCCGGCAGCAGCGAGAGGTGGCGGCAGCCCGCTCAGTGCCGCTGCAGGCTCAGGAGCCACACGTGCTCCCCTGCTTCCCACCTGCCTCCCACCGCTGCTGGGCCTCCACCGCCTGAGCGCCTGCTGCCAGTTGGCCATTTTACACCTCACCGCTGCGGGCTGGCACCAAGCTGCCTGCTGGCACCCGTGAGCACAGCACGGTGCTCTGCCAGTGCTCTCTGAACAACTGTCCTCCCTCAAAGTCACCTGACAAGTAGCTTTAAACACCAGTTAAACAGATCCCAAAATGGTAGCTGTGAAATGCAGCACATGCTCTTCCTACCCAGGAATCTGTAGTCCACGCACAACTTTTTAATTCTGCCAGGACTTGTTGCGACAACCTGAATCACAAGTGAAACAAACCCAGCACTCTGTCAGCTGCCTGTGTTTAGAGGGGGTATTAACATTTCAAAGCCTCACCGCAGTGTCTAATATAATATTTACATGGCAATGAGGAATTTGGCTTCCTTTCTTCTACGATAGCGTGGAGTGAATGGAAGGGACACATGGTAGCACCGGGTCTGTGCTGTGTCAGGGACTATTTCTCCAGAGGCACTGAGATGCTTCAAACTGCCTTTCCCTGCATCCGCAGGGACAGGAGTTAACACGGCTGATTCTTGAAGCCGTACTGAGCTGAGCAAAGCAAGATGGTATCCCAGGGGCAGAGACAGGGAGCAGCCCCAGGTTGTTCAAAGGCAACCTTTTCAGATAGGAACAGTAGTAAGGGTTTGAAAAAGGGTGTTTCTGGGAAAAAAAAAAAAAAGTCTGTAAATCACAAGATGGTGTCATAAAAAGGAAAGTAAGGAAAACAGAGGTGGGACAGAGAGTGTGCTCCCAAGAAGTATGAGGAGAAAGTTAGGAGGAGTTTTATTGTAAGAGTTTGGGGAAGAGCTGGGAACCAAAGCACATCTGGGTTTGAGTTTTGCTACTAATAAAGACACAAAAAAATCAAATTGGAATTATTAGAAAATGCATTACTAACCTTTCAGACAAGTCTGTGTTCAGTTCTAACCAAACCAGGACCAATTATATGAGGGTTCAGCTGCTTACTGGGCTCCCTAAAAACTTCCATGATACATGTATCCGTGCTATTACTAAGAGTACTGAGGGGTCTGCACCAGGGATACATACAAGGAGTTTCAAGGCTATAAACCAGACAGAACATTTCAATTATGCTTTATTTTGGGGGTTCACACGTTAAACATGAAGTGGGGGAAAACTGGGGGAAACTGGACAAATCTTGAGCACAATTAAAACGACATCTTGGTTTTCACATAGAGCTAAGCTGTACCTTTTCTGTCTTTGCAACCACTATTAGAACGATAAACATACAACATTTAAGTCCCCCTGACACCTAGCAAAAGGACACAAAAGGAAGATGCATAATTTGAAAATTACTTGCACTAGATCGTTATGTGATCCACTGTACAAGAACAGATTTTCTGTTTCTCCATTTTCCCTTTTCCTTCTCATTTGAGAATTTTCTTTCTCTGCTAGTACTTATCCAGCCTGTTATCAATATTATATTTTACAAGCTGGCAGTTAGCAGTGACTGTCACCTGTGACAAAGTGGAAATGTGCTCAGGACTCAGCTAGAGACTAGCTTAAATGCATTAAAATAATTGTATTAGCTATGTGGGTCTTTCAACCAGCTCTCCTTTAAAAAAGTAGCTTGACCAAACAAGCCTCCTCTTCACATATTTGATAGAAAGTAAAAAAACCTCACACGTGCCTGCCCACTTACTATAGTTAGTAGAAAAGCTGTACAAAAGCCAGAGTTCATGCATATGAATGCTACTTGTACATTGCATCAGTCAGACAAGGTTCCTATCTGACCACAATATTCACTGTCTCTTACTTCAATAAAATGTTCGTGGTATATTCAGTGAATAGCTGCAATTTTGAGTAGTCTTTATAATCTAAGGAACAATTAGAAGACCATATTTCTCTTTAAACATTGTAAACACTGTCAATAACAGTTCAGTAACAGTTCAGTAATCACCTTTTATTCATATTTTTATATATTCTGTGGAACTTCATGCAGCAATGCTAATAGCCTCCCACTCACAATCCTGAGTGACAAGAACAAAACCCCATGAATATGGTTGTGCTACTTAAGCAGCTACAGCACCATTCTTCTCTAACTCCATGAATAACAAGTGATGGAGACTAGATCCTGAAAGAATTAAAAAGAAAAAACCCCAAACCCCTAACAAGGCACTTTGCTGAAGATCTGCATTTTGGTTTAAAACATTCCACAAATGGTGGTTGTCAAAGTCACCTCACACAAATTTACCACGAGCTCACATCACATCAGCGCTAAACCAAGACGGATCGACTTCTATGGCTGTGAACATGTTCCTTCCCGTGTGCATTCCGTGGGGCTCAGCACACCGATGCTCTCTGATGTTAGGCCATTACACTTTGCCTCCTTGTGTATCTAAGCTTGCTATAAACCCATCCCTGGAGACTGTAACGATTATGTAATGAAATATGCCCTTGTTGTCATGACTAAAATTCAATTTTCTCCCTATAACCAAGACGGTAGAAAAAGAGAAGAAGATGACAATCACATTATTTAAAAAAGGGAAATGTACAAAGCAACTGCTTTGCATTTTCCTGACTTTCAGCATGTAAGCTAGTGCAAAGTCATATAAATATTACATAGTATTATCATTACCTAATAGCAACATCAGTATTATTGCTTTCAGATCTGATGCAGCAATCTGCTGGTACCCTACCCACAAGCATATCTGTAATGAAAGACTTCCAAAAATACCACTTATAATAAGGCCTTTTTTAAACTTCAGATAGCTTTGAACATTTGTTTCCTTGACCACATAACCTGCTGACTTGAGATGAAGACCATGATTACAAGACAGAGACCATTAAGGCAAACTCGTTCTAGCATGGACACACTGCAGTATACAAATCTTTAACACTAAACATTCACACAGGAACTATGCACCTGCCCACCCAGATTGCTTAAACATTTTAAGAATGTCTGTAAGTAGTACACAGTACACTATGAACCTCAAAGATGCTGCCCCGTGTCTTGTGCATTATCATTCACTGAAGATATACATAACATTGATTATTTGTTATTTATGTTTTGTTAGCTGTTTAACAGTAAAAAAAGGTACAGGAATTTAATCCTGTTACTAGTTTTGATTTCAGGGTCTATTTCCCATAGCTGTGGCAGAAACATGCCATATAGTGATGAAAAATATATTGTTTCTCTATTGAATATTATGTGCTATTACTGAAGAAGCTCTTTTCCATCTAGCTGAAAAGATGTAAAGAAGGTCGGTTTTCAGGGATGCCATTAATGAGTACTCAACAAGTTGAAATTAATTATTCTATAAATCTAGAAGAAAACAAGGAAAACCAACTCATACGGAGGAAAAGAATTGCAGCTGGACCTGTGCATAAGTAGCACATAGTAATACTAACCAGTGTGATTAGGTTATCTGCTTTGTAAGCCTTTTTGCCCTTACTACATTACCTGTAGACGCAGTTAGGGCTCCTGCCTAGGCACTATTGCAAGACAGTTTGGTTCACACTATTACTAAAGTTGACCTAGTTAGCATGCCTCTGATGAGCTACTTGTAGAAACACATTGCCAAATAATAGTTTTTATCTACTCTCTCTCTCCCCCTTCTCTATGTTCCATATCCACCAGTAAAAGATTTAGCTCAAAGGGCCACAGTGATTCTATAAGCACAAAAAGCTATCACACTGCTGGAGAGGTCCAGCTCCGCTTAATTCTACCATTTACTTTTTACACATTCTTGTAGCATCACTTAGGAAGACTAGAGAAAAATGACAGCCTGATTTAGCAGAGAAAAAAATTACATGTTTGGTCCCACAGCCCTGAGCAGGTTTTTGAGAGATGGAACAGAAATGCTTTCTATTTATGTAAAGTTCTCCATGTGAGAATCCTAGAATGATTCCCCCACACACAAAGCTCTGCAGCACAAAGCTACACCATCCAGCACAGCACTGTGCCATACCAGTACAGTCATGCCACAGGTGGTAAGACAGCCTTGGGCTGTGCTACACACGGACCTGAGAAAGAGGGAGAGGAGAGACAGTCAGCTGTGAGGGAAGAGGGAAACACTCTCACTGCAAACCTACAAAATGTACAAAACCTGTTTTTATTAAATGTACATGCTGAGTATCTTTGCTAAATATCTTTTTTTATTCTAGCTGATCTGTGCATTTTTTTTTTCATTATAGGACTGAAACATGTATCAATACAGACAGTTACAATAAATCCTGAACTTTGCACGGTGTTCAATACATACAGAGAAAATCAAGGCATCTATTTATTGTGAATTATGTTCCATTAGGAAGGAAATGTAACAGAACTTGAAATAGACTTTGTGGGTATGCACAACAATGTATATAATAAATCTCCTGTTACGAATCACCTTGGAGTTTTCCAGTGATGCCCTTCAAAGTAGAAATAAGGCATAACTAAGGATACCTAGCACAGCAAGGCTCTTGGTAAATGCTATAGACATCTAGCTCCTCTTTCTTCTTTGATAGTGGGAAAGCTCTGCCCAAAGTAGCACATAGCGGGGCAGGGAGAAGAAAACCACTATATACTGGAGTGATTTTGTTGTCACAGAGGATGCCTTTTAAACAAAGGAAAGTCTCAGCAGCACAACCAAAACCCTTTCAGTTCCATTTACTAAAGACTATTTCTTACATAATTCACACAAGACATTTGAATTTTGCTTTGAAATTGGTGAAAAATCCAGCTGTTTGGATTTAGGACAATGATCTATTTATATGTGCTTGCCCATTTATGCTGTGAAATACAACAGCTTAATGATTCTGGAAAGACAGTAGCCGTATCAGTAGTGGGAGAAGTCCATCTTTGCCACAGGATGGTATTTCTGGCTGAACTACCATGATGCTCTGCTATTTCACTTAAGATTAAGCATCCACTCAGTGGGTAGGTAGAAGGTAATTCATTATAAAGCTTTAGAACCCTTCAGCTAGCTATACTAAATGGAGCCTAAATTATCTTCATATAATATTTTAATAGACTGCACAGGTGAACTCACCAATTCAATTAAATGAACCACTAACCACTTCTGGGTCAACCTTAGCAATAGATTTTCTCTTCAAAATAAAGCACCATGTGCTCTCTTGTGCCCTGTGCTCAGATATCTTGTTACATTACCGCTGCTCAAAGATCAGCCCAATCAGCATCTTAAGCATCTCTGTTATTGTGTCAGGCTCCACATAACAGAAAGCAGTTTAAACTCCCCTGAAAGGGAGCTATTGATTTCAAGAAGTCACAGTCCCCTGAGATTACTAAAGCACTTTCTCCTATTTGATACCTGGATGAGCAGTTCAATGCAACATCAAACCCTGGCACATGCTAGTCCTTGAGGATTGGCGTGGTGTGAAAAACGCTGAGAGAATAAATAAATTAGTTTGAATCACACACAGCACACAGTCATAGGGATAACCGATCTGGGGTGGTGTACACCTGCTAGACCAAAGCCACAGGGCTAAGTCCATGTCAGGAGCAACTACTATACACCCAAAAGGGGAATAACACCAGACAAAGGGAAAATTACATTCTGACACACTGCCTGGCTCTTCTGATGAACATCTTCCAGTATGAAGATCAAGCACCTGTTTGCTTACTGGCTCTTTGTATCTTCTCTGCCCTAAGATCAGCAATTTCTTTAAAAAAGCATACTAATACCACTTAACTGTGTAGACACCAGGTGTGGTATCAGATACGGCAAACACCCACAGCACAAAGCAAAAAAGCTAAACTCCCAGGATGACATTTAATGAGCTGTAGTTAATGTAAAACTGCAAGGCACATATGGGCACTGAGCTAAGCTACTGTAAAGACTTGCCACAGCCCTCAAACTTCCCTGGCTTTTAATTTCAGTCTCTGAATTAGAATTCAGTAAGTGGTACAAACCGAGTATAAAACAACAGGAACTTAATTTTGTCCATTAGTCAAAAAACCAAGCTCCTGCATACAGCTCTCTGGACACTTCTACTGGTGGAACAAAATGCCCATTTATGGAGAACTCATTACAGGGGTGCTGAGGGCAGCAAAGGGGCTGGCAGCTCCCGAGAAGGGGGACCTGAGCTTCACAGGACCCAAGTGCTAATGACTACTGACTGCTCTTTATGCAAAAAATCAAATCCCATGTGGCAGACACACTTTTTTCGGTCCACAGGTCTGCAAGGGCCACGTGGTACCCGGGCGCCTCCCCATTCATCCCTTTCCCATCATGCTAATTCATTCACGCTGCCTAGGGGCCTGCAGAGATGGAGTAAATGTGGTGAGAAGCTGCAGGGTGGTCTCCAGCCTCCATGGGGCTGGGACAGTGTCCTGCTTTCAGCTGGGTTAGAGTTAATGCTCTTCCTAGTAGCTGGTGCAGTGGTGCAGTGCTGTTTTGGATTTAGTATAAGAATAATGTTGATAACACACTGATGTTTTAGTTGTGGCTACATAGTGCTTATAATAAGTCAAGGACTTTTCAGTTTCGCATGCCAGTGAGGAGGTACACAAGCAGCCAGGAGGAAGCAGAGCCAGAACAGCTGACCCACACTAGCCAAAGGGATATTCCATACCATAGAACATCATGCTCACTACATAAACAGGGGGGAGTTGGCCAGGAAGGGCCAATCGCTGCTCAGGGACTGGCTGGGCATCAGTCAGCAGGGGGTGAGCAATGGCATTGTACATCACTTGGTTTTTCTTGGGCTTTATTCCTCTCTCTCTCTTTGTTATTTCCCCTTACATTACTATTAATTTTATGTCAATTGTTAAACTGTTCTTACCTCAACCCACAGGTTTTACCTTTTCCTGACTCTCCTCCCCATCCCAGTAGGGGGAGAGGGTGGGAGTGAGCCTGTGGCTGCCTGGTACTTTGTTGCCAGCTGGGATTAAACCACGACAGTTAGCCATCCTGTCACTCCCTCTTCTGACTCATGCCATAAGGGACTAACTGTCCCCTTCACCCTGGACCCTTGCTCAGAAGTCAGATGCCTTCAGACATGCCTACAGCTGATTGCTCTCCAGAGCCTTTGAGTACTGCCCACAGTACGGCCCTATTGTGTGACCTGGTCCTTTTCTGGCTGTTTTAACTTTTTCTTTGTAACTTTATCTTACTTACTTATTGTAACTTTCCTGATTTTCTTTTATGAGAAATTATAGCTTGTATGGAATAATTTTGTTTAGACAGTTTATGTCTGGACTAACAAACTGACTGACCACTCACAGAAACATGAAGATACTGTTTGTGGTGTACGAAGCACTGTGCCAGGAACCAAAGGAATTAACATTAACCCAACAGTGCCAACCGACAGTGCTGCACAGCAAACACAAGGTGCTTTCATTTGCTGTCAGACACGTAAGAAATGGCCTTATCCACAGTGCAAGCAAGAGAAAAATTCCTTACGAAGCCTGTAACAGCTCAGTGCATGTTTCAGTTGCAGCAGCAGCTTTACCAGTGTTGCTGAAACAAAGGCCATTACTTTATGAAACGTTCTCAGTACTTTCTGCACAAGCTGGAAATGATTGAACCAGGTGAAAAATACACAGGATTAGAGAACCTGAGCTGTCCTGGAAGCTGTGCCACAGCCCTGGAGCACTTCCAAACCCCAGTCCCTGGCGGAAGAGTTATGGCTTTCGTGTCACACTGTAATGGAGACAGTAAATCACCAATGTGAAATGCACTCCTATCAGAGTCCCATTATGGCAGAAATAATAAAGGCTAGTTCTGGACTGCAGCCCCTCAGTCAAAACAGGCATGTGAGGAATGCTGTGGAATGGAGATGTTATTTGACAGCAGCCTGGTTTCACACTGCCACAAATGAAGAGGGTTTGAGCATGACAAGTTGGATTTTTTTTCTGCTCTTCTGTACTGATGGTATAGTTTCTGAATGTTTCAAGATTTCATACTGGATGTATGATCTCCTGGCATTTTCCATTTTAAAATTTCGTGTGTAGCCAACAACAGTTATCATTCAGGAATTTACATGGCCTTTTAACGAAAAGGAAATTAGCTGACACTGCACGATTCTTAGTAATTGCATTGTAAAACCTGCAAAACTAAGGGCAACACCTTAAAAGTGGTCATCACTTTTTCAAGGAAACAAATTATTTTCTTCATGTTTTGCTACTGACTTGCTGTATAACCTTGAGCAAGTCACTTCAGATACTCACTTCAAACTCTTCCCCTCCCTCTTAGTAGGACATAGGGAATTCCCCCTATCCTCCAGCTGGGATCTGTCTCACTTGAGATGTTTTAAGATCCAAGTAAAAAAGATATGGGCATTGCCTTCCAATATAGAAAAAAAACCCCAAACACCACACCAGTTTTTTTTAAACACCCCACAAACTTCTCATGACTCTGTAAAGGTCACTAACAGAGGCACAGATTGTATGGTACATTTCCATTGATAAAGAAGAAAGCTCTCCCAAGGGTAATGGAACAATGCAAAATCAGGGAAAAAAAGAAGAAATACCAAGTTTGTAGAGACCCTTCATTGCCATGGAATGATACCCAGCATGCAATCATGAACTGGAAGTCTTGATTTTGGCAGAAGTTTTCAAATGTTCCCACTCAAGAGCAGCCCCCGAGAAGTGTTCAGCTGGGGCAGAACTTCAATGAGAGTGAACAGTCAGCTCTGTGCCAGAGGGGCCAAAACTCCCAAGGGTTCTGGGGAAAGAGAGACCTCTCCATGCGTTACCCTTTATAATCATCTGTGAGTGGTAATACAGTCATTTCATAAATTTATATATAACTTTATTACTCCTCTAGACAACTAATTGTTCTCCCTGGGTACCAGAAGCAAAAAGCTCAGCCTGTTGTTTAAAGCAGGAATCCCAAATGTAGGAAGAGCCAAAAAGAAAGGTCATCCACCTAGACAATAGCCTGAGCTGACGGACACCAATATTGTTCAGTCAGGCTGTACCACATACCTTGACCGCAAATCCTTCTGAGGGCTACTGATAATCTTTTGCTTGAGAAGCAAAATGCTCAGCACACGCTGATGCAACCCACTCTGCAGAAATAAGCAGTTCTCAAGGCAAAACTGCCTAAGAAGTACCTGACAGTTAGCTTCCAGAACACGTTTTTTTTGTATCCCATCCTCTATCCTCTTCATGTGATGCAAGAGCAAAGGGATCATGTGTTGAGGGCAGCAGAAGCAGAGCCACCACCAGGTGTTTGATCTGAACAAAGAATTATATGTTTCATCTGCTTTTTGTCTGTAGGCAGGCTCTAAACACAGTGAGAGGAAGCAGTTGAAGGGAGAGGAGAAGAAATTATGTAGCTGAAATGTCTCTAAAACCACCCCAAACCACAAATCTAAATGACTGACAAAATAACTGAGTGATTTTGTTATCATAGATATCACTATGAAAAAATAAAAGTTATTATCACAGACAAAGCATCCTCAGAATTAGCTAGGACACTGTATTTCAGCAGGATTTATAAGCTCATTCTCATTTATGCTCATGATAAATAACCATCGCAGCATCTTTCATAAACCTTAGAGAAGGCTGTAAAACACATAGGTAGAGGTAGCATTACTATGCCAAAAAAATACGCAGTTTCATTCATATCATTTGCCTAAATGTGCTTTTACATCTTATGGAAGCTGGCTGCAGCATTAACTGAGCAAATGCTTTTCAGGCCAGAAAATAAATAAATAAATAAACGAATGAATGCATAAATTAAACAAACAAATAAGACTTTTCCAGCCTGTAGTCAACTGTAATGTATCTTGGCCAAACTTCAATGCATTTAGTTATATTGTGCTTTTGTTAAAACTATATTAAAATAATATACTTTCAGTCTGATTATTACTCTTCTATCACTACCTGCGAATGTCCTCATACCACGTTTTGCATTCTGGATCACCAGCTTCAAATATCTTAATAAAACTGCAGTCTCATCAAAGAGTGTGTAGGCTGCAATTCCCTCTCTTACCTCCCTCCTTTGCTGATCTTACTTTCACTCGGAGATGGTGAAAAAGCTAAAACAACAATTTGAAGAAGATTCATGGTATGCAACCAAGACTGGAAAATTATTTTTCAGTAAAATATTATTTTTATTCATATACCATGTATGCCTTATATTAACCTTCTCTATTCTTAAAAGGTTTGGTTGTGGTTGTGGCGTTTTTTGGGGGGGTATTTTTTATTAAATTAAAAAGGTAAAGATCTGCAATCTGTTAAGAAACAACTTTTAAGGATGTTAGTATCACAAATATAAAACTTTATCAGTCTCACATGATTTTACTTATTTATGAAATCTGAAAGAAAACCATGGCTACTGCAACTGCAATGTTGGTTTTTAATGCAATGTAATATATAAAGAAAAGGGAAAAGGGTTTTGGGAACTGAAATTTTTCAGAAGATAAACACACTGCCACATTAAGAACAAACAACGACCTTTCTAAGTAGTGGCAACTTTAATTCAGTTATCAAAAGCCTGAAAATAGCAAGCAAATGAAAAGCAGAATGCCAGCAAGGATGAGAATACTATAACTTGGTAGGTCATTTTACTTCCAGCATTTTCATTCTGTTTGCTTTACTGCTTCATTTGGAATTTATTTTTTCTCAGATGAAAACCTCCACTTTCTTTACAGACAATACCAACCTGGCTGTACTACGGAAAAACACCGTTTATTTTAACAATTGGAGAAATATTGCAGGACAGCACAGAAAAGAAAAAGAATCAATTTCATTTCTCAGAAGCAATTTCTTTTATGCTTTTTTTTCCCAGTATTGTATGCATCACAATGTGAATCTGACCAGTCTCTATTACATCTCAGAGTCAATGATGGGGTTGATCCAAGAAAGGCCAAAGGCTTTTGCTTCTTTTCTTTTGTTACAAGTATACATATGTGTAACACTCTTGTATTTCCTCTGCTGGAACATGCTTATGTACAATAAATTCACTGCTGAAAAGTATTGCTATTCAATGCACAATGTCAAATTATCATAAAAAATTAACAGCCACATTAGATAGATCAATAACCTATCTAGTTCATTTTTCTCCCTTCAAAAAAAAAAACCCCACAAGGTGACTAATAGTAGATTATTCACCAGTGTGGATGATTCACCAGTAGTATAACAGCATGCAGCATGTAAACCCATCCTTTTCCAGAATACCTTCTCAGCTTCTCTTAAACATGGGCTTTAAACCTTTCTAAGATGCGGGCTGCATCCTGACTTTCATATTTAGCTACGGGTAGATCCGACTCCCACGAATGTGTCCGATCTTTTCGGAAGCAATTAATGCTTCTGGCCCCCACAACATCTCACGCCCCTAAGTTCCAGTGCTGAACTGCTCACTCCAGGACAAACGACCTCCTGCCACTCATTTTAAGGCTGCAGCCTGGCAAGGTAATCGAGGGTCTCAGCTTCTTGTGCTCCGGAAAGCACTGCACACCCAAACCATTACAGCATACTGTATGAAAATTCGGGTAGACCAACAAAATCACCTGAAAAGAGAGCTCTCAGTCTTTGGTTTAAAAGAAGCCTTCATGCACTTTAGTTAGTGGCAAAGCCCTGCAAAAGACCCTATAGACAGTGGAAATCATGATTTCATAAAGAACGAAATGTAAAAGCATTACACCACGATCTGGAAACCAAACCCACTCCCTTGTTCAACAAACACACTGGAGATGAAAGGCATAGGTGTGGTTTCATGCCAGCTAACAAATTTCCTTCCATGAGGAACAGTAAGGAAGCACACTTTCTTTTCCAGTCCCGTCAATCTCAGGTATAATACTCACAGCTTCACTGGACCTCTGCTGCTTTTCAGACCAGACGCAGAATATTACGTGTCAGACATCCTCACTGTGCGTATTTTTGTAGGTTCTATGATTTGTCCATCCACAGCCTTAGCCAGTAGGTAATGATAATAGACCTTTCCCCAAAAAGACACCGAGCTGAGTGTGTGGAGGAATGATGGAAGGACAGGACCAGAAAACACGCAAGAACTAACTCAGTGACTACCTCTGCATCTCATCAGATGGTGTAAACCGGACACTTCCAGCTGGCCTAAATCAAACTGAGCACTACCAACTTGCATTATTATTATTATTATAGTTATTTAATCATTATTATTAATTATTATCATTATTAAATCCATGCATGGAACGATATTCCAGAGTAGTGCCGGCAGGCACAGTGCCATTTCCAGTGTAATGGCTTTGTTAACAAGCTGTAGCAAGTGCTCCCACCCAAATACTGAGACAGCTTTGGGTGTATTCTTCTCTCAAACCTAATGGATGGCTTTGGAGGGACAGGGAAACCTCTGAGCAAGCTGCAATAAAAATAAATCTATATATATATATATAAAAAAACCAACCAGAACGATAGCATCTTGTTAAGCATGCTCTAGCACAGAAATACATTAAAACAGTATGGTTAGTTCTAAGATTCTATACCGACAAGAAATACTGTCATTTGCTTGTTTTCTTAAATCTTGTACTAGCCGAAACAGTGTCACCCCGGCGGGATCATGAAGCAGACATGTCGCACAGCACACTCCCTTGCTGCTTTTACAGCCAGTTCGTTATAAAAAGATGCAAAAACTTACAGGTGGCTGGCAGCGTCGCGCCAGGTGACCGACACCGGGCTGCCCCCCTCCTGTCCCCCGAGCCCCCCGGTGGAACGGAACCCCACGCAGAGATCCAGGTGGGGAGACCCCCGAGCCGGGACGCCTCAGACCCTTTGTCCCGGCAGGATCACCCAGCGCTCGGCCCCCTCCCTCGGGCGAGCTGCGGGGCGCCCTCATCCCCCCGCCGCCGCCTCCCTCTCCAGGCTGAGAACCGGCGGCAGCTCATCACACCAGTGCCCAGCCCCGCCGGGGGGTGGCCCGGCAGCAGCGGCCTCGCGTGGTGCCGTGCCCCCCCAACAAGGCACCACCCCCCCCCCCCCCCCGCCCCCAGTGCTACCTCCGTCCTCCCGGCGCTGCCCTGGGGCGGCCCGGCCGGCAGCCGCGGGGCAGCGGCGGCCCGCACGGCTGGGCTGCGGTGGGGAAGCGGGCGGAAAGCGCGGAGCGGAGCGCGGTGGAGCGGCGGCGGGGGGCGGGGCGGCAGCAACACCCGGGATGGATCTGGCGGCGGAACGGCTGGGGGGGGGGGCACGGTTCTGCCACCACACTGGCGTTTCTCTCACCAGCACCATTTGGAGGTATTATTATTATTTGTTTTGTGGGTTTGGGTTGTTTTTTTGTTTGGTGTTGGTTTTTTTTGTTGTTGTTGAGGTGTGTTGGTTAGGGTTATTGTTGGTTTTAGTTATTGTTGGTTTTAGTTATTGTTGGTTTTTCTTGTTTTGTTCTTTTTTGTGTTTTTTTTTTTGTTTGTTTGTTTGGGGTTTTTTTGTTTGGTTGGTTTTTTCCAGTGAAGGGGCATTAAAGCTTTGCAACCATACTTCTCCAAGACGTAGTAGCCCAGCAGCAAGAGGCAGCACCGTTAAACAGCCACTCCCTAGAAAAGGGGAGCTGAAGGTCGTTCTGGCGGTTGATGAGCTTGCAAGGGACAGTTCGAATACTTCTAATTGACCCGAATACCAGGGCAAGGAAGGCCCAACAAAAACCTGCACAGAAGGGTTTGAAAAAGTTAAAGTTACCGAGATGTCATCACTTGCTGGGTTTTAAGGTGAAGGAAGGGAGGCTCAGCAGCCTGCTTACCGGGCATTGGAAAAAGGAGGGGTTAAAATAGCTAATTACCGACACAACATCCATCTTTTAACAGAGACTAGAGACCAACTCTTCCTCCTCAGACCCCCCCTCTCTCCTCCTCGACCAGCTGCACCATCACCTTCATCCCCTCATCCCAGCTCTGTCACCCACACTGCCGAATGGCGAGAGGGTCCCTTGTGCTGAAGAGGAGGGGAGGAAGGCTTCTGTCTGCAGTTTGGGCGTTGACATGACCCCTGGAGAGTCAACACTAACTAGGCTACAGCTCAGGCAGGACGGTGGGGCTTGGCCCTTGCTGCCTGCCTCTCATCTCGCTGCTGGTGGCACTTGTGGTGGCACCACCATGGATGCAGATGCCATGTGGCTTGGAGGGAGGGAGGCTGCCAGCCCCAACTGAGAGCAGAAGTGTCAATGCAGCCAACCACAAGCACGGGTTAGGGGACAGACCGTCCCATGGGCCCTCTTGCTCCAGCGAGGAAAGCCAAAAGTTTTAGTGCTTTACCAGAAGCGTGCCATAATAGGAATAACTGGTCTTAGAGGAACCAGGATGGAGGAAATGAGGGACCAGAGTCTCAGATCACAACACCTGTAAGTTGCTACTCCGAAAGTCAAACAAAAGATAACAGAACTCTTCAGCAGGACCTCATCTAAGGTCTTCACCCAGCTAGCACGGTACTGTATTTAGCTACATCAATACAACTCACAATTGCAGTGAGTCCCCATCCCAGATGTTTCTATATTGTCCGGAACAGCAAAACTTCCACAAGGTCACTGCTGAATCAGTCTGCTCTTACTGCTACAGAAACAGCCACAGCTATTGTCTCTGCAACTGCTGATACAGAATATTTTTTAGATATATTCCAGCAGAAAAGCAGTAGTTTTTCCTCCCCATATTTCCAGAGATACGATACTGCTTCCATATTCTGAGGGATTTTTTTGTGTTCAAAGGGGATCACTCATTGGAAACGGTTCCAAGTGTGAATTATTAAATATTTTTTTTCTAGCACAGCAAGCATTTGCACTTTTTAAAAGGTGCCTCTTTCATTTGATCTATTCACCTCCTCTCTTATTTGTGCCCTATCAGTAAGGGTGTATCTTGAGGAGTGTTTGCCATAGCATTTCATTAACACCACCGCATGCACCAGCAGGTACTTTCCTCACTGAACGACCATAAAATGATAATATATTTACAATCCTGTGATGCTCACTTCTTGGCTGGAAAATCATCGTGGCTGGTCTTTTCTCAGAAAAAATAGCAGCGACAGTAAACTTTACTAAAGGGCTTTTTCCCATTTGGATTTATGAAGCAAGAATATAAAATAGAGGAAATTATGGAACAAAGCTGACCTTGAAAATGCGTAAAATCTATCTGTTTCTGAGGAGGCTGCAATCTGAGACCTGTAAACCAGCTGCCATCATAATTTTACTGAGGTCTATTATCTTTTGTTGTTCCAAACCAAGTCAGCTTTGATGTAAGAAAATTGGGTCCTTTTCTGCACAGGCACACAATGTTCTGCTCTGTTTGAATATTTGACGTAGAAAACTCGGAGAGCTTCTTCCTCAGTCCCCACAAGTAATGCACGAACCTGCTCATTTGTATAATGAAAAAAAATCATCGGCAAAGGAGGAATCTCTAACCAGTGAATGGTTGGTTGTAATAAATCTAGCAGAGACAATACGCAATTTGTGTGAGCAGTAGTTCAATCACAGGTAGGCGAAGGCACTCAGAGTTTAGCAGAGAGCTGAAAGGTCTCTCAGCATGGCAATCTGCAATTCAGAGATATTCAGACTACATTTAAATGAGTTGGCCCAAGTACTGGAAGCGGTTTAGCTGCAGAGGAACCTTCTGTGCATGGTACTTATTCCACCTCTTAGAAGTATAAAATAATTTAGTAGAAAAAGACCCTGCCAGAACCAATTTTTAATTGCCTGTATTCATACGCTCTGAATATGAGATATAAACAAAGGGAATGGAAAATTCTCACTTATAATTACATTCTTGAAAGACAATTTGCTTGACATGAATGTTAATTTCTGACTACAGAATGCTGAGGACAGATTTGGATAGATGGTAGGGAAGAAGCACATCACTGGTGGATTTTTGTTGCTGAATAACTCAAACCAGCATGATCTTAAATGTAGATGTTCCAACACATATGCTAATAAAGATCATGAAAAGGGGATGATAGGCATGTCTGCTGTGTGTGGAAAAAAATCCGCTCATTCTCCTTTCCTAGAGACTTCAATTTGGGGGGCTTATGCTGGGATCCCGTGCAGTCAATAGTAAAGCATCATTAGATTATTGAAAAATAATTCCCCCCCCCCCCCCCAAAAAAAAAAAAAAAAAAAAGAAAAAAGATGTTACTGACTATGACATAAGGTAATTAGTTTGGACTTCATTATGATGAATAAAGATGACAATCACTGGACAGGAAGATGGTGGTTGCCTAGGGACCAACAATCATAACCTGATTATGTTCAATATGTGATGTATGTGCTTTAAAAAGCCTAACTGCCCAAAGCTGAGGCACATAATAGATGGCAGCGAGAGGGAGGAGAGACAGGAAGAAATCCTTGAGTGGAAGTGGATGTTTAAGAATAGCTTGTATCTCAAAAAGCAAGATTCCACACTTCTAAAACTTTATGCTTGTATCATATGAGGATGTGACAGTTCCTTTTAGTGAGAAGAAAACACCCAATAATATCTAACCCGTACATGCTGATTGGGATCTATGTGTCAGCATTCTCTAAGAACTCCTGGGTGTACACTGGAGACATTACTGTTCCTACAGCGTTCGACAGACCTTTAAGCACTGGAGTAGTTACAGAAGACTGGAAGAGTCCGTAGGTCCTCTCAAAAAAATTGAAAATTGTTGAAAAATATGTTAAAAAATGAGATGATTAACTATTGAACAACTAGCCTGATACCACTTTTCATAAAAACAGTGGAAGAAACATTGTAGAATTCTGTAAGTAACAAATACATGAAAAAATGAGTAAGTAAATAAATGAAAACTTCAAATAAATTAATAATATTTTTTTTCCTTAAACAAATTTCAAATTTCACACTTCCAGTACAGGTTTGGTCAAGCTATATAACTGGATAGATGGATTACATTTCAGAAAGGCATGTGCCTTCATGGCATGTTGGATTAATGAAATTAGTATCCATGATATTAATAAAGCACATACTCAGTGGAAGTAAATCACGGATCACAAGCTTAGAGGCTGAGAAGCTGCACGAGAAGCTACAAATGGAGAGAGCTCTTTAACCAAGTCAAGCATGGCATAGCAAGGGTCAGTGTCTGTCAGCAAAAGCCAGACACATCATGGAAATAAACTTGCAATTTTTACAGGTGTACCAGGCTAACTGTTGAAAGAAGCTACCCAAGGAGGGCATGACCTCAAAGACAAAATGGGTGCCCTTTCTGGAAGATGTGTTTTGCACAAGGAAGTTTTTGGAAGCAACACAAAGGTTTCACAAGCTGAAAATTCCCCCAGATTTAAGAGTCCTTTCCGGCCATAGGAGGTCCGGATCTGCTACTGAAACAAAACAAGTTTCTGCTCTAAACTTTTCCTCTCTCTCCTGACATTTATAAAATAGGGAAAGATGTGAGGAGGAAAGGTACTCTCCAAATGGAGGAACTACCGTACTTCTTCCTTTCTTCCTAAGGGAATGGAACTTATATGTATGGAGATTGGTTATGGTTACGGCAAGGTACAAGTATTGGGAACAAAAATGAATGAATATGCCAAACCTTCTGTTTATTCTGTGATACTGAATACCCTCCATGTAATAAATGAATAGTGTCTTCTAATGTCTTAAATCCTACAGCTACAGGCAATGGAACCTTTCTATTCAGTATATCCAGCAGAGAAGGCAGAACTTGCATTTAGCTCTTATTTCTGCTCAAGAAGGGTGAGAGGCTGAAGAATTACAGACATGATTAAGTACACATCTTCTGTCTATAATTGTGATTATTTCTTATTTTGCTTTTAGTCATCATATTGGGACTATTCTCTTAAAGCAAATGCAGCCCATCACAGTGAAGTTGCTGTCTGAGATGGGGATTAGGAACAAATTGCGTGTGCTACAGCAGCCATTCTCCATCACTGTTCAGGCTGCAGGCCAGTCCTGCGTATTGCCATTTTATCATCTGAAGGACCCTGTGAATAATAACTACAGAATGATCTGGACAGATATGCAATTTACCTTACAGTGCATTTGCTCTCCCAGTAAACCACTTCCTTAAAAAACCCATCCTGCAGAGCACTGTTTGGAGAGAGGAAATTCTGCTTTAATCAGCCCTTTTCTATTTTTTTAAAGGAGGTAAGCGTGATTCTACTGAAGCAAACAAACAACTTATTTTAAAAGATCCAGACCTTGGATGACATGGTATTATTTTATGCTTCTTGCTCCAGTTTGCATGGCTCTGTTGTGCTTCAGCACAAGCATTAGAATTTTGTGATCCTATCTAGCCAGGTTCCCTCTCACTCCCCCTGAAACCTATACTTAAACTGATGGCTGCTCTAATTGAAGGGAGTGGAATTATTTTTAGGACTCATCACAAATGCTTATTCATTTTGCTAAATACTCCTGTAATTATTAACTGATGAGTACCCTGTTATCACCTGATGTTGTTTTTCAGTTCCAGAAGCATGTTCAGCTTTTCCACCAAGTATTTGAATGTGAGCAATACAGCCTTGCTTTCTGTATTATTTTTGGCACCTCTTTCATGTTACTGCAACATCAGTGCCTGTCTCTAGCTAGCTCGTTACACCAGCCTCTACTGCTCACCTGGTCGGAGTTGAAGAAAATGTGTGCAAAGGTTCTACTGTTCCACCTGTCATGCGTGAGTTGAGATCTCCCAACTATTTATGAAACTATTTACAAAAACATGATTGGAAAACATCAGCAGAGGAATGCTTGAAGTAATACACCCCCCCGCCCCCGCCCCCCCCTCCCCTCGCTTCCACAAAAGCTCTGCAAACACATCCTTTTAGACACAGAGAACCCGGACACAAGTTCAACTAACACCAAAGAACAAATTTGAAGCCCCACAGACTTCACTTCTAAGGGTACACCACTTCAGATCCCTCCAGACTGCTGCTCTGGCTCCATGCGGTACCCAACGCAGGCAGTGCCATCTGTCTCCTAGAGCTGGAACTGCTTTTTGCCACTGCCAAATGAGCAATGCAAGACAAGTCACTTTGAATTAGTCACCTGTAAACGGGAATAAGAATATTCACTTACAATTTGCTATTATTTAATAAGATAAAAATAGTGCCTGACACTCCGAGAATATTGCCATTATTTTTTGCTGTTATGAGTACAGAAAGTTAGAAAAAATAAGCAGATCTGTTAAAACTGACAACAGGAAACCTACACAATGAGCCCAATTAATTTGTGTTAACACAGCAATACCAGTAGCTGAGACTTAAGCCTAAGCCATTCTCTGTTGTGAGAAGGAAAAAGACAGAAACATTATCTTTCACTCCACTGAGTGAAAAGAGACAGTGATGCTTTACCTCGGCTCATTAAGTTAAAACACTAAGTTATAACATAGGAAGCAGAGCTGAAAGTCTCAGCCAGTCTTTGGCTGAGAAATTAGGATGAATCTCAGGATATTTAAGAAATACCTTTGCCATATTTACTACTGTGCTACCTGATTGCAGGAAGTTCTTTCCAGTAGTGTAACAAGGCTTATTCAAAGTTTATCGCAACCTGGGTGAAGTTGTCCCCAAATGGCAATCATACAGCTGGGGTGACTTGTGTTCCTGTGCTTTAGGCTTCCCTGGGAAGCATATTTCCTGAGACCTGCAGTCCCATGGACAATTAATCATTTTTACTCTAGGGCCATGTGGTAACTGAGTAACACCATATTTCTTTTTGCTATGTGAGGGGATTGTCTGGGGATGAGGAAAAGAGACACAAAAGACATTGGAAGACTTCCTTTAAGGAAAACATATTCTTGCATCACATGTTGCATGTGCTTCCAGTAATTGTACCATACATGAAAAAAAGAAAACTCATCAATCGTTTTAAGCACTGGTACTGGTTCAGCAATAAATCCTCTTAGCAAGTAGTATGGCAATTGAGTTGATGTTAAGGGAGCCAATCCTAAATAATAGACTCACATTCAAAGAAGTTCCTTTTGGAAGCCACCTGGGAAATGGCTAGGCTCTTGTGGAAATCTTGAGCAAAGTGACTGATTTTTATATTTTTTTTTTGACAATGAAGACTAATTATGTGGATGGGGGGGTGTAAGAACACTGGTGCACATGGCCAAACGATGTTGCTCTTGGCATGCTGAGGACAGCTTTGGTAGTAAACTAATTTACTTGACAGCAGGGAAAAAAACACAAAAAAACCTTGCTGACCTAAAACTGTGTAGGCATTCTAAAGAATATATAATAGGATGGCGATTTAGCTAAAACATTTTAACTGGTAGGTTTCCAGTGCTTTGTTTCAGATCTTCAAAGAACTTCATCAGTGAAATATGGAAGTGGCTTAGGAGGAAGAGCATGTTACCATTTCTTCAAGCCTGCTTTCAAACCTGACTCTAAATTTTAGGGATTATGGTAGGTATCAACATTTAAGATGCAGACTCAAGTGAGTGTTTGAGGTGTGTGTCAATCGCTGAATTTAAATTGTAACTTAAATTTCAGCAAACGGGGAAATTACCAGTCTCCTTTTCCTGCTTCAAGAGCAAACACCTGGACAAAAGGGTTGGCATAATGATGACAGTACTGGCTCTTTAGTTTGGGAACCCTACTTACAAGTCTCTACACTTGACCCAAATGGCTTTTGGCCTCAGTTTTCCATTCATAAAATGAGGTGAAGGGTATTTCCTAACTTCTTAGTTTGATCTTGAGGGTAAATATATCTGGAGGTACTTTGATATGAGGAAAAAGGTGTGGAGAAGAGGCACATCACTCTAATGACAGCCACCACCAAAAGGTCTGCACAAAAGGTCCAGAGGCTGTGACAAATCAGTGGGTTGATAAGACTGCAAGAGGGAGGAGGGCGTGCTTCCATTTCTTCATGTCAACTAGAAATGTAAGGTCGTTCGATTCTCTATTAAGTAAAGGCAAATAGTTATGGAATAGTTGTGCATCACTCTTGCTGACACACCTGCTCTCCCTCTGTGTGGTAGAAGGCAAGACTATATGAAAAAGAACACTACAAGCATAAGAGCGCTTGTGTTGTTCAAGGACAAGGCCATAACTTTAGGAGGTTGACTCTCATCCTCCAGAAAAGAGGGCTTAGACCTGGAAGCCCTTTTGTGTATCTTTCACCTCACACATCTCAGGGCATTCATTCTACATAGTTATTCCTGCCAAAGTTTCAATTCTTTCTCTCTTTTTTGGGGGACTGCCAGCCTGGTAGTCACTCTGCTGGTGGCACCTTTGTTACAGGTCACCCTCCCAAAGAAGCGCAGCCCCAGCACAGCTGCTTGAGCTTCTGTGTAGCTCAGGAGCAAAATTATCCCTAGTTTCCCCAAAAAGCAGACTGCCACAAGACTTAATTCTTGACTGCAAAGATGATGAATAGAAACCCTAAAATCAGGTTTTACACGTGTTACTTAAATGACACCTTCAACTAATGGTCTTTTGGTTGGTTGGAGCAAGCTGTGTACTCATGTGGCTCTTCCAGAGTTCACACTTCAACTTAGGAAATAAATATGATTTCCCTGGCCAGCAAAATTTCCTGGCACTACCTAAATGTCAAAAATAACTTGTTCCTTTACAAATAAAGTAACCCAATTACATATTACTATTATTTTGTTGTATAGCTTCTAAATTTTCTGGCTCCTTGCTAGACCTGTAGGCTTTACAGTCCAGGTCCAACTGACTTCCAATATATACAAATACAAGACCTAAGTTTGAGGTTTTCATGCAGTTATCAGGCCTCTAAAACTGAATTACTGTCATGGCTGAAAGCTGACGTGTTATTTATTAATCAGCTACAATTGAAAATAACAATTATTACTTGAATCAAATACAACAACTACTTCATGAGGTTTAGGGTATATTTGGCCTAGATAACATCAGTAGTCACTGATAGCACGCTGCAAATACCAAAGACAGATCCAATTGAGAAGGAAATGCACATCTTAATTACTGAGTTACGGTGATCCAAACAGCAGTAACTAGTCCCCAAAATGAACCTCTAGAAGTCTTATAGAAGAATGGAAAGACAGCTTGTTGTTGCCTGCTAGGCAGTCACTTGATCTCTCACTGGAGCACCTGCTCAGCTCACTGTTCTGCAAATCTCTGACCCGAGGACAATCAGTGCAATTTTGTCTTCATGAGCACTATGCGTTTCCCCTCATATGGGGTACTATTATGTCAGAAAACAGATATTTTTTTTTTAAGAGATAAAAGGAAGCCAACAGCCATTATTTGTTATAGGAAACAGACTAATGCAATACTCATTATAAACACACATTTCCCAGTTTTATTTACCTGACAATAATTTTTGTAAGATAAAGTAGATCAGTATACTAAATTCCTTTTGCTATTCTTTGCCTCTGTGCTGTAGCAGTGCATCAGAGGAAAATCTCTTCCTTCCTGGCGTTATGAGCACCATAGCAGAATGCTGAGTCTTGAGGAGTTCGTCCCTCCTGATGGAAAGACGTGCCTAATTATCTATCCAAGGAGTGGAGCCTGTTTGCAAAGGTCAACATCACTGAAGCAACTTACACGACAGTTTTGCTGCTCTGTTTACAAATGATTTTAATATTTAAAACTGAGCCGTGACCTGAAGGTACTTCTGCACTTGCCCTTTAGAATGTCATTGTCACCAAAGTCTACCAGCCACTAGCTAGGCTCACTGCTGAGCTCTGGCTGTTCCTCACCAATTTTTTTTTTTTTAAGTACCACACTATTCTCTACCTGCTCTTCCCATCCAACATTATGTATTCATAGCCTACATGGATTTTAACTTGATTATAAAAGAGCTCAGGTAAGCTTCACAGCAGCACTATGATCATTAAAACACAGCACGCTCCTGTTGGAATAATACTCCAATAAGACACAATTTGTCTTCAGTTTGTCAAAATTGCTAGCATCACATCTTGACAGCCAGGAACAAAGCAAACACCATCCTTCCATGAACAGGCTATTCTGTAACATCGGCATTGTCAAGGATTCCCATTATTTCCTTAGAGCTGAACTTTGAAAATTACTCTAAAGGCTCCAGTCAAATTGTAACAGTCTGGCTCAATTGTGAGCCAGCATAGCCTGCATTAGGGCAGGTATTAAAAGGGAAGAAAAAAGGAAATGATAAAATTGAAACTTCTATGGGTTTGATAAGAAGTCAACTCAACTTTCATAGAGCATCAGCCTGATATTTAAGAACCAAATTTGAAGGCAGACAAAATGCAAGGACAAAAGCAATCTGCTTCGGAGTAAGTGTTGCTATTTGCAACACGTTCAGATGTGCTTAGCCTGTGATCATCATGACAGCATTTTGCATTGGGGTGAAATTACTAAACAATATCTCAACATGAAGAACAACTATGAAATAAGAAATACTGTTACACGGTCTTGAAGAATTAAATCAAAGAATATTGCTAAATAGATTCAGAAATCCATGCCCTTATTGCAAAGTCCATCAGCCTGGGTCACTAGTCCCTCCAGTACACAGTCTGCTCCTGTAAACCAGGAATGGTTTCAGGCCTGGCATTTCCCCAAAGTAGTATGCAAACCAGGTTCTCTCTACAAAAAGAAGATAAAATAGTCAACAAAAGTGTTTTTATAATGTGTATGTGTAGCTCAAAGAGACAGATGTTTGGCGATAAGACAGGAGTTTGCTTTATGCCTTTGCTGTCTTGAGTCAGAAAAACTGAACTTCAGGGATCTCTGTCTATGCACTATGTTGAAAAGAACAGAAATTAAATGTTCCTCCTGATTACAAGTTTAAAAAGAATTGAGTTTTACGATATGCAAGAGCTCATTAAGAATAATGTTTAATATCCTGTTCAGGTAAAATTTATCTCCAAGACTGACAATGTAGAATATACTTGGAAGGGCAGGACGCTTACAAAGCTGCTGTGGTGCTTCCACAGCTGGGACCAAACAAGCCACATGTTTCTTGTTTCTTTGGGCAGTCAGAATGCTGCTGCTGCCATCATCTTCTTACTACTTGCAGGCTTTGCAGTTGTGCAAAGACAGATGGCATTGTGTTATTTTGAACTGTTTCTGAAACACTGGATCTTAAAACCCAGATTAGTAGACTGGTTTATTTTCCACCACATTGCTGCAGCTAACACTGCAAACCCACTGCACCACTGCCTTCAGATCCTGCCAGGGCAGTCTCCAGCACTGTCTCCATCCTATTGAACACATGCCACCTCTGTAACCAGTTTACCAGGACGGAGGCTGGCTGATCATGTGGATATTTCAAGAGGCCTTAAAAAGCCCCCAAACAGTCTGATAAAAAGGCTTTGCTTGAGCAAAACAAAGCTGTAACCGGGGAGGCTTGGACTAGACTGTTGTATGGGATGTGTCTCAGTTGTACAGCAGGGAAGTACAGAAGGGAAAACAGTAGATGAACGTGTAGGGGGGCATAAAACTGGGAAACAGTCTGTATTTTCATGCCAAATGCTGACCAGGCTGTGAACACACTGCAGAACAGCAGTGATACAATGTTTCAGAGCATTAACACAAGAGCAGCATTTGCCAGGACTAAACCAGGCCTGTGATCAGCTGTCCTACAGCAACACATGGTTTTATGCAAATACAAGAAGCTTTCACTACAGGTATTTCACCCAAAAACTGTCATGTAGCAGATGAGTTAAAAAATCAAACCGTTGTTCAACAGCAGAAGTAATGGGGGAGGTACTAAACCAACCACCCTGGAAGTACAAACATTTTCCAGCTGCTTCTTGACTACTCAGGTAAAGCTGACAGAATAGAAACACCCCTTGCGGTGTACCACAGTATGAAGACTGAGCATAATTAACAATAGTTGGGTACTTCACTTCATCTGGAGTGCCTGGAGTCTCTTCACAAGACCAGAAATGTTGCAGCTCCGTGCCGTGGAGATATTTATTTCCTGCTGATCTGAGATTTTATTTTTGTCTTGGATGAATGCCCTTTCAATTTCTAAAACAATGCACCAAGGGTAAAAAGGGATAAAAGTTTAATTATCGTGAGATACCAAAGAGAATAAAGTTAGATAATTAAAATAAGATTTTTTTTTAAAAAAATGAATTTTTAAGACATGATTCCCTTCTTCAGAGAACAAATGTATTCTTTCCAATCAAAAGGTTAATATTGAATAAGCTGGCAAAACATTAGATCCAAATCAGAGACCCAACTTGAAAATTAGATATTTCATTAATAAATACAGAAATTCATGAGCTGTAAAATCTCCACAATGAAAGAATATTCAGACAAGATTTCACTGGAAGACGAGAAATGGTATTTGAATTGATAAATAAGCTGCTGTCTTTAGTATGCTGAAGCATGCACACATTCTAGGAAGAAATTTGTTTCCTTCTACAGCCTGCTTGGTATCATTGTCTTTGAATTTTTGTTTAGCTTATATACATTGATACAAAAATATATAAAAATAACCATATAAAAAGTAGCCTCTCTCAGACTTTAAGATTGTGTTAATCAACTGTTAGTCACAAAATGCACATATATTAAACTACTAGAGCAGAGAAGCCAAGTCTTTGCTGTCCTGAGGTGCTGAATCATTTGCAGTACGAGTAAGAGAAGGACACCAGAGAATTAATATTAGAAGAAAGAACTCCAAGACCTGAGGAATTAAAGAAAAAAGCTCTCCATAAAATGTGCAGAAGTTTTCAGTAAGTCAGCTTAATAAATGCAGATTTTAAGTAGAATTTGATGGCTTATCTGGAGTAAAGCTTATGGCATTTTACTACGTGTTTGGCACCACCACATCTCAAGAGCTTTCTGTTCAAGTATTTGATGATGTTTATGCCATACAGGTCACCACCTGCCTATTATGGTTTCCCATTCAGTGTTTTCTCCTCATCCTCCTTATTTGCCACTGTTTTTCCACATCCTCTTTACTCATATTTCAGTCGTTTCCTTCTCTCCTGTTTTATTCCAACTATTATCATCAGTTATATCTTTTATTCTGTTGTTACATCTACCACTTCCTCTCTATTGTATTTTTGCTGGTTTTTTGGGGTTTTGTGGAAGTAACGCTGCTGTGTTCAGACCTTTTCGCATCACAAATGCTTTTCTTTGAGGTTTTTAGCATCAGATGGTTGAACATTCAGGCCTCTGGTTGATGTGGATGGGCAGACTGAGCTGGGGAGGAAAAGACAGTTAGTGTCAAGACACCCATTTCACACCAGAAGAGTTCACAGAAATCCGGAAATACTGCATGAAAGCCTCAGGTACTCCAAGAACTTATGTGTATGTGAGAATTTCTGTGCTAGGAAATCTTAGTGCTCATCGTGATCCTATGTTGAAATATACTGAAGTACTTAAGCCTCTAAAATACGATATGCTTCCTCCATTCCACAATACACAATTACTGATTAAAGCAGTTAACAATTCTTTTGCTCAAAAAATCTGCACCTGTCTTTCCACCCAACCACCCCCAGCTGGTAAAAAGGAATACTTTAAACATTGTTGCTAGTTCCAATATAATGGTGAGCTCTGTGATGCTCACATGTCTGACAGCATTGAAATGCACAGAGAACATGTAGTCTGACACATCAACAGATGTACAGTGAAGCTGAAATATTCTGGATATGCTGAATTTACTGGGAATAACATTTATTTGTGCATCTGTTAATGTAGCCATAACATGTTCCAGTTCTTGATCCATGCAAAGCACAGTTGAATTTCACAGGCACAGTGGCAAGCTGTCCAAGATTTCTGAATGAAAAGTAACTGGCTTAGAGTTACTGCTGGACTGCTGTGTGGATGCAAGGCAGAAAAAGAGCTGGAGAACAGGAATATCGATAGGTGACTTGTAAAAGCAGTTTGACTCAGCAGCTGCCAAGCTGGTAGGTTCACATCTGCAGAAACACTTCTCATGGATAGTTATAAAAGGCTGTATTTGAGCACCCTCAGCACCAAACTCTGCAAGAGGAGCTGAATACAGGCACAAAAAAAATCCCAATAGGCATTTTAAAAAAAATAATTTATTCTTGGGATTTTTCTGGGTGGGTCCATCTGAATACTAGAAAATTTGTAAATGAGTATTTTTTAATTTCTTTCCTCCCCACCTTCTATTCATTACTAACAGAATTTTGATTCAGGCAGCAGTCTAGGTAATAAAGGGGAAGGCTTAATTGAGATTGCAGGAGGACCCTGTCTTTTTGTCTCAGAAACTCCACGGTGAGCTGGTACGTTTGCCTTCAAAGGCTCATTGATGTGTTTGCAAACAAGTTAGCCAGCAAAGCAGTGAGGTGGTTAAAGCAGGGGACTTAAAGGTAGTGCTGATCCCACAGTCCTGTTCCTTAGCCTTCACTCATTCGGAGGGGCAGAGCCACATGTTGCTAGCTTTGTCCATGACACTGAACTCCTGTGACTGGGGGTCCAAGAGGATGGGACAGGATGTTATGTCCTCAGTCTGAGACCTGTGGGAACAGCATGGGCTGAAGCCAGATTGTCACACGCTCAACTGGGACAGTTGCTGTGCATTTTGACAGATCTGAGTTTGTTTGCAAGCAGAAGCCAATTCTCAATAATTAAGAAGGAGCAGACAGGTGAGGTAAAGATATATTTGCTCATTTCTTTGCCTGATGGTCAGGCAGTAAGAACAACTCAGAGAAACAAGAAAAACTGGTACCTTCCATGGACAGCTGATCAAGGGCAGTCTCCCAAACTGTACATTTCCCCACTTTGGCACCAAAGAAGCAGGACATCCTTGTTTGATCCACAGGCACCTGGCATCAGCCAGTTTTCTAGCTTATCGATGTTGCTTTGTCACCACTGTTTTGCACTCCACGTCTGTGTTTCTCATGGCTTCTTCCACTCAGCTCCTCAGTCCCTTTGGCTCTTCCCTTTTGTCTCCCCCTCCAAAGGCATTTGCCCAACTTCACAAGAAGCTGATATTCATAAGTAAGGTGCCCCTGCTGTTTTATCCTCATGGAAAGAAAACTGTCTAAGCAGTCACTAATAATTTCTACTTTTTTTTCAAAACACAGATATCTCTAACAATTTCCATTTGAGCTCTGGAAGAAAGGAGGAAGGGCATAGAATTTGCTTATGCTAAGAGCCTGGAGAAAGCTGAGTAGCAGAGCTCTGCCAGGCTTTACAGACCACGCCACAGCTCCGGATGCTCAGACTCACAGCAGCATGGGGCACTGAAACGTGAGCGAGTGTAGGGGAGAAGGAGCTGGATCCAGAGCAGCAGAGAGACAGCGCCCTGAATCCAGCAGCATGAACAGGATGAAGCCTGACCTGAATATCATTGAGATGAAAAGCTGCCTGCTGCAAATTTATATGTGAGCTGGAGCCAGAGGGAACCAGGGAGAGTGGTAAAGGGAGTCAGAGGATGGGGGTGGAAGGACAAGGGAGATGTGGGGTAGGCAAGAAGCCTAGAGCAAGTGTGTGTATGAGGAAAGCTCCTGGAATCGCTTTTACTTTTGTACTACATTTCAATAATGTTATAATTATTTTATTTTCAATAATAAGGAGTCCTAAGTCTGCTGTTCTTACATGGAGCTGTGGGGAAGCTCAAAGGCAGGCAAGCCAGGGACTGGGAGACAAATTCAGGGGACCTTGTGTATGCAAGACTTTGTACATGTCTCCACTCTATTATGATTTGTCTTCTTTTTAATTTGGCTTTTAATTTGACTAGACATATTATTACGACAATTACATAAACAGGAAATTTCTTAAAAAATATATATATCTAGCAACCATAGGTGAGTCTTAAGGACTGACTGGAAACAGCCAGCTTACAAGTTATAGAAATGGATTTGGTGAGTAAGTGCCATGCACACCATTGAAAAGCCACAAAACCAGTGCAGAAAGGGCTGTGTAAGCAACACTGTTGGTAAAGGAATCACACTGGGAATAGAGTATAGTGTCTGAACACCTCACTAGCTAATTCCTGGTGAGGGGCAAAAAGAAAGAGGACAGAACCAGGTCTGTACACAAACTGGTTGTCTGTCAAGCTCATCATGTCCCACCCCTCCCTCCCTGTCCCTCACTGCCTCTATGACCCCCTCAGAATCAAGTGAAAATGCAATGCAACTCTAACATTTCCCTTTTATTTATTTTTCTGTGTGAGGACAGGGTGCAGCCTGCCAGCCTCATTCCCACAAAAAAGTCCTTCATAAATTTAATGCACTGGTTTCAGTGCATTCCTCAGCAGGAAGAACTTGGCATGATACAAGCAATACCCAGGTACCAGATGCAATGTGAGCTTAGCTGTCAGCCAGGCATTCCTTTGTTCCTGAAGGGGACACTGTTACAAAGTCAAGATATCAGTCTTAAGCAATTAAGCTATGCTGTATGCATTAGCAGAGAAATCTGTTGGCTCCTGCAGGCACTTTTTGGAGAGCTGCTGAACAGGCTTCTTTTGCAAGGCAAAGAAAGCACTTGAGAGGATATGCCAGTGTAAAATGGCATTTGCTTCAGCTGAGATAAAGCTACAACATCACTTAGAAATACTGCCTTCTCATTCTGGCACAAGAGCTCAGCAGGGCCGTGTGCCTTGTGAGATAGCCACGTCAGTCCCTTTGCTGTGTGAGTGTCTGGGCAGGGTGCTGCGGCACAGCACTGTTCCATGGCAGGGCTGGGGGGCAGCGGTGAAGGAGGCAGCTAAAGATGACAGGTTGCCCAGAATTGTCTCAGGTCTCTTGCTGCTGGTGTGCCCTGGGGTAAAGCTGAAAAGCAGCCTTGACTGCAGAGAGCTCTGTATATTAGTGTAAAGGTGCAATTCTTCCAAACTTAGACCTATTCTCCAAATGTACTGGTTACCGTGCCAACACAAATCTTACTTCAATATCTCTTCTAGTGCTTCAACACTTTATACCCTAGCACACTGCTGATCGGCTTTTTAACTGACAACAACGATTTATTGAAAAAGAATCACTTCACCTGAGGGAAAAATAGATCTAGGCAATTGAGAAAATAATTGGGTAGCATCATTTACTGAATACAAGGGGTCCTAGCTTGCCTTTAGCTAAATGGATGTAGGCAATAATTTTAAGAAGAGTGACAACTGCCTTGAAGGTATTTGAAAAAAGCACTAGCTTTTATAAGTGACTCTTGTCATAACACAAGTGTTTGAGGAAAATCGCCACTAATGTTTTTGGACACCAATTTTGCAAAACAAAACAGGAACAATGACAATCAAAAGAATTTACTGCAGATGAGGTACAGTTACAATGCCTGAAATGTGTCCTGCGTTGATTCATGAGAATGGTTTATTTTATAGGAGCACTGCAAGCAGGGGGAATGCAGTAACAGCATTTTGTTATTGAATGCATGGGCTAGGACAGTATAACAGCAAGCTAGTAATATTGCAAACAGAAAAAAAAAAAAGGGAAATTATGGATGAGGTACCCTCTTAAAAAGAAGAAAAAGTCTGCCATCAATTTCCTTTTTAGAAAAGCATCCAAGAGTTGAAATGTAATGATCCAACAACAAATGATTTATAAAAAATGATCTAGAAAGGAAAGCAGGTCAGCTGCCTAAGTCATGAAAACTTTATAGGCTACCCAGCACAGAGCAGCGGTACTTTCCTGGTTCAGGCATTAGAAGCAAGGTTAGTAGAGCCTCCCAGCCATGCTAATGACACTAAGGACACTAACTACACCCTTATCAAGGTGTTCTACCCAGTGCCATTAGCTCTGCTGAAGTGCACTGTTTGAACCACCCTAGTTTCTTCTGCCAGCTCTGCATCCCTGGTGGGATGATGGTGATTTTCAGGTTTCCTTCAAGATGGGAGTTGGTGTCCAGAGAAGCACAGAATGACAGTGATGTGGCAACCACCATGGCAAGGTGACACTGGATAGGTACCTCGCTGTGTCCATACAGCTCAGCCACCACTGCTGAGCTGCCTCCCCACCCTTCCTTTCTGCTGTCTCCTCCATGCATCCCTCGTGACTGAAGTTCCCACTGCTGACAGTCCCTTACTGCCTCTCCCCACAAAAGGGACAGCCCTGCAGCCAAGACACCTTTCAGTGTGGTCATTAGGATAGAGGGGGCTCCTACAGCCTTCATCAGCTCACTCTCTGACCCCAGTACTTTCACTCTTCAAAACTTGATTAGTTTTGAGAGATTTGATTGCCATCAGTTTAAAAGACTGTCTGCTTCATCCAGCTGAATGTTCAAGCAGAGATGATGCTGGTTTCTGGTAGGAAAAAAAAAAACCTACAAAAGTTTCCCATTTTTGCTCACTGTCACTTGATATTTCCTATGGGTGGAATAATGTTTTTCAGATACAGTCATCTAATGTGGAATTAGTTCCTCTTCTAAATTATCTCATGACTAAAACTAAGAACCTTACTTGATAGATATGAAAAGCAGTTCCTTTTACACAGTACGGTTGTTATTATCTGAATCTCTTACGAAAACACAGGCCGTTTTAGAATCAAGCCCTCAAAATGGTCTTTACAGATCTTTGCCAAACAAACTGTATTGTAGCTATTGACTGCTATAGGTAAATGTTTAGGAAAAAGATGATGCGGATGAAAGCCCATGCAGGCTGGAGGAGTTGCTTAGGGAGAGTTGGTCAACCCCACACATCAAGACCAGCTCTGCTAGAAAGAGAAAAAATATGGTTGTCATTGGTGACTCCACCCGGAGTCACCACAGGGAGGAAGACCAGCCTGGTTGAACAGAGAGCTTTGGCTGGAACTCAGGGAAAAAAGGAGAGTTTATGACCTTTGGAAGAAGGGGCAGGCAACTCAGGAGGACTATAAGGATGTTGCAAGGTTGTGTAGGGCGAAGATTAGAGAGGTGAAAGCCCAGCTGGAACTGAGGCTGGCTACTGCTGTAAAAGATAAAAAATGTTTTTACAAATACATTAGAACCAAAAGGAGGGCCGAGGATAATTTCCATCCTTTATTGGATGTGGCAGGGAACACTGCCACAAAGGCTGAGGAAAAGACAGAAGTATTTAACACTTTCTTTGCTTCAGTCTGTAAGACCAGCCTCCATCTGGGTACTCAGCCCCCTGAGCTGGAAGACAGGGATGAGGAGGAGCAGAATGAAGTCTCCACAGTCCAGGAGGAAACAGTGACCTGCTAAACCACTTAGAAGTGCACAAGTCTATGGAGCCAAACAGGATCCACCTGAGGGTACAGAGGGAACTGGTGGAGGTGCTCACCAAGCCACACTCTGTAACTTATCAACAGTTCTAGTGAACTGGGGAGGTCCCAGCAGACTGGAGGTTAGTCAGTGTGACACCCAACTACAAGAAGGGCTGGAGGAGGATCCAGGGAACTGCAGCCCTGTCAGCCTGACCTCGGTGCCAGGGAAGGTTACAGAGCAGATCACCCTGAGTGCCATCACAAGGCATGTGCAGGACAGCCAGGGGTCAGGCCCAGCCAGGACGGGTTTATGAATGCCAGGCCCTGCCTGATGAACCTGGTCTCCTTCTATAACAAGATGACCCACCCAGTGGACGAGGCAGTGTCTACCTGGGCACTGACACCATCTCCCACAGCATCTCCTGGAGAACCTGGCTGCTCCTGTCCGGGCCAGGGCACTCTGCACGGGGTTAGGAGCTGCCTGGAGGGCCGAGCCCAGAGCGCAGTGGGGAATGGAGCTCCATCCCACTGGCGCCGGGCACAGGGGGTGTCCCCAGGGCTCGGTGGCAGGGCCAGTCCTGATCAACATCTTCACTGAAGGTGCAGACGAGGGGATGGAGCACACCCTCCATCAGTTGGCAGAGGACACCAAGCTGGGCAGGAGCGTTGATCTGCCGGGGGGCAGGGGGCTCTGCAGGGGCTGGGCAGGCTGGAGCTTGGGGCCAAGGCCACTTGGATGGGGTTCAACACAGCTCCATGCTGGGCCCTGCCCTGGGTCACACCAGCCCCAGGCAGCTGCAGGCAGAGGGCTGGGGAGCTGCTGATGGGAAAGGGCCTGGGGGGTGGCCAGTGGCCGGCTGGCTGTGAGCCCCCACTGTGCCCAGGCCAGCAGCAGCCTGGCCTGTATCAGGAACAGTGTGGCCAGCAGGGCCAGGGCAGTGACTGTCCTTCTATACCTGGCACTGGTGGGGCCGCACCTGGAATCCCATGTTCAGTTTTGGGCCCCTCACTGCAAGAAAGCCACTGAGGGGCTGGAGCATGTCCAGGGATGGGCAACAGAGCTGGAGAAAGGGCTGGGGCACAAGGCTGATGGGGAGTGGCTGAGGGAACCGTGGGTGTTCATCCGTGGAGGAGGCTCCAGGGAGACCTGATGGCTCCCTACAGCTGCCTGACAGGGGCTGTAGGCAGGGGAGTGTCAGTCTCTGTTCCCAGGTAACAAGCAACAGGACAAGAGCAAATGGCCTCAGGTTTTGCTAGGGGAGGTTTAGATTGGATATTAGGAAACATTTTTTTCACTGAAAGGTTGCTCAGGCATTGGAACAGGCTGCCCAGGGAGGTGGTGGAATCACCATCCCTGGAGGCATTTAATAAAGACACAGATGCTGCACTCAGGGACATGATTAGTGGTGGGCTTGGCAGTGCTGGGTTAATGGTTGGGCTTGATGATCTTAAAGGTCTTTTCCAACCTAAATGATTCCATGAATCTCTGATTTCCTACTGTCCTTGTTCAATGTGTACAAGACACTCTCTGCTGAAGTCCTCTTTAAATTAACACATTAAAGATTGAGTAGAAACTTATTATGAAAACAGCATAAGAAAAAATAATTTAGGTTTAACTTATTACTTATTTTAGCAATTTATGTCAGCAAGATTATGAGCATTACAAGCACCACTGAGAAATTAAGCATCTATTTTAGAGGTGGAACAGCTGATGGACAGAATAGATTAAATGTAGGTAGATTTTATGAAAGCCATCTGAGGCATAAACCTGAGACTTTCAACTGACAGTTTCTTTCTATACTACTTAAATGACACATTGGGGGATATTAAGCTAAACAGATCTTGCCATAAATTCTAGGGCACTGGAGACGACTGCATCAGGATTATAATTTTAAATCCACTGATTGATGTCTGGAGTCCTCACAGCTTGTTTTTAAAATTAAATTAAGTTGGATAATATGAACATTATCCAACCCCATATTCAGCCATCCCTCTTCATCTATTCTTTTGCTGTATCAGTTTTCAGAAAAAAATGGAAAGTTTAAAAATGCTTTGCAATTCTTTAATTACATGCCAGAGATCTAAGACTTTATTATTTGAAACCAGAGGTGAGTATCAATGAATGCAGTTCCTTTCCTTTCACCCCTTATTCTAACATGTCATGAAAGAACTCCTAGCTTAAGGGTCTTTGAGAACCTCAGTGGTCACAGCAGCGTTTGAAAGTAGTGAAGAGCATCTTCTTACATGCTGTGACAAAGACATTTTTGGCATTGACTTCCTTCAAGTTCTATAAAAACATATTGTCCAAAAGCCAGAACTGTTCTTTAGGATGTATGTTAAGATGTCTACTGTAGAAGTCACTCAAAACCAGTTTGTAGATTCAGGGTAATTTAGATTATTTCTAAGCCTGGCAGGTCCCAGATCCCACTACATTAAGTTTTATTAGTGTCCTGTTTGTCCATATTTAAAGCATGAGAGCAGCATTAACATTAAAGACACTTAAGAAGCTTTCAGCAAAATATAGTATCCCAGCCCATTATCTGGTCTTTTTTATTCCACATTGATGAATCACAGATGGGCCTCTGGGCTAAGCTGAATTGGGAAGAACGAAAGAAACATCACTGTGAACTAGTAGAGATAAACATTGCCTCAGAACAAAGTAATTGTGCTGGGAAATTTGTATTTCTTTAGTTAAAAAAAAATTATCTTAAGAGATGCTCAGATTAATATTAGTGTAACAGTATATAAAGATCAGTACAGTGAATGAAGTATATTTACATAACAGCACCTGGTATATTACCTTCAGTATTAACTATTAGCTACAGAAGTCTCAGGGTGTGTTTGGGGTTAATTTGTAATTGGGAGAACAAGGCCCACATCACAAGAAGGACAAAGTTTGGCAAGTTTTAATTTAGTTTGCACTTGATGTTTTCTTGTAGCCATTTATGCTCCCCCAAGAAGGTTCTTCAAAGGTTTTAATGGGGAAAAAATGGTAAAGAGAAAATTAGGCAATAAACTTAATCTTAAAAAAAAAATCCATTACTGTCTTTTGAGACCATTGTCAGTTCTTTATCCTGCACTGCTGCTCCAAGGATTATGGCTATAAAGCTTTTGAACATTTTTCTTTTTTTTTTTATTTCATTGGGGAATAGAAAAGGCAAGTGCTCAATTATTTCAGTAGTCTTACTACATGGTAAAAAGGAAGTAATTTTTTAGTTTGTCTAAGAGAAAGTAAAACAGTTTGAGAAGCTGTATTTGCAGTTTGTGTCCCTCTGTTTCTGCTGTTGCTTTTGCCATCACCAGGCTTCTCTACTACTTCTAGACTTGGATCAGTTTTAGCTGCTGATACACTGCTGCTCTTTCCCATGTGCTCCATACGCTCTTTTCATAAGTAGGAGATGAGTTACCAGAGAGTTCATTAACCTTTGCATGCCCTTTATAATCTTTGACTCTCACCCTGTGATGCCAGGAAGTCAAATTTGACTACTGTCTTATTGAATACCTCTTTTTGTCTATGCTTAAGTTAGAGGGTTTCTATGTTTCCTATGAAAAGCAGAGTCTAATTCCTGGTCTAATTAATGCAGAAACAGACCATTCCCATCTTCATTTGTCATGTTACTGACTGTCTTGCAAAGATCCTGTGAGAATGTAGAAGCAAGAAACCAACCAGAGGCTACCATTAGCCAAAGGATGATGTCAATTACGCTGATTTTATGTTAAGTGGGTATTTACTGAGTCAAGAAAGTACATCTTTTCAAGGTGCTAAACTGAAACCCACTCAAAATTGGCCAAGAGATCTGACAGTTTGACAAATTATAGTAGTAATTGTAACAGTAGTTTTCCCTGAAGACATTTCACTATATCAGTATTTCTGTGGCATCTCACCATCTGCAACTCAAGAAACCCTTTTCAAATTATTGTAAAAGAAAGGGGTTTTTTTTGGGGGGGGTGGGGTGGTGTCATTCTAGCTTGAGTGTTTTAAACAACTCATTTTTTCTGACACTCCATAACAAATAATGCTTTTCTCCCTGGACATTTTTGAAGAACTGTATATATTATGGTGAAACCTTTACACAGTTTGGATTATGCAACTGGTAAGAAAGACCAGGAGACTACATTGTTGATCAACAAACCTTTTCATGTAACAATGAGGCAGCTGACAACCTCAAAAAAAGCAGGGGGGACTGGTAAAATACTGAACACTGAAGAAAGCAGAAAATTCGAAGGAGGAACAACATCTGTGACAGGATATTTTATCTTCCTATCAGACTGAATAAAATACATACATTACCTTTTGGTAGGAGGTTGACTGTAACCTTACTCAACTACTTCATGTGGAAGTGGAATACAACCCTAATATTTCAGCAGCTAAGATACACTGAGATAGATTTGTAAGTTCATGTAGTCATAAAGGATAGATTTCTGAGTAGTATACATTTAAGGGAGAGGAAACAGGCCTCTAAAGAAATCTGTAAAAATGTAAGTTTATTCTTGTTGTATTTAAATGAGGTGTTTATGAACTAGCCACTGTACTGCAGATTAAACAGAGTTTTATTATAGCTTTTAAATCGAAGTATCAGTAACTGTCATGGTCAGTGGCATAACACTGCTACTAAAGTACCAGATTTAATATCAGAATAAACAACCAAACTGCAACACAAGGAGCCATTAGTGATATCGACTGTACTGTAGAAAACCTCTGAATCTAATTCAGGAAGCTATTTAAAAACAATGCTATCCCTCCTACTATAGTATCCCTAGTATAATACAAGTCTCAAAATTGCTGAAATTTCTGTAAAACTATTAAAATAAAATACTGTATTTCAGACCAAAAACCCAACCAAGACATGACAGAACCATTTCAAAGCCTCCATTAAATAACACACCAGCATTGTTGACACCACAGAACGAGAAGCATCTTTCACCATGCTTTTTTCAGCTGAACTTATATAATCCCTAGGTCTTAGTGAAAAATCTTAGCTGTTACAGTAAGTTGCAATTTGAGTTAGGATGGACAACAAATATTGCAATAACCCATATCAATTAGTTGTCAACAGCTCACCTCTCACAGTGTCTGTTATGGGTCACAGGTTCTCCCACTTGTCTCAGCTATGCTAGGCACCAGTTGTAGTCAGAGTCCAACTTAGTCAGCCTCACACCAAGCAGCAATTGTCACAGCACAAACAAACTAGCAGGCCACCACAAGGCTTTTTCCATCAGTCAGATTCTACTAGCCATGCTGTTCCTCCTTCCTCCAGAGAACAGACCACACTACTCCTCCCCCATGCAACAACTTCCCCCCCCCAACTTCTCAGGGCTATTTAACTACTTAACAGGAACGAGCTACAGCTGCACATCATCCATGTCAATCAACCCACTGCCTTGGTAGCAAGCCCACAGCTGCATATTATCAATGTTAATCAACCCACTGCCTTCATTCCTCTACAATAGTAGACATCTGAATTGAAGATTTGTGAGGGTCTGGACAGTTTCCATCTTTCCCTTCAGAAACAATGTAATATTATATAATCTAATACTATTTAATAATTCTATTGTTTCTGATCCAGAAAACAATCTGAATTATTAAGTTTAAACAATGTGTTATTTATCCTTAGATATATAAGGATGTTAGATGAGACCACCTGTATTTTACTGGTTAGTAAACAACTTCCTTCAACAAGGGGTGAGACCCTGCCTTCCCCTCTTTGGTGACTGACTGGCATGCTTCGGCTTGAAACGGGGTCAGTCTGAGATTTATCTGAAATATATTTCACCATATGTGAAATAGCACATGAAAGACAGGTGGCACAAAGATCTAAAGAAAGTGTATGTTTGTAGTTCGTTGCTGGTGACTGAGATGCAGCAAGCAGCAGTGGTGGCTTTGGGGTGACTGTTTCCCAGTGTCTTCCTCCTAAGCACACCTTATTACCATGCAAATAACTAGGGACAACCAGTCCATGTGGAGGGGTATCACAGCTATATTGCTATGGCAAGTTTTAAGCGAGGTCATGGTGAGTGGTGCAACTACACTTGTTGATAACTAGAGCACAGATGCAGCTGAAGCCGCTGGAAACGACGAGAGTCATTTGGGATGAGTTCCTTCTCTGGGGCAACTAGCAGTGTTTTAACTGTTCCCTGAGATATGCAGACGGAGAATACATTACTGTACCTACCAGAAAGGGCTTATTTAAAGAGTGTATCTATCTACTTACCTACCTACCTATCTATCTTTAAAATTTCTTGGACAGAAACACTTAAAAATAAGACATCAGTCAGATTTTGGTTCTGTAACACAAATAATGAGAGCATTTCCTTTAAAAGAAATGCTAAATAACCTACAGAGGTCTGGCCAGGCAAATGTTAACTTGTCTTCCCATGATTTATTTCTTTGATTTTTTTTTTTTTTTTTTTTTTTTTTTTGTGGCAGTGCGAGTTACGGTAATTATTCATTTTTCATCATCAAAATACGTCTGAATGTACAGTCCTTTATAAAGTCCCTACAAAAAGATTATCTTATCTTCACATTTATTCATTACTTAATATCATTTGAGGAATGTTTACTCTATTTTACTATGTCTTGGTTATACCCATGTAGAACAGTTGACTTTTTCTTGTGCAAAGAACAGCAGCAGAGCATGGGCTTACTTTACATCCTACATAAGGCCTACGTAAGGCTGTGGATTAAAACAGAGTTTAGTAGTGCAAAGATTTTGTGTTGAGCCTTTGAACAGAGATAGATTTCATCCTACAAAGCTGTACAGCTTCAAACTGATCTGCACGGACAGGTCCAGCCTTCTTGGAGAACATGGAAGGCACCCAGACCTCAGGCAGCTCTGCGCTCCAGTGTGCAAAGGCACATTGGTGCAGCACTGCGAGGGACAACGGTCGCACTGTCCTTCCAGAGACACAGCAGCACCTACCGTGAAATTGCTGTGTAGTTCACACCCTAGAAACTCTCACATCCCTTGCCCTTTTCAAGGTTCTCCAGCGATCTGAGCAAACCTTCTCCAGGGTCTAGGAAACCTGTGGTGCTTCCAGTGCAGATCAGATGAGGACAGGGGCAACTTCAAATTATCACCGATGGGAGCGCAAACTAGGACAGCTGTTGAAGGAGAGTGTTGACTCGATCCCAGTGATCTTCCAAAACAATCTCTCTGAATTAGACCTCAGATCTGGGGGCACATAATCTCTTGGAGAGATTATCATTCACCTGACCAAAGATAAGAGTTAATTGCAATGTTTTTGTCATGCTATAAGTTGATTTGCTCTGATTTTTTCCCCCCACTGCCTTCACGTTCCTATGTGAAACAAATGCCAGACTGGAGGTTTTTTTTCAATCATCAAACATGTTAGTTTTGAATTAGACATAATTTCTTTACCTGTCCTTACAAGGAATGGCATGTTGATAATTGCACCCTCAACCAAAATAATCTGGCCAGAATGCATATTTCTATGGTTTTGTTTCTAATCAAACATGGGTGCGTGTTCACATTATTTTCAAATGTTTTCTATCTGGAGCCACGAACAGAGGTTACCCATGTTAAGTAAAATAATGTAAAATTAAAGACTTATGCCTTGGCTTAGCAAAGATGATTTTTTTGTCAATTTTGTCTTTCTATAATTTTAGGGAGATTTATTCTGATTTTTGATTTTTCCTTCCAATATATTTGGAGGAAAATTGTAAAATGCTGTTACTTTCCACTCCAGGTGTACTTTTGGCTTTCAATTTTCAGGTTGTGTAACACTATTTTTTTTGTGATTTACAAGCCTTGAAGGTGCTCTCAGTTCTCTGATTGTGCTATCAATGCCGTTGTAATTTTATAGGGCCAACAGCAGGTTTTATTGGTGCCCTTGGTGATCTTGTAATGTTCAGTACCCTTCTTTGACCCTTTAAAGCAGCTGCATTTGAAATAAATTAGTACCAGATATTACACAGTGAAATAGTTCCTCTCTTCCTGTGGTAGGGAAAAGTTGTATAACCAAGACATGCCATATTAATAAAATACAGAACTTAGGAAAAGGTCACTCTAATTACTGAGGTTTAAGTTTTCATTTTGTTCCATTACTTTTAAATAGTGTTATCACATGGTTTTGAACGTCAGGTAAGGCTTGTGCAAATGCTCTGCTCAAAATGGCACTAACTAAATTAAATGTCTTTACAGTCTCTTTTCTTTCTTTCAGAGCCAATAGATGCGTACTTTGGAAAGAACTGTAAAGCAATGGGATTATTTTCTTTGCAAGATCATATACAGCGATTTAAATGAAAACATCTTCTGAGACATCATAAAGCATAAAGAAAAAGAACTGTATAATTTAGGAACTAGGAATCTCTTGTGTCCTGTTACAGGCTGGTATGCAGGCTAGAAGAGCAAGAGAGTAAAATAAATAAATAAGGTTCTGACCTTCTGGAACTGTTGAATGCCCACAGAAGATTTTGAGACTAGTAATCAGTGAAGCCTTTTTACAGAGAACAGCACAATAAACAAATGAAAGGGCAGCTGCCAGCTACAAAGCATGAGATAGAGGCTGAGAGATGAAGAATGACCTGAAGGGTGGAAGTGAAAGGCTAGTGGGAGGCCATGACTCCAGGCAGTTTTTGAAAAAGCAGGACTGGCTATGCTCATGGCTACTGAGATTACGATAGCACCTAATTTAGTCCAACTTGTCTGAGTTTTACCTTCTGCCTCTCTGGAGCTGCCTGCTGGCCAGTGCTGCAGCAGCTGAGTCTCACAATATTCGGGAAAATGGAAAGAAGACGCAGCATGGATGCTGCCAGGCAAATGGTACCAATGGATATTCTTGGCTTTTCCATTTCAGTTCTCAAACAAAAGGTAAAATCCACTTGGGCTACCCTTGTTTCTGCCTCAAAAGTTATTGGTGTGGAACTGGCAGTTCAAAGTGTTTGTGGTGTCCCCTTGGATGGAGTGCTTGCAGATGGGAAATGTTCCTTTCTGAATAGCACTTGTAGGCAGGATTTTTCAGAAAAACCAGGTAAGTCAAAAACTCAGAGGCCTGAAAGAAAAAAATATTTTACTTCTACTTTGGCTCTTTGAACTAGGAGGAGCTGTGGAACATTTCCACCCCTACCTGAAAAGTAAGATATGGACAGGTAGACAGAACTGAGGTCAGAGAGACAGGCAATATTAAATCCCAGAGGAGCTTCAAGCAGGCTGATACTGTTATGTAGGAGGAGTAGGAGAAGGAAAATTGTCCAGGTGTCATATTTTTGTATGATAATTCATGCGTGACACATGCAGGGGAAAGCACATCTTTAATATTCAACTACTACTATAGCAGGAGGGTTCCTAATATGACAATATACATATGCATTCGTCCTGAGATTACAGCACTGGATGTTTATGCTTGATTCTCAGAAACAAAGTAGCAGGCAGTTACTTTGAAGGAAGTTAGTGGATGAATTTACTGCATGCTAGCTATTTTCTGCTCATTATCAGCAAAAGTAGGCTAAGCCACCCTTCACTCAGATTATCTGTCTACACCGCCAAATGAAGGAGAGCCAAAGAGCGAACGCAAGCTGCGGAGCCCTGCCTGCCACACTGCTCTTATGTTGGAGTGCTAACCTCATTACCATCGTGAGGCAGTAGCAGATACATGTCAAAGATATAGCAGAAGAATATTCTTAGATTATTCATAATCTATTTGCAGCTCTGCATTATTTTCTAGGACTCAAATTTCAGAGCTGAGCAAATTACCTTACAGTATCAGAGACCTAATCCTAAACTGGTATTTGGTTCAGTGATTTCTTTGATTAACATTAACTTCATATCAGATTGTATCGATCTCAAGCAGCGTACCCGAGCCGAGCAGCAATGATGACAATGCCTGTGTCCTTTACAGACTTCTTTATCAATGTTACCAAAACCCCCTTTTCAATGCTGGTATATATTCTCAAAGAGATGAGATGTGCATCCTTTGGCATGAAACAAACTCTCTAAGTTACAAAACTATGCAGTCATGTGGCAAACATGGGCCCTGAGGCTGGTTTTCAGTGTATGATGTTTTGGTAGGATTAATTACATTGCACATCCCCCCTGTTTTTCAGCTAGAAGTGCTGAAGCATCAAAGAGCCAGGCTTTTTGTATCTGATTTGGTAGTAAAGAATTTGTATCTGATTTGGTAGTAAAGAATGTTTACCTCTTGGAAAAATTTTCATTGTCCCTGCTGGTAGTTCAAAGGATTTTGAACTTTTGCCTCCTATTATTCAGCATCTATTTGTGGTGAGATGCCATGCAAGAAAAATGCAGTTCTCACTTCTAGACCTTACCTAAGCCATGCAAGCAATGTAATTTATCTCCTACTTTTTCTGAAGTTCTCTTCTTTGCACACTTGAAACTAACTACTTGTCAAGGTGTAAGCTGGCCTTACCTCCCCTCAGTCCAAGGCAGTGAATGTCACAGTGGATCCAGGGAAATGTCTCCTGACAAGTTTTAATTTTCACCACACAGCTTGGTAAAGAAACAGTGAAACTCCAGCCACGGAACAGTAAAAATATCCTTTCATTGACACCAGGGAAATAACACATCTAGAAGTGGACTTTCTACCTTTGCTTCTTGAGGACACCACCTTCTGAGAAAAGACTGCAGGCTCCTGGGTGGGATTTCCAGGATCTCTCTTTAGGCGTAGAGTGATGACAGCTGCTTTTGCAAGAAGGAAGGCAGGCCTGAGAGGTATTTCCCTTTTTGTTACTCTTACTGGAAGTACCTGAAGAACGAGCACTAGGGTGAGGCAGAGACATAAATGGAGCCTACAAAGATTAGCTGCAGGGACAGTGGTCAGTTCTGAAACTGATAATCTGAGCTACAGATGACTTGCATTATGTTGATTGTTTCCAACTGGATATTTAAGTATTTTTGAAACGATGTAATTTGATTTGGAGTGGTTGGTAAAGATGGAGAACTGACAAGGAGCACACTTCCTTTACTTCCCTGCCACCTTCTCAAGAGCAACTCTTGTCTGATCTTGGTGTTTCTGTGCTCAATCAAATATCCTGTTAAGAAACTCTCAATTTCTGTTCACCAGAATGATACTTTTACAAAATCATTTTTATGATAAATTTACAAAAGCTAATTATGTGTAGCTTATGCTTTCTAAATGCATATTAAACCCCAAAGAAATACTTCACTTCCAGTAATAAAGCAGACTATGACACACAGCAAGTTCACGCAGCAGAACTTCGTGTAGGTCTCCAAAAGGCTGTGAAGACAAACCTAAGTATTGAATCCAGATACACTACACTTGGGAAAATCAAACCTCTGCTCTATTCTACCTCAGTAATGAGTCTCAAGTTGCAGCCAAAATGAAAACGTAGATTGAGATCTGAAATGTAGTATGTAACACTGTCACATTGCCTACTTTTTGTTTTTTGTCTTCATAGCTTGTCACACAGAGAGCCACCTTGTCCCTCTTACCTGCTCTGTGCCAGCCAACAAAGCCTAAGTGTAACAGACTGAAGAATTCCTTTGAAACATTAACAATTCCCTTCTACCTTTTCTACAAAATCCTGCATTTCTCTAGTGCTATTGTTTTTATTACTACACAGTCATGTAAACGAGGATTTTTCGTTCGTTGTCTCCTTCAGCTTTATTTCACATCTTAAATCATAATCCATTTTACCTGGGTAAGAATTATATACTGAATGGCTTTACCTCCAGTTTCCTGGAAGGCTAAAAATATTACATATTTGTGTTTTTCAAGCCAGTGAACAGCTGAGCTTTCCAGAAATTATTTCAGGAAAGTAGAAAACACCTCAATTTAAAGAAGCAGCAATGCTCCCTGATTACAGCTGCTATTCAATCATTCCATTTTGTTTCTAGTGTGATGCTCCTGCTTTACAGGAAATATTATGAACAGTGCAAGGCACAGAGAGCCATTTCGTCACCATTATATTAATCAGCCACATTGTAGTAACACCTAGAGCAGAGCGTGACGTTGTGTGATGGTAGGTAGCTGTTGTACTAGTGATCCTTTCTGACTGGCAGCAGATGAGCTATCACAGCAAGCACAGCTGTGGCAGAAGCGTCTGCTCCTATGCAAATAACCCTAATAAAAATGGAAATAAGACAGGTGGAAGATCAGTTTCTTAGTAAGATTGTTCCACAGCGCTCTTCAAAAACCCATCTGTCTTTACAAATAGGGCCTTGCATTCATTTCTGATGACAAATAGGAATTGCATAGTATGGGAGTAACAGAAACAGAATGCAACTGATGCCAGACCAGCAGTGAAATAGGAGGCTACTCCCATATTGCCCATTTAGAGCATGTACTTGCAGGTGGGTACAAGTTGTAACTTGATAGGTGTATCCAGATCTTCTGTTGGTGCTAATCCCTTTGGGCCACTGAGATACCTAGCCAGCATGATGTGACAATTAGAAGCTTTAAAGGTACTGGGTTCTGCATCTACTTTGTCCTTCAAACAGCTGCACTCATGTAACCATGTTAACTACGTACTTCTCTCACCCGACATTACTCCGAGAGTTCCACAGCAAAGCTGATCAACAGACACGGTCATTGCACAGCTATTACATTAGGAAACACGTGTCTCTGTGGTGAAATTAAACCTTTCTTTAGTAGAAAGAAGGTTTTTTTCTTGTTTCCTCCTTTAGTATTGATTTCTGTTTTGCTTAATAAAATATCCTATTTTGCAAAGACAGTAACATAAGCAGAGAAAAGGAAGCAAAATAATCATATTCCCAGCATGTTAATAAAACCCTATGCTGTTGAAGAATGAAGTATTGTATTCCAGAGATGTAAAATATATAGCAAATACACAGAATAGATGACAGACAGCATCTTCAGAAACAGTTGTCTGAAGCTTAAAATCAAGTAGCACAGGGAAAAAACCAGAAATATAACCTACTCAGAAATCTCTTCTTCAGGGTAACACAAGACCTTTCACTGTTCTCAGCCTTTGAGTTAGCTGAGGAGCTGAAAGTGAGCATCAGTGATAGATGTGATTGCTTTACACGTCCTGATGGCAGTCTTCAACTGTACACTATGTATTTATACGGCATATTTTATCAGGACTGTGTTTACTCTTTCACCTTCTAGATTCGATACTTGCTTTTAAATGTGTTTGTCATGTTACTTATAATGGTTACTCGTCAGGTTATTTATAAAGAGTGAGAGGAGTATACATTGTAAGTTCCCAGGTATTTTAAACTTCTCTTATTACATAACAGAAATCAAATTATATTCACTGACCTCTGCTATTTTTTTTTCTTTTCATGTGTTTTTATTCTTAAAAAGTCCAGTGAGTCCTATGATCAAGCTTTTGACATTAACAGGCAGAATACAGATATTATTCTGTTGCCAAGCTTCATTTTTCATTTGGAAGGATCCAACCAAAACAGAGGAGACTGAAAACTCTGTTTTCAACCACAGACATGACTGCAATTGAGGCAGATGAGGAATTGTGGGTTTAGATCTGTAGGAACAGAGGTGGGTCAATAACTGATTTTATTTGGACCACTCGAGTGGTTATCATGCCTTTCAGTCCCTGTTGAATATTGGAATAAGTATCCTAGACATGAAAAGTGATACCACAGACCCTCTGAACTGCCCAGTTCTTGCAGCTCCTCCATTCTCCATGAATACCTAAAAAAATCTCAGGATGTGTGTATTTAAACGCAGCAAAGAAATCATCACCAGGGCATGGGGTCATGTGGGGACTGCTGGGCGGACTTTGAGTTTGTAGTGCTATGAACCTGCTTAAAAATTAGCTCAGAAAGAACCAGTGCAAAGACTCAACCTCCTATGTCACAGTTTCACCTGTGTGGTTGCACGATGATGTTTCTAGCTCATCAGCCAGCTGGCAGCCATTCAAAGGAGTAAGAAGTTGCTTCCCTGCAGAGCTCTGCCTGCACTCGGGCTATTTGAAATGAGTGTAGTGCAGAGAGTATTTCTGGCGTTCTCTTTCGTGCTTCTTCCATTTCTTCTTTTCACGCCACGGTGCACAGTGTGTTGTTTCCTTCTGTGTTTCATTTGTCCTTTTCTTTCCTTTTCTTCTCTCTCATGCAGCAGTCTTTGCTCTGTTGTATACCTGCCTCCTTTTCCTTTCATGCTCCTTGCTCAGCCTTCTCCAAACCATTGCCTGATTAGAACAGCTGGGAAAATGCCATTTTAAGCTGGATCCAAACAACCATTCAAAAAAGTTCAGCTGCTTGGCAGGGCTGAACTGTGGAGGCAGTACTGCCATACTGTGGTAGTTTCTCAGACACATGAACTTTTGCAGAGAGCTGCCCTATCAAAGGAAACAGAACCTCTCTAGCAATTAATTCATTACTGGAGACGGACACTGCAACACCCTTCAGCTGATATTTTTGTTCATAATTCCAGCTGCTGAATGCTCTGCCTGAAGTTCTCTGTCTCCTCACTTTGAATTAAGGAGTGAAAAGGCCAGCAGCCTTGCAGAGGCAGAGCCAGCTCCAATCCAACCATCCCACTTGACCGTGGGGAGGTGATAACGTGCCCAGTTTCCCTCTGGAACCACCAAAATCAGACCACATCGTCTTTTGCACTGTCTACAGAACCATCTTGGAGAGTACCATTGTTCATGTCTCTCCTGCTAACCAACTGTTTTAAAGGCTCTTTGCTTCCTATTTCACAAAATTCAACATATTACTTTAAAAAAAAGTGAAAGAAATGGAAAAGTGTATCTTCAAAAAGTCACATTAGCTATTTAGTAAATTGCTTTTCAGCTTCAAAAATCAGTGCATGGGTTCAGAGGTTACTGCCTTGCACCACTAAACAAAGAAAAGTTTACAATTTTCTGGATTAAACCCTTCACTGCGGTTCAAGCAACCGCATTCCTGTACAAAGCGCTCAGAGGAAATAATATTAATAACCCCATATCTCTGCAAGGAAAAAAAGTCCTCCTTAAAAACTGTAAATGTCAGGGGAATAACTGACTCCTGAACGGAGTAACCCTGTACATTCATGTTAGATGCCTGCAGTGGAAAAATTCAGCAATGGAAAGTAGGATGGCCTAAAAGTGAGGCCCAGGCAGTTTAAGATGCATCTGTATTGCCTCTGGAATTCAGCAGGGAAGGTGGCCAGGAAGCTGCTGCTCTGGGAAATAATGGTGAGGGCCATAAAAGGGATGGAAAATGTGTAGATCAGTGTGGCTGTAGGTGTTACGGACTTCCAATGACCTCACTGGTGGGGCCCACTGTCAGAAAGTGGCAGTTTTGCCAGAGTGATGAGGGACAGTTATGACACAAGAGGACGCACTAGGATAAGAAGGCTGACGGCATGGTAAAGGCATTATACAAAGCATACAGTAACTTCACAGTGAATGATAATATTCAAAATAACTTCAACAACTCCTTGTAGAAGCAATGGTGTCAATGATTTCCTCCTATTCCCTCCACCTGACACTGAAAGGGTAACGAAACTTCACAGATACCATGTTACAAATGTCTCTTTATCCACGTTTGTTTTTTTCCTATGTATCAGGCAATGACTTGTGTGTTCACATCAGCCTGTGTGGCAAGGCGAACATAACCCAATAATATAACCCAATAATAACCCAATCTTCAGCTCTAACTCCAATATCGCCACTTTCTAGTCAAGAACAACACGTTGCAGCAAGTGTCCTGCTGCAAACACGGCACCCATCATTGTCCCATGTGCTTATGGTTTGCAGTATTCTCTAAAAATACCTAATAAAATAACTAGGTATAAAATGAAATCTTACCTATAACTTTTCCTAGGAATAGTGCCTTTGGGGAATTGAACTGAATGTCAGATGCTGTTGGCAGGCTGTAACTTGTTGGAGGATAGTGATCAAGCTAGGGAAAGAGAAAAGAAATAATGAATATTCAAACTGATCCACCTTCTTACAGTGCTGCTGAACAAGGTCTACTTTACGGAGTTTATGCCACCACTTACAACTCGGTCTGATATGCTCTGATTTCATTTTGATAAAGGGAAAATAACAGTTAATACCCCTCCTTCCATATCTGCCACATTCACAGTTCCCAAGACCTGGGAAATACCTGTATTGGACATTTGTTTGTTCTGGTTGCTGTCGAAGCATTTCAGCTTTTGCTTGTGTTCTTCAATATAGTTGCTAAAATTAACAACAGCATGAAATATGAGAACAGCTTATTATTTTAATATAAGATTTCCATCTGGGACCTATGTTACTGCTAAAGCTAGATTCATGTAGCTCAGAATCTGAGACTAAAGCAGGTGCTGGGCACTCTCCTTTTCTTTCAGAAAACTCATAAATTAGTAAGACATACTTTTTTGCACTTCATGTTTGTAATTTTCTTGTTGTAAATGTTGTTTGATTTGATGACACCTAGTGAAACCTAAACATAAATTCAGGAGTAATCAACTTAGCTAGAGAGTTTAATCTGTAGGAAACTCATACTGTCCCCGACATGACTAAACTATCACATTAAATCAGTACATTTTTTCCTGGTTTTCAACTATTTAACAGAAAAATGTGAAGAGAGAAGAACGAAATAAATTGCCTATGCTTAGTAATAGCACTACTAAGACTGTTCAATACAGCTCAATAGAGTTTTGATGTTCACATTTCATAAAGGTCATTGGGGTGAATTTTCATCTTTGCTGTTGTTATTTATTTTCTTGGCTTTACGTGTTTATTGCAAAAGCCTAAAGAGGGAAGAACCACAATTGTTTATTTTATTCTGGCTTCGTCTTGGAACAAAACAGGACAGAAACTTATATATGTGATTTAAGACTTTGCAGAGTGTAATAGACTGTGGAAGTAATTCTGGAGAAACCGCAACGCTAAAGGGCATACAATTTTTTTCACACATCCTTTTGCCACATTTCTAATTTCAAAATATTAGTAGCTTGGACTAGTTTGCTTTACTGATACTGCAAATGTTCAATTCAGTGGTTAAAAGTAAATGAAGGGCAGATAGTGTAGAACTGAAGGGCTGAATCCCACATTACCCTTCAACACTGTGAGCTCATGTACTTGGAAAGCCTACTGATGTCATGCCCATGAATCTGCAGAAGCAATCATCTTAAAAAAATAGGATAGCTGGAAAAGAGGGATCCTGCCTTTCTTATATTACCCCATAAAACTCCAATAAGGGAAGTATATATACATAATAGACAGGAAAAGTTTTCTCTGCAGATGACAAGAGGTCGACCAAATACTTATGCTCAGAAATTATTTTTATTTGATCAAAACTATTTTTCATGCTGATTATTGAAAATTTGGCCACGATTGTTTATTAGCATGACTACTGGCTATTTCTCCAATTTTAACCTGTAGACTTTTGAGGTAAATATATGGGAAAACACAGTTTCATCTTCTTACTCAGAAACTATGAAGTTTCAGTTTGTCCAGGGCATCCTGAGCAGCTTTTCTTGGATTTTTAATGAACATCAGGAATATATATTTTACCTGAATAAGTTATGTAATTTCAAATAAAAAAAGAGTTATTTTTGAAAGGGTGTAGTCAGGCAAATACAAAGGGTTAAAATACGAAACAGATCTCAACCTTAGCCACAGCAGGTCCTACTAAGTACAAACCCCAGTTAAGTGTTTGCTATTGCTTGCCCTGGTGGAAGGGAAATCGGTGTCCCAACACCCAACATCGCAGGTGTCAGACCCATTGTCAATGTGATCTACAGGCATACCAGGTGAAAAAGATACTCTCTTCTTATTTCAGAAGACAAATAGGAATAGCTCAGAGCTGTCATGGTATTTACCATGACATATTACCAGAAACTAAAGGTATAGGCTTTAGAGAGGTCCATCAGCAAAAAAACTGTGAAAAGACTGATCCACAACCCCCTGATTCTCCAGCTGCTCATATGCCAAGACTTTAACCTCATGTAACTTCTTTGCCTGCAGTGGACTTACTTCTGTTACCTTCTCACTGCACAGCATTCATCTTCTAGGTTCTGCTTTTATATTTATGACTTACAACATGCTGAAGTAACTGATAAAATAACCCGGTGTACCACCATGTACATTGGTATTACCAACAGCATCAACATTTAAGTTCTTCCTTTCCCCAAATGAATCTGGAGCAATGTTTAAATATTTCTTTTTATTGTAACTTGGAATCTGAGCACCAGGGTTCATCAGAGCATCATTATCTGATGTTAGATATTAGTATCTGCTAAGATACTAATAAATCATAATAATTATTATTAATCTATCATTTAATTTGTCAATGTATTGTGGGTATCCTAGAGCTGTAGCCATGGTCCAGGTGTCCATTATCACAGTAACTATTAGGAACAAGTAATAAAAAAGTCATCCCTGCCAATATACAAGCTGCCTCTACTTGCAAATGCTAATTGTGTCTGCAGGACATACTTGAAAATGAAAAGTCAATTTAAATGATGAATTACTGTGAGCTTTTACACTCACAAATACAGAATATCAAACCCTGCCAGCTGTGATGTGGTGAAATTCCCTTTGTCTCCAGCGTTCAGACTGTGGAAAGGCTGGTCCATAGCGGATTAAAAGAGAGGCAGTCTATTAGCTGTGTAAATCTAGAGTTTGTTTGCAATACCGGGTCCCCACCAGGCTATCCGTCTGGTACAGCAGCAGCTCGGAGGTCTGTGCTTTTACCTTTAAGCTGCTCTATAATTTTGCCCCAGAATATCTAATATATCACCCATCACCCAAAGCTTAGGTTTTGCACTTCAAGTAATCAAACATGCTATATTAGCTAGGAAGCTTTTTCTGAGGCCACGATGGAAAATCCTTTCCACCGTGCTATAATAAACTGATGCAATATACTGATGGGCATTGCAAACCCCACCTTGCTCTGGCAGGCAAGCTCTCCAGCCTCGTCTTTCCTAGCAAAAATACGTAACAGCAGACACATTAAACCAAGTAAAAACATACCATTACACTATGAGTACGATCCCAAAACAATGATACCGTATTTCACCGAATCCCTCAAACTGGTGTGTGGTCATAGGTTGCACATCTCTGGAAACAGGGATGGAGCCATTGTTTTGGCAGAGGAGCAGAGGGCAGGGAACGAGCACCCTTGCCTTCTCCCCCCTTTTTTACCCTGATTCCTCTGGGGAATCCCTCCACAAACACATCAGGGAGGCAGACTCCTACTCACACCTGCACACTGGAGTCCTCCAGCAGGACTTTTGTGGCAGAGCTCACGGTGAGGGGCTGCAGCAGGGCGTGTCAGTGGCGAGCCCACACAGCTTTCTGGTGCAGCCAAAAATGAGTCAAAGATACAGGCAGGTGTGCACCCTCTTCCCCTCGCCTTGGAACAGTTTAGTTAGCCGTCATCTTGGCCAGATTGAAAAAAAAACCTCCAACAACAAATTCGTCTCCCCTTGGGACTTCGGTGTGTCAGAGCAACCATCATGTTGTGGAGGCAAAAGAAAAGATCCCGCTGTGTGTGGGAGCAGGGAGAGTGACGCTGCGGGGCTCTAACAGACACAGCTGGCTAACTGCTTACAATTATCAAACTGACCTCTTGTTCTCAATCCATATCTGAATCTATCTACTCACATATATTTTTTCCAGATCTCACTGAAGTAAAGGAAAGATTTCAGAATGGCTTCAGCTATAAATTTTTTTAACGACTGCAGTTTTGGGTAGTTTTGATTCCTGGTTGAAATCAATCTCCATTTAAAATCTGTTGATAATTTCCTGGCCTTGCCATCAGTAGCGGCACCCATTTCTATGAGTGACAGAGCCAGCTCCTGCTCCACTGCCAGCTCTGGCATCATGTCCCGTGGGGGGATGCCTGCATCACTTTCCACTGTGCCCTTCTCTCATCCCAGCACCTGAAATTAAATGGTGCACCATAAGACAAGAGTGAGGGAATAGTGAGGTTCCTGCCTGCTCGCTGTTATGCCTTGCCTTCGTTCTAAACTAGTGTTATCTAATAACAGAAATCTTTTTTTTTTTTCGGGGCACTTAACCTAGGATTTCTTTTTAGGTCAGGGAGTTAAAGGACGAAGTTGAATTCTTTTCAAAGCTGTGTGTGACTGCCATCCAGTGGGGGCTCAAGTGCAAGCAGCTGGAACTGAGCAGCCTGCAGTCTTGGGTGTGAAATACTAGGCTATCAATCTAATGTAAGACACATAGTAAAAAAGGAATTACTAGTGTCAAATGATATTCGAAAAAAGATATTACATTATGTAATGAAAATTAAATAGAACCTCTGCATACACAGAGGTTGGTGTCATGAATTTGTATTAAATTACAGTTTTTAAATTATATTTAAGATTTTTCATTACAGCTACTTTTCTTTAAAAACTCATTAATTTCATTTGAGCTTAATATAAACACACAGCGTGGCTTTGAGTATTACACAGAAGAAAGCAGTGGCAGTTTTGGAGGAACTTGCAGTTTCAGTTCTCAAGTCACATCATGCCAAGGCAGACTGCCTTTATCTGAAGTTGCTGGGATTTAGGCAGAAATTCAATAAAATGCTATTTCTTTTAAATTACTGTTCATTTAGATAATAAAACTAATCTTGACGGGACTGCTGAGATTAAGAGGCATAATAATCTAAAGACAAATATAATGTCTAGATCACCTTAGTAGTCTTGGGAAAAAAAAAAAAAAAGGTATATATACATACACACACATTATGTTCACTCTGTGATAAATCTACATCTGTGTCATTGTCAATCCAGCCTGCATGTGTGTACTGCTATAAAGCTAAGACTTTTCTTTATGTTGAAGACATTTTATATACATAAAAAATAATTCAAAATGATACAGAATAATGATGTTGTAAGGCTTAATCTCACAGCATTTGAAGTCAATACAGTTTGCTATTCACTTCAGTAACAGCAGGATAAAGAAGGTGATGTGTTACCATCGTGACCAACCAAGGCATTTCTCTTCTGCTCTGCATTATTATGATGACTTAGCACTTGTATTAAAAAAGCTTCTCTAGCCCTGGACAAAGGCTTTTTGTGCTAAGTGCTATAATATTGCATGACAAAAAGAAGGTTCCTGCTCAAAAATGCCCACAAAGTTAGAACAGACTAGGCATGAGAGCCCAAGGAAGTAACAAGGTGGCATGCAGGTGGTTAGGTGCAGCTCCCCCAGGTATGACCACAATGCCCGAGAAAGCAGGAAGCTGGCTATGGCAATCCAATAGGGGATATATGACTTCTTAGCGATGAAACGAAGGTGATTATTCCTCTGCTGAAAGGTTAGGAAAAAACTGACAAACAATATTTTTAGTATCGTGATACTTGAAAAAAAAAAAATTAATACAACAGAAAAGGAGCAGATTCAGGTGGCAAGTGTGTAATTCCTTGGGCTGATCAAAGCCCCTCTTGCTGCAGTTCAGCTCCTTCCTTAACGTGGCACTAGTGCTTCGCTGATCTGTCTCTGCCAGGTTAGTTCCTTCACCCAGGTTACTGTGGAGCCAGAGCAGGGACAAACCAAAGGCTCTAGATAAATAGTGGATCCAGAGAAAAAAGCAGGACCATAAACCCAGCCTTTTTTACTGGCTTAGACTGTCACTGACCTGCAGGCTCACTGCCCATCTGGAACACGGGAGGAGGCACATGCCTTGCCAGCATGATGTAAGGTGAACTTAAGGTTTGCATTGTGCTTTGAGCTCTTCAGCAGAAATGTATATAGAGGTATAGTTAATCCTGTTCTAGGAACCACTCCAAATCACTCTTCCTGGTTTAATGCATTGATTTAGCCTTTTGCAGGTGTTTTTTTTTGTTGTTTGTTTGTTTTTAAATAAATGTCAACTGCAGTCTTTATTGATAAAGTTTTTTTCAGGGATTTAAATTAGAAAGGTGATCCACATGTGGCACAGACACAGAAAAAACAGCTGTATTGCAGAAAAAAACCAAAATAAATACAAAGGGCTTTTTTCGGTTTTCTATTTAAAAATTTGAATCCTTTATGTGCAATAAAGTTGTATATATTCCTGTAGCTGCTGCTGTGATAAATAGTGTCAGGGATAATTTGCCTCACTGTAAAGAAATACAAAAATTGGGACAGAATTTAAATGGAAATGTAGATACATAACTCAAAATGTACCAGAAGCACTGATAAGGAAAAGGACACTATTTAGTCTGGCTGCCTTCAATTGGAACAATTCTCTGATGCTTCTTTCACATATCTGTTGACTTTTTATTGCTCTCTTTAATAGATGAATTACAACAAATGTTAACAGAAGCAATAGCAGGTCATATAATGCCAAGTTGTTAAAATTAAAGACATCTACTTCAGGTACCTAAAGATGACTTTCACAGAACATTAATTTGTCCAGTGTGTGCTGCTATAATAGAACGCACCTATTTCACGTGAAGTTTTGACTTTCTTAGGCTTAGCCTTAGGCTCTGAAAACACTTAATGATTCTTTTGTTCTTTCTTCATTTCTTTAATGCCAATAAAAAATAATGCCAAACCAGCAACCATACAGGCCAAGGAAAATACACATTTGTCACTGGAACAACATTATAGAAGGAAATAGTCTCAATCTAAGGCAATGTACGTAACACGTGCTGCGAGGGGGTAGGTGGGCTGGTACACACTGCAGACCTTTGCTCTGCTCCGCTCCACAGGCTGGCGAGCTCTCGAGCTGCACCACACTCCCTGGTGCTCTGCATGCCCTAGCTTTATTGCCCAGGGACAGGACGGTGTAGGGTGAGGAAGGCATATCCCTTTGGGTCTTAGTCATGATATGTGGCCTAGGGATGGCCGAAAGGTAGGATAAGACAACTGAAAAATCCCTCTGAACCCAGCAATACAGGCTCTGCTGAAAAGATGTGAGGAAGATGGACATGTGGAAGAGTTCCTCTCCTGCGGAGTGGTTTCACAGAACAGATAGTATGTTCTTCCAAAAGGCCTCAAGGTTTGAAACTGTCTTAGCTGATGCAGAGAGAAGGTAAAACTTTTGAAAAGATACGTACTTCAGCACCTGCCCCTGCCCTTCTGCAGCAGCTGCGGGGAAGGCTCAGCATTCACAGCCATGGAGCCCCAGGGTGAGATGCTGTCCCCAGGTGGAGCTTTGGGGTCATGTTTTCCCCACTGTACATCTGCCACTAAGAGAAAGATCTGACTCATGTTCTGGTCTTCATGGTAGGGATATTCCACCCTATCATTTGCCAATGAGTGAAAGGAGTTCTTGTTTATTGAAAACATTTTGTCTGACTTTCAGCCAGCTGGGATACGATGGGGATGTGCTGACTTCTCTTGGCAGGTGCCACTGCCCAGCTCCGTCGTGCACAAGACAGAAGAAACAGTTCCTTTATGAGCTTCCTGCCTACCCATAACTGCCGTCTGTACCTGAAAGATTGTAAGTCACACTGTAAAATAAAGAAGTTGTGTCAATTCAGTGAAGGATAAAATCAACAAAACTGCTAGGAGCTCAGGGGCATCCTGTGTGCACAAAAGAACAGGTGAGAAAATTATTAATCAGTGAATTATTCATTCATTTCTGATTCTGAGGCATATGATTTAAATTCTGTTCAGCTGTTTCTTGCTGTTGTTCACAGACTCTTTTGAGAATTGAACACCTTGTCTTCTGCAACATCAGTAAAATCATTATATTTGGAGGGAATTTGACATGCAAAGATCAGAGTCAGTATTTCTTTATATTTTGGAAAACAGTTGGAGTTTAGGGTTCTAGGAATTGGATACTATATCAATATAAGTTTTGTTTTATTTTCAAAATTTCTCATATCGATACCTTTTCATGCTAGTTTGTCACCTATTTGTGAAAAAAACCACCACCCTGTATTTTCAAATCTGAGCAAAACCCACCTCTTGGTGACTCAGACTTTGAAAAAAGAGCTTAGCAGCTATGGGTAAACTTGAGGGCTAATGCATTGAACATGCAGATGTAACAGATGATTCTGCTGTAGAAAATGGTCTGAGTTTGCCTTTCTGTTGCACCTGCCTTTCCAGTAGTACATTGCCAGTGCAGAATGGCAACGTGTAGTAGAAATGATGTATCTCTAGGGATTTAAAATAATTCATTTCAGCAGGAAGGCCTTTACTATTAATAGAAACATTGATTTATTTCTTTTTCTCTGAATCAAAACCTGCTTGGAAATTTATTAAATGAACTTTGAATATAATATAATTACTCGATTATTAGGAAAAAAAGCAGAGGGTTACAGTTGCATTGATATTACCTATGTTTTACATATTTACCTGTGGTTAATGTCCTGGATATTTAAAACATGTTTTATTCATGCCAACTTCTACAGAGTTTGTAATACTGTCTAGCTGTTTTCTTCCAAATTACAAACAGTACTTCCCCATTCCCTACCAGCCAGTGAAATGCTAGTTAAACCAGTCTTCAAATCAGTCAGAAATCTAGACTATTTGCAGCACTGTCCAAAGGGTGCTGTGGCAGCAGGTTTGCCCAGAAAATGAAGGAAATAAATAAATAAATATGGCATTTCTAAATTGTTTTGATGGCATAGCTACCATTAACATGCTATGGTAAAGGTTTTCAAAATGTGACTTAATGGGAGAGTTTTCAGAGAAGTGTTATAAAATTGATTTATGCCTCAAAAATTATAGACTTCTGGCGGTAAACTAAAATAGTTCAATCTATTTAGCTTCTTACAGACAAGATGAAAAGATGTTTTAATCAGCATCTTTAAGAAAGTGTGTTGGGGAATGACACCTGACACCAAACAATTCTTTCATCGATCAGGCATAGACTCCAAGATCCCAAAGTTAAATGCTGAAGGCTGCAGAATTCAAACTATAAATTGGGTGCAAATCCTTTAGAGGAATGGCACTCAACCATTGGAAGATGTGGCCAAAGGATATGGTAAATTTTCTATCATTTGAAGTCTTTAAAGCTAGATAAAATGTCTTTCTAGAAAATGTGTTATACTGCTATGATTACTTTTCCAGCTAGCTGCAGAAAATCATTTGGTGAAATTTTATAGCCTCTGTTAAGAAAGAGCTCAAACAGAGTGATCATATTCTGTTGAGGCTTCAAATTATACGGAACACGATAGTTAGGCATGATTCTACAGCAACAATAATGATACGAGGTGAAATTATAGCCTCACTGAAGCCTATGAGAAAGTTCCCACTCCCTTTAATGAGACCAAAATTTATTCTATAATTATAAAAATCTTTGATATATTCATTGCATTTAAGCTTGGGATTATATGTAGACTGCTTTGCCCCACTTCACTCATTTTATTTTATACTTTGTATTAGTTTTGAATTATGTTTGTATGATTTACATTTTTTAAGCATCTAGGAGTTTGCAAATGTTATCTTTTTTTTAAGTAGTGCAGAGTTCGAAATGGAAATCAGAGAATGGACTTGGAAAAACTCTGTTTCTTCTTGGTTTCATTTGGGTAAGGGTCAAATATTTCATTGATTATTTTTCACAGAAGATGGGTATTTCTCCTGCTTGCCTCTGGTGAAGCTGGAAAATGGAGATCCATGTAAACAAATTTTCTGGATTACTCTCAACCCTACAAACAGATGACTTCAGGTCAAGATTTCCTTGAAGCCTCATTATTAAGTTCACTTTCAATGCATTCAGCAATTAACATCGTGAACATGTGCTATTGTTGGGTATAGCCTCTCTACCACAGTTCTCCATATAGTTCAAGCCTGAAAGAGAGAACTGCCAGCTATCCTTCCGTACGGTCTTCTGGGCAGGTGTGTGCTGGCTGCGGACGGTTGTCCTGGAAGGATATGGATGGGTTTGGGACACTGGAGTCTTGGAGAAGTTGCTCAGGTCTAATACTTTTCAGGAACAAAGAAGGCTGTAACGCCTAACCCATTCCTAGCACTGGCTTTAAAGCAGCATGAAGAACTGGCTATCTGTTGGGAATGCACAAGGATGTCTTAGTACGGAAGCTGAAAGGCCCGATCCAAGTCTGTTGACAATCAACTTTATTTGCCTGAAAATTAAAGCACATCATATGGTTTGGGTGTGGTTGGGTTTTTTTCCTTTTTTTTTCTTTTTTTTTTTTTCTTTTTCATTTCTTTTTTTCTTTGCAACATACTGACATAACTTTGTGCAACAGACTAGAAAAGTCTCTGATTCAGATTCCACACTTATTTTATTCTGGAGACACAGATAGAGGCAGGAGGTATGAGACTTGCACTAAGGATGCAACTGTTGCAGTTCTTGAAGGCACAATTTAAAGCCTGCTGGAGTCCATGGAAGGCCTTTCATTGGCTTCAATGGGCTTTGGATCAGAACCTCTGCTATGGAGATTTTGTCCTTGAAGTTCTTAAAAGAAGATTTTACTGATGTGTGAATGATGTTAATCACCCATGAACACTTGGTAAAGAGTGATCTGGTTTTTATGATATGAAAAATACCCTGCTGAAGCATGAAACCTTTTAATGAAGTCAAACAAAGTAAAACTTGCCCTCTGTGACCTAAAGCTCAGTTCTTGAAATGTCATTTACTGGGATAATGCATTCCCCATCTGTCAGTCTGGGCTTTTGCTTGCCACAGGTGAACTAATGCAGCCTTGGAGGTGTGCCACAGTTTACTAGTAGCTGGTATTTTACTAGAGGGGAGAGCTAGGAATTCTTATTAGCAAATGTTAATATTGCCCACCTCGTGGAAATAACAGTAAGCAAATCTTTGTCCTTGAATTTATGTATTTTGGTTTTTCTGCCACTGAAGTCAGTTGTATATCCTTCGTCTTGTCCTTGAGAAACCACTAGCATCGCAAATAGGAGCTTTTTATTTAATGTAGGACTAATTATTGATTTGACTGCTGTCAGTGAACATAGAAAACGGAAATATAAAAACCTTTCGACAGAGTCTTTGTTACCACCTTTTGTCTTGACTGTTGGTATGTTAGGAATAGAGATGCAATCCTAACAAAAACAATTCACACTAAATATTTGTTCTTGTTTCTTACCGTATGGATACACAATATTGTGGATATGTGCATTTCAAAGCCCGCTTCAAATTCTGGTTGATTGGACAGTAACTGTGATTTTATGTAAGTAACCAGTGCTCTCCTTGTCTGCCAGCATCAGGTGAGGTCTCACGGAGTTCAACGGTGTGTCTTTTACTGTATTTATACACAAGTGAAACTCCTGAGAATCACGCTAAAACTTCAGTTTGCATGGTTCGTATGGTAGCAATTTATTGCCTGGCTGCAGATTTTTTAAGTCTCTCTGGCATTACAGGGTTATTACAGTAAGTTAGAAAGACAGGTATTCTAAGTATGAACTTGCTATTAAGATCTCAAAAATACTGAGTGCTCTTGAATTGAGGCTTTGATGAGAAATAAATCTTTCTCATGACACTTTTATGCCATGTAGAGATGTGGCAGTGTGAGCAACAGCACCTGGCAAGCAAGCTGTCTTCTTTAAAAGCAAGCAAACCAGCTGCTCATCAGGTTGGAGAAGGATTTAGCAGGAAATAAAAGTCTACTCAAATGTTCATTGCTCAGATCTGCAAGAGAAAACTCATAGTTTACAATTTGTCTGCTGGATACTGAGAAAAATAGTATTTATATCTTCTGTATTTTCAAACACTGGGAAGAGTCTATCTTTGAAAACAGGACTCATTTTCAAGTGAACAATCTGCTTAACAGATCCATTTTGGTTCATATCAGTTCTCAAATTTGCAGAATGTAACCGGATAAGTAACAAAATCAACTCCCTTATGGAGAACAAACAAAACCTGATAGATCTTCTGTTTCAGGATATAGTAGGGGTAAGATTTCTGGATTTGCTTTGTATGGGTCCCTCCATTCCCTATTCTTGCATATGCAGCAGACAGATTGTCTCATTTAATAAGCCTCCAATGTATCTGCTTTCTGGTAACATAAACCAGCTGTGTTTTAAGCACACTGACCAGATTAAGACATTTTTTACCCCAGTAGAGCAATGCTAACCAAAATGTTTCTGGCTTTTCAAAGCCAGATAGGTAGTGGTCTCACAAAACACTGGGGAAAAAAACCTGACAGACCCCAAATGTAGGCGAGCTGACTCAAGGCTGGCATACTGAACTGTGTACGTGCTTTCCAACTGGGCAAGGTGTCTCAACTGATCCCTTCAGAAAATCATTTATTTCGTTTTACATCTGGCTAAATCAGCCAGCTATGACTCCATAGGAAACATGCCCTACCTCCCCAAACCAGAAGCATTTAACAGCAGAAGGGTACCGAACTGTAGGTCTTCTTTAGCTTCCATTTAGCAGTAAGAGAAATAAATCCAAATGTAATAGCATGCAAGAAAGGTGCATATATCCAAATGTGTTTGGATCCAAGATGCATCCAAAAGTGTTTGGATGTATCACCTGAATATTTTTTAGGTTATCTGGCATTTTGCAAATAATTTTATGACAATTCTACTTCAATGCATTCAGTGTTATTCTGAGTAGTGAGAACCTCCGTCAAATGAAACTGTAATGCACTGAAGAGGTTTCCTTTTGATGCCTTAAAATAATAACTGCCAGGGATCTACTTTAATCCTTAGGTAGATAATACTGTGACAGCTACTATCCTTCACCCTTTGGCTTGGTTCCCAAGGAGACTTCCCCTGTTTATATTTCACTTGTTACTGGTTTTGGTTTGCTTCTCATGGACTCTCAAACCCAGATTAATCTATCCCATCCACCTGACTCCCCTGCCAACCAAATTATCCTCATACCCTGCTGCAATCTTCATGTTTGCAGATATGACAACCAGGGAAGGAAGACAGTGCTGTAATGACCACAGAGAGAAAGCTGCCTAGAAATATTGATTGCTTCTTGCAGCACTCTCCTCTGTTATTTAAATAGTATTATACTACCTCAAAGGTTTGTAAACTGAGATACGGGGAGGTGAAGTTCCTGCCTGTGCTGTATCAAAACCTAAATAAGCCAGAGCTACATGCCTTCACTAATACCCTGTCTCAGACTCCTGTCACACAAACACTTCAGCATCTGCTCATCTTTGCAGAACAGCTCTTCTGATTTCACTGGACTGCAGGGTAAATTTAAATTTAAAGACATTCTCATTTGCAGACTCAGGACTTATGGCACGCTATTTAGTTGTCTGTACGTCAGGCTCTACCGCCATTTAAGATGCTGCAGGGTACCCCTCCTGGCTTCCAGCTGCCGCTCCAGAATGGTGCAGGTTTACCCTAAGTCCCATGTTATCTATCAGCCCAGATGTCTCTGATGCCCTCGAGCATCTACAGTGACACCTGTATTAGCCCAGCTGTCATCACGCTAGCATGAGCATTTCAGAACAACATGACTTGATGCAGTAGAGGGAAAGAATATCTTCTATTAACTCCTAGGAGCACGATCAGCAGGCAGAACCTGATCTACTGTACTTCTGATTTCCTAAATCACACTGATTTCTTCAGAGGGATGGAGACTCTCTAAGCTGCAAGCACCAAGTCATGGAACCAACGCACGCACAGCTTACCTGCAGTACTATGTCCCGTCCACTCCGCGTGATGTTAACAGTGTGGGGCTGTCCATTAGCCATGTTTCTGTTGTCCACATCAATGTTATATGGCTCTTTGGTGCCTCCTAGGCTGTAACGAATTTGCAGATTCCCTAGTGAAAGAAACGTGAAAAGCACCCTCAGGTGTTTTGATCTTTATTCACCAGCTGTTTTCCCCTCTTCATTTCCACATACACCTGTTCACATTTTACACTTAAATTGCTCTCAGAGCTGGTCTCTGCAGTAGGAAAGGAGATAGCGGTTGAGATTATAGAGCTGCTGGGCTGAAACCGGCTTCTAGTTTATAGCCCAGAAGTGTGACAATGACCAGCATCTCAAAACCAAAGTGTCTGCAAACATCCCAGACTGCAAACCACACAAATCAGAGCTGTGCCTTGAACAATATGGACAGATCTGCGCACATCAAGTGGCACTGTGTTGTTGAGATTATTATCTTTGCTGCAGTCAAATTCTTTGAAGTAAAACAAAGAATGATGTTTTCTAACGAATCAACCATTGATATGCATTGAATAAAGGCAAAATTACAACAAATTAACAGTGACACATAATGCACACAGGGGACTTTCTTGCTCTCACAGTTAATTGTTGTTGACGGGTGACCGTCTGGACTTTTATGGAAATTTAATATAAGGTGAGATGAAAACCTCAGGTTATATTGTTAGAAAAGTATAGTTAAAAGTGGTTAGTTGATATTCATGACATACTGCCAGAGAGAGACATTTTTTGTCTGCTCTTCATAACAAGTTTTAATATTTGATTAAAATGAAGGATGTTTGAAAAGGGAAATGCAGACCTCACTATTGATAAAAACCGGAAAAAATCTGGCCCAAAAGAGCAGCCCTAGACCTTTATAACTATCGTTTAGATGTCTGACATGGGATTTCTGTCATGTACCTTCTTTCTTCCCCATGAAGGGGAAAAAATGAGTCGCATGTAGAATACTTATATTAACTTATCCCATAAAAGAGAACAGCAGTAAAAACATCCTAATTAAGATTTTCATAAGGCACTAAGGCACTATTTGGAATCAAAGTATATTCAGTTTACATACAGTTTTAATACTGTAACAGCAAATGATCCATATCCAACCTTCAGCCATCACCAAATATTTAGGACCTTATATACTGTGCTGTATCCATATTTAAGCCACCTCAGTGGGTATCCAGATTTTAAGAACAGTACATTACACTTTCCACTGACTACTGGTGATACTGCCATGAGTTCAGCAGTTAAGGTAACTAGATGTGGATGCCTGCTTGTCCCCTCCATAATGCTAGTTCATGGCACAGATCTGTTACAGCATGTTTTTCAGGTGGTGGTGGATTTCTGTTCTGTTTTGAAAGGGAAGGTTGGCTAATGAAACCCCACCAAACTGAACAGTTAAATCTAGTACAAGTGCAATACAGGTTCGGGTCCCATGTACTTTATTTTTACATGACAAGGGTGAAGAGACTTTCTCATTAATTCAGAGCTTCAGCTGAATGTCACACTGGTGTTATTATCAATTGTGCCTTCAATGGAGAGACCCCAGAGCAGTTGCTTACCGGATGGCTTGACAAGCACAGCCATGAAGTCCTGGGTATAGGAGCTGATGTACAATAAGACACAAGGGGACTTGGTGGTACTGAAGCTGAAGCTGAGCGCTTCTTTATTCAAGTTGAGATCAGGCGCTGTGGTCTCGGGATCCGTAGAACTCAAAAGTGTTCGGCTAACTAAATCCTTCACGCTAGTCCCTGGGGAGTGGAAGTTGTAACGAAGCCACATTCCCTCTTCAAAGAATGCTCCAACATCTTGAACATAAAAGAAAAAAAAAAAAAAAAAGAAAAAGAGAAATTAAACATACTGACACCTTTTGGTTGAAACATACTACTACGGACTTAATCAGTACTAATCTGTGCATGTTTCTATTGCTGCATTCTTTAAGCACATTGACAATATTTAGGTCAAGAGCCTCACTGTTTTCCAATAACAATGAAGAAGAAAATCTCCATTTTATTTGTGGGTACCTGGATCCCCAGAGCAAAGGAAAGATTTCCTTTGGGTCACACAGAAAGTCCATACTTATATTGCATATATACAGTACTACAGAGCAGAAGAACCCCACTTTAGATTTATTCTCACTGAACTCTTGCAGCTGATAATGCTCCAAAAAAGGAGATATGAGGAAGGGAGATTTAAGGAACACAATAAGTAAACACTGTCAAGGAAAAGGAAAATCAGCAATTCTGATCAGCAAATTTGAGTGGATTTGGAAGGACCTCACAAAGGAATGATGGCAATTCTAGCACCTGAAAGATATGAAATAGGATTGGACACAATGCGAGAAAGCTCTCCAATGATAGCACAATTCTTCATGAAAACTGGATGGAGTTCACAAGGATGCCCTTATGGGGAGAGAAAATTAACGAGTGAGCTTCAGAACAAGGCAAGAGATGCCTGAACTGCAGCTCCCAGGAGGTGCTACCCAGGCAAAGTTTTCAAACCAACCTGAGACAAAATGTCATGTTTTAACACTCTTGACAGAAAATGAAACTACTTTTGGCAGAACTAATACTTCCAGCTGAAAAAGCATTGTTATTACTTCTCATAATATTGCAGCCCTGCCTATTTCTTAACATTAAAAACATAATTCAGAGTTGACATTCTTACAGTGAAGGCTGATTTTGACAGCCTCCTGTAGGAATCACAGCACAGTTCCCTGCCATTGGAAGTGTGTAACCTGTGAAATCTTTTTGGGCTCGCCGGACTGGCTTCCTATGGCAGCCATTCATTGAGTGACACTGTGGTCCTGGATAGACTTTGCTGTCTGGGAAAAAGTCATTAAAGGAAGTTTTTAAATTACATGTGAACTTCATTTAGAAAGTATGTTTATGAACATTTCATAAAGGATTAAAGAATGATAAATAAAGATTATGACCATAGCATACGAGTACTGTATTTAAAGAACGGTTATAAGTAATGTTTAAAGAGGCGAGCAGTCTTTTAAATTTTTTTTTCATCATTTACTACCTTCCTACAATGCCACAAAGGTGCCACAGACTGGTACAAAATTGCCCAGCTAAACTTCTGAAAAATAAATACTCTGTTTGTTTTAAAAGAAATCAAATTTTTATTCCCTTTTAGCATTTGAAGTCTTCACACAATTCTAAGCAAAGGCTTTATCACAAAACACATGAAGCAAGATGTCCATTTTGCAAGCTGTGCAGTGACACAGAGCAAGTCAGGAAAGAGCCTGCAGACTTTATTCAGAGCAGATGAGCAGAGAAAAGATAAGAAGACAGGTAAAATTATAATGGACTTTATTGATGCTCCTTTCCAGAATTTTGCTAAATCTAGTGCTGGAAAAGTTCTGTTTTCCTGTTACCACACAAAAGGTCTCCAAAATTCAAAATATCATAGTCACTCTCACCATGTGGCCACATTAAACATGAAGTCAAGTTGTGGCCTCAAGACGCTATAAATTATTTGATCATTCGGATAGATTTATAACTGCCATTTTACAGGTAAAACCTTAAATCACCTTGAAATAGTTACGGGAGAGGCAATTCTGTTTAACAGCTATATTTTGCAGGAGACTCAGCTTAAGTGCTCCTGGATTAAAAGTGAAAGGGTCCTATCCTGCGAATACTTCCCCAAATTGTGACGCCTTCTGCCTTTAACAGCAGTGTTGAAAACCAGTGTTAGCACTTACAAATCTAAAGCAGCATATGCTGTAGCTCTAACTATTTACAAGACTGGCTTAAAAGTATCCCTGTGCCCACTAATGTATTCTGCTTCTGGCTCACACCAGCTGCTCCGTGGGCAGCTGCCGTCACGGTGCCGCCGCTGTGCTGGGCAGCCTGGCCGTCTGACACTGCTGCTCCGCTGCCAGGGACCATGGCCCCTGCCCAGGCTCTGCGCATGCACGCGCACCTTGATGCAGAATTATTTTCGCCTGCTTGTCGTGCTGTTTGTTTTAGGAGCGATTTTCGGGATTGCCTAGCACTATGCTTGCCCAGGGCCTCACACACTGGGAATACCAGGACCTCCAGTCCTGACCTCAGTGCTGCGCTGGGGCTGAACTGGAAAACGTGCAATGCATTTTTCCAGAGCTGTAAACATTATGAATTGCTACTTTAAATGTTTGTTACTACAAAGAAAGTTAAGTAAATGGTACTCTCGGAAGTGGCAAGATGTTTTTTCCTAACGGGTTTCACGACTGTTCTGTATGTTTAACTTGATTTGTGCTGAGAAAACCGTTTTCAGTATAGCTTCATGATTTCAGGCATACAAGCTATTGTAATGAGCCTTGAAATTCTCCTCACACGCACACCACTCTTTGAAGAGGAAGGATAAGAGGCAGGTTCACTTGGGCTGTGTGAGTATATCAGGCCCTCAACAGGAAGATATTGAATCCCCTCAAGTTCCAGCTCAGCAAAGAGGTTGATGCATGTGATTAGGCTCTCCACTGAACGAAGCTGAAGTCCTTGCAGCAGAACGGCAAAATGCTCAGCAGCTCACAGGAGCAAGCTGTTTCAACTGTTAGGCAATACTAGAAAAAGCTAAAAGATAATTTTCTCTATATTGAACACAGCTGTAAGATAACTTAGAAATGCTGAGGGACGATCAGTGAAAAAAGTCTCTACTCAGAGGTCACAAGCGTATCATCTTCCTGAAGCTCTGATAGAAGGAATATCAAAGTCCTTCATTCAGAAAACCATTCAAGCTGTCTGAATGAAATGGGTAAAATGCAGCACAAAACCTGCTGCTGAAACGTGGGGGCGGTTTCCATGGACGACCCTCTGCTTTCTTTTGTACTATTTCAAACGCTATTGGAACAGATGGCTTGTGGGAGATCAGGCAGAAGGCGTAGCGAAGGGTTCCTCAGCAAACTGCCCTTTTGATGCAGAAGCCTTGGGGAAATGAATGTGGTGGGAGCAGAGCAGTTTTCTTTGGAAAGCAGTACCCACTTCTACAGCAATATGCAGTGTGCTCATCCTCTCTTGACAGCCTTTGCAAATATATACAGCTCGGGCTTGCTTTGCAGAGGAACCCAGAAGTGGAACCGTGGATAATTAGAAACGATTTTATCCAGCAAGATGCACGCCCCCAGGATGAACAACATATACTGTACAAAATTGTCTGGCTTCAAGAAAAGGGATGAAGCAAAAGCTGATCCAGGTCTACTACACAAAATGCACACGTACCCAGAACTATCAAACTTATTTTGAAGGTTACGATTCTTTGGTCATCTCCCCACTCTCCCTTTTCCCACTCAGTTACTTTTATTTTGTACACTCTCATTCTATCTGGGATCAGGAGTATTGAAAGACTGGAGGAAAAAGGCAAATAGCATGTGCGTGCACACACACGCACTATTTCTGTTACAAAAATTCCACAATCTCAGGACATTTCTGCGCCTCTGTTGTAGACCTAAGAAAATATAAGTAGGAACCTGATTCTCCTTTGCTGCTGGTTTAACATCAGTGAAATATCAGTGTTGCTTGTTCTCTTCTCAGGTATTTATAATGATTCTGGTAGCTGTGCACTCAGTTACACTCAGAACTTGTCTTCTTTCTCTGATACTTTCTCCTCACCTGTGAAAAGCATGGCCAGCATGGCACAAGTGTGGCTGAACCCAGCTTCAGCAAGATTTTCTGTCTGCAGGTGAGTGTATAGAAGATACACTGAGCAGTGATTGAATTGGCTCCGTGCTGACAGCTGGGATAGCAATGTCAATAGGTAAGGTCATGAATCAAGTGCAATACAGTACTCTGAATAAATAAAGCAGCAACAGATCTGTGGAGCTGCCAAAAAAAACCCCAAACCCAAACCCCCTAAAAAACCCCAAAACACACCCCCAGCTCCACCCCCACCCTGATTTCAACACAGGAGCTCTTCAAGAGTGGCACTGTAAAAGGTGGAATCTACCTTCTGCAACAGCATGCTGTTGCTGGCTCACAAGTGCCACCTCACCTTTTTCCAAGTGAACCCAAGACCTGGCTTCTGTCGCCTTCTACCTGGAGGGCAAGGAGAAAGCAATGCTGGTTCCTTCTCTGGTATTACTGCACTTGGCTTTTTTGAAGCTGCACCTTCAAAGCAATCTTATTAACGTGCAGTAATGGGGTAAGATCCCTGTCTTACAAAAGCTGGAGGCAAACCCCTGGCAACTATGAAGCTTGGCCAGGACACATGAAAGCTGCAGAAGAGAAGGGTTCTCCCCTCTGGCTCACGAAGCTGGCTGAGATGCCTTCTTATAGCTGTAGGCACGTCCCAGCTGCAGGCCCTAAATGCCTCCTTGGCCATGCTCAGATTTGGTAAATTAAAAATATTATTCTCTGATGCTGCTTGCCAATGCTTGATGCTATGTCTTCCCTGCATGGAGTTCTGGATGTAAAAAGCCCCATTTTCAAACTCCTAAGGACAGACAGTCACCATTGGCAGTCTAACATGCGCTGCATGTACAAGGATTGTCAGGGCAACGTAGACAGTGCTCAAAGTGCCGATGCACAATTTTTTTCCTTTTTGATTTCTCATGTTGTTATGAATGTTGAATATAGATTAAGTAGAGCTTGCTTGCCTGGCTTGTGGCTAAAACGTGCTAGAGAGCACCAGAAATTGCAGCCACTTCCAGGCTGCCAGCACAAGACAAAGACAGTTTGCTGAGATACGTCCTGGCCATAGGGCATCAGCAAAGGGTCAGAATCTCACAGCTGCTCATCTGGGAGAGAATTTACTTTGAGTGCTCTGAAGATGGTAATGCTTATCATTTATCTGGTTAATTCACTCAATGTTTTATTTTACCTTCAGGCTCACGCTATTTAGTTTGTGAAAGCAAGAAGCACAGATTTAAAGGTTTTGTCCTACATCCTCGGGTCTCGTAATCTGGCTGCCATTACTGTAATAATGTGATGCACGTTTGAATTTTCTACGTGTGGAGTAAAATACCAAGATACAGCAATTGCTTGTTGGCATTAATAGAATACAAATCCACTGAGAGTTTGCTGCTTCTGTGTGCATATATCAGTATCCAGGACAAAAAACAGCTCTCTTGAACAAATGACCATCAGAATCAGGGCATATGTAAAATAATGTGCACCAAGGAAACGATGGGCCTGATCGTAAATCCATGCAAAGTTTCTTGCTATCATCAGTAGAATAGGATGAGTGCCACAGAAGATGGGGTTAAGCCACCTGATTCATTACATCTTCAAGCCTCCCTAGTCAATGCCGACAGGTAGATTCTGTTGGGAAGCAGCCTGGCATACCTAAGCAAGGTTGTGATCTGAACCTTCTTTTGCAGTAGCCCTGTAAAGCAGCTGTCTTTTAATCATACCTTGCTATACCTGGAAAGAAGTGCACATGCCAAGGAAAAGCTAAAAATGCCAGGAAAATCACATCTGCGTTTCATCCTGCACTGGTGTGAGATTACTATAGCTCTTCCTATAGCTACAGCCGCTTGCACTTGTGTCTAGGACAGCACGCTCAGAATAAGGGAATGGTAAACTGTATTGTGTATTCTCTTCTGGATCTAAATGAAAAGACAGCTCCCTCTCTAATGGAAATACCCATAATGGGTAGACTCCCCCCCCCCCCCCCCCCCCCCCCCCATTGAATCAAACAGGAGGGATGAAGAAAAATGTAATGGCAAACATACAACAGGTTTCCCTATGGCCTGCTAGCAAGTCTTTGGAGGCACTCCTTAGGTAACCTCAGAGAAAAACTTGCAGCTTTGCAAGAGCCATTTGAGAAATATTAGAAACTGCCAGCTGATGCTTGCACGGTATTCAGAGTGACAACTTTGGTAGGCAAGATGTGGCTTCAATTCCTTCCTGTACCATAGGTAACCACACTGAAAGTGAGCAGATCCTTGCTTCCCTCGTTATCTCATTTGCTTTCTGCACAACCGTAATAAAATCATCTTCTCGCATCACAGAGTTCTGGTAAAGACAAACACCTTATCAGCTCATGATATACTACTCCAGTAGCATGCAGGTGTACAAATATTGCACATGGGTGTCTGGGGTGAGAACCTCATGGTTCTGAGCTGCCTTTGCACAGGCGTGCAGCAGCCAGCAACGCTGCTGAAGCTGCTCTACGCAAAGCGCCTGCATCCAGTGAGCAATGACACCAGAGAAGGCCTATTACAATTAGCTGACAAAGAAATTGAAAGTTTATCACATTTTCTGAGTCAGGACTTAGAATTTTTTAACTTATTACCCTGATTTATTTGCATTTTATAAGTAGCTTGTTATGGATGGATGGCAAGTGGGCTTGCAAGTTCAGTTTATAATCAGGTTGTAATTTCTCTGAGATAGGCAAGTAGTGTGAGAAAGGTTTCTTTTGCTTTAAAAACATTTTTTTTTCAGTAAAAGAATTCTTGCAACTTGAGTGAAATGCAATTTTCAAAGCACTAGAGCACAACTGTGCATGTTTAACAAGGCACTATTGACAGGACAGCAGAATGGAATAGTTTTACAGAATACTTTTTTTTTTTTTTTTTTGAGTATATATATTTACTCAATAGAGGCTAAGACCCAAGTCCTAGAGGCCGTATGCTAAAGTTTGATCTACAGGTAGAAAAACCTGACGGCAGCATTCAGACTTAACCAGGCTGGTAGCCTAACATTCTCAACCCAAGCAAAATTTCTAATATAACTTTTGGCTAACAGATCATAATCATGTTGTGCATAACAGATTTTTTTTGGAGGGTGGGAGGGAATGTTGCCTTGATTTTCCACGTTCTGGGATTATGAACAACGTAAAATTAATAAGTTAGTTACCTTAAAACACTTGAACAATCACCTCCTGTTACAGCAAAGCAATGACAAGCACCAAAATAAGGGGAATTGCATGGGTATAACCAGGGCAGAAATTGGACATGATGAAGTGTCAGAGTCTGTGGAAGACTGCAGAGCTGCTTCACCCATGTGCCATAGCACCAGGGGTTGGTTTGGTTGGGTTTTTTTGCATCCACTCAGCCTCATAAAAAGCTGATTTTTCTCTTTGAGGCAGAGGAGGGAGCAGGAAAGGTAGGCAACCTGGTCATGACAATGCTACTGTAAGGGCTTTCAGGGTTCATGCACATGTAAAACCAAACACAAAAGAGTTCAGTTTGGGCATTGGCATAAGGATCACAATAATTCACACTGTGGGTCTGAGCTTTACTGGAAAGAAAGAAAAAAGTGTATACACTGAGCTCATCTTGGTGTTTGCTGATGCAAATTGAGTAACTACATAGAAACTGGGAAGCTTTGAATTTACCCTTCCAGCACACCTAAAGGCATGTGGGTCACAGCACCAGCTATATATATTTTTTTCTTTTGGCCGTACTCTTGGTAGTGGGCAATTTCTTCTCCTGCTGTTGATCCACAGCACTTCAGTACCCAAAGGAGGAATGCCTTCTCCCTGGGGGATCCCCCAAATCACAGTCCTGCCACACGCTCTACGGAAGCATTTCAGCGTTTGACCTTCACTCTTTTTGTTTAAAGGAACAAAAGAGATTGTTTTTAAAGGAACAAATACTAATTGTTTTCTCACAATTGCTTTTATCATGATAGGACAACAGTGGGTAGAAAAAAAAAGACAATTTATGCTCAAGCAAAGGACAGGGAAAGGTCAGAAAGCAATCTGTAGGACTGCAGAAACACTGCAGCTATTTCTCAGAGCAATTTCTCTGAGCAACGAAAGAAGTGAATGCAATTGCATATGCCCCAAATACAAAGCAAAAGTAAAGTTAAAATAGATGTCAAACTGCATTTTTTTACTTTTTTCGTCTTTGTAAAAAAATAGTGCAATTTCCAGGCCACTGTCACATCAATCACGTTGTGATCTGCTGCTAATAAGACTGGAGACGATGCTCTTTCTTGTCAGTCATCAGTCAGTGGCTCTAAGGATGGATTTCATCAGCAAAAGAATCCACAATATGCAAGGCCTGTTTTTACTGTGAGATGTGTTTATTACTTATGAACCATTGTATGGTGATTTCCATATAGTAATGATAGAGGGTTTTTTTCCCTCTGGTTTTCCTGTTGCTGCTTCTGCTAGCAGTTTCAATATGTAACCAACCCCAAAAAGTTTACTGTGTGGAAGGGGCTTGAATATAAAAAAAATTGGATAAGAAAAGCTTCCTGTGGCAAAATCAATGGGAAGAGAAGGCTGTGGTATATTAACAGGTGTTGTATTATGCCACTTTTCACTCCTGCTGAGTAGCATTTTTTGGTGGTAATATCTCATATTGGTTTGCATGTGATGACTTAAAAAGTCAGGCACTATTGATTATTGAATCAACAGAGCTACTTGGCCTGGAAGGTTTTACTCAGAGGAATAAACTAAAGAAACATAGTCCTAGTTTATCATGCAAAGTACTAGCCTTGTTATTTCTTGGCAGCTGAAGTGAATTCCTAGTGGAGGTAAGAAAGGAAAATATTCTTGCCTGCTTCATGTTAGACTCACCCAACATCCCAGCATCCACCTGCATACTGTGGTGCAGGTTAGCAAACCACAAGAGGCAGACAACTATGTCCTTGCTATAAATAACGGAACTGGTTGAAAACTGAAAATATTATCTTTAAAAACTTGTAAACAGACATTTCAGTATTTTTAGAGAGGGGAAAGTGTAAGTATTAATGAAAAATGCATTGAAATATCAGAATTGCAATGTTTAAATCCAAATTAACTAAAATATAATGTAGGTAACATTTCTATTTTCCAGAGAATGCAGGGAATGATTCCCTGCTATTTTCCAACAAACTATAATTTTTATAGATTTTAGTTTTTTTATAAAACTAAAATATACTCAGTTGTTTTGCCAATATTTATTTTGCTGTCGTTAGTACTGCATGCTTGTCCACTGTATCTAGAAAATACATACAGTCTTGTCTCATGGATCAAGAGGATATGGTACAAGATTCTGGGAGCTGCTATTAGAAAGAAAGAAAATGTAGGATCCCCTTCTCTCACAAGTCTTGGGAGTCTGACAACATGCACAAGATGTTCCAGTGCTTTACTTGATTTAAAAGGCTCAATGCAAGTTAAATTTATAATGTAAAATTTAATGGGCTGAAAATGAACTATTTTAAAAAACTCATTCTCAGCACCGTTTCTTCCAGAGGTTTTACAGCTATTTTGATCGCGGGATGCCCCAAACCCAGTCTGTTTTGTGCTTGATTTATCTTCTAACTTTATCCTAGTGCCACTCTGTTGTTGAAGCCCCATGAAGTTACCCCCACTACATCACACTTGGGGATAGTCTAGATGAGTATATCAATTTTCAGCACTAACTAATAGGAAACTGGCCATTTGCATTTCGTACAGAAGGTCTTAAGGATTTAGAGAGATATTTTGAGCCTGGAATAGTTTTGATGTTGAAAGAAAAGATCTGATTTCATATTTGAATGGCACAGAGATCCCCATGCTAGCAGGAGTACCTTTGCATGACTCAGTGCTGCCCAGCAGTAGTAGCTTACACCAAGTTTTATTACATGTCCAAAGCATCACTGTCAGAACTCTGGGGCTTTAGCTGGACTGAGAGGCTGATAAGGGGAATATTATAGTATAATATAGTATAAAATTACTGGTGTTGCTATGAAAATACTTATAGACCAGCCAAAACCAGGGTTTCTCTCTGCCAGGTGCTCAATTATTCCCCTAATGATATTTTTTATTCTGCTAGCTCCACATCCAGGAAAAATAAAACATTTTAGCTTAGAGGTAGTTTTGGCAGAAGTTTGAGGGTTTTCTACCTGTAAGAGAAATAGAAAAAACACTAATAAAAGCCAGTGTGATGAGTTTTGGCAATACAGGAAAAAAAACAAAAAGTGAATTCAGTAAATATGGCATGGCAGCAATTTTTTATTTTTTTTTCTTTTGAGTCATCATGTGGTCTGTAAGAGACTGACCCAGTTCCAGCCTGAATGGGTTTCCTATAATATAGCTGCACTAGCAAACAGGAATACTAAATATGCATTACCATTCTTGAACTCACACCACACCATTTGCTAAACTAACTGGAGTTACTGTACTCGCATTCTCAGGAGTTACTATACCATCCTGAATGTGATGGGCATGTTTTATAATTTGTCTTTGAAGGAGCGTAGCATAGTGAAACCTCATGAAATTTCTGCCTGCAAGCACAGTGGAAGCCATTACCTAGAGCAGCAGCTGCTTCGCTTCTGCTGTGCTGGAAATACATCATAGTTACTGGAATTTATAAAATAATCATGCTGAAGATTCATCAGACTATCGGGTGATTGCAAACAATCCCTTTGGTTTTAGAAGAGGGTGCTCCACTGTGTGAGCAACATCAGCAACGGCCAAAGTGCTGTTACGATAAAATGAAATGAAAGTGGATATATATGGATATAAATGAAGGTGACTGAAGCATGTGAGGAGAAAATAGAGCCCATAACCCAGCATCAGGTAAAAAGACTGCCTCTTTCTGTTAGAAACTTGGTTTTCTTTAAGTGTGGCTGGAAGGGAGCAGGGTATGGATGTTTGCAATGTAACCGTCAAAGACTGACTTGGGGAAAAAAAAAAGAATTAAAAAAAAAAAAAAAAAAAGACAAGAAGGAGCTGGAAACCCGAATGTGAAAGGACAGGAGGTTTCCCCTACTGCAGTGACAGCCTCACGAGGGGAACGTGGTGACGGGTGACCCAGCCTGCCTGCAGGACTCCTGGTATAGGTGGGAACATAAAAGTAGAAAAGCAGTTTATGAAGCTAGAGGTTTCTTCAACATCACAGATACTGATGAGAAAAGCCTTTGTACGTTTTTTGTTGAAACTGTAGGATTAGTAACTTTTGAGAAGGCTTTTAAAATGATTAGGAAAAGTAACAGACTGGATGAGTCTGTGTGCCCATAAAAGCACAGTGAAAGAGGATAGTAGCACCTCAGGTAAATGTGATGAAACCTTTAGAGTTGTTGGGAAGAATATTTCAATAATTTAACGAGAATGTTCTATGAAATGTAAGGGAATTGAATGGCCACAAACCCTGCAAACTGCAAACATTTAGAAAATTATATTCCCATTGCTACTTACTTTGTCACAATCATTTCTGGTCAAAATAAGAAAAAATGTGGAAATAAATTAACATCTTTTTTCTCACTTTTTTTTTTTTCCCTAACGTAAGATCCCTCTTTACCTCACTCCTTGTCCGTCTTCCTTATGCAGAATTGTGTGTCCATAGTAAATTGGTCTCTTATAATCATTGATTTTGAAGATTCTGAACATACTTTAGGCATTTCCAAAGGAGTGACGTAGATGTGGGAGCCCTGTACCTTCCCGTACCCCAGCAAGTTAAATCTCTATCCCAGTCTGAGATATTACGAACTTCATCTGGTTATGGATGGATACAATTTGCAACCCACATGCTGGTCTCCCGATTTATTAGATATTCAACCCAAAGCTCACACCTATGTATCTCCAAACAATTTTCTGAATGAGGCTCGGCAGCTTTTGTTTAAATCCATGTTTGTTCTAAAGAGGTAACCATGATATTGTGCTAGTAGGAATTTATTGTTCAACAGCTCAAGACAGTGGGATATAGTCTGCCAGACCTGCTGTGGCTATGGGCATTCCTGATGCATTTTGCTGTTACTTGATTTAAATAGGTAACATACATTACTACTAATGAGAAATGTGGTTTTAAATCATCACATTTACATCCTGGGTGTATAATTTGACTTGCTTGCAAGAAGTATTAAACAGGATTTATTTGTTTAATTAATACAAGCTGAAGCATTGATCCTATTGTGTTTCTTCTCAGGCAGATAGCTTTCCCATACTCTGCCTCCTCCACTAAAGCATTCACCTTTAATGCAAAATGGTCCATCGTAGGCAGTTCTGGAGCAGTCACAGGAGTAGCCGTTGTATTTCTCGACGCATTTACCGCCATTTGCACAGTACATCCCATAGCTCGTGCAATGGCCAGAGCAGCCGGGCTTCACCCCTGGCGTGACTTTCGCTCGCTCCTCCAGATCCAGCGTCACCCCGTTCATCCTTAATGAACGAATGCAGCCGAGGAAGCCTCGCTGGCCGCCTGCAGCACCTGAGAGGGAATGTAAAACCTTGAGACAACACTGAATATATTTGATTGTTGTTGCTTGACATGGAATGTCCTGCTGAGCTTGTAACAACAGCTGGAAATAAGATGGAAGTACAACTTCTTCGTAAAGGCAAGGAATCGCCTTGTCCTAATGACAATGAAATCAATGAAACCCAGCCTTTTGATACCATAAGTAAGCATAAACCGTAGGTGTGTTTGCCTTACACTGAATAGACATCAGAGATTCTAGCCCTCCACTGCAAGACTTCATTCCAACTTCAAGACTTTTAGAGAGAACAGTGGAAGAAATAGGCTTGGCTCAATTGCTAAGGAATAGTCTTACTCCATATGATCAGTGATGATGGATGCTAATAATAATGCCATAATATGTTATGCAGTGTTGCATTTTTAAAAGCCATGATGGGAAAAGAAAGAAAAGATTTAAATCCCCAATCTCAGTTGCAATAGGAAATAGAGATTTTAATTTCCAAGCAACACTGGGTATATTGTTTAGTTGCTCAAGTACAGGGTGAAGGATATAATACTGATGAGCTACATTTGAAAATCTGGGTTGAGTTGGCTTTTCTTAGCAGTCAATGAGAACTGTTCCTTTTCTCCCCCTAGTAAACACTTGCTGAAAATTGTGATTTCAGCTAGTCTTGTCTGGGGCTGCATTAGAAACGAAAAATACCTAAAAAAGTCAAGTAAGTAACCAAGAGTGGCTGTCAACCTTCCTCCTCATCATCTCATCTCCTTGATTACTGCAGTGCTGCAGGTGCTGAGGAGTCCCTGAGATCTGAACGCAGAGTACAGAGGCTGGTATTTACACGAGTAGGGAAGAGGGCGAAATACAAAGCAGAGAGGGCTGCTTCAAACCAGATGTTGGCAGCTGGGTCATCTGGAGCAAGAAGAGGTGATGCTCAGTCTCTGCCGAGGGCATGGGGCAGAGGGCATTCTGGTGTGGTTCCACATAAACTCGTGTACACTGCAGTGACAAGAAGATCCCTAATACACCTAATTCTCTTCCTTCCCCCACCTAGGACATGAAGTCATTATCCCTCAGGCACTCTTACTGGCCCAGGGAATAGATAATTATTCTACAGAAAGTGGAAGGGCAGGCACTGGACCAATTCCTGTCTGGTGTTACGCTCTAGCCCCTGATGCTCAGGGCGTTCATTTGGGACACTCCAACTCAAATTGATTCTCTGCCTGACTCTGGGTAAGGATTTAAATCTGTTCCTTGAGAGGTGGGCTCCAGCCGACAAGTTACATGAAATGGGTATGATTCAGAGAGAAAGAAAATCCGGTGCAGATTTGGACATTCCGGTTTTGGGAATAAAGGTACAAGGTATTTCAACACGTTGTTGGTGTTACAGTTAATTCAAAACTACCAATAAAAATAATCTTTAGTAACAATTCCCCAAGAACTCCAGCTGGAAAAAAAATCCAGCTCTTCCTGTTTTCAGCAAAAGGCTTGGTATTTCTTTTCAAAGGTCAAGGCTCCCTCTTTTAAACAAACTTCACATTTCAGCTTATTTTGAAACTGTCTTTTATTGGGATCACAGCCAGCAGTAAAGGAGAATCGGAGCTTGTAAACAATGACTGCACATCTGGTGACACATTATACACAGTTTGAAGTGACACGGTGCTGTTTACTGAGGGAGTGAAGGCTTTAAACGTCATTTTAATTAATTTCTGCTCTTGAACCTGACTAACGTGGGGGAAAAAAATGAGATAGAAACTTTTTCTCCTTTCCCTTTCCCTCTTTTGTTAACAGCTATCTAGAGAGGTAGGAAAGTGTTTCTTAGCTCAGCATTTCATATAGCTCTGATTCCAGCTACTGGCACTTGGCACACCTGCACTTCGCAGCCCTGAGGCCAACAGTCAGAGAAATGCAGGTCCTGCTGGAATCACCTGGCCAAACCGCAGCAGAGACCAGCAGCTCCAGAAAGCAGTGGACTAACTTGGTTCCAGGGAACGCATCTGTATAACACTCTGTGATGCTTTCCTACATTGAATGGGCAAACTGCCCATGGGACTAGAGGGGAAAGACTGCAGCGAGGACTCTGAAGGTAAAAGCATGGGCAGTGATCAAACCTCGAGAGGCTGAAAAGTGCTGCCAAGGCTAGGATGGGCACCGCAGGCACACGCAGTCCTGGCAAGACATATGCAGGATTTTTACTTCTGTGGTGAGTAAGCGTGTGAGATGCCTGGCAAAGAAGGAGTTTGGCACTACTGCCTGCTAGAGATACTTTCAGCCAGGAGTCGCAGGTGGGAAAAGACAAAAGACAAAAATGACAAGAATATTTTTCTCTTAGTTGGTCTTATTTCTGTAATTATGGACATGCTTTGCTTTGCTTTTTCTTTTTTCTCTTCCTCACCCCTACCCCTTGCCCTCATGCAAGTGCTTCAGGAGTGCAGCTCCCCACATGAGACTAAGCGTGCTGGCAAGACCCGCAGGAAAGTGTGCTTAGCGTGTGAGAGCAAAGTCCAGTCACCCGTCCTGCAGCTTACCCACATAGAGCTGGCTGTACAATTCCAGTCGTGTGTGTCCTTCTGTTGGTGCTTTCCGGACCTCCAGGGGTAACTGGTCTACCTGTAGGCTGGCCTGTTTGACGTTCCTCTCGGCATTGACCCGGTGCCACTGGTCATCATTGAGCTGGCTGGGAGACCTAACGACAATTTCCACCGGCCCATTTCCAACATCAAATGAAAAGGAAACCTCCGTAGCAGCTGAAACACCAAGCAAAAGGGAAACCATCTTGTGTTGTAAACAAATTCACAGAAAAAAAAGCAGAAAGGAGCCATATTTACTAGAGTAGGAGTATTTCCAAGGAAGCCATTATGAAAAGTTTCTATAGCATGTGATGGAAATCAAATCAGTTTGGCTTGTAAAATTTAAGCAGAATAAATTATGTCCTTGAAGAGGATTTTTTATTTCCACTGATAATCTCAATAATATTGGAAAAACCCCTTCACCAGCTTTCAGAAGAAAACATAAACAGACCCTGAACCAATGACATTAATTCTTGATTTCTGCAGCTTTTCCAGTTTCCGTAGGTTTTTGGTGTGTTTTTTTTTTTTTTTTTTTTTTCTTTTTTTTTTAGGGAAATATGCATTTTGATAAAAAAGTGGTGCAGAAGTCTACCTACGTTTTTGTCTTTTGAGGGGGAATTAATTTTGACAATGAACTAATAATGCAGTAGTAAAGACCTATGTGAGATTTCACGGCTGAAAAAGAAATGGATTCTTAAGAAACACTACAGTGCTTTATTTATAGTGGATAATTCAAAACACGTTCAGAAATTTTACAAATGTCCATTAGGCTCTACTAGGCATTTCTCCAGGTCATCCTCAACTATATAATTGATACTTATTACTAAACAGGGAGTGTGATTAATAATACACAGATTATTTTGGAATGAAGAAATATAATTTTGACTTTCCTACTGACATTTAGTTTATATAATTTGGGGCTGTACATCAGATGAAAGTGTTAACAGAAAATGGATTATCAATGATAGCATTCACAGAGGAGGATACCAGACAAAAGTAAAGACAACCAAGAGTTCCATTTAATCTGTTTTTCTAAAATCTAACATAAAAAAGCCACAGCAACCTTCTAATTATTCTAAAAAATCTCGAGTGCCCAATTATGGTCTCAGTGTTCCCATACAGCTGTGGTTTCTCGTTTGGTTGAATTACTAAAACACTATTGTAAAAAAATCTTACTCAGTAAGGCTATTAAATTGTGGTAGAAGCACCACTCCATGATCATTATCACTAACAATACTGATAAATAGTGGGAAATACTTTTGTACATGGTCTGACAGATTTTCATGGGGTTATGCCAGACTGAATGAAACACATTTTTATGAAAACTGGAGGGATAGGAATAAACTTTTTACAGAGAACATTCTTTCAAATCGAATTTATTATACAATTGACACCTTTGATTTTTTTCCTGCAAAACTGGCTATTTCTAAAAGGAAGAAATAAAAGCATATTTTATTGCTGTTGTACTCTCTGTTCTTGGCTGAATAAAAGAATTTCATTTCTTGAATGAATTGCCTTTCATAAGTCATGAATTAAGTCTGTCTGGCCTTTTGCACTTTACAAGACACAAACTCTGTATGAGCCAAAACTTGCTGTTAAAGAAATAAAGATATTTCATTTTCATGTTGTTATATCTTATAACTTCAGTGGTTATGCCAAAAAACTCAGGCAAATTAGGAATTAGAGTAAAATCTCTCCAGTACTTGAGTTGTATGCTGTGTTCAGGTCTATTTTCAAGGGTGTGTGTCTAATTCTCCTTTGCTTTTTCCTTTGAAGAACTGCCTCAGATCTCTTCACTGTCAGACTTGAATTGCTTTCCAAAAGCTGTCTGTCTACAGGGCTGTAAAAAAAGAATCCCATAGCAAACTCTTCATTTGATTCTGAGGCAGCTGATGGCACTGTCGATATTGCTCATGGGTACCTTGAGTACAACCCCATCCAGGACGTTGAAAACCTTTGCAAGAATACTTCTTTGCAAGCTCTTGGTCTTCTGGATGGAAGCATCTCTAATTTTTTAAAGGAATATTATTCTTCCTTTAAAAGAGAAAGGGAAAGTGTAGAGAATAGAGATATTTCAAGCATAAGTTCTTTCCCTGCACAGCCTAGCTTTCTGCATGGCTTTAGACTGAAATCTGTATCGCAGCCTAAAAGACTTACAATGAAATTTGTACTTATTGGAGAAAAATACTCTCTTTAATATGAGTCTCATTTGTAGAAATTAATATTATATTTTTGTATTTAATCTGATACTTAGGGAAGCAAAAGCATTCCAGAAAAATCTTATCAAAGGCTGTTTTCCATGCACGTACCTGCTGACATGCTGAAAGTTAAGAGGAGACAGTACAGGATCTATGGACTGTGCTCATCCATCCCCAAGCTACCTGAAAACATGACTCTCATAAACCAAAAAGGAGGAAACTTACTTGCTAGACTGACAGACTGATAAAACATGAAGTATGTCAATGAAAAGAGCTTTGAAGATCGGCAGGGGCTGCACGACAGCATGTCTTAGATGTGAGTTATGCTGCTGGTTCTGACCCTTCGTTCTTAGTTTCCATTGGAATGAATTTTTGAGCCTACAGGTTAAGTAGCAATAATAGTAATATTCTCCAGACAGGGGCATCTCTAGGTAAAATGATTGGTACTTGTACCTTAACAGAAATAGATGAACATCTGATAACAGGCACATTAGTCAGAAAAGGAATACAAAAGAAATTGTACCCCCTAATAAATGAGACAGGAGATTTGGTAACAAATGACATGGAGAACCCTGAGGTTCTCAACAACTCTTTTCTGTCAGTTTTCACTGGCAACTGGCCTTCCTACATCTCTTGAGTCCCTAAATCTCAAGGCAGGGACTGGGGGAATGAAATATTCAAGGTCAGGTTAGACAGGCTTTGAGCACTTCACGCTGTACCCACTCCTCCTTTTTCCTCTACCCCAGCTTTACTGGTGAGCATGTGGTGTATGGTATGGAGTATCCCTTTGGCCAATGGTCACCTGCCCTGGCTGTGTCCCTTTCCAACTTCTTTGCTGCCATCAGCCTACTGAATGGGGGAGAAGTGGGGAAGAGAGAAAGCTTTGATGCTGTGCAAGCATTGCTCAGCAACAGCCAAAACTTTGCTGTGGTATCAACACTGTTTTAGGCACAAATCCAAAACACAGCACCATATGGCCTGCTGTGGAGAAAGTCAACTCCATCTTAGCTAGACCTAGTACAACACCAAATTTCTTCAGAAGTTCGGCATAATTAGTTATGTAGAAGAATAGCAATTAGGTTTTTTTTTCCTAAGTATGATTTACTTTTCAATCTCTGTATGTCTACACATACAAACCTTGCATGATGTGGCATCTTTGACTTGAATACATGCTTGGTTGACAGGATAGTGGCATTATTCTGTCAAACTTTTGAAGTGGATGATTAAAATATAGACTATTCATTCACAATGACCAAGTGAACCAGAGCAGATTTTTTTCAGAAACGTAGAAAATGAGCTGCACAGGTCCCTGAGATTTCTACTGGTTAGTCACTTTGTAGGTTATGAAGTGAGTTTTCCTACTGATCATTTTGTTTTCTATTCTACGAAACACCATAAAACGCAAGCCAGTTTTCCCAAGAAATGAGAACAAGGATAAGACATTGAACAAATGTCTGAAATTGCTTAATTATGAAATAAAAAAAGAAATGGACTTTTGTTTATTCAGGAAGTACAATGTTTTTTGATGGAAACTTCATAAAATCGAGGTGGGGTGAATTTTTTACGTGCTCCTGCCACATATATTCACCGAATATAAGGCATGTGGCTTAATTTTACCCTTTCTGTACCTTGTGCAATTACATATAATTAAACTTGAACACATTTGTTTCATCGACTCAGTTTTCTAAGGTCACAGGTCACTGTCAGCCATCTGTTCAGAATACAGAAGTGCAACTTTGGCAAAAAAAATGCCCTTCTCACTCTGTTCCGTGTTCTTGTTTCTTAGCTCTACGCAGATCCCACCATTTCCTCCTTGTAAATCCATGAGGCATTTGCCCATAAAAAGGAAGGGCCATGCCTGAGCCACCCTGAAGGAAGACCTGGATAGGCTGGAAGAGTGTGCTAACAAGAACCTTATGAAGTTCAACAAGGAGATATGTAAGTCTTGCACCTGGGAAAGCATAATCCAGGTGCACAGCACAGGCTGGGATCTACCCCACTGGGGAGCAGCTCTGTGGAACGGGACCTGGGGGTGGTCCTGGTGGGCAACAAGCTCAGTATGAGTGAACAGTGTGCTGCTGTGGCAAAGAAAGCCAGCAGGATGCTGGGTGGCATCACCAAAGGCATCACCTGCAGAGATACAGAAGTCATTTTCTCACTCTACTCTGTGCTCGCCAGGCCACACCTGAACACTGTGTTTAGTTTTGGTCCCTGCTGTAGAAAAAGGATCTGGGCAGACTGGAGAGGGTCCAGAAAAGGGCCACAAAGATGACCGGATGACTGGGAAGCCTGCCCTATGAGGAAAGGCTGCGAGAACCGGGTTTGCTCAGCCTTGAGAAAAGGCGGCCTGGGGAGGCCTTATCATGATGTTCCAGTATTTAAGGGGTGGCTACAAAGAAGATGAAGACTCCCTTTCTACATGGTGTCACATGGAAAAGACAAGGGGTAATGGGTATAAGTGATTCCTGGGGAATTTCAGATTGGACACGAGGAAAACTTTTCACAATGAGAACAATTAGCCATTGGAATAATATCCCCCAGGAAGTGGTGGATTCCCCAGCATTGGACACTTTTGAGATTTGTCTGGACAGGGTGCTTGGCCATCTTGTCTAGACCGTGCTTTTGCCATGAAAGGTTGGACCAGATGATCCTTGAGGTCCCTTCCAACCTGGAATACAGTTTGATTCTGTGATTCTATGACTACATTGTCTGTGGGATTCTGCTTTCCTTGGGTCCTTCCCTTCAAGGCTTTCTGGTAGATACGCTTTAGTTAAACACAAGTTCTGAGGCTCAACTACACAGGAAGCAGCATGCACTTCTATGTCCTTTGCTATGCAGGTGGTCAGGCTAAATGAGCTGATAGACTTTTCCAGCATTCAAGACCTATGAACAACTAGGTCTCTCATTTTCACAGAACTCCTTGTGTCTGAAGTCTGTTTTTCCTTGTTTTCCTAGTTTGATCCTCGTTGATAAAGGATAGGAACTCTAGCTATAGTGAGGCTGGCAGCAAAAGAGATGCTGACAGCTGGGTGAGTGTTCACAAGATGTTAAGCAGTAGGTGGAGGTTCTCAAGACACATCAGCTGTGGGAAAAAAAAGGAGGGATTACAACCCTCCTCACAGTTAGCTTTGTATGCCTGTTTCTCTAGTTCTCTCCTTCTCTCCCATTATCCTTTCTCTGAAACACATACTTTCATCTCCTTCCTTGTACTTTGTTTCTTTTACCTCCCCTGATGCATTTTTACACCCTTCAATGAACACACTGATGTTTTAGCTGACTTATATCAAAGGGAATAGTATCTAACTTCTTTAGGATCCTTTTGAAATCCCATTCTTAGAACATAAATGCCTTGTTATGGCTAGAATCTGAGCTCACTTACTTGGCTGTAAAACAGGATACCACAATAAGCTATGAACTGTAGACTAAAACCTGCCAGATATTTCCCCCCTCCTCTTTGTTTGCCTTTCCCGTGAAAACAGCCTGAAAATATTCTCTGTAAGGGCAACACCTGCCAGACTTCTTGTACAGTTTGTTCATAAAAACACCTCTGATGAAGGGCTCACTGACTAAACCAGTAGACAAAACTCAGTGAAATGATGAAAATGGATGAAAACCTAATCAACAAAGATGCTAGAGCATCTCTGAGCTAGATATCTAGAGCTGGTGGTTTATGTATCCTTATATGAATCCATCACTTCAGTCAAGATCAGGTCTCATATCTGTAGTCACTGGAATCATTCCCATTGACTTTAGTTGACTCTGGACAGAAAAGAAGGTTTTCCAGGACTGGAAAGCAACTATCTTGTCCACCTTTCCCACTTATACTCAGACAGCTGAGTTTAAAGATAGATTTACAAAGTGATCTCTTAACTACCTGCCCTGCTGCCCTCATCTGCTTGCACAGGGGTGAGAGGGGGCCATGCCAATGCTGACATTGAAACAACATGGATAGATTGCTCCTGGCAGTTGAAAATTTGCGGAAAGGGCTACAGATGCTACCCTGAAGTGTCACATTGGAACACAGGACCTGGTTTGAGGAGGCTACTTCTCAAGGGATACAACCAAAAGTTAAAGCCACCAAAAGAACATCTCAGAGAGAAGCTGTTGATCCAAGTTGCTTGACTGCATGCAGGAATTACTGTGTAGCTTGGCTCTCTGTTAATAATCAGGTAGTTGTCAAAAATCATGACCATATTTACAATAATTGGACTAAGCATCTGGAAGATTTCACCATTTATTTAATTCCCAAATGAAATGGCCATTTGAACTAATGAGCAAAAGCTTCAGTCATTTGACCAAATGACAGTGCGCATCCATGCCCAAGATTACAGTAATCCCTGAGCTAAGTGCCAAATGAACTAGCTCTGGAAGCTGCACAGCTGCATCAGCATGATGCTGTGCCAAGAGTAATTAGTTCTAACGAGAGACTATACTGCACCTAGGATCAAACCCAGCATAGCTGAGTGCTGATTTATGTGGATATGCTCTCTTTCTTAGAATTAGCTTATGTGTCTCTTTAACATGGGGCTTCACTGTACCGACCAGACACACCCCACGTTTGCCTGTAGGTTAACCAGTAAAAAAAAAAAAAAAAGAAAAAAATCATGCAACTTTATACTTGCTTGGATGTTATGCAGTCATTTATGTGTCAAGAACAAAAAAAAGCGTGAGTAAAGGTATCACTTTGATTTAACATCATTTAACACCCACTTCTCATAGCATAAATCCATCCGTAAGATACAATATAATAACATCTGAGGCTCAGTGTCTTTCTGAACCTTTAGAACAAGCTGATATGGAGTAAACAATCCATGGGACAGTCACAGACTCATAGCATGGTTTGGGTTAGAAGGGACCTTTAAAGATCATCTAGTGCAATCCTCCTGCCATGGGTAGGGATATCTTTCAGTAAACCAAGTTGCACAAAGCCACATTCAACCTGACTTTGAACACTTGCAACGGTGGGGTGTCAACAACTTCTCTGAGCAACCTGCTCCAGTCTCTCACCACCCTCATTGTAAAGAATTTTTTCCTTCTAAGCAATCTAAATCCTTTCTCCTTCATTTTCAAACCATCGCCCATTGCCCCCTTGTCCTGTCACTACAAGTGTTCTTAAAAAGTCTCTGTCTTTCTTATAAGCCCCTTTTATATATTGAAAGGCAGCAACAAGGTCTCCGTGGAGCCTTCTCTTCTCCAGGCTGAACAATCCCAACTCTCTCAGCCTTTCTTAAACAGAAAAGGATGATCCAGCCCTGTGATCACTTCCATGGCCCTCCTCTAGACCCACTCTGACAGGTCCATGTCTGCCTTCTGCTGGGGACCCCCAATCTGGATGCAGTACTCCAGGTGGGGTCTCACAAGAGTGAGTAGAGGGGGAGAATCACCTCCCTTGACCTGCTGGTTGTGTTTGTTTTTATGCAGCCCAGGAAACGACTGGGTTTCCAGGCTGAAAGTGCACATTGCTGGCTCACATCCAATTTTTTGTCTACCAGTACCCCCAAGTCCTTCTCTGAAGGGCTGCTCTCAATCCATTCATCACCCAGCTTGGGATTGGGATTGCCCCGATCCAGGTGCAGAACCTTGCACTTGGCCTTGTTGAACTTCACGAGGTTCACACGGACCCACTCCTCTCCAGCCTGTCCAGGTCCCTCTGGATGGCATCCCCTCCCTCAAACTATTGACTGCACAACTCAGCTTGGGGTCACGTGCAAACTTTCTGAGGGTGCACTCAATTCCACTGATGAAGACATTAAACAGTATTGATCCCATGAGGGATCCCCTGAAGGCAGGGGTCCTCAAACTTTTTAACCAGGGGGCCAGCGCGCGGATGAAGTGGCAGGCAGTCATCTGCGGCTGCTTGGTTTCCCCCCCCAACCCCCGGCGGGGGGGGGGGGGGGGTGTCTGTAAATACCGGGGGCCAGATTGAGGACCCTGGGGGGCCGTATCCATCCCACGGGCCGTAGTTTGAAGACCTCTGCCTTAAGGGATAGTACAGACCCTTGAGGGATGCTGCTTGATACTGGTTTCCACCTGGGGACTGAAACATTGACTGTAACTCTTTGGACACAGCCATTCAGGCAATTCCTTATCCATCTAGCAGTCTATCCATCAGACCCATACCTCTCCAATTTAGTGGCAAGAATGTTGTGAAGGACCATATCAAAGGCCTTACAGAAGTCCAGATGACATCAGTAGCTCTTCCCTTGTGCACTGATGCAGTCACTCCATTGTAGAAAGCTGCCAGATTAGTCAGGCACAATTTTCTCTTGGTGAAGCCATGTTGACTGTCCCTAACCACCTCCCTGTCATGCATCTGCTTTGACGTAGCTTCCAGGAGGATCTGTTCTATGACCTGACAAGGCAGAGAGGTGAGGCTCACTGGTCAGTAGTTCCCAGCGTCCTCCTTTCTACCCTTTTAAAAAATGTGTGATGTTTCTCCCTTTTTCCAGTCACTGGGGTCTTCACCTAAGTGCCATGACATTTCACATATGATGGAGATGAGCTTGGCAACTGCATCAGCCAATTCACTTGGGACCCTGGGATGCATCTTGTCAGGTCCCATGGATTTATATTTGTTCAGGTTGCTCAGGTGGTCTTGAACCTGAGTTGTGTTACAATGGGAGGGACTTTGTTCCCCCAGTCCCTGCTTTGATGTTCAGGGACTTGAGATATGTGGGAAGAGAGATTACCATATAGATTGGTAAAATATTACTCTGTGAAAAAGGAAGAACAAGGACTGCTATTAGCATTAACATTTTGATGATATAACTGTAAAGTTAGTTTTTAAATATGAGTGATTTCAGACATTCTGTAACTGTATTACTGATTTCTGCTCAGTGAAATTCTTGTTGCCTGGAGAAAATATTTTGAAACACATTTTACCTTCAGTTGTAAGATGTCTAGAAACATGCATAGAAAAGAAAAAAGAAATTAACTTCTCAATGAAAAGTAAGGGAATGAAAACATATATAAGTGAATGACATTAACCATTAAAGGTTTGGAAAAAAGATCTAATATTTGGAAAAGATACAAATAGAACCCCAAAGGTGGTTTGTTTTTTGGTTTTTGGTTTGTTTTTTTTTTCAAAGATTAAAGAAGCTAATTTATGGTGAATAGGATTTATTTAATTCCTCTGCAAATTCATTAGGAATATGGAACTCTTCAGAGTGACTGAAGCTTCTCATGACCTTTTTGGTGTGTTTCTATCTAATGTTTCCGTTTTGAAATTTCAAAGTATCCTGCAGACCACTCTCACCCCCCCAAAAAAACCCCAAAACCAACCAAAATAAACCAAACCAAACAACAACAAACCAACCACCACCAACCAAACCAACACAAACCACAACCCTCGAATGAACAATAAAGAAAAAGGTTTTATCAAACACAGAAAAGAGCATCCTCTGAGTTCCTATCCTCATATTTTTGATCCTCATTTTTTCCACCATTTAGCCTGCAGCCTGAAGGCACTTGATTCACTCTCTGCTGTGTGCAGTACCTGCATCTGGTAGCTGCAAACTTGCAGTGACATTTCTTTGTGAATGGAGAGGGAATTAGATCTAGGAAGAGACGGCCTGATTCAGCCAGAGCTACTGTTTTCTTATACACGTGACTGTGTTGTCCCATTGTAAGACAAGACGACACACAATTAGTTTTGCTGTATATTTAAAAAGATGTGAACTTTAATACATGATTCTCCTTCTTCCATGACACTTTCACATCTTCTTTCTAGTAAGATTTACGACTGCACCGGTAATTACAACAAGTGGACAAATAATCTCCAAGTCCTAGCTTTCTGTTTACAGGAACTGAACATCTCTGGATTAAAGGGAATGACATATGTTAAACCCCTTCTTTCATAATTTCATTTTATGACTGTTCAAATGTATTTTTATATATCTGGCTGCCTGACTGAATAGCTAGCTCTCTTCTTGTCTCTTCACCGCCTGTATTGGATTGAGTCCCTCTATTGTACTAATCTTAGCCTATTGTCTCCATGCTGAGCTCTTGAAATTCATTATCCTCACTGGTGGTTTTAATCCTAGATATTCATTATATAACAGTTGATTCAGAGGTACTGTACTACATTGCAGCATATTGAACTTATACATCAGTGGCCTGGATGAGGGGCCAGAGTGCACCCTCAGCAAGTCTTCGGATGATGCAAAACTGGAAGGAGTGGCTGATACCCCAGAAGGCTGAGCTACCATTCAGCGAGACCTGGACAGGCTGGAGAGCTGGGCAGAGAAAAAACTAATGAAGTTCAATAAGGGCAAGCGCAATGCCCTGCGCCTGGGGAGGAACAGCCCCCTGCACCAGTATGAGCTGGGGCTGACTTGCTGGGGGGCAGCTCTGAGGAGAAGGACCTGGGAGTGCTGGTGGGCAGCAGGTTGCCCATGGGCCAGTGGTGGGCCCTTGGGACCCTGGGGTGCATTAGGATGAGCGTGGCCAGTAGGTTGGAGATTATCGTTCCCCTCTACTCTGCCCTTGTGAGGCTGCATCTGCAGTACTGTGTCCAGGTCTGGGCTCCCCAGTTCAAGAGGGACACAGAGCTACTAGAGAAGGTCTCACGGAGGGCTACAAAGATGAGGGGACTGGAGCATCTCCCTGATGAGGAAAGGCTGAGAGAGCTGGGGCTGTTTAGCCTGGAGAAGAGAAGGCTCAGGAGGGATCTCATCAATGTATATAAACACCTGAAGGGAGGGTATAAAGATGGACCCAGGCTTTCAGTGGTGCCCAGTGACAGGACCATAGGCAATGGGCACAACTGAAACATAGGAGGTTCCCTCTGAACATCAGGAGGTGCTTTTTTGGGTTGAAGATGACAGCTTGCTGTGGGGATCTGTTTGAAGCCCGCTGTAATGTTTTTCATCAATTTCAGTCAAAAATAATGCTGACGGACTGTAAGACTATTAGTTTGCTGCTGATAATCTATTTTCTGCCTCTCTTTCCCTTGGTTAACCTCTAATACTGAATACATGCCTCTCTGGATGGAATTGGAATATAGCAGTGAGCTGTTTTGCTGAAGCTCATGCTAGATAAGACTACAGCGATAGTAGAAGGTAGAAGGAAGCAATTAAAAAGTATATTAATTACCAGTAGTGTATCACTCATAGTAAATGTGTGTTTCTGGAGCATGGCACCAGGATGGCTTTTGTCTGTGTTCATATGGCTAGGGGATTCTAATACCATCTACTAAATAAGATTTTGCCAGCGTGGTCTGTATTTCTGGCAGCTAAAAGTGTGCGTTATTGCCGTTTCCTGCATAATTCAGTTCCGAAAAGTAAATCACAAAGCGCAATATCTTCCTTTTTTTTTCTCCAGTGCATGCATGACTTATCCTCTTGGATTACATTAAGAAAGTCAAAGAAATTTGTTACAAGCAAACATATAAAGAAATCAAAAATTATAGGTCATAATTCTGCTAGTCTGTTGGCTAGTCCACAGCATCAAACTTAATATTGTTGTGCACATGTCATTTGCACCAACTTCCACCCCAATCTACATATTCTGAAACATTTGCAGGTGTGTTTCAGTGCTTCCTTGTTGCTATTTCATATGAGTTCAGCTCACAACACTGTTTCCTGCACACCCCCCCCGGTTTTCAGTATTTAAGGGAATAATAGACTGAGATACTACAGCGTGGGGTAACTTCCTCAAGTGCACATTTACAGCTGCATTGTTTCAACAATACTAGTGTTAAAAGCAGGCTACTCACTACCCTAGGCTGCTTTCAAAAGGTTAAGAAGTTCCATATAGAAAGAGGCATCTCTGGTGGATGCAGCACTTCTCAGTTACAGCGGGCTTTTGGTAGGGAGCGATTACACCAGTGAGGCACTGTGTTTCCATGCACACACAAGATTAGATTACTCTTTTGGAGCAGAAAACGGTTCAGAATTAATGACCCTTCCCCAAGGTTTCCCTAGGGTGGTCCAACCTGCTGTCTGACTGCAGCTGAGAGGGAACTTTAACTGCTGGAAACCTGTCTTGACCTTGTCCAAAGCACACAGGCTACTTGCAACCTGCTAAATGTTCTCCAGGTGCAAGATAGTAAAATGAAAAAATAAATAAATAAATAAATAAATAAATAAATAAATAAATAAATAATAAAAAAAAAAATGGTTCTGGCTTCTCTCACCTTGTGGATGGAAACCAATTCTCTTTCTACTAGCAGACAACCACTTACACAATTGTAATTCACAATATTTTGGAAAGGCGTAACTGTACTGGTGAACAATATGAAGGGAAATCAGAACTGAATACAGCACCTTCCTCATCATGAGTAAGCATCTGTGTGAGGACAAAGATAAGGTGGTATTTGATTTTGAAAATGACTAAGAATCAGTTATTTTTGTTTAACTTTAAAATAAATTCAACTATCAACCAACCAATCAAGCAAAAATACCAGTCTTCCTACACAGTAGATTAGATTGCTTTGAGGGGTGAAATATTTTGCATGTAAATGAAAGTACCACATTTTCTCACAAAAGATCGTGCAAAGGCCAAATATGCCCTAAGAAGATAATTATTTATTATATTTATTAATTACTTCAGTTATGCTAATTGCATTCCAGCTGTCTTGTAGATAAGCACTTGGAAACAACTCATATTTTTATGATTATATTTTAGTTGATGTAGCAATTTTAAGCTAAGGACATCAAGAATAAAAAATAACATTATTGTCTTGCGTAAAAAGGGAACCAAAGCAAAGACATGTGAAAGGACTTGTTTAAGGTCAAACACCAGATATGGTTAGAGCAGGGATTGAGAAAATACCTACTTGCTTTACTTCTAAGGCAATAAATACAATTTCAGATAGACGACGCTACCTCCCAGCCAGCCAGCCCTCTTCCAATAACTACTTAGCTGCCTGGAAGGAGGGAAGGAACAGTTACTCAGCTGAAGGTCCTGTTGATTCATCTCATGAGAGTTACTAAAGCTTAAGAAAATACAGCAGCAACATCTTCTGGTCTCTTTTGTGAGACATGATTCACACAAAGGGAACTACAGTGAGTGCTCTGAGTGGAAAAGGAGAGGAGGCGTGTACTTTCCTGTCTATAGTGGGTTATAATATACTTCATTATATCCTTTTAACTGCAACACTTTACCATGAAACTGAATTGGTCCTATGCAACAGAAGACACCCCAACCAGCAGGAAGCACCAACATCATAACAGAGATCTCCCATGTAGCATATAAAGGGTTTTGTGTAACTGGTAGTTATTTTTTTGTTGGATGAAAGGCAAAATGAAAGTGGGTGCTAACGTTCATGCAATAAAATTATGTTTGAGTATGGTGAAGTATCAGAGAGATTTTTTGAGAGGAGCGAGCACTGCCTTCTCCTATGAAAAATTGCTATAAATTTGCCATGGTTCTAAAAATGCTGAGCAATGGGTCTGGGTGCTTACAAGCAGATACAAAGGATACTAACACTCCTCTCAAATACGTCATGTCTGAATGTCATAAATATGAGCAAAAGTGGTAAATTGTGGATCATACTATAAATGGCAAGAGCCTGGTGCAGACCTGAAAAGTAGACATCAAGACTGTCACTCTTCTGTGGTGCGATTTTGAGAAAGCACATTGCCTGTGTCCTTTTCTTCTTTTTCTGTGGTGTTTTTCCTATTCTGTAATTCCTGTATTAGCTGTAGGTTCTGCTGTAGATCATACTTAAAGGCTTCTAAAGGTGTTCACACATGCCTGGGTGGTAGCTACCAAAAAACTTCTACATCTGACCAGGTGCTGCTGATGATATGAATTCATTTATTTTTCTGCCTGGCCATGTAAGTTTTTGTCATTTGTAGCGGCTGTTTTATAAGCAATTTTTGATGGCTGCTATTTATTTCTCTGTGGCTGTCAAGGGGTCACCATCAGGGTGAGAACCCTGTTGCAGTGTCCTAACACAATAAAAAGGCCATCCAAAAATATGACTCAAGTTTACTTTTAGTGTAGTAACTCTTATACGAAAAGGGTACGTGCAAGGAGGCAGGCTGGATGCACTTGACTAACTGTGGCTCCCTTTCAACAAAAGCTTTAGACAAAGATTTTCTTCTCTGAAAACTATACCTGTAGCAATTTATGGTTGCCAACATTCAGGGTAGACTCCCTGAAATGGAAGATAATATCTTTGGCACTGTTTACTTTTTTTATGCTGCAACAGGAAAAAGTATCTACAAAAAATACAAACCAGGAGTATGATGGAGTGGTTCGGGAACGTGAGAAACAGAATTGACATGATAAAGGTAAAAATATGCGCTCTGACTTCATAACAATTAGAAAACTCCTGTAACACTGGCTGAGGCTAAAGGGCAGAGCCATGTGGTACGTGCTCAGTTGTAATGGGTACGTGAGTAAGGGCTTTGCCTGGTTTAGCCACTTTGTCTTAACTACTTCGCTTCCCTGTATGCATGAGTACCACAAAATGTAAACCCAACAGAAGACCCATTCCTATCTCATGCTGTAACAGTGGAAAACAAAAAACAGGTGAGTAAAAGTATTTATGACCGTATAAAACATTAGTTGTTAAGAATTCATACTAATAGGGAGTTGTCTGCAGTACACAAGTAGAGATAAAATGCACCACAGTGATCCAAGCGCTATTTTAAAAACAAAGTCAAGACGTATAGATCATGAGGATACAAAAAGCCTAAGTTATGAGAGATAGTGTAATGGCAGCCTTGTGATAACTGCCTTCATGCTCTTAAAAAATAGATTCACTGTTTTATATACTTTTAAAACAAGTTTTACATGGATGTTTTTCTTTTCTTTTAAAATATAAGAAATTATACATGTGTGCAAGTTTTCTGAATGAAAAGTCAAAAGAATAAATATTTTTTTACCTTATCCTCAGAATAACTGTAGCAAGGCAAGGTAGATAGACAGAGACTAAGCTGAGAGTGACTTAAAAAGTAATTAATTTTCATCATGATTTAAACTGATACTTTTTAAAACTAGCATTTAAACCGACGTTATGCTGTAAAGTGTTAGGAAAACCTATATCCAAAACTTTATATGAACATTCAGCATCTACCAGACTATAATGTTCTCGCAAGTACTTAAAGAGAAGAAAGTTATATTTATTTGAATAATCTATTGACATAATTTGAATTAATTGTGTGCATAAATATTTGAAGCATTATGGATACAATTGTATTATCAGTAAAAGAACCTCCTCTTTCATTGTATCTATAATTTAGGTACAGATCTTTTTCTACTTTAAAAAAGAATTGCTTTGGTGAAGACAATGAAAGATAATTTAGACTTTCAATAGGCTAACTTAGCACTTGCCAACACTTTATTTAAACAGTCCAACTTAAAGAAAAAGAAAGTAGTTTACAGTGTACCAAGACCCTTTTTAAACACTCAGAAGAAAGGTTCTCCAAAGCATCCAAATGAATTAGGACCAGAAGACCCACTGGACTCAGGCCATACATCCTCAGGGAACAACACAGCTTGGCTGGACCATTTCAGATTTCCTCACACATGGCATTTCAGTATATGGAATGATGTTGATGATTAGTATTAGAATCATGGAATCATTTAGACTGGAAAAAAGATCAAGTCCAACCATTAACCCAACACTGCCAAGCTCACCAGTAACCATGTCCCTAAGCACTGTGTCTATGTGTTTTTTAAACACCTCCAGGGATGGTGATTCCACCGCCTGCCTGGGCAGCCTGTTCCAGTGCTTGAGAAGAAATGTCTCCTAATGTCCAATCTAAACCTCCTCTGACGCAACTTGAGTCCATTTCCTCCTGTCCTGTCACTTGTTACCTGGGAGCAGAGACCGACCCCCCCTGCCTACAGCCCCTGTCAGGCAGCTGTAGGGAGCCATCAGGTCCTGCCTGAGCCCCCTCCTCTCCAGGCTGAACACCCCCAGTTCCCTCAGCTGAATGAGGCAGAGACCCCCATGACACAGGACATGGAAAAGGCTGAGGGAATGAACGCCTTCTTTGCCTCAGTCTTTACTAGCAAGACCAGCCTTCAGGAATCCCAGGCCTCAGAGATTAGGGACAAAGTCTGGAGCAGGGGTGTTGGACCAGATGACCTCCAGACATCTCTTCCATACTCATCCAAGTTGTGATTGCGTGATTGCAGAGACTGCATGGGCTATTTACCTACTGAAAGAGCAGTTGAGATTCATTTTAATCCCATGGGCAGGATGTTGTCAAAATCACATATTTGTCCTTTGCCGAGATAAGCATTTTAAAATATTAAAGTATTTTTGAGGAAAAAAATATTTTTGCACCTCAGGTAGGTCTCCTAGCCACTAGGTCTATCCCTTCATTTACTCCATAACTCATTAAAAATGCCACTATGAAATGAGATAAAGAATGATATAAAGAATGAGATATTCAAAGTCATTGTTTCCTCATGATCTAGTGATCAGAGCATCCACAGATGCAGTAGAAGGTAGGTATCTGAAACTCCTGTGGGCAGAGGAATGCACTGGGAACATCTGCCAAGTCTGGCCACATAAGGTAGGCAGAGTGACGCCTACTCCACTGAAACCAGAGCTCTTCATGTGCTACTCAGCTGTTACAAAGGTGCAGGCACATCTGAGCATGCCAGAGGGTACATCCTGAGGAAATTCCTTTGGAAAATTCAGGCTAAGCCAGGCTTGACACACTTTCCACTAGGTGACAGCTGAATAGGGTGTTTTGGGTATCAAAATTTCGTACTGAGATGCTTAAGCCTGCTGGTGGATCTAGCCTTTGACATCTTGTCTTCAGGAGACACATCCAGTCATGAAGTCAATCAAATTCAGTCATAACTATTGAGAAGAGAGGAAGCTTGTCCTCCTAGTTGGTTGTGGAAGATGTTGCCCTTAACCCTGTTAAAAGCAGAAAACTCAGTGACTAAGCTGGGCTGAAGAAGTCAACTGAGGTCAGTGGCATCCTGCTACTACTTACCTCATGAACTAATGCAAGAAGGCACACAATCACTTCAAAGAGAAGCAGGATGAGAATGTCTTTACCTATAAGTTTGTTGACCTCAGTTCTGCAAGTTAATTTTTTTTCAAATTACAGGAAATTACAAAGAAAATGTAAAATAATGGAGTTACCATAGTTTAATGACTTAACGTCCAGATTTTACCCTGCAGTTGAGCAAGGTAGGAGTGGACAAAAAGCCAGTAAGTGAGTCAGAAAACACTTTGTAATGTGTGACAGAACACAAAGAATATGAAAGCATATAAAAGATTTAACAAAGTCAATGTAATAGATAACCTTCTTTAAGTTAAAAAAACCCTCTGATTTTGGGGTTTGTTACAGATCTAGAATATTTGATTTTCTTCCAAAAAGAGCAGAGGTGGAAACCAGAATTGTACACAGATTGTTGATGAGATGGATGAAGTACGGGTCATCAGAAAATTAAAGGACCTCTAATTTGTTTTGGGCCCAGTCCTATTTAGTGTTATAATGCATAACTTTGCACAAGAAGTCAGTATATGCCTGATTTTTTTTGCCAGTAACACAATGTTGGAAAGGTCAGAAAATAACATACAATAAACAGGATCCCAGTGTGATCGGCCAAAAATTCCTGGGACACAGTGGGCAGGCTACAATTGCGTTGTACAAGGCACTAGTAAACCATTATCAGAACTAATGTGAATAGCTCTGATTACCTGTGTTTAAGAAAGAAGACTTAAAGGTGAAATGAGTAGGGAGAACTTTATTAGCATAAGCAGGGAAAGCAACAAGACAAAATATCTTATGAGAAGAGGTGACATGAGTTTGTCTTGCTTAACATAGCAATTAAAAACTGAGAGAGGATATGATTGCTCCATAAATACTCAAGGGGAGAGTAAATGCTAGGAAGGGAAAATAATTAGTTCAGCCAAAGAACAATACTGAAAGAGGAATGAATGGCTATAAACAAATGAGACAAATAAAAACCCTTTAGGAATTAAAAGATTTCGAACAAACAAAGGTGCAAGTCTGAAACAGCTGTCCAGCTAGCAAATATTTGAATTATTTTTATAGAGAGTTGAACAAATGTAGGGAGCTAGACATGGATTATGCATCATGGTTGTCTGTGACAGCGAGGGTCTAAATTCAAGGACCTAGAAGGTCTGTTCCTGTCACATGCCTAAGACACCTGGTAATTTTGTGCAGTATAGTAAATATTTACTTTCTGCAGGAAAAAGGTCAGCCCACATGAAGAAAGTAAAAGCATATGCAGTTTCAGCATGTACTGAAAGTAGGCTGGAAATGAGGGTGAAGACCTGAGATGAGCTAGTGAGTGGCAGGGCTAGCAACAGTTTGCTATGTGTTGCACGTATTTAGCGCAATGCAAACCAAAGTTAGGGAGAAATATGCTTTTGGAATGCCAACCAGTTCCCACCTTGAACTTTATGTGAGCTGTAACTGATTTATGAGACACTGCCCATAAAATGACTATTAAAGTGGCATTCGTGGCAAGGAGAAAAACATCCCAGCACCCTTGAAAAGAAAGAGGCAATGCCGAGGGGATGCTGTACAGCACTGTGCACTGCAGGGTCACAAAGGCTGCACTGACATTCAGGCAGACCAGAGTAGAGCATCCTGTGCCCCACCAGAGTCCAAGGTAGTTGCAGAAGAGCTACTGATGGCCTTAATTTCCCCACAGCACTATCCCTAGGATTTTCTATCAGTCAGTTTTAGCCAGCTCTCCAGCTGGGATGTTTATTTGCTGCCTTTGGCTTGCTCCCACATGCCAGCCTGGGCACCTGTCCCCACCTGCTAACTGGGAACAAGGACACAGGTGAAACTGGCCTTCTCACACAGGTCATAAATTGCCCTGTTTGCCTATCAGGCCTTTCAGTATCACCTCCTTCGTCCGAAAAGGACTATTATCTTGAAAATAATGGTGCTTGCAGTTCTTCAGATTAGTTTTTTTTATTTTTATTATTATTTGTAACTTTCATATTGTCCTGGAACAGGATGAGAGTTTGCAAATACTGCTGTAAAAATATTTGGGTCAAAAATTTCCCTGAAGAAATGTAATGTTTTTCCATTTAATTTGATAACTTCTTACTGGTCTCTGGGATGAAGAGATTCCTCAGTGTCTTATGAATTCTTTGACGTGTGGCTAATGCAACATGCTCTCCTAGGGGGCTGTTTTTCAGAAAAGTGACCTTCTACTAGGAAAGCAAAGTAACAACTCAATTAAAAGGAACAACAAAGGTCACACTGTTTTCCCTACCCAGCTAGAAAAATAAAGCAGTGGAAAATGTAAGCTGCATTTACGTTAACGTATGGGAATTTAAAGAGTATCATGTGGAAAACTCATTGATATGGTAGAATTCCATTTTAGGGTGCCTCTGGAGAAAGAAATGATGAAGTTATTAAAATTTGTAAGAAAATATATTAATCAGCTATGTGTTAGAGTACTCAGTCTGTAGGAACAAATGCTGTCTGGGCAGAAGCAAAGAGCCATGGGAATCATGGTCCCTGGTCTGCCACTTCTCGTCTGATTTTGAAGAAGTGACTTACGGTTCAACTAGGCAGCCCAGAAATAGCTAAACGCAAGAAGCAATGCAGGACCTTTCTCTTCAAATGAAAACATTGTGTAACAGAGTGCTGTCAGTATCCCTTGCCCACAGAGCAGGCAGACCCATCCAAAGCCACACCGCTGCTCTCATTAGCGAGCTGTGCCATGCAATGTCTTCCACAGCAGCCGAGTTCACCGATCGCTCCTTGGGGAGGCCTTTAGGGCAGGAGCATTGCAGGGGTTATCAGCCAAGTGGCATCTCTGAATGTAGGGGTTGTAAATATGTCTAGCTTTCTACAATAAATTAATAAGAAAGCTCCTTCCTCTCTTACATGTTCATGCCAGGATAAAACCAAGCTGACCTTTATCTCTCTAAGCCTCTTTTTTTTTTTTTTTTTTTTTTTTTGTGGCAAAACTGACTTGCTGTTTACTTCCTTCAGAATAATAACGGTGAGACAAAATTCATTAGCATCTGTAAATTGCTTGGGAGTGCTGGGATGAGAGGAGCAACAGAAGTGAGCAAAGTATTTTTTTCAGTAGAATTATATGATAGTGTTATTAAGGATGTTTTCTGGAAACAGTTTAATTCAACACAAGCTTTCTAGAGCAAAAGTCCTGGTAATCTGATACAAAACGGTGATAGTAGATGCTTCTTCCCAAATTCTCAGAAATATGCCCCTTCCAAAATTTGCTTTCAGGAATACATCTCTTCCAAAACTTAAGATTTCTCTCCATCAGAAAATTCAGATGTTGTCTATTTGACAAACATTTCACAGGTACGAAGGAGCTGGGTTTTTGTAGTCATAACTCTCCAAAGTCTTCAACCCGCACTCCATAAATGAACAAAACCATACCCTTGCTCATTTGACCCGAATCAGATATGTTGATATACAGCCGGATTTTAGGTAGCCCCCTGCCTGCTGCCCAGTTTCACATTTGGATACTGGAGTCCTATTTCCCTGCACTTCAATGGCTCTAACCAGGCTCCATTCTGCAAAGCAGACATTTCCAGGGAAAAGCAACTGCAAGGAAGAACTCAACAGGAAGGGAGCTGAGAATCTTCAAGAATTCACAGCAGGATTCTTGGCATGTTTTGTTTGGCAACATTCAACCCTGATGTGCTTAAAAAAGGGACCATTTGGATCGCTGGTGAAGACCTGGAGGATCCATGTTGCTTTTGGCTGATGCAGAGGCTGCTGCTTCATCTCACACATGCTCAGTCTGCTCCTGCCCTCTGCACCAAGGGGACTGGGGTAAAGCCAAAGGATGGATGACTTAGGGCAATGGCCAACCGAACTGGTAGTAGCAGGTGGGTCTCTTATGGCAGATATATGCATCTGATGGACCACACAGCTTATTTCAGTTCGCAGAAGTGCCACATACTACATCCAACTCCCTGTTACTTCTCCAAGCAAGTGCCAGCTCTATTACACATCCCCAATACAGTTATATGGAGAGCAGGTGCCAGATTTCATAGGTGCCTGGGTGAGCAAACGAGGAGCTCTGAGAAAGGTGCCAAGCAGTTCCCTAAAACGACATTCAAACTTTTTGTGGATTGTGTTTATGAAAGGCACTGAAAATGAACTGTCTGAGACTTGCCCTGGCAGGCTTTTAGACAGCAGGTTACAATCCTCTGGTACAGGTTACAAGCAGGTCACGGTTAAATAAGGAAAATAATGCCCATGGCAGTAGGATTGAATGAATGAAAAATGTATTTTTATAGGAAGACTGGATTTCAGGTTAAACTCTCCCAAAAGTGTATAGGAAAGCTCTAAAAGAAAAAGCATATTTTTTGTTTGTTTGTTTGTTTGTTTTTTCTCTCTTTAAAAAACAGTTTTAATTTAAAAAACATCTGGAAATTTTGACCAGTGACAAAGGTTTCTGGAAGCACTGCCATACAGAAAAATATATACCTCACTCAGCTACCTCCTTCCTAAGCCAACCTAGTTACTGTCAGCTGACCAGCCAGCTATAAAAATAATGGGGTTCTGCAGATTTACTGATGTATGTAAAAATTGAGGCTTCAGGTAATTCTACATCTCTGCCAACAGTTCCATGAATGGTGACAAGTACGAGCCTGCCAGAGGGGCTGCTTGATAAATGGGATAACTAAAGACTTCAGCTACGTTCACAGACTTTTAGCATTGTTTTTTTCATGGCAGGCTTCCTTGTCAGCTGTTTGGAAAAGCCGTTTCTTAAATCAGAGAAACATGTTCTTCCCTTCCTGTATTCCCCCTCTCCTCTGAGACAGCAGTCTGGGGCTTTGCTGAAGGCACATGATGTTACTCTTCTAGATACCACAAATTCCACCTCCTTTTCTTATAAACCTAGAGATTTATCTAGAGATTAGGAAATAATCTGTGCAGTCATTAGGCCTTAAGAAGCTCCAAGACAGCACACCAGTAAAACCACGTAATGAGGGACTACTCTTGTGCTTAGAGTAAAACACACAGTAGCAAACTGCTTTCCAAAGTCTTGAAACTAAGAATTTTACAGACCGAATGATTTGTTTCCCTAATGCATTCACCAAGTGCAGCAAGCCGATTAATATATTGCATATTGTAGAACCTTTCAGCTCCTGGTCTGCAGAGCTAGGCTTACACATCACTAACTATATATCACAGGTACACACAGGGATTTCACATGTAAGGGAAGAAGAAAAGAACATTTGCGCTTTCCACTGGCAGAATACTCATTTCAACATTTTTCTTTTGGAACTATAAAAGGTAAAGAAATCAAGAACAGGTTTTGCAGGAAGCCATTCCTCTTCAATGAGAGGTGTACCTGATGAGAAGGCAATGACAAAAGCGATGCACCCACTGAAGAGCAGCAGTTCGCAGCAGCTTGTGATGATGGCCATTATGCAAAATTGATACATTTGATACCAAACAGCCCTTCTACTAGAGAATGTGATGGGTTAGCTAGAAAGCAGCTTGTCAAAGGAAACCTGCTTCAGGATTTAGGGGCAATTCTGTAATTACCTTACTTAACCTTATGTTCCTATTAAGAAACAATTATTTTTTACAGGATTTCTGCAAAGGAGGAAGTCCTTTAAGAAGCAGCAGAGTCTACTGTAAGCCATGTAAGTAACTTCGGAAATTCAGAAACTTTACTTCTCATTTGAAGTAATTAAAAAAAAACCCACAAGTGCAGACTAGAATGAAACAAACACGAAAACTGTCTAAAACAAACATTCATTAAATAAACATGTAATTCAGAAGAAAGAGTTTCTTTTTGTTACTACACCTACAGTATTAAACTCTTCTTTAAGCTGTTACTGGTAAAACATTTAAGTCACAGAAAGGTCGATTTTCTGGGGCTCTGAAAATGTCAAGCAATGGCTTCCAGGAAAGACAGGGTAGAGTAAATGCACTTATATTGAATGACCTTCTTGGTACTTTTTAGCAAATACAGTCAGGATAGTTTTAATCAAGAGTATTTTACTACTTTAAACAGCAATAGCATGTTTGACCTTACAGACTTTTTTTATAGATGATATTTCAATTTCTGCCATTGAGAATTTGTAATCTAAAGTTTAGATTCAGGGGCATGAGGCAGAGGTTGAATTTATGCATACACCAGATCACAACAAAGTCAGTGGATCTCAAACATAAGCTTAAAATTAAACTCCTATTTAATGATATTCTGGGTATACCTCCACATGCATTCTTGAAGTAGTGGATCTATTCCACAAGCCATACAGCATGATTATTATTTAAACTGTGTCATGCGCAAAATAATTATAGTTACTGCCAACTCACTTTCATTTGCTATTGTTGTCATCTTCTAGCTAAGCAAACAGCATGGCTGCTGTGGTAACTACAACAACTAAGAACACCTTGCACACCACAGAAGACCAAGAAACTCTGAAAACACCCACCCCAACTGACTGCCAAGTACTACTTAAACTCAAAGTGAAATTAGAAAGAGCTGCCACTTCATTATTAAAGGGCTGTGCCTCCTGTTAATACAAACAAGACCTCCCTGCGCCTCAGTAGGAGCTATTTTGATTTGCCCCTGTTACAGAGTAACAAAAATTAGGATTAAGCACCATCAACTTAATTCCGTGTAGAAAGAAGGGAAGATGCCATCATCCACTTGGAACTTGGCACTTTACTCTTATCCAGAGGCAAAATTTAGTTAGATTTTTAAAGGGGTCTCCTAGTGGTTTCTAAATATCCATATTCTAATTTGTGTGTTTAGACTTTGAGAAGTGTTGAAAATGGCTTTTTGTTTTAATATTAGATGCCTGTATAAATCAAATTGAATCTGCCTAAAAATAGATTATGTGGGGTATGCAAACAATTCCTTTTCTTTCAACACCAGTGACTTTTGATGCTGATTTTTGTGCATCGATATTTAGAGCTGGGTCCTTGGCATCCACAGGTAGGTTCTGCAGCAAAAGCAAGCACAAACACTTTTCCCTGGTGCTAGAGCACAGGGAGGCAGCTTGCTGTGCTCCTGTCACCCTGCTGCTGTAACGTGCTGCTAGAGGCTGCAATAACAGCTGCACGTAGCACAGCAGGCCTGTCACTGCTCCTGTTTAGGGCAGGGTAAACTGGGTCGAGGGAGAACAAAGGAGGCATAAAACATTCCCCCCCCCCCCCCCCCCCCCCCAATTCAACTACTTCAATTTCACTAAGCAGAATTCAGGTACAGCTGAGGATTTTAGCATTTTCCTTGGAAAGTTTGCCCCTGGGGCGTTAAAAATGGTCTAAATAATAAAATTAACTTGTCTCTTGATATAATTATGCCCTCTTTTTTGGATCAGCAATTTTATTAATAGATAATACTGATAAAGATTTATCTTTATGAGATATTTTAAGAATTTTAAATATCATATGTCAATTTTCAGCTCTTTGGCTCCTTACAGTGCTGATTAGAATGGTCTCTCTTTTTTCTTTCTTTCCCTATTTCCAAAATGATGATGAGATAAAACAGGAAAAGCACACAGAGCTGAAGACACACAATTTAAAGAAATCTGGCATGGGATTTTGAAAAATCTTTACAGGTCAGTATCAATTTTATAACTGATGGTAGCAGTTCAAACCTTCTTTGTATTTCTCCCCTCAATAAACAATCCAAATATACTTCAAGTGCTCCTCCCATGTAAGGCAACTTGTGTCAAGCAGCTCAATTTGGAATTTTTTCCAGAATTTAGTGAACTTACACATTTTACTGAATGATACACATTTCTTGAAACCTACTACCTGACACAATCCCATTTCAGGTGCCAAGCTGAGTGATGGGAAGCACATACTTACATTTCAACTCCAGTTTGATGAAGTCAGTGTTCCCCAGATTCTCAAGAAACACCCCGTCTGAGGCTGATGTTTTGAAGTAGAAAGAGATGTCTGCGCTGGTTTCCCCTTGGAAGGTGGAGAAGTGAAGGTAGGATGATGAAGTAACAAAAGAAGCCGCATTCCAGTAATTTCCTGCATGGGATAGACAGGAAAGACACGTTTCAGTGCTCCCTTGAAGCTGTCTGAAAAGTTGAAGCTTTTAATGTCAATATATGTTATACTGCTGTCTATGCTGAAAAAAACCCCAAACCAAACACCTTGATTCTACAGCCTTGTTATTCTGGATATGATATGTCAGGTTGCAGAAGGTAGAGCAAGTTAATGGTACATTTAGTATCAAGTTCCTAATTTATCATATTAACTCATACACAAATGTGTTTGTACTACACATTTAGTATACTAACACTGAATTCATGGGAGATCAAGCAGGTGGGCAAAACATTCATCTGGTCATTGCCTCACCTTAGGCACGTGTTTTACTTTCATACATTTGCCTCACATGTAACTTTTCAGTCTTCAGATTTACTCTGCACAATTACACCCATTTCTTCTGAAAATGTAGCCATGTCTGCTAGGAATCTACTCATTCATATCACAGGAAAAATCCAACAAATGAAGCTGAGCAATATGGACACAATTATGATATGCCCCTAACAGTCCACTAATACATTTCTACTGGAGAAATATCATAATTAATAATATCCAAGAATGGTAACGGTACTTTAGTTAGCATGCTAGTCAATATCTGTGCAAAGTAGAATTACATTGCAAAGTAAAAAAAATTCCTAAGGTGTAGATGATATGGTAAGCCAATGAACAACTGAAACAGCTGATTCTAGTTTCATCAAGGTGTTTGCTTATCCATATTAAAAAAATTATTAAAATATCACTCATTAAATCACCACAGCTGAGTCCTTACTATTCCAGCTAATAGACACAATAAGAAACTACTTTCCATTCCAGTCAAAACTCCCGAAGATCGGTTTTCCATTATTTGATTACTGAACTAGGTGATAACACTATTATTTCTCTGGTTAGCGTTGGATGAATATGAATGAGCATGCTAAAGCCCCAGAATCTCAACACTGCTTATATATAGCACCACTGGCCCACACCCAAGTCTGGAGTATTATAATTTGTGTAATTTATTAATCTCTATTCAAATTGAAATTGAACATCTGAAATAACAGAAGAAGGCTTTAGGTTTAAATATGTGCATATGATTGCCTTCCATGTTTCTATTCCATCCCTTCCATTTAATTCTGCCTCTCAAGAATGCAGAATGAGAGGCTCTGGAAAAAGAAGCAGCTTTCCATTTACTTTAATGTATCCCAGGAGGAAAGCTGTAACGGATTTCGTGTGTGCGTGTGTGTGTGTACATGTACGTGTGAGCAGTGAGAAGGGGATGACATGGGCATTCATAGCACAGATACACAGCTTTGTGAACTAACCAGTTAGGCTAGGTCAGCTGGTTTTAACATGTATTACTATTTACCCTATTTAGACAAACTGGCAATTTTCAGATTGAATATTATTAATATTATTCTAAAGAAATGTCAATAAACGTCATCTCGTGAACAAGCTTGGGCAAGAGAAGTCTGCTAATTCATTGCAAAGTCTTTCTCTGAAAACATACCTAGTAAGAAAACAACACAGATAAAAAAGGTCTAGAATTTTATTTTCATTCATGGTATCAGGTCTCTCTCTGTCACTTTTCAGAGTGCTCCGTCAATATTAGGGTTGCTTGTGGTCTAGGCACAGGAGTGCTTTGTCAATAATCTGTTAGTACAGGATCCCGACGGAGTCCAGTATATACTTTCCCACTTGCAGATGCACCCGGACATTTACATCTCCTTCTCCTGGGAGCTACAGGTATGCTAGATGCTGGGAGACTCTCGGAACAGGTTTTATTCCACTTGCTGAATAAACTCATGTGAAACAAGCGGGATTCAGACAAAAAGTGAGGAATATATTACAGCAATGCTTGTTAAGGAGCTAATTTAGCCGCCCTGAATAACCTTGTCGAAAGGCTTGCATATCCTTACAAATGAAGTATTTTAGTCCCCTAGCTTTACATTCTCTGAATGTTACTGAAGTTACAAGCCTAAAACTCAAAGAACACATGACAAGCAAAAGAGTTGTGAGAGCTACGGGGAACCCACTATGAAATTCAATTTCAAATGGAATTTCAAATTCCTCCTGCATGAGAAAGGCTTCCCAGCCACCTCTGCCCCACGTGAGAGCAGAGTGAGCGTGCAGCTGTGTCACTGTCTGGCCAAGCTGCATGGCTGCCCCGGCTCCACTGCCAGGTGTCCTCCCCTGGCCAGGGGTGCTGTGTAGGGACCAGCCCTCCCGCCAGCATCTCCCACACCAACCGCTGCCCGCAAGCCATGCCTTCGCATGCGCACACACCTCCTGCGAGCATCACAGCTGCGGAACTGCCAGTTAGACACCTCTCTTAACTGATCACTGCCACTGTTGCACTGACAACAGCGGTGTTGAAAGCATCATGGGTTTGTTTTATTTTGTCACATCCTGGCACAATGACACCCTAGTCCCTTAACTGCAGCCTCCACTGCAATATAGTAAATTATCATTACTATTGCAATTAAGCAAATAAGAGTAGGAGTTGCTATACAAAGCAGCTATTTATTTGTAATATTTTATTTTGATCTTTTTTATGATCTTGCAAACTTGAAAGCATTGATTGTAATTTGACTTGGACTCAGTCTGCGATGCCAGGTTAAATCCTTAACCATGACAGAGCATAACCAAAATGCAGTTTGCCTTTACAGGGAATTAATTTTCAGTTGTATGTGACCTTTCATCTGTACAGTCAGAGGAGGATCATAGGATCATGGAATCATTTAACTTGGGAAAGACCTTTAAGATCATGAAGTCCAACCATTAACCCAGGACTGCCAAGCCCACCACTAAACTATGTCCCTAAGCACCACATCCATGCATTTTTTAAATACCTCCAGTGAAAGTGATTCCACCATGTCCCTGGGGAGCCTGTTCCAATGCTTGACCACCCTTTCAGTGAAGACATTTCACTTTCTTAGTTTTTAAGTGAAAATAGATTTCAGAGTTTTTAGGACTGCTATTGGTTGTGGGTTTATTCAACAGGGTGCAGCTATACAGCTGAGATTTCAAACCATCACCACCGTATGCTTACAAGCAGGACTGCCACTACCAAGCACAACTGCAGGGCCCGACAGGTGGATGCGTTCCTACTGAAATGCATGTCACCATTTTGTTGAAAAAAAAAATCAGTCGATTTTTGTTTAGTGCTACATCTAGTCTACTGAAGAGGCCCATCATTAAGGATTTACATTTCATTTGAAATGCTGTGATTTTGCTCTGCGGAAAGCCTTGGCTGCGGATGCTGCTGGTGAAAGGATAAATACAAACAGTGCAAATTGAGAGGGAAAACCTGCAGCATGAGAGAGACATTTTCAAAGACTTTTCATAACAAATTCCTATAAAGATAAAATCACCTTTTCGCACATTGGTATCCATTCATCTTAAAACACTTTCAGGGGAAAAAGACATTTTATTAAGAGCACAATGAAAATGTTTTGCTAAATATACATAATGATTTTTATCATCAAATGGTATCTTTTGGTAAGAAAAGCGCTGCAGAAGGAAATCTGTAATAAAAATCCAGTTTACAAACATTATTATTGTTGCTTGCTGTGAACCTTTGTCAGTCACTATGCCTCAAAATTTCTTTGGCACATTGTCACACTCCTTCCCTCAAATGGTTTCAACATATTGATCTACAGGTATTTTTCTCCCACTTTAGGCTGAGCAAACAGTAAATGGAGGCAACGGGGACTGGGACTTAAACCCCAGGGTAGATGTTACAGCAGCAGGGACACCAAACTAATGCAAGGTGGGAAAGGGAGTTTAGTTAGAAAAAACACTAAATGCTTAGTTTGTAATTCGTCCCGTTAATAATTATCGTGTTATGATTATTACCTAGGAGTAGCTGGACTTTACAAAATGGTGTGCTTATGTGACATCATTGAGAAAGTCTTGCAAGAAATGTTCTACTTTGTAAGAATATCACTCAGGCTAGGAGGGACAGTATTTTTCAGGGTTGCGGTAGGCTTGGAAACATTAAGCTGGGGAAGGCAGAAGGGCTTCTATTTTGAAGATGGGAAGAAAGAGGTGCCTGGAGACACACCATCCTTTTCTTTGTCCTTTCTCCCTCCAGATGCCTAAAATACCACAAAAGCTAAGGAGGACTTTTACTGTAGAGTATGGTCTAAAATATAACATATTTTTATTTTTTTCTTTGTTACCTCATCTATAATCCTATAATCAAGACCACAGCTCTGTTGTTTTAAGGTTGCTTAGTGTTTAAACTTGATTTAAACCAATTAAACAGGTATTGAGCATGCTCTATAAATGAAAAAAAGTCAAGTCATCTGACAAGCCTTTTCAGTTGTTTGCAATGCAAAATTAAGTGCAAAGATCCACAAAATATGGCTGTATTTCTCACAAAGTTGCATGTTTCTTGGTGATGCCATTAAGCCTTAGGACACGGAACACACGGAAGCAGGCAAGGGGAGACCTGATGACAGCCCCAGAGAAAAATCATGGATGTTTGCCTGGATCCAAGCAGGGGTCAGAGCAATAGTTATGCCAGAGGTGCTTCAATGGACCACATAACACTTCATGATTCTATTTTCAATTTGTGCCAAGGTTGCACACAGCTCTGGTTATCTGCTGTGGAAATTAAGCTCCAACTCATTAAGCTCCTGCAAAACAGCCTTACCTCTTTCTCATTAGTTTTGCTAACCCTGAGTTACTAAGTTACTGTGTTCTTTGTAATTTGTATGATACAAAGCGTCTCTCCTACTGCTCCATAAAGACTCAGTCTCAGACAGAATGTTGTACTATAATTACAAAGGTATGATTTTTACAAGAAGCACAATAAGTCTTTAGCCAGAAGAAATCACCCAGGCTACAAAGATTAATGAGCAGGGACACTCTAAATCTCAGATAAGAAGCTGAGTAAAGACTTGAAGATTTTTCCCATGAAGTCCCACCTCAGGGCAGAGGAAAGATATGGTTGCCATAATACTGACAAGGACAAATTCACCTCGTCCTGAGTTATGCAACATGGACTGACATCTTTTAATGTGTAGTAGCTCTGTAACTTGACAGCACGGAGTCACTGGGCTTATAGCAATCCCTTTCAGCTTCTCCCTTGCAATATTTTTGTCCAGAACTCCCTTGCTAGCTCCCATCAATACCTTCTTTCTTAGCATGATTGAAATTCATGCTTTAACACCATCAATTTCACTTTTACATTTAAACCCCATTGAAATGGATAATGGCAATAGCAGAACTGTAAAAGACGTCAGTGCTTTTAGCCCTGCTAGGCGATAGCACTAGAGAACGAATGCTGCAATGTCAGGCAGTTCTCATGTATTACAATAGACCAAAAACCTCCAGGGCCCTCATCTGCAGCAAAACAGATTTTCTATCAAAACCATTATGTGAATAAAATGTAAGAATAGTCTTCTATTTCAGAGAAGATGGATGTGTGAATGGAAAACTGTTCTGTGCCACAAAGTAATGGATTGAGATTATCCATACAATTATGCTCAACAAATCAAAGTTTTTTTTCCCTTTCTTCTTTTTCCATTCTGGGAGAATCTATCTGTGCACTCTCAGAGCAGTTTGAGTATCAGTACAGCAACAATCGCAGCTGATTCAAGTCTTCAGATCTGCGTCACAAGTGGAATTGGCCCTAATGAAATCCAAACTCGCTGTTGGACTTTAAACAACTTCACAGTTAATAAAACAAGGTGGGGAGAAGGAGGAAAGGTATTCCAATCAAAAAAGAATGTCATCAGTTATTCAGGAAAAAAAGTCAAAGCAAACCGGCAGTGTTTTTTGCACAGAGTGGTACCTTATTTTGAGAGGTGTAACCGCAGGTGGGAAGCAGGCCCTCTCCTGTCAGCGGTGCGGATCTGAGTGGAGCTGAGAGCGCAGCTTCAGCCTGAGCAGGACTGGCATGTGTTGGGGACAGAGGACAGCAAGGATGGGGAGCCTTCAGTATCCTGAGTCCTTTGCTGGGAGGACTACAGTGGCGGTGGCTTCTTCTCCCTCACTGAAGGATCTGCTTGGTGTCATTTTTGGTTGTGCTAATGTGCATTTACATCTTTGTTCTTCACTGGTCTGCAACTCTGAGCCATGTTTACTCTATGTTTTACTACACTGCATTTACTACATTTAGTTTATATATAATTTACTGTACATAGGGTAAGTTTTGCATATATTCTTCCATTTCTTTGGTACCCCTGAAATCAGTTTTGCTCAGCTCCAGTCCTGAATGTATTTGATTGCTGCTGAATTGTTCATAGCCCTGGGGTCCCCTATATCAGTCAGTGCCCAGTCCTGTGTCATCCCATACCTGTACTTCTCTGCCCTGAGTCCCATGTTGCCACTTTTCAAGGCTGCTGCTATCGTACCAATTCTGTATTCCTCTGCATTGCACCATCACGTTAGTTATCTATATCTCATTCTGCACAAAGTAAATACTTTTTACTAGTGCCTATACAAAAATGTGGTTATACCATAAGAAGATAAGAAAAAGTAAAACAAACTAGGCATAGTCCCCCTGTCATTAGAAAAAAATGCTGGTTCAGCTAAACTAAATGAAACAAAACTTGAGGCAGGGGGCAAAAGACTGCAAGCCTGGCAAGCCTGTGGTCTTGCAGCCACAGTACAACATCCACAGACTGTAACTAGAGATGGCAATATTGTATGTCTTGGGCTACAATACAAATTATCAACATCATGGCAGAAAACCATTTCAAAAGAAGCATGTTAATTACTACTTAATTTAAAATTAAGATGCTAGTGTCCTGATTTACTTAATCCAAACATAAATCAAGAAAAATAAACTAAATGGAATTGTTACACAAGATACTGGCTTAATAGCAGATAAGTCCTTTGACACAGGAAAATCCCCAATTCAAGAGATGAAAAGAGCATTAACACTGCGTAACGGCAAACTGAATTACACCCTTTGAGGATAAATAAAAATACAGGTCAGATTTCAATTTTCAAGATAAAACTAGCTCTGCATCTTTCAACAAAGTAACAAATGGCTCGAAGTCCAGAACCAAACCTGCTGAGGATATTAACACATCTAAAGATGAGTTCAGAGTTAGCAAAACAGAAAAGTTAGCACTGCTGTGGTGACTGACATAGGCAAGAAAACAGATTTTACAGGATCAGTGCTGGGTTTTACAAAAAAACCATAATTTTTTAAAACAATTAACTCTAGTACGCTGTAGCATTGTAATGAAATGCATTTACAATAGAATAGAATAGAACAGAACAGACTAATACAGTTGGAAAGGAATATAAAATGATCTAGTCCAGCTGCCCGACCATTTCCCAGCGCTGACCAAACATTGAAGCATGGTTATTAAGGGCATTGTCCAAATGCCTCTGAAACAGTGACAGGTGTGGGGCATTGACCACCTGGCTGTCCAGATGGATGGAGAGGGACGTCCAGCAGCTGTGCCCTGTGCATGGCCACCAAGGGCAGGGACAGCCGCCGGGCCTCCACCCCAAAGCCCTTCCTCTCAGGGGGGCTGGGCAGGGGATGGGGTGGCGCTTGGGGAGGGCGTGTCACCCCCGTGTCACCAATGTGTCACAGTGCCATCACCTGGCAACGCAGCAGTCACAGTGCCCCGGGGGAGTACAAAAGGGGCCTCGTCCTGTGTCCCCTGTCCAGAGCTGGCCTGGCACCGGCCTGAAGACACCCGAGAGGAAGGCCTGGAGGGGCCGGTGGGATTCCCCGGGGGCTGAGGGAGGAAGGCCGGGGGACACTGGATATGAAGTTGCTGGAGCTTCTCCGCTTCAAGGGCAGCTGTGACAAGGCTATGTTCCAAGTTCATCTGATGGATGGAAATCTCGCTTGAGCCTTCAGGGAGCAGACACAAGCCCCTCAGGGGATGAGAAGAACCACCAGCACCTGGAGGTGCTCAAGGCTATCGGGCTTTTTCAGCTGGACAGCCATGGCACCACCAAGGGAATGCCTTCTTGAGGAGCGCTGCAGAGCTCACCGACTTCATCCCTGTGGAGCCAGGGGCGGTGGGCGTGAGTTATGGGATGCAGAGATATTGCCAGGGGTCCCAGAGCTTTGGAGCACCCACTGGTGCCCTGCCAGGCACGGGAAGGATTCTTGTCCCCCCAGGTCGATCAGGCCAGGGGTGTTTGGTCACTCTTGGAAGCCCCTGAGGTGGCTCCGGGCTGAGGGAGAAGAGGGCTGGGGCATCTCCCGGGAGGCGTGCCCGGCCCGTGGGACGAGGAGGCCGGTCCCGCTCACGTGCTCAGGGAACAGCCGATCGCCAGCGCTGCCTGGGGTCAGGAAGGAATTTTCCCCCGGGGCACATTGGCACTGGCCCCCGGGGGTTTTTTGCCTTCCTCTGCAGCACTGAGCGCGACCGCTTGTCAGGGCTCCTGCGGTCCCTCGGGCCAGGTCACCGCCTGCTGCTGGTGCCCCACGAAGGTGGCCTCTCGTGCCCCGCAGCTGGGGGGAGGAAGGCTTTTTTTCCCCCGCGGTGGGCGAGCAAGTGTCCCTGCCCGGGGTTTTTTGCCTGCCTCTGCAGCACCCAGCAGGGCCCCTGGCCAGGGCTCCTTTGGGCCATTCTGGCCAGGTGCCTGCTGCTGGTGCCCCACGAAGGTGGCCTCGTGCCCCGCATGCGGGGGGAGGAAGCTTTCGAGGCTCCCAGGGGGCCCCCAGCGTGGCCCCCGCGGGTTGCTGCTTTTCCTCGGTAGCACTGAGCACAGCCCCTGGCCAGGGCTCCTCGGGGCCCTTTCGGCCAGGTTCTTGCCCGCTGCCCTCGCACCCCCGAGGCACCCCCGTGCCCTGGCGCTCTGGCTCTCTTGCCCATCGCAAGCCTTGGCAGGAGCCAGCTCTGCAAAACCATCTCATTGTCATTTTTCAACCGGTGGTGAATGCCGGGAACAGAAGGCTCTCCTTGTCATAGTGTTTATGGTTGGCCACTTTGGAGACAAGACCACTAGGCCACGGACGTCTGCTCTGAGGGAGTACTGCTGTTCTCAGGATATTGAGGTTTAGCTGTTTTTTCTAAGGAAAACAGCTCAGGCATTTCTAAAAATGGGTACAAGTGGGATAAAAAATCCATGGGGAAATGAGCAGGTATTGCTCACCTCACAAGGCTTTGCAGCCATTCCATCGAGGAGCTCATGCTGCTTCAGATGGAGTGCTCGATCTCAGCCTCCCCAGGGTCAGAGATGTGGGGTTTTGCCATTCTGTGGAAACCCAGTGAAACTGGATGAACACAGAACCCCTTCACAAACCGCCCGCCACACCTGCTCTTTGCAAATTTGCCTGGATGGTCAAACGATCTTGAGGCAATGCAAAGCTCTACCTCCCCCAGGAGGGATGTGCCTCCTGCCCACAAGGTGACAGAGGCAATGCCCAGGCTGGGACACGACTGCCCATTCAATCCCTTCTGCTGGGGCAGGGCTGGGAAGAAATGGCAGCAGAGATTTCCTCAGCCCGTGCTGGTAGGGAAAGGAGGTAGGAAGAAAATGACGAGAGAAGAGAATATTGAAGCTGGAGGGGACGTACAACAATCATTGAGTCCAGCTGCCTGGTCGCTTCCCAGCGCTGACCAAAAGTTGAAGCATGGTTATTAAGGGCATTGTCCAAATGCCTCTGAAACGGTCGTGACAGGCATGGGGCATCGACCACCTCGCCAGGAAGCCTGTCCCAGGGATTGACCATTTGAAGTGTGATCAAGGAACAAAACAAGTTTTGTACGTTTTCCCAAGAGAATGACCTCCCCACAAGCAGGGCAGGAACAAATGTCCCTTGGTGCATCGGTAAGGAGTGGTGAGAAAATCCTGCGCCTGGGGGGCTGCGTCACCCCTGGTCACCCCCGTGTCACAGTGCCATCACCTGGCAACGCAGCAGTCACAGTGCCCCGGGGGAGTACAAAAGGGGCCTCGTCCTGTGTCCCCTGTCCAGAGCTGGCCTGGCACCGGCCTGAAGACACCCGAGAGGAAGGCCTGGAGGGGCCGGTGGGATTCCCCGGGGGCTGAGGGAGGAAGGCTGGGGGACACTGGATATGAAGTTGCTGGAGCTTCTCCGCTTCAAGGGCAGCTGTGACAAGGCTATGTTCCAAGTTCATCTGATGGATGGAAATCTCGCTTGAGCCTTCAGGGAGCAGACACAAGCCCCTCAGGGGATGAGAAGAACCACCAGCACCTGGAGGTGCTCAAGGCTATCGGGCTTTTTCAGCTGGACAGCCATGGCACCACCAAGGGAATGCCTTCTTGAGGAGCGCTGCAGAGCTCACCGACTTCATCCCTGTGGAGCCAGGGGCGGTGGCCGTGAGTTATGGGATGCAGAGATATTGCCAGGGGTCCCAGAGCTTTGGAGCACCCACTGGTGCCCTGCCAGGCACGGGAAGGATTCTTGTCCCCCCAGGTCGATCAGGCCAGGGGTGTTTGGTCACTCTTGGAAGCCCCTGAGGTGGCTCCGGGCTGAGGGAGAAGAGGGCTGGGGCATCTCCCGGGAGGCGTGCCCGGCCCGTGGGACGAGGAGGCCGGTCCCGCTCACGTGCTCAGGGAACAGCCGATCTCGCCAGCGCTGCCTGGGGTCAGGAAGGAATTTTCCCCCGGGGCACATTGGCACTGGCCCCCGGGGGTTTTTTGCCTTCCTCTGCAGCACTGAGCGCGACCACTTGTCAGGGCTCCTGCGTTCCCTCGGGCCAGGTCACCGCCTGCTGCTGGTGCCCCACGAAGGTGGCCTCTCGTGCCCCGCAGCTGGGGGGAGGAAGGCTTTTTTTCCCCCGCGGTGGGCGAGCAAGTGTCCCTGCCCGGGGTTTTTTGCCTGCCTCTGCAGCACCCAGCAGGGCCCCTGGCCAGGGCTCCTTTGGGCCATTCTGGCCAGGTGCCTGCTGCTGGTGCCCCACGAAGGTGGCCTCGTGCCCCGCATGCGGGGGGAGGAAGCTTTCGAGGCTCCCAGGGGGCCCCCAGCGTGGCCCCCGCGGGTTGCTGCTTTTCCTCGGTAGCGCTGAGCACAGCCCCTGGCCAGGGCTCCTCGGGGCCCTTTCGGCCAGGTTCTTGCCCGCTGCCCTCGCACCCCCGAGGCACCCCCATGCCCTGGCGCTCTGGCTCTCTTGCCCATCGCAAGCCTTGGCAGGAGCCAGCTCTGCTCTGCCCTCGGCTCCCTTTCCCCTGGGCTTCTGCCTGGTGCCAAACAGCCTCCGCTTGGCCGGGCTCCAGGCTCGCTGCCCCATCAGGAGCTGCCACTTTCCAGCTCTCCCCATGTGCAAGGCAAGCGCAGGGCAGGCATGAGAGCGCTTTCCATGCATCCCTGGCCAAGAAGAACAGTGGTGGAGCATGTTTCCAAAGGAAAAAAGTGTGCTTGTCATCAGTACAGGCCATACTTTGGGAAATACCCCATGGCACCTCAGCTATTATTATTATTGTTCTTTTGTGCATGGTCGGTCCTGGGGCTCATTCATGAAGCTCTCACTCTTCAGCAAGCAGGCACTGCTTGGCCTGTGTCCCTGCTGCTCCTCTCTGTGGCTCTGCGCCTTTCCCATGCCAGGCTGCAAGGGATGGGTTTTCCAGCTGAACTGAGGGATGCACCAGCCTGCTCCTGGCTACACACGTGCGTTGTCTTAATGCTTCTGAGCATCGGCTCTGTAACAGATTCAGAAGAATAAAAGAAAATCCTGTTTCCACTTGTAACCTTTGTTATTTGTGCCCTTGAAGGTGTTTTTGGAGCCAAGAAATCCCTGGCATTTCAGGCAAATTAGAGTCTCACGGTTGTTTTTCAACCTACAGTAAATGCCAGGAACAGAAGTGAACAGCCTGACACTCTTGCTCACTTGCCCATCGCAAGTCTTGGCAGGAGACGGGGGTGCCGGGGGTTCCCAGGGGAGGCCAGTCTTAGCCACCAAGGCCTATGAGAACCCCCAGGACCCTGGCACAAGTAGACCTGCACTGCTCGTGGGCTCTCCTTTTAATGATGTTTATGGTCGGCCACTTTGGAGACAAGAGCATTAAGCCGTGGATGTCTGCTCTGAGGGAGTACTGCTGTTCTCAGGATATTGAGGTTTAGCTTGTTTTTCCAAGGAAAACAGCTCAGGCATTTCTAAAAATGAGTACAAGCAGGATAAAAAATCCATGGGGAAATGAGCAGGTATTGCTCACCTCACAAGGCTTTGCAGCTATTCCATCGAGGAGCATGTCCTCCTTCAGACTGAGGGCTTGGTCTCAGCCTCCCCAGGGTCAGAGATGGGGAGTTTTGCCATTCTGTGGAAACCCAGTGAAACTGGATGAACACAGAACCCCTTCACAAACCGCCCGCCACACCTGCTCTTTGCAAATTTGCCTGGATGGTCAAACGATCTTGAGGCAATGCAAAGCTCTACCCCCCCCAGGAGGGATGTGCCTCCTGCCCACAAGGTGACAGAGGCAATGCCCAGGCTGGGACACGACTGCCCGTTCAATCCCTTCTGCTGGGGCAGGGCTGGGAAGAAATGGCAGCAGAGATTTCCTCAGCCCGTGCTGGTAGGGAAAGGAGGTAGGAAGAAAATGATGACGAGAGAAGAGAATATTGAAGCTGGAGGGGACGTACAACAATCATTGAGTCCAGCTGCCTGGTCGCTTCCCAGCGCTGACCAAAAGTTGAAGCATGGTTACTAAGGGCATTGTTTAAATGCCTCTTAAGCAGTGACAGGCATGGGGCATCGACCACCTCCCCAGGAAGCCTGTCCTAGGGTCTGACCACCCTGTTGATAAAGAAATATTTCCTCATGTCAAATCAAACCCTCCCCTGACAGACGCAGCTTTGAGCCATTCCCGGGCATCCTGGCGCTGGGTGCCAGGGGGAACAGCTCAGCACCTCCCTCTCCATGTCCCCTCCTCAGGCAGTAGAGAGCAGTGAGGTCGCCCCTCAGCTGCTTTCCCTCCAAACTAGACGAACACAGAGTCCTCAGCTACTCCACAGAGGACATGGGACATGCCTTCCAGCCCTTCACCAGCTTTGGTGCCCTACTTTGGGCACATGCAAGGACCTTAACAGCCTTCCTAAATGAGGGAGGGGGGCCCTGCACACAATGTTCAAGGTGAGGCCGCCCCAGCACTAAATGCAGCGGGATGGTCACCCATTTGGACGGGCCGGTGATGCTGTGCTTGGTGCACCCCCGGGTGGGGTTTGCCCCCGTGGCTGCCAGGGCACACTGCTGACTGCTGCTGAGCCTCCTGTCAGCCAGCACCCCCAGAGCCCTTCCTGCAGGGCTGCTCTCCCGCCACTCCTCTCCCAACCTGTACTTGTGGCCGGCTTTACTCCCTCCCAGGTGCAGGATCCGGCAACTGTTCATCATCAGTTTCATGCCACTGATGACTGCCTGATGCCCCAATCTATCAACAGCCATCTGCAAGGCCTCTTGTGCCTTGGGAGAGTCAGCAGCCACCTCCCATTCCAGTATCAGCAAATTTGCTAAATGTGCATTCAACTCCTGCATCCACATCACTGATACAAATATTGAAGAGAACTGGCCCTAGAACTGAGCCCTGAGGAACACCACTGGTGACTGGTCAGATGTAGCCAGATGCAGCCTTATTCACTACAACCCTTTGAGCTTTGCCTTTCAGGCTGTTCTTCACGCCACAAACCCATTCATCCCACACTGGACAACCTGTCCAAAAGGATGCTGTGAGAACAGTTCCAAAATGCTTACTAAAATCCAGAAAAGCTACATCCATCTCCTCTTCATCCACTATGTAGATGACCTTATCATAGAAGGATATCAAATTAGTTAAACAGGACCTTCCCTTTATGAATCTATGCTGACTGTGCCTGAGGGCTGCATTCTTCTTTAAATACCTTTTAGTAGTACCCAGAATAAACTTCTCCATAATTTTTCCAGGAACTGTGGTTAGACTAACAGGTCTGCAGTTTCCTGGGTCTTCCTTACACCCTTCTTGTAAATTGGAAGAAAGCTGGGTAGCTTCCCATCAGCAGGGACCTCCCCAGGCTCCCAAGGCCTTTGGTAGATGATGGAGAGGCGTCCTGCCATAACATCTGTTAGCTCCTTCAGTACTCTGGGATAAATCCCATCAGGGCCCATGGGCTAGTGAACATTCAGCTGATACATCTGGTCCCTTACAATTTCAGTGTCCACAAGGGAAAGTCACTTTTCCCACAGTCATGGTCCTTTGAATCATGGGACTGAGCAGCCCAAGGTCTATCAGTATTATTAAAGACTGAGGCACAAAAAGCATTGAACGCCTCCACTTTTTCTTCACCCCTATTAGTCAGATGACCAGCAGTCATCCGTCCAATGTTTTCTTTAGACCTCCTCTTGTTATTAATGTACTTTAAAACAGTCCTTCTTGTTATCTGAAACAACACTGGCCAGTTTTAACTTTAACTGAGCTTTAGCGTTTCAAGTCTTCTGTCTGCATAAACAAAGCATAGCTCTGTACTCTTCCTGCAAAGGCTGTCTTCACTTCTAGAGTTTATACAGTTTCTTTTTCCTCCTGACTTCCAAGTGAGCTTCCCTTTTCAGGTAATGCACTCTTCTGCCCCATTTGTTTGACTTAGGACACAAAGGGATTGCCTGCTCCTGTGCTTCTAAAAGGTGGTTCTTAAAGACTGATCAGCACTCATGGACTCCTAAGCCCTCAAAAGCAGATTCCCAGGGTAGACTGCTAAACAGCTCCCTGAATAGCTTCAAGTTTTCTCTCCTGAAGTCCAGGGAAGCAACTCTACTGTCCTTTTTTCTCATTACACTGAAAATTTTAAACTTCACCATTTTGTGATCACTGTGGCCAAGACAACCACCTACCATCATGTCCCCCACGAGTCTTTCTCTATTCACACATAGCAAGACTAGGAGGGCACCTTTCCTAGTTGGCTCACTGAGTACCCGTGACAAGAAGTTATCTCCTACAGATGTCAAACATTTCCAAGACCTGCTGGTCACAGCATATTTTGACTGATCTAACTAAATCTGGTTTCTTCTAAAGGATGGGAATGTTAAAAACCTTAAGAGATTGAGGGAATCTGGCAGAATTGGGCTGGATGTCTGCCTTTATTAGGATTTGCAGGAGGCTTGCAGGGGTCTAGAGCAGGGGTCCTCAAACTACGACCCGTGGGCTGGATACAGCCCCCCAGGGTCCTCAATCCGGCCCCCGGTATTTACAGACATCCCCCCCCCCCGCCCTCTGGGGGCTGGGGGGGGAACCAAGCAGCTGCAGATGACTGCCTGCCACTTCATCCGCGCACCGGCCCCCTTTTTAAAAAGTTTGAGGACCCCTGGTCTAGAGTTTCAAAGCCAGGAAGAGATCAATATGTTCAGATGCAGGCAAACAAGAAAGTACATTTGAACTGAAAAACTGTGCTTATGGTTTTTAACCTCTTCGATTTCTATATTATGCCTCACACTCAAGGCAGTCCCCTGAGACTTCACTTCTGGAAGTTCACTGCATGAATCCTTTCTGAAAGTGAGATCCTGAAAGAGGCTAACTGTCTCTGTGCATTTGGGTGGTTATCTTCCAGTGATGCCTTTGCCTCCTCTGGTTGTGGGAAGGTTGTTTGGTCTCCACTCATTGTCCTTTGCCACCTCTTCTTTTACGGCAAATACCAAAAGTCTGCATGCCTGTCACTGCTGTGACAACCATTGATCTCATCACAGAATCTGTCACCTTTTCACACAGGCCCGAGGTCTAAAGTCCCAAACTCCTTCATGCAGAACTAGATACTGAGGAGAAGGTAAGTGTCTTTCAGAAATTACAAATGCAGGCTACCCATAAATTGCCTGCTTAGAAATGAAAGAGTCCTTGCCCTATTATCTGGGATCAACTTGTGTCCTATGGTCAGTAATGAAGGACATAAACCAGCTCACATTAAGACTGCAATAAGACGGATAGCAGTTTATCTCCTTGCTGTTATAAATTACCTGTTTTCATAAAGAGTCTCAAGTGACATAACACTTACAAGACATAGATCAATGGATATAAACAGAGATCCTAAAGTTTTACTTTACTATGCCAGTCACTATATTTGCTGAGTGAGAGAAAAGTGCAATCACATTTATCAATGAAATGTTGGAGTCAATGAAACAGATTCAGTGATGCAGAAAAGTTTCCAGCACTTGCTGTGTTACCTGCAATCATCTTTGCAAGATCATTTTTTCAAAAGTCTTTCCTCCTGGTGACAATGCCTAATCACGATGCATACCCTGTCACTGCTGGCATCATTACTGTCATCCATCTAAAGAATGAAAGGTCCCGATATGGCATGGTTTACAACCTAGACTTGTGTAATGTGCTGATGGAGCTTTAATGATGCATGTAAACTGGTGTCCTTTCAAGGAATTTTTCTTTAAACAATAACTGACCTGCAAACATCAGCTTGATCACCCCTGTGCCACAGTCATCATGGTGTGTAGGAACCCTGCCATGATGCCAGAATGGTAAACATTAAATACAGGAACCTGCTGCTGTCCACAAAGCACATTACTAGCTATAAGGATCTTAATCTCTGTTGCCTTGTAGGTATTGGTGGGTATCTGTAGCTGTGTAAAGCAACTGTAAGAGCTTGCCATTCCCACCTGGTAGTACTGCATAACCACCACATGCTCAGCAAGTGACTGTGTAAGACATAAGGCAAAGACACAGGGACAATAATGTAAGAAAACAACGACCTTTCTTAACATCTCAATTCCTCTGTGGTACTAAATTTATTCCATGTGCTGTGGAGGTGAACTGCAGGAAAGGGTGGTTCTCTGACCCCTCTTTTCTGCTCTCAAGATCCTTGGCTAGGTGTGTGGACAATAAGATGCAGTTCTAGAGTTCAGTAGAGGCAAAGAGCCATTGCACTGGCCCAACACCATGTGGACAACATGATCCAATAACCATTTCTACTTCTGCCATTCCCATTTGCTATCCCTGACATGATATTTTATAAGAAAGACGGCTGGGTAATCTCTATGCAGTTCTCCCCCTCTACATTTTCTCATTTCTGGAGGAAAGTTTCTCTGCTTAAGGTGACATTTCTGTTCCTGGGTGCGGCTTCAAAGTCACTGGTGTTTGGCTATGGATCTGGTCTCAATGTCCTGACTCTTTGGCCATCTGATTTATGTTCTACTTGAGCAGCTCCACTTTCACAATGGAAAATGTTCTTCAGAATTAAAATGTAAGATACAATTTAGTCTTGATGTAACACATTAACTATTCTTCATGTCACTGAGTCCAGAATTACCTGTTAATTCACAGAGATCATAAAATTATTTTGCTTGATCTTCTATTACTGGATGGGTTTCAGAGCCTTCTGAACTAAAACTGAGAATATTTAACTCAACAAGGTATGATTAGGTCCTTTGATGAATCATAGTCCTCTCAGCTTTGATGAAACCTGTGGCTAAAAAAAATTTGCTTGAAGTATTTATTTAATTCAGCAGGTGCACTGATACAAAGTTACGCTGTTCTACTGCTTATCTGTAGAAATATACTTTTAATGACTCCTTTGTTCATGTCCCAATCCAAATTTCATAGGGATTAAGAAATACTGAAGATGTGCATCAAACCTACAGTTAAAGAGTAAAACTATAATCTTCGTTCTCATGGTGCCACTCCAGTTTTTTTGCTGTAACATTATTCCAGGTCCAACTTCCCATAATACATTGTCTAGGCATGTGGTTTTTACTGAAGGTTGCTATTTATACTATCCAGGCCATCAGTTAAGAGCATCTGTGGAGAACCTGAATTCTAGAGATGGACATCCTGTGCTGAATCCAAACAGCTAAGGGCTTAATACCTCTGTGGTCCCCCAGTCCTAGACTGCTCTAGGAGATAAGAAGAACCAGTGGAGTCTACTTTATGATACTGTTGCACCCCATAAACTGAAGCTTTGGCTAGAACATCTGCTCTATTATGTGCTCTGGCCTTGGACATACTCTTTGATATTCCTATGGTGGTCTAGCCTCTTCCACTTCAGTCACTAATATCAGACTTTGCAAGAGAGTCTTTGAAAAGTATTTTTATGATTCATTTCTATGTCATCTATGGCAGAAAAAACTTCTCCCTTGGCTGCATTTGAGCCCTTCTTCCATTTGCTGCCTGTTCCTTACCTTTCCAATAACTCATTAAGTCTATCACTGTGCTCAAAGATCTGACGGTGATCTTACACTATCTCAGCTATTGTTCTTAATCCAAGAATGCAAAGAGAAAGTACTGACAGTATTTCAGTTTAAAAAGTTTCCTGTACTAAGTTGTCCCCTAGAGCCTTGTGCCTGGCTATACTTCCTTTATCCACTGGTTTTAGCCTTAACACTACCATCAATGCCATTGTTATCAAAAAGTCAAGTCACATGGGCAAAGTCAGTCAGGTGAGCTCCTGTAGAACTGCAGCTGTCACTCTTTGAGCAGTTATTGGCTAGGTACTTTTCAAATAGCATAGAGGTGACACAAGCAAATATATGTAATATAATAGCAAATCTAAAGCAGAACCTTGACTAAAAATTTTTAGACTAATTAGGTCACTGTTTGAAGAGAGAAGAAGGGATCTATTTCACTCCTGTTGCAGCTAGTCATAAAATTCTTAGGGATTTGAGTGGCTGCAGCATTGAGACTGAGAATCTGAAATGTATATATAAGTTAAAAATGCCGTTATGAATTTAATGAGGAATAGAACAAACCAGAGTTTACATATATACATATATATATATAAGAAAGACTTACACATAGCAACCCCCAATAGAAAATGATTAGCTTTAGCATTCTGAAAGAACCTAGTACCAATATCGGTATTAAAGGTTTAACTTCTCTAGAAGACCCCTTTCAACCTCAACTTTTCGTGTGAAAGTATGAAAAATGATCAGAGGAAAAAAATAATCTGGTTCTGGTTTAAATAAAAATGGTAAGGATCAATCTCATTCAAAAATTGAAATAAAATTAGTATTCTGGAGGTGAAATGGTTTGTGAAAGCAAAACACTCCTCTACACCTACCCATCTGATTCTGACAACTTTCACTTCATTCTGGCATAGTTCTACTGTTCATGGAATTACAGTCAGTTTATACAAACCTGAGATAATTTACTCAATGCTTACTTCCCAAATCTTTTCCATCTCAATCAAAACAATATGCAATGAAAGAGAAAATGAAAAGTGAGATTTTCTTTTTCATTCTCTATCTTTCTCTATTTTTCCCTCCCTCCCCTCCTTCCTTCCTTCTTTCCTTCCTGTCTTCCTCCCTTTTTCTCCTTCCTTTTCTAGATTCTCTCTGCTAAGCAGTCACACAGAAATTAGGGCTTCTAAACATATGTTTCAGCTGGCATATAACAACAAGAAACTGCAGAGACAAACTACCTTAAGACATTTGACAACGCATGGCACAAAGTGCGTAAAGCGTGCATGCCTGAAACTAGATTTCCAGAGCACAAAAGGAATCCCTTGCAATGAAGATTTTTATCTGAAATGAGGGATAACTTCGGGTAAAGGCACCGTGCCATAATTAACTCATTCTATATTCAGTTTCTTGGCTCTGGAATTCTTATCAAACATGACCCTGGCCAAGTTGTTTATGGCTTATGGCTCCGGAGTCCAAGATCTCTGAGGTGAAGAAAATATCCCTTCTCTCTTTTCCTTTATAAGGTCTTTTTGAATCTTGATCTTGTAGGACGGTCAACACATGCAGTGAACTGTGCTTACAATCTTCAGCTGCAAGGGGCAACTTTTTTTCTTGAAGCAGAGTACAGAACTTGGCTGGAATTTGAACACACTACTGTGTGTTCATGACTGTGAATGTTGACAATAATTTTCCATAAATTTACTTGTTACCTTCCATATTATCCAAATGCATTGCTGTTGACTGAAGTCACTAAATGAGTGTCAAAACATATCAGAAATAGGGAACACAATTCTTAACGCTGTTTTGTCTGCTCAAATAGCAACATACCAATGCAGCAACACCATTTATGGATAATAATATATACATGCCTAAATAAAAGATCTATCAACACTTAAAAAGCAAAGATGACAAGTATTTCACTATGTGTTCAGAAGTAAATATTTTTTCCCAGTGTTTTGTAACCCTGCATGAGCATAGTTATCTCATGATGGCCAAGATACCCATCATGTCGCATCATGTTATGACAATTCTTTCCAATATAAATATAAATTAATCTAATAAATTACTTTGATCATTGAAGACTGCTGGTGAATTTTACTCAGGCTCTTCTTGAGCCTCGAAGGCCGCTCTTATCAGTTGGGGTATCATGCAGCCCAAAGCAGAAGGCTCCTTAGGACTCTATTTAACAGAGAAGTAAATAAATACCTGCTATGGCAGATCTATGCTTTTTGAAAAGGAACACCACAGTCAGGCTTATTAGATCAGGCATTTGGTGCTGAGAAAGAGTTCAGGCTATACTAAAGAACAGGAGTTTTGGTCTTTATTTGGTCTAAATAAGAAACTACTCACAAGCTGTGACGAGGCTTGGCTGTTTGACACCAGAGGTGTACTTCTCTTTGATCTACAAATTTTTTTTGGTTTTTTTTTTTTTTTTCTGCCAGAGGGAAGAGCTGTACTCTAACACTGGATTTTGCATTTCCTTCATCGGGAAAGGACAGTTTTTGTAAATGGCAATCCTAAGTTGCAGAAGGGCACAAATGGACCAAAATCTGCTTTCATTGGATCAACGGAGACTTCAAATATACACTTAAAAGTCATGTAAAAGTGGAGGGAAAACCTGGCTGCACAGAAACTAATGTGAATTGGGATCTGATTTAGGGAAACCACCTAACTTCATAGAAATTTGTCATTGCATGACAGCCTCCGTTCTTGAAGCAAATCCCCTGAAGGACAGAAACAAATGCAGCATTTATCTAAGTAAACATTGACATGAGTCAAGAAATCCCTTAGAACAAACCAGGGCTAACCCTGGAGATGGAAGCACTAAAGCTGTGCGGCTGCACCCAGGCCACCGGGGCAGGCAGACCTGTCCGGGCATGGAGATGGAGGGCTAGTGAGCTGAAGGCAGGCACAGCCGCCCCATACCCAGTGCTAGGACAGGCTCTGCATTGCACTGCATTCTTGTCATTTACCTGTACCTGCTTGGCTGGAGTTTGTAAGTGTGAATAGTGCTGCACTGTGTTGTAAACTTAATGTATGCCTGTAGTAATTACAACTGCAGTTTGACCCTCTAAGTGGAGCTGCTCTGGCTGAGATTCAGCCTTCATGTTAGTCACTAGAATGAAAACTAATCTTGATCCTCCCTTCTAGACTGTAAATAGGCAGCCTGTAACTAGCATTGCATGTTTTCTTTGTAGTCATTACTAACAGACAGAACAGCTGGTAAACTAGACTCCTGATGGTGAATATTGGTGATATCAAGTCTGTGCATGTGATGGTGGGTCACCTTCTCAGGCATCTTACACTATTTGCTTAAGAACACACTGAACAGAGCATTTGGCTTCAAACATCACTAGCTCCGGTTTGGGGGTATGTCACCTGGTCTGCTGCTGTCCTATGTTCATAGTCATTTATTTCTGAATTTGCTACATATCCTTTGCAAGCTCAAGTTAGAAATAAATACAGGTTAAAATAGAAAAACTGATGAGGAGGAACCAAATGGAACTCTGGTTTTGCAATGAAGGAAAAATTGGCACCCATGTCGTATTATATTGTCTTAGTGTAAGTGAAGTTTTAATATATATTGCTCTGTATGCATGTCAGCATTTGTCAACAATCCAGGGTCTTCTAATTTTTCTCTAGATATAACACTTACTCTCACATCTCTTCAGTTACAGCACTCTCAAAGGCAAATAAAGTAGTATATATCACATAAGGAGAGCCATTGTCCCTCCACATCCCCTCTTATTCTTCTCCCTCCCTCCTTCCTTCTTCCCTGAAAAAAAATCAACCCCACCCCAAATAAACAAACCAGGAAGAATAAAGAGTACCAATTAATGATAGACTAAAATCTGATTTTTCTGGGAATGTAAATGAAAGGTTTAGGCAGGAAAGGGTTAGCAAAAAATCATCTCAGAGCTCAGTGTCTGCTGAGCTCACCTTGTCATTTCTGATTTCATTACTGAGTTGCTAGCAGAGCAGTTGAACCTGCAAAATGTCCTTTCTCTCCCGTTTGCTGAGCACAGTGCGCCAGCTGCCACCAGTGCTGAGGCAATGGGGGCTGGGGAGTAGGGTGGCAGCAAAGAGGATTACTCCAGCTGCATCTAAAAATGCATGAATTCCTCAGAGAGTGAGCAACAGGTCCTGCTTTAGAGTAGGGCTCACTGGCTTTTCTAAAAAAAAAAAAGGTCACGACAGTGAAAAGCTCAAACGCTCATAGGGAGGAAAGAAACATGTTTATAGTCTTCATAAGAGTAGCCTGAGAACAATTTGTCTGTGAATATTTATTGAGTGAAGTGCACAAATAACAGAGATCAAAAGCTTATTTCGCAGATTAAACCCGTCCTGACAGTTACGGTTTTGGTTTGGTTTGGTTTGGGTTTTTTTTTTATAATGAGTAGTTATGCAATTTCTTTGGCTTTCATTTATTATGATACTACTAGTTATATATTTACCGAGCAAAATCAGTCTTCTTTTACAAATGCATATCTGCACTATTTCCTTGAAGGAACACCACAATGCAAGGGCAAGTCCTTTAGTTTCAATGGCAGCTGATACTGTTTCCACCATCAGAGGGCAGAGGTAGAAACATCATACCAGGGTTTAGTAAAACATATGTTTTCAGTGACTATGCAACAATACTAGCAGTCCCTCCCTTCAGGGAAAGAAAAGCTGCAGGTTACCAAATCAGTACTTTTCTCTTTGCTCTCCTCTCCGCTTCTCTTTTGCTTCACTTCTCCTGGTTTTGGCTGGACAGAGTTAATCTTCCTAGTAGCTGGTGCTGTGTTTTGTATTTAGGGTGAGAATAATGCTGATAATGCACTGGTATTACAGTTGTTGCTAAGCAACGTTTACACTAAGTCAAGGACTTTTCAGCTACTTATACCACCAGACCAGTGAGTAGGCTGGGGCACACAAGAAGGTGGGAGGAGACACAGCCAGGACAACTGACTCAAACTGGCCAAAGGGAAATTCCTTTGTAAAAAAAACAACTCCAAAAAACAACAACTTAAAAATAAAGGTAAAAAAAATAAAAAAGAATATTGTATACTTTATATCTTTGTATATAAACTAGAGGGAAAGCTGGCTGGGTGCTGCTGCTCAGGACCTGGCTGGGCATCAATCAGTGGGTGGAGAGCAATTGATTGTACATCACTTGATTTGCATGTTACAATTCTTTTATTATTATTTTTTTCCTGTTTTGTTTCTGTCCTATTAAACTGTCTTTATCTCAGCCCATGAATTGCCCAATTTTCTCCCCTATCCCATTGGCGGGGGGAGTGAGCAGGCGGCTATGTGGTGTTTAGCTACCTGCTGGGTTAAACCAAGGCACTATCATATTCTATTTGATCAATTCTTCAAATACTGAAAAAGCAAGCATCCCCTAAGTCAACAGATAAATCTATGGTTAGAAGATGATTATTTGCAGTCATTTGGGTTTTTGCCCTGCCAAAAGCAACATGGTAAGCCACAGTCTAGACTTTGTTTTTGTAAGCTTTTAGCTTTGCATTTTCTTCTTTTGCTA